>NC_057928.1:20000000-20633214 GCF_017639315.1 Drosophila ananassae
TGAGATGAAAGGAGTTCAACAGCAGCAGGAAGTGCTCCACTAAAGGGAAATATAAATGAATCTTTAACTAGGTACTTAGGATAGTACTTCACCCCACTCACCCAAAGCGGATGACATGACCACTCCGAACACCACATAGATTCGTTTCTTCATCTTGTATTCGTCATAAAATCGGTAGGGAATTCTGAGAAAAAGCTGCTCCACTCCATGCCAGGTGCGCATAATGCTCGGCCAATGGATGGCCAATCTCCAAAAGAACAGGTGCTCCAGCAGGCAGACAATATATAGCGACAAAGTGCTGGAGTTGTGGAAGGTGATGGCTACCTTAATAACATAGTTGATCACGGCTAAAAACTCGCACCAGTTTAGGATGAAAATGAGACCGGAGTAGAAGATTCGGGGCGAGAGCCAACGGAAACGGATGTCTCTAACATCCAAGGCAAGT
This sequence comes from Drosophila ananassae, assembly GCF_017639315.1. Lineage (NCBI taxonomy): Eukaryota > Metazoa > Arthropoda > Insecta > Diptera > Drosophilidae > Drosophila > Drosophila ananassae. The sequence continues at coordinate 20,000,446 of NC_057928.1, forward strand.
ACATTGCTCACCGGAAGTAGGCCATAGATTTGCGAAATAAACAGAACTATATGAAATATATATTTTAATCCTTTACAGTATGTTTTATGTTTAAACTATTTTTTTAATGTCCCACCTTTCGAGACAGCCCGATGAAAAGTCTCGCCCTGCGGCATGGCCGAACAAGCACTGGCCCTTGTTGCGGCAATCTGGCGTGCGAAAAGCCCCCGATGAAACCATGGGGGCGTGGACGTACTCAGCGATTTACCAACTATGCATTCACAACTAATTGCACCGCCTGTCACTGCCAGCTGACATGACAAATGGCCAGGGAGTGGGATGAGTGGCGCTACGGTACGAGTCCATCAGGCGCACAAGGGGGCCAGTCCCCGGCGTCGATTGGCCTCATCAAACTGGAGGAGCACCAGCTCGTAGGTGACAATAGTGCCGGCCATCTGCAAGAGGGAGGGCAAGGATTCAAAGCTGTGAACATAAACAAGCATTTTGCTTTTAAACGGTTACCCACTCCAAAGAGCAGCCGGCGGGTGAGAAAGTAGAACTTTTTGCCGGAAAGGGCAACCGTCTGAGTGGTCATCTGGAATATGAGGCGCTCCACCTCGACACACCAACTCCTACTGGAGACTCGCCTCAACACTCCAAGACCGCGCTTGGACTCCTCATTAATATCCGCAGCCGTGAGAAAGACAAAGGCAGTTCGTCCAATTAAATACAGAAGAGAGTACCAGAAGTATATGTAGTTGATGGGCCAGCGAAGTTTACTACAGAAGAATTACAAATTTTAATTTTATGGATAGTTAACTCCAATAAAAACTCACTTAAAAACATTAAGCAGCTGGTAGCAGACAAAGTATAGGTTGTTCACACAGGATAGTAGTATGAGACTGGACATGACACTGTCCACCATCTCCAGTAGCTCGCACATTTTCACATAATGCTCCCGAATTTGGATGAAAATAGACTCAGATACTTCCTGATGCTCCAGTTTGTTGATGCGCTCTGTAATCTGCTCGAAACGATAGGACAGGCCCTTGCTGATCATCATTATAAAGAGATCCATGTAGTTCCAAACAAAAGTTAAGGCTCCATTAACCAGCTAAAAAAAAATCAGGTAATACTTTATAAAACAAAGAAGTATATATCATTACCAGAAGTAGATAGGCTATAACGAGATTGTAGGGCAAAATCTGGAAAACATAGTCGTAGTTCTTCTTTATGTAATTATCGATACTGGCCACTTCTGTAATATTTCTACAAAACTCTATACGTCGCTTGTAAGAAAGGATAGCGGAGATCTGGTACATGGCATGTTCACCTGGAATTTGATGTTATTTTTTGTAATAAACATATAGGAAGCTTCAACTACTCACCTAATGACAGACCAATAATAGCCAAGCCAGCCAACTGCACCCTGCGCGATAGATTCCTCTTTGGTATTTCATAAGGAGCCTTCGTAAAGACCAACTCCGTTTTGGTCCAGAGTTTGATGAGTTGAGGCCATCGCCTGGCCAGACGAATAAAAATCACATAGGCGGTCAAAACACAGCCAAAGAAAACCAATCCAACTGAAAGAAGACTTTTTAGTCCTCCAATTACCAATTATTAAGACAGATCTTACCAAAGTTCTTGGCACTAATACCAATAGTGAGCAGGTGCTTCAGCATGCCTACAAAAAGGATACTGGTGGCAATTATAAAAAAAACACTAACGATCATGGGTAAGGATTTGTAGGAAAACCGCACATGACGAGGATTAGAGTTCCTAAGTCCTGTTAAAGGCATAATGGCAAAACACTCGGCCAAGAACATGACTAAAAAATATTTAAAGTATTAGATTTGAAACAAAAAGTGGAGCTAAGACAACTTACAAGGATAGACAGCTCGATGAAATAGGTCCAGAGTACCATAGTTCGAAATCTTTTCACTGGCCAGTAGAGCAAACTCCAGATTAGAGCTCTCCGTAAACTTTGGAGGTGGAGTCTCCCTTTTAAGAAAATGCTCCATTGGTTTGGCTCCATTCTGCTTATCCGGAATTCTCCGCAAGTTAAGAGTTGGTCCTTCCATGACGCTGACAATTTTTGCACTGACACGAAGTGCAAAATGAATATGGGTCCCAACCGCATAGAGACGTGGACGAAGTTTGCAAAATGAAAGCCCTATTGTGAACTGGTCCGCTCGAGTGGCGCCTGGTGGGAGTAATTATGGGGTTTAGCCAACACGCTTTTGGCTGTAAACAACAATTTGAGACACGGTTTAGACTGAATCCGGATTAGGACTAGCCAGAGTGCCAGACCATGTCGATGGCATCGGATAGCATCCTGCGGCATCTGAAGGAGCGGCGCCAAAAACATCGGGCTGTCCTGGCAATGAGATGGCGATGTGCCCGTGGAGGAATAGAGTTCGAGGAGCTGGATACATTTTACAGAGCCCTCAGGCCATGTAGGTGTTTTATGACTTAAATGGAAAGACATATAAACAGTGGAATTTTCAGATCTACATTTGGCGCAATTTTTCGGCATCATGCCCTTGGCCAATATTCGGAGTCGGGATCCCCAGGATGTCAAGTTTAAAGTCAAAAGCATTTCCACGTTCTTTACAGGAATTTTTCTGCTGCTGGGTGGAATTAAAACTTTAATAATTTGTAATATTGTCTTGAACTCCGGGCTAAATGCAAAAAATATGAGTGAGTTATAAGACATTATTTGTTTAAAGTCCTATATTATAATCAATTTTTTTACAGTTTGTATAGTTTTTCTATTTGTTGGCATTACCAACTGGCTGAATATTACTGGCTTTGCCCGGTCTTGGCCACAAATTATGATGCCCTGGAGCTCCTTGGACATTCTAATGCTATTTTCTCCCTACAAGCCTTGCAAGCGAAGTTTGCGATTTCAAATCAATGGGATTGTTATTTTTGTGGGGTCTCTAGCAGTGGGTAAGTAAATTATATATAATTCCTTGTTATATTTTTTAAATTTGTCATTTTTCAGTTGATCATGTTCTTTATTATGCCTCTGGATATTGTAGTTATAGGTGGCATATCTGGAATTGCCACTCTAATGAGACGCGTCTTGCTTTTGGTTACTATTTGGAGAAGGAGTTCTCAGATATCTTTGTCCTAATGCCCTACAACCTTTTCTCATTGTGTTATGGCTTTGTAAGGTTTTGCTATTCAATATCCTTTGACAAATTAATATAAAACTTTATTTCCTAGTGGTTAAATGGAGCCTTCACATTTATTTGGAACTTTATTGACATTTTCATAGTCCTTGTTAGTATTGGCCTGGCTCAAAGGTTTCAACAGTTGGCGAAGCGGGTCCTGGCCTTGAAGGGGCGCGTAATTATTTAAAAAAAAACTACTCTTTCCAATATATTTTTCTAAAATTTTGTTTGCAGCTCGTTCCTGATGCCCTGTGGTACGAAATCCGAAGGGATCATATACGTCTTTGTGAACTTACTGCTCTGGTAGACGCCAGTATATCCAACATAGTGTTTGTCTCTTGTGCGAATAATGTTTATGTGATTTGCAATCAGGCCCTAGCCATTTTTACGTGAGATATCCTTTAGATATATCCATATGTACTTCTCTAAAATGAAGTTTTTCCAACAGAAAATTGCGACATCCTGTTAATTACGTATACTTCTGGTACTCACTGCTGTTTTTAATAACACGAACAAGTCTCGTCTTTCTGACTGGCTCCAGGATACACGACGCTTCAATGTTGCCTCTAAAGTCCTTGTATTTGGTGCCCACTGGCTACTGGACTCAGGAAGTGCAGCGTTTTGCCAATCAGTTGACTAGTGAGTTTGTAGGACTCTCCGGCTACCGATTGTTCTATTTAACCAGGAGGAGTCTGTTTGGGGCAAGTACAAAAGAGTATTTCTTTATTATAGTTTAAGATTATTTGTCCTTCAGATGGTGGCTACTTTGGTAACCTATGAGCTGATGCTTCTGCAAATCGATGCCAAGAGTCAAAAAACAAATACTGAACTTTGTGTTTAAAACATTGAACTACTTACTATCACTAACTACTTCTATTAAATACATGTTCTAAAATAAATATCCTCAATAAACTACACACAAAGACAGAAAGTTCATTCAACCCATTCAGTTGTGAGGCAATTAGAGAAGGGTTCCTGCTGGGGAGTAAATGGCCATAAGCTGCCCGGGTAATTGGCCATTTGAAATATCATTTCAATTTTCGGGCCTGCTGTCAGTCCGCAAATGGGAGGGTAACCAAAGTCGTTTGCTATTAGTTTCAATTATTTTTACATATGTAGCCAAAACATAGCATTTAAGCCAACTCAACGAGTTGTCAAAGAAAAGTTGGAATGGGATTGGAGAGGAGAAGGAGTACGAGTAGGAGCAGGAGCGAAGGTCCTGGAGCAGGAGTTGCAATCCGAAATGGCTTTTCAATTTCCCAACTCGGCCTTTTGACACTTTGCCAATTAACACTTTCCTGGTTACCGAATGTACACTTTTGTTTGTGGAGGCGGCCCGTTCCCCAACTAGGGTGGAGTCCAATCACTCACACTACTATACCAGGATGAGGTGGAGCAGGAGCTTCGCGGAGCAATTATCCTGTCAGGAAACTTTTGTGTACGCAGCCGAAGCAGGTAGCAAAACAAAATGCCAACAAAAACAGAGACCGGGTCATTAACGGGCGCCGGCACCCCCGTTTCCGGACGACCTCTGCCGTGCACGTGAGTCAGTGGCAACCCCCGAACGGGGCAGGGTATTTATTTTTGTTGTGCCCCAGCTGTCATGACAACCGCTCGAACAAAAAAAAAAATTGAAAACCAAACTAACGAATGAAAGTTCAGAGAAAATTTTTGCTCATAACGCAAGGAACCGCCGAGGAGCAAGGCCATGAGCCATCAGGATGAGCATGGAAATTCCGGAGACCGTATCGGTGCGTAAGTTTCGCGACTTTTCGTCGCGCCAGAAGCAGGAGCTGTACGAGACGCTCCTCGAGTTGGCTGAAACCATCGAGGAGTTGCCCAAGAAGTCTTTGCGTAAGACTCTGGAGCTCACCCTCGCCGTTTTGGAGTACAAGGGCGAGCAGGTGCAGAAATTGCAGGAGCAGTCCGGCGGCGCCTCCAGTGGAGCCTCCAGTGGTCGGCGATTGCAGGACGAAAATGAGAAGCTCAAACGAATGCTGCAGAAGCTGGAGGACGAGAGAGATGGCCTGAAAACGAAGACCAAGGAGGTACGTTTCCGTTTCTTTAAAAATCGGCTACTCACACCAAGAATCTCTTTAGTTGGGCGAGGAAATCCGTCAGTTGGAGGAGCGATTGCGGGAGGCAGCCCAGCATGCGGAGGCCAGCGACAAGGATTCCTCAGATCCTCTTTCCGAATTGGACAAACAGGAACAGCTTCTTCAAAATATTGATTCCAAGAACAAGCACATCAAGAGGCTACTGAAAGAAATAGAGGTTGGCTACTCATCATAAATACATTTTAATTTTAATCCTTTACTATCCCTTTTTGTAGACCCTTCAAAACCAGAACATAGCTCAGTCCAAGACCATAGTTCTCCATGAACGAGAGCTCCAGAACATCAAGGCTAATCTGGTGCAATTAAATCAGGACATCACCCAAGTGGAGCATGATCGAAAGGTCCTGAAGCAGAAAGAGCAGCAGCAGGATTTGGAGATCAGCCGCCTGGAAGGCAATGTCACGTTCCTGGAAGTGGAGCGTGAAAAACAGGAGGTGGAAATGCGCCAGTTCCTGGACAAATTTGAGACTAAGACGCTCTCCTGGAGGCAGATGCTCGAGGAGCGAGAGCAGGAGGTGGAGCGATTGAAAAAGCAACTGGAGGGCAAGAGCACTACATCATTAATGACCACCACTTCATCCAGTTGCCAAAGCCAAACTGAAGAGGAGCACATAAAACTGAGACATGTAATGGCTTTCAGTTTTAACTTGCGAAGCTAGTATTCCTTATCCTTTTTTTTCCAGCTCCTTGAAGCCCGTGAGCAGCGGATAGAAAAGCTAGAGTCAAAGCTCAAAACGATGGCCGAGGAAATGGCCACCACAACGAAGGTTATGAACCAGCTCTGCGCAGAGCGGGAAAGGGCCCAGGACCCTGAGCAACCGCGAGCCTGCTGCCAGTTGATCGAGGAGCGTCTTCGAGCTGCCAATACCCGCATCCAGCAGCTTTCGGAGATGTTGGATGCCACAGAACAGGATAACATTCTCAAATCCAATCAGGCTCTGCATGCTTTGAGTGCTCTGGAATCATATAAGCGCGGGGAAGATGGACTGATTCCAGCTCTGCGGCGTTGCTCGGGTCTGGAGCAAAAATTGGCGGAGCGGGATAAGCAATTGAGAGGCTACATTCAGGAGCTCAACTCCCTTCACGAAGTGGTTCAGGAAAATGAGCTACTCCGACGACGTCTCCATATTCCTGATGATGTGGTGGTGCTGGCCAAAAATGTGCGTTCTAAACAGCGCAACAAAGACAAGCAGATAGAGAGGTTAACCCTGAAACTGCGCACCTCGGAGGAACTGCGTCTGCAACTGAAACTGGGCAAGAGTGAACTGAGAAGAAAACTATTAGAGCTTCAGCAGGGACACTCTCAACCTTTGGACGAATCCTTCCAGCAACCCAGCGAGTTAGGCGAAGTACCCACTAGTCTTCCTATAGAGAACTCACCCCGCCGTGGCCAAGGAGATGGAGCAGCCAGCTCGGAGATGCAGAATCGCTTTGAGGAAGTCCTAGCGGAGAATGAGACTTTACGCTCTGGAATGTACGAGATTCTAGAAAAGTTGAGAGAGTACGATGGTGAGTTGGTTTATTTTTAAAAAAATATTTCAAGTATGTAATGGAAAATATCTACCTTAGCCACCTCGGAGCACATAACCATTGATTCAGATCTTCTGCATCGTTTGATGGAGGCTCTTCCCACTGGCACATCCACTCCCCAACGTCTTCAGGGTCAGCTTCAGGAGTTGAAGGCTCGAGAGGAGGCACTAAGACAACTCCTGCAACAGCAAAACTATAGTGATTCTGAAACTGGTGAACTCTCATCCGTACAGAGCATGTGCGATGTACCAGAGATGCCGGAGGAGCTCGAGGAGGAGCCACCTGCCATAAATACAGCCACGCGTCCCAGTTCGCCAACTGAAGCCACCGAGGGGTTGCAGCGACCTGTCATCATGGATTCCGTCTCGGAAACCAAATCGGAGACCTTAGCCGAGCTCGCCATTCTTCGGAAGCATTACGAGGAATTGCGTCTTCATATGTCTGCGGATGAAAATGAATTGAAGAACCGGAATCAAGAGCTTCACGATCAATTGGTTAATATGGAACTCCAACTGAATAAGGAACAGAATTCTTATAGTTTCATGCGCAAGGACTATGATCAGTTGCTTACCGAATCCAGGAAGCAAGAGCTGCGATTCATCGAGGATAGGGCTTCACTGTCCAAGCAACTGGAGCTGCAGCAAAGTGAGTTATCTAAAACGCGGGAAAAGTTGGAGGAAATGCAGCGGAGGAACCTGTACACTGCCGAGGAGCAGCAGCAGTTGGCCCAACGGAATGCCATTCTCAGTATGCAACTTGGCCAGGCGGTGGAACAGATGCTCGGAGAGCTTAAGCATCCGGATATATGTTCCGAGTACGGCATAATAAAGGATAACTATCAGCTGGACTATATCACAGCTGAGGACTTTGAGAGGCAGCGTCAAGAGCTGTCCAATTGGAAGAGCAAACAGGCGGAACTTCAACGGGAAACCAAGCAACTGGAAGGACTACTTCAGGTGGCCAATACACAGGTAAGTCTTTTAATAAAAAAACATATATTTACATTTAATTATTTATGTTCTTCTTAAGATTCATTCCCAGCAAAGGCTGCTAAATGAGATCACCGATAATCACATAAATCTGCGACATCTAGTAGCCGATCTCCAGAGTACTTCCAACGAGAAGCTATTGATAGCCAAGGCTCAAAGGGATTTGGACAGTGGTGAGTTAGTAAATCGGTTTTAAATTTCAATTTTTAAACTTGTTAAATAAATTTTAGTTAAAGCTGAGTGCTCTCGCTTGGAAATAGAGCGGGAACAACTTCAGCAAAAGGCAGACTATCTACAGACCCAACTGGATAGCACAGAAAAATCCATGAAGCAGGCTCACGAGGACTTCCAGCAGGAACTGAGCAATAGTAATACTAAGCACAAGTAAGAGTACTTTAATGTCTATAATCTCTCCCTTCATAGAAGTTTATATCCTTTTAGATTTCTCCAACACTCGCTATTTACACTGAAGGACAAATATGCCAAATTTACGCCACTAATCTTCCTCACCAATTTCGTGTTCGCCTATCAAAAGTTCCTACATCGATTGGAGGACGAGCAAGTGCAACAAAAACAGAAAGAAGATCACACTGTGCTGATCCAAGAGGTAGTGGAAGCTGTGCAGGACAAGATAGCACCCAACGCGGAGGTCTCCCAGCAACTGGTCAAGCTTATCAAGTCGGAAACACAAACGAGGCTCCTGGAACAACGATGTGAGCTTTTGGAGGGGAAGCACGAGGAGCTGCTAAGGGAGTTAAATGAACTGCGACTTCGTCAGGCCTCAGAAACCGAGCACTGGCAGACCATTCAGGCCTTGTTCGGTGAAGGATCTAATGAAATTCAACATAAAGTGGATGCGGAAACCAACACGGAGGCAACCACTCCCATTGCAGCCATTCGAAGAACTGCCCAGTTAATAGACAGGCAGTCCTCTCCTATAGGATCGCCACATAGACGACATCCGCACCTGGACACTGCCACTCAGGTGGATTCGGTGCAACTCAATGAGACGGCAGTTCAGACAAACGGTATCCTGAGCCGACAAGACCAATCAGTCCAAACAGCAGAGATGCCAGAGGAGAGTCTCAACGATTCCCGCTCGGAGCTTCAAAAAATGCAAGCTTCGTAAGTATCTCAATACTTTTTATTTAAATTTATTTTAACATTCTTAATAGCCTCCAGGAAGCCAACCAACGTATTGAAGAACTGGGAAAGCAATTGGAGTCTTCCAAATCGGAAACCCGAGAATCGGACAGTCCTCACAGTGGAGTAGTAGAAAAGACTATACTCTCCTTCCATTCGCTGCTGTTGGAAAAGGACCAGTCCATACAGAAGTACCAGGATCTACTTCAAACCGAGAGGGATCAGAACCAGCAAGCGATCAGCAAGCAGGCGGCTGAAAATGAATCCCTTAGGACTACAGTTAATAACCTTAACTTTAACATCAAAACAAAGGATGCTGAGATTAAGGAGCTCAAAGCGAAACTGGAACAGAAACCAAAAGGAGTGGTTCAGCGAACTTCATCCACGGAGTCCAATTCCAGTGCCAGTTCGGAGCATTCCATTCACGATCTGACGGACGAGAAGATCGAGGAACTTTTCGAGAGCAGCTCCGGGGACAGACCTCCAGAGGAAGAGGAGCAGGTCGAGGAGGAAGAGGATGGAGGGACAGTAGTGGTGAATGCGCCGCCAGTCATTGAAGAACCCGAAGGTGAGCAGGAAAAACAGGACACCGAGGAGCTCAAGGAAGTGCCCACGCTGCACAAGCAGATTAAGGATCTCAAAGACAAGCTGGAATATTCGGAAAAGAATCTGAAAACGAGAGAAGAGGAGATCGAAATATTAAAAGAGAAGTAGGTTAAAACTAAATATTTTTACTCCAATATCCAATATTGTTGCTTTTCCAGGTTAAGACTTTGCCAAGAGCGTGAGAAAACAGTGGAAACTCATGTAAGTCCGGAGCTGGACCAACTGCGTGCCTTTTTGGATGAGAAAGACAAGCATATAAAGGATCTTATGGATACCCTCAAGAACTTCCATGTGAGTTAAGAGATCTATAGTTTTTGAAGAAACTTCTTAAAAGTATTTCCTTTTCCAGGATGATCAACAAAGGTACATCAACGACACTTCCAACTTTTCGGAGGAGCAGATAGCCAAACTGGCAGCAGATCTCAATAGAACAGAGGCCACCAACAAGATCTACCATACCCAGATGGAGGCACTGCGTCGTCAGCTAGCCAATGTGACGCAGCGGGAGAAGCAGGCAAGAGATCTCAGCCAATCCCTTCGGCAGCAGCTGCTCAAACGACCAGTGGTGTCCATCAAAACTGAGCTAAATGCTAGGGTAAAGCAAGAGAACCTGCAGAAACGCATTCAGCAGCTAGAATCGGATCTGGAAGAGGCTCGGGCCCAGCTGCAACGCCAACAGACTATGCTGGAGGCCAAGCGCACCAAGAGCGCCAATGAAGTGGGTCTCTGGGAGAAGCAAAAGCGCTGGCAGCAGCAGGCGGAGAAGTGTAAGGTGCGGCTGGAGGAGACGGAGGCAGCTCTGGATAAGACGCGGTCACTGCTGCAGGCGGCACGCACTACGATCGCCCGGCTAGAGAAGGACAAGCAAATGCTCCAGTCCAAAGTGAACAGTCATAGCGGTGCTGCTAGCAATGGATCCAGTAATGCCCTCAAATGTTGCCGCACCCCATCCTGTCCGAATCTTCAGCATGTCGGCGTGAATAAGTTCACGCCTTCGCCTTCGGAGAGTCCGGAAACATACACTGGTCCCAGCAGCGAGTGCAGCTCCCCTGCCCATCATTCCCAGCCAAGGGATGGTCACTTCTACGACCAAAGTCAAGTAGATCTTGTGGAAGCGCTCAAGTCCCGCATAGAGCTTCAGCAGCGCAAGATCATTGCCATGGAATTGGAGGGCAAAGGTACAAACGCACTTACCACAGAGCTGGAGAAGCTTCAAGAGCGATATCAGACCGTAGAGGCACAAAACATACGTTTGGAGGCAAGGAATCTCCAACTGCAACTGGACTCGGACTTACTTAGGCAAGGCGACAGCAGCGACAGATTACAGAAACGCATCAAACACTTGGAAGAGTAAGTTATATGTTTTACAAAATGTATCATCTTAAAATCTATTTCGGTATTTCCAGCTACATCATTGCTCTTAAGGAAGAGATGGCTCGGAACGAGTCCCGTCGAGAGCTGTGCAAGTGCAGTGGTCTCAAAGTGAACACCAACCAGGGCCAATCCGCGGAGCAGACGATCCTCTCGCTACGTAATCTTGTGGAGAAACTGCGCTCTGAGAACAAGTTCCTTAAGGATGGCCGGCGGTCCACAGAATCGCGCAGCTCCACAGATTCCGCACCACCAGAAGCTGCGAGGTTACATCAACAACATGCAGAGGCGCTGGCGAAGATTAACGCTCTGCAACAAGAGCTCCAAAAGCGAACCAAGTGCAGTCAATGTAGTGGGCGCAGTAAGGTGAGAGTAACTTTATTTAAGTCTTTATTTCTTTACCATTGTACTAACCTGAATGTTTCATTGAAGGACGCCGCCAACGAGGAACTCAAGTTTATAAAAGAGCAGCTGCTGAAAAAGACGCAACTTCTGCAAAAAGCTAAAGTTTTGTTAACGCGAGCAGCCGCCAAAGAAAAGGTTCTAAGGGAACAGCTTGCATTGTGGAAAAGGAAGTGTTCCGAGCTACAAAACGTGCCCGTGATTGACGAGATTAGTGAATAAGATACTTACTTTAAGATAAATGTTGTACAGATGAAAAGGAATTAAACTTAAACGTATTTTTTTCTAACCAGAGTTGCCAGATCAATCGATAATTTGAGCTTAACAGGGATGCAGAATAGCAATTAAAGAGATTAGAGTATAGGTATAGATTCTTGAGAATTTTTTTATCAGGTTTTTAACTCTTAAAATCTCTAAAATCAATTTTAAAATGATAAACTAATTGAACGGAATTTTCTTCGATAAATATGAATTTGAACTACGCGCCTACCGGCTTATCACCTGGAGTCTCCCATCTCTAATGCAAGTGTTATCGGATGGAGAAACACGGCAATCTGTTGTTAAATTGGACACTAATTGGACTTTGCTACTCATTCAAACTGAAGTACTTTAGTTGAGATGTCGTACCAAGGATACAAGGAACTGCTGGTGGAGCAGCAGGGCAAGCTCGTGGTTGTGAAATTCAACAATCCCCGGAAGAAGAACTGCGTCAATCAGTTTGGCTACAAAGAAATTACCCGGGTTCTCACAGAAGTCAATGATGATGAAACTGTAACCATTGTGGTCTTTACCGGCGTGGGAGATACCTTCACAGCCGGGAACGACCTAACCCAGTCCTCCAAGAGCGACGATATAAATGAGTTCTTTAAGCAATCCAACGCCAACTTCAAGAAAATGGTTCTCAGCTTTGTGCACTGCAAGAAGATTGTATTTGCTCTGGTCAATGGACCGGCCATTGGCATTGGAGCCACTATTGTGGGTCTATGTGATGTAGCCTGGTGCTCCGAAAAAGTAATGTGCGGCTTACTTCAAGGCGTGGCATTTTAATTTAAATTTGATATCCGTTTCAGGCCTACTTCAGCACTCCCTTCAGCAAATTGGGCTTGGTTCCAGAAGGTGGCTCTTCCTATATGTTTCCTTATATTTTGGGACGCTCCAAGGCTTCAGAGACCCTCCTGCTGGGTGAACCACTGACCGCCGCTGAGGCTTATCAGTTTAATTTTGTTTCCCGCACTTTCAAAATCGAGGAGCTGGACTCTGTGATATGGCCGAAATTGCAAAAGTATTCGGAGCTGCCACCAAACGCTCTCACACAAGGTAAACGGCTCATCAAGGAGGGATTCGTGGATAACCTGCTGAAAGCCAACAACTCCGAGTGCCAGCAGCTCCTGCAGTCTTTCCAGCATCCAGAATTCTTCCAAGCCATAATGGATTTTGCCCAGCGCAAATCCAAGTTATAAATAGGTATAAAGATAACCCGAAGTCACAGACCAGGTGATAACATGTACCAAATAAAGAAAGCTAGCACGAAAGTGTTTGTTTTTATAACAGAAGGAAGCTGATGTCTGATTGTCATTCCGCTTATGTATTATACGAGAAATGTAATTATGTTTTTGTGATTAAATAAAATAAGGTCGAAAATAAACTTTCGTTTAAATCTTATCGCTTGGGTTAGAAAAAAAAGGAAAATGATAACAATGCTCATACATACATATATAGAACAAAATCCACTGATGCTCTCCTGTTGCTTTCAATTTCAATTAATTTGTACTCATTTATAGTTCACTTTATTATTGCATACATACGCGTATTCTTTTATTAACATATCATTTGACCAATCCATTCCTTGCCTCCTGTTTTTGTGTGTTTATATAATATGTATATGACAGTATTGCACTTTATTTTAGTTCAACGTTAAGTAGTTCCCGCCGGAGATTACGCTCCAATTTGCAATGCAAAAGCCTATATATGTAGTTCCCCCGTCCCGCTTGTGATAATGAACTTTTAGTGACTTAGATATATTTTATGCTTTACATTCCTGTATCAACTAGATCTCTGACATTCTGTTAGGGAAATTCGTTGGCCTCTCTCTCTGGGATTTATGGGGTCTATCTCGAAAGTATCCCCACCTTATCCTATGCTTAATCCTAGGCGTGCCTGCTCATTTACAAATTGATGATAGACGTAGAAACATATCTATATACTAGCCAGTTAAACTTAGGCTGCGTTTTTTCCATCATTTTGGTTTTGGTTTTTAGTTATTTCTAATAACTGCCCTATCCAATTCATAATCTTTACAATTAATCAACAAAAAGTGCTACAGGGAAAACGATTTTATCTTTATATCTCATGTTGCGCCCACTTAACCTTACCGGAATAACCTTAGCTAAACTTCCCCCTTAAACTAGTCGCAGTCGTCAGCAGGAGGAGCGCCAGGAGCTGCAACGCCACTAGTTGCCACCGCATGGTCCGCACCACTCCTGCACCCCCATGGTGCAACTCGGCAAAGCTTTCGCCTGCAAAAAAGTTTTTTTTAATTATTCAGGACACCGAAGACTGTGGGATTTGTATATCTTACCATTCAGAATGTGCACCACGATGGTAAAATTTTGGAACTCACTTATGGAGCATGTATAGTTGCCGGAGTCCGTTTTGCTGATCTTGGCTATAGAAAGTGTTGAATTGGCTCCATCCTCCATCAGTTCCGTTTTAACGCTAAGAAATATAAATTTATTGAATATTTGGTTAATATTTTACCAGTTTATATATTAACTCACCTAACTCCCCCACGAGTCACGTCATAGTTGAGGATATCTTCCGCGTGCTTCCAAAGAACCACCGAACTAGTCATCGCCACATTCCGCACCACACAAGACAACTGGAGCGTGGAGTCTATCTCGTAGTATTTCTCTTGAAGCGGATCCCCCACCTCATCCACAATCATCACTTTTGGAGCTACTCCCAGTCGAATTTTAATTTATTTTTTCAAAATCAAATATCAATACAACTCACCATTTACGTGCAGGTTAATTTGAATGACCCGGGGCGGATGGGTTGAGATCTGGCACTCGTACATGGCCTCGTCGTCCTTTTTGACATTCGTAATCTTCAGTCGCCAGTTGTTGGGGTATTGGAACTCCATTTTGTAGCGCTTATCACCCGTGTACGTGTGCATGCCCACTGTGAGCAGGTCAAGGGCATTATCCTCCTCCACTGTGTTGTGGCGCACCCAAGAGACCTACAGCAAAGTAATCTGGCTTAAGTCCTTACAACCACATTGAAATAAAAATTCTTTTTTCAGCAAGTTCCAAGTAAAAAGAATCATTGCTTAAAAGATTAAGATTTATGATTCAAAATTTCTAATGGCTCTAAATTCTAAATAATTTTTAAACAATTATATTTAAAACACACTTTAAGTAAAATAATAATCTAAAAACCTTATTCACTTACAGTCTTATCCTGCAGCAATGAGATCCTGCAGTTTAGGTGGATGCTGGAGCCAGCCTGCACTGTGAGATTGGTGATCTGACCCACCCTTTGGACGTCCTCGAAATGGGGTCCATATCTAAAGGATTATTGTACACAAATATACACCACTGCTGTCAAAGATTACCTAAGAAAACACTAACCTCTGATCGTGATGGTGGTGTTTGTTGGCAGATGAGAATGTGTCAAAAATATAGTTCAACATGGGAGCATCTGTTTTCTGACCCTTTGAAATCGGATGCTTGCCATCCACTTTAACGGCGGAATTTCTCACAACGCCGCTCCTGTTCCTCGCCGGCTCCGTTGGAGCCATCGCGGAGGCGTGTGATGGAACTTCGGAGTGAGTGGTGGCCACTGTGGCTGGCACTAAGGCATTTACTTTCTGGCTGCCCAGCTGCTGGAACGAGGACTTTCTAAGCAACTCCTCCGGAGAGGTTTTCGATGCCACTGTTTCCGATGCTGCCGACTGCAGGGATAACGATTCCAGATCCTGGGATTTGACCGGATTACCCTGCTCGAGGATCGCAGCTGCCACTGTCGATGACTCGTCGATGACATAATCATCCACATCGGCGTCTGAATCTGAATCCGAATCTGAGTCCTCTTCAATTGCCTGGCTTGTGGCATCCGCTGGAAAGGAGTTATCGATTTGATTCGAATCTCAATTGGATTTTGGCGAGGAGGGAAACAGAGATGATAGTGGAGAATGTAGGAGGGGAAAGTTGAGAATTGATGACATGGCTCAACGACTCATGTACGAGTGTGTCTATATATGCTAATGCCAAAGTTTGTGGTGTGTGGGGGAGTTTGTTTATTCCTCGAGAGTACACTGAAAGCTCGAGGGGATTCGGAAAACGTTTACACTGGCTGGCCAAAAGTCAACAATAAATATTATCTCTGTCAACTGGTGTAGCAGAATTTGTCAATCTGTATTATTTTACAAAACTTTATTATTTATGATTTTAAAGTTGCCTTAAATCATATTACATCTGGACAAAAACACTGAATATGTAAGCTTTTATGAAGAAAAAGTGTCTTTTTTAATGAAACTTTTGTTCATTTTCAATTAGTTGAAAGTTGAATTATTAAACATACAAGCAAGCGAACTATATTAAGTATGGATTTAAGTTTTTTACAAACTGATTTAGTAACTTTTCGATAAGAAGTATTTTGTAGAAAATTAAACTCTTCAATTGAAAACATTTAGCAAACTACGTTCAATAAAATGACTCGTTCTATTTTCCGTTTATGCAAACCAGAAAGGAATCCCCATAATAGAGTCTTTGCATTTATCATTTGATTGACACATGTCGAACTGGGTGGGAAAATCAAGGATATGAGGATATGAGGATACCCAATGCAATGCCCCATTGAGACGGCAGGATAATTGAAAACCAATTATATAATTATGCATTAACCGCCTCCTCCTACAACTTCCGCAAGTAGCAATTTCGCAATTTGCCTACCGTAACTATTCCGTAGGGTGGAGAAAACGATGGGCGTAGCGGTGTGTGTGGGCGTGGCAGTGCTTGCAAAGGATCCCACGGAGGCAGTCGTTCGCATTGGGGTCTTGGGTGTGACCGCGTCTGGTGGAAGATCCGGGATCCTGTTAACTGAATCGTAGATGGTCTTGGCCCGGACAAATCCGCTGCACATGATCGTTGCGGTGAGGAGGACTAACCCGACCAGATTGCGAATGGAACATTCAATGTGTTGGCGGTGCTGGCGGTGATGATATCGCCTCGCTGGAGATGAGTCTCCCGATAAAACAGATGATGACTGATTGGGTTTTGTCGTTAAATTTTTTCTGGGTCGCGTTTTTTCTGCTGGTTCATTCAAACGCATTTTTGCAATCTGGAGTTGTCGGCTCTAACTAACGCACATTTGGCCAACTGCATTGGAATCACTTTCTTTGCTCCACTTTCTTCTATTTTTTTTCTATTTTATTTTTGGGGTCACCTATGGCGTCTCACGCACTTTGGCCATTTATTTTTTCCTATATATTATTTTTTTTTCGGTTGGAGTCACGTAAATATCAACTTGATTAATTCACATAAAGCAGGGATAAAGCAACTTTATCGTATCCTTATTGATTAACATAATATGTGTTGTAGGAACGATCGTTAAAAAAAAACAATTTTTCCCTTTCGGTTCGCTTTTTTTCTTTTTGGTTTGGAAAAAATTCAACTTTCACGGGTCACACAATTTTGGGCTGGATTTGAATGCCTATGAACCTTTTGAATCGTTGACTTATACACACACGATTATAATATGCACAGAGGACAAGGGCAGATTGGATCAAGGACTGTTTGGGAATGCATTGGGCAGGACACTCGGATTCTATCACTGAACAGCTAGCCTGCTGCGCCTCATGCATTCTTCATTTTCGAATAACCCGTACTGCTGTTCATATTGCAGCCAAAACCGAAACGAAGGCAATCGGTAATCACACGGAGAACTGCATCACGTCAAATAGACGACACGGATTTTGTCGAGAACTCGGAATCGGAATGCGGCATCCGGCTTATTTTCGGGGTACGTCAACGCGCCAGGAGTCTTCGACTGTGTCTGGCCATCGAAAGTGAGGCAGGAACTTGGTCGCAGGTTCGAGGCTCGTAGATGCTTCGTCTTCGCTTCGGTTTCCCAACAGGATGCGCTCTTTTCGACTAGCTGCGCATGTCCTTGTTTCGTTAAGTCCTTCCTCCTTTTTGAGGTGGTTTTCTGTCCATGTTGAGTATTATTTTAGGAGTTGGGGAAAGGTTTATCCTGTGATGGCTATATAACACTGAGAATCCCATGAATATTATGACAAACAGTTATATTCTTTTCAAAAAACTGTAACGTAACTGCTGAAAAGCAGTACAGAATAGACTTTAGAAAATTATATTTTTTAATGCAAATTTAATGTGTATTGAGTATTTTGATGAATTGTTTTCAATTCAAATTTAAAAATATTTTTATAAATTACTTTTTTTATTATTCTTTTTATCAATTAAACGATTCTTACAAACTTTTTTGTCCAAGGATAAGAGTTCAACTGCTTTTTGAACTGTTTTCCGCAAGTGTGGTTCTGTAAGCAGTTGTAAGAGTATTAAAACTCTAAGGATAACAAAAAACTGCTTCTAATTGCTTGAAAGCAGTTTACTGTGAAAGCGGATTAAAAACCCTTTTGGAATTTCCGTTTATTCTTGAAGGACTTCTTACATGCTTTTTGAAGAAAACTTATTGTCTCGTTTACCCTTAAAAGATTAAATAAATAAAATGTAAACAAGGCTAAAATTATATTATTACACAGTTTATAGAATGGATATTTTTATGGCAATGAAAGAACAATTTCAACCCTACACTAGAGACTAGGAAATCCTGAATCCTTTTTGTAAAGCAGTTTAAAATAAACCATAAAAACAAATTACCAATAAAACTGTTATACATGAAATGCCCAAAGAGGTCGAATAAAGTTCTCAAAAAACAACAGAGGGCGCCCTTTATTTTATACCTTTTTGCAGCGAGGGATTAGTGGGCGTCGCAATGGGGGATGATTGGCCTCTGTTGTGGCTCTAGACTGTCACATCCTTCGTCTTATCAGACGCGCGTGGATGCTGCTCCGATGCAGACGTCTCCGAAGCTCAGCTCCCGGATCGAGTGGAGTTTTCCGGCCGAGACAGCCAGCGGAAACGTTTTCGCCAGTGAAAATTAATCAAATTCTCAATTAGCCCTTGCACGGGCTCCACTCGCAGGCGGTGCAGGAGCTATCCAAAGGTTTCCTGGAGTCGCAAAGGAGTCTTAAAGCTAGAGGATGCCAGGATAATTTGGTTTGCCCACTCGATGTCTCGAAAAATATATTCACACGCCAGTATACATACAAATACAGAAGGAGCAAAGTCGAAGGCAAATCTGCTTTTAGGTCACTCAAAAGGCTCTCGCATCGACAGGAGCAACAGTAACCGTAACAGTAGCATCAGGAGCAGGAGTAGGAGCAGCATCAGCAACAAAAACAAAATTGCCAGCTGAAGGAATTCCAAGAATTAACCAAACAAGTAAGCCCATCAAGTCGTAGCCATCAAGAGTGACCCAGACGGGTTACATATTTGGGTACACAAGTTTTCAATTTAATAAAAGGTAGAAAAAATTAACAGTCCGGCGGGACTGGGAAACTATATAAATTAACAATGAGCTTAAGTAAACATTAAATAATTAATAACAACAGCAGACCCATGGCCAAAAAACATAAAACCAAAAAACTAAAATACACTTACCATGAAATCCTGTACAGTGTAAACAAGTGCTTGAACCAAAATTAATAATTCATTCAAAGCCAAGTGTTGAAAATTTGTTTCTCATGAATATTTTTTTTCGTTGCTTTTTTCATTATCTCTGAATTTTTTTAACAAACTAAAAACCCATTCAAATTATGAGGTTTCTATTGAAAACGTTGGAATACAAAACCACTATTACCAGGCACCTGTGGTTTTAGTTGTTTGGTTGAAAAATTTAGATGTGTTAGTTATATGAATAGTTTTACAAAATATCCATTTAAAATATGAATCCATCTCCTATGAATCCATTTAGTTACTATTACTACTATATATTTTAAGAAAATAAAAGTCAATAGAATTTCTGGCCTATAAGTTTTTTTTGGTATCATATAAGTTCCCTATTTTCAAAATCTTCCATAAAAACTCAGTGCATCTTCTGCAATTAGCTCAAGTGGCATCTGATGAATTGTGCATACATACATGTGTGTCCAAAACTTGGGCAAAAACATATTCGCGAGACAAGCGTGTCAAGTGGTGCACTCAGAAAAGCAGAGGACTCCGAAGGACTCGTTCCAGGCCTAAGCCAGCAATGCTGCGTTCGCGGGTCCTGGCCCTTGTTATCAGGCATTCGTAGTTTTTGTTTGGCTCTTTAATTGCGGCTTTATTGCGGCTGGGGCCGGGGCTATGGCAGGTCCTTCAAGGAGTGTCGGGCATTCTTCTTCTCGCCATTCTTTGAGTCCACGTCACGCGGTTGTCAGCCGCTTCAGAATCAGCTTCAGCTATTTTCAGGCTGCCATTGTGCCTTGGTTTTTAATTGTTCAGCATTCGCTGCCTGCACCGGCAGCCCACCTCCTGGTACTGTCCCTTGGTTCGTCCTGCGGACTCTCCTGCCACCTTCTGCAAACAGCCGTAAGCATGGAACATACATTGTACATTCGTATGAGTACGCACGGTGACCTTACTCGGACAACAGGTGGGGTGGTGGGTTGGAAGTCCATTTAAATTTTAGTAGAACTTTATATTTAAATATAATCTTAAATTAATTCTCACAAATGTATGCATTTCCAGAATCAAAATTAATGATATCCGACTGCCGTGAAAGGAATTGAGGAGATGCCATCCCGTCGCTCTGGTGGCGGTGGCACCGTCAAGCGAAAACATTCGCTGGGCAACCTCCGACGAGCTCATCCTGCCTCCGGCGCCACCTGGAATGTTCAGGTGGTGCGGGGCAAGATGTCCTCGAAATGCCTGTGGCATGCCTGTCGAGCGCTGATCCTGGGACTTACCCTGATGCTTCTCGGTGCTGGCATGGCCACATTGGGCTACTATGCGGATCATCTCTCGATGGGATCGGAGCTGCGGGGGAATGTGACGGTGCGCGTTAAAAACGACCTTAAGGGCTTCCACCTGAACAACTTTGCGTATGTGGGTCCCATTGTAATGGGATTCGGAGGATTTATTGTGGTGGCTTCCTGTGTGATGACATTCGAAGCAAGGGATTCCGCCGCCAAGGTGGTTCCCGCACGTCTGCGAGCCGGCGGAGGTGGCAGCAACAAAAACCACTCGAGGAGCAACCAAGGGAGCTCAGCATCACAGCGCCGAGGAATGGGTGAGTAATACATTCCCCATACGTTCTACAAAACTACAAAACTAGCCTTCGCTGGGGGCCATATAGTGGCTCCATGCACTTTTCTTGATTTTTGAAGGGGACCCTCCGGAAAATTTGATGAAAAATCTAAAAAATATTTTGTTTCAAGATTTTGATGCAGATTGACGGGGAATCGATCTACAAACCGTTTAAGGTATTCCGCTCAAGAATCGGATGATTATTTGCGAAGATATAGCCTTCGCTGGGGCCATATAGTGGCTCCATGCACTTTTCTTGATTTTTGAAGGGGACCCTCCGGAAAATTTGATGAAAAATCTAAAAAATATTTTGTTCCAAGATTTTGATGCAGATTGACGGGGAATCGATCTACAAACCGTTTAAGGTATTCCGCTCAAGAATAGTATGATTATTTGCAAAGATATAGCCTTCGCTGGGGGCCATATATTCGCTCCATGCACTTTTCTTGATTTTTGAAGGGGACCCTCCGGAAAATTTGATGAAAAATCTAAAAAATATTTTGTTCCCATATTTTGATGCAGATTGACGGAGAATCGATCTACAAACCGTTTAAGGTATTCCGCTCAAGAATCGGATGATTATTTGCAAAGATATAGCCTTCGCTGGGGGCCATATAGTGGCTTCATGCACTTTTCTTGATTTTTGAAGGGGACCCTCCGGAAAATTTGATGAAAAATCTAAAAAATATTTTGTTCCAAGATTTTGATGCAGATTGACGGGGAATCGATCTACAAACCGTTTAAGGTATTCCGCTCAAGAATCGGATGATTATTGGCGAAGATATAGCCTTCGCTGGGGGCCATATATTCGCTCCATGCACTTTTCTTGATTTTTGAAGGGGACCCTCCGGAAAATTTGATGAAAAATCTAAAAAATATTTTGTTCCAAGATTTTGATGCAGATTGACGGGGAATCGATCTACAAACCGTTTAAGGTATTCCGCTCAAGAATAGTATGATTATTTGCAAAGATATAGCCTTCGCTGGGGGCCATATATTCGCTCCATGCACTTTTCTTGATTTTTGAAGGGGACCCTCCGGAAAATTTGATGAAAAATCTAAAAAATATTTTGTTCCAAGATTTTGATGCAGATTGACGGGGAATCGATCTACAAACCGTTTAAGGTATTCCGCTCAAGAATCGGATGATTATTGGCGAAGATATAGCCTTCGCTGGGGGCCATATAGTGGCTCCATGCACTTTTCTTGATTTTTGAAGGGGACCCTCCGGAAAATTTGATGAAAAATCTAAAAAATATTTTGTTCCAAGATTTTGATGCAGATTGACGGGGAATCGATCTACAAACCGTTTAAGGTATTCCGCTCAAGAATAGTATGATTATTTGCAAAGATATAGCATTCGCTGGGGGCCATATATTCGCTCCATGCACTTTTCTTGATTTTTGAAGGGGACCCTCCGGAAAATTTGATGAAAAATCTAAAAAATATTTTGTTCCAAGATTTTGATGCAGATTGACGGGGAATCGATCTACAAACCGTTTAAGGTATTCCGCTCAAGAATCGGATGATTATTGGCGAAGATATAGCCTTCGCTGGGGGCCATATAGTGGCTCCATGCACTTTTCTTGATTTTTGAAGGGGACCCTCCGGAAAATTTGATGAAAAATCTAAAAAATATTTTGTTCCAAGATTTTGATGCAGATTGACGGGGAATCGATCTACAAACCGTTTAAGGTATTCCGCTCAAGAATAGTATGATTATTTGCAAAGATATAGCCTTCGCTGGGGGCCATATATTCGCTCCATGCACTTTTCTTGATTTTTGAAGGGGACCCTCCGGAAAATTTGATGAAAAATCTAAAAAATATTTTGTTCCCATATTTTGATGCAGATTGACGGAGAATCGATCTACAAACCGTTTAAGGTATTCCGCTCAAGAATCGGATGATTATTTGCAAAGATATAGCCTTCGCTGGGGGCCATATAGTGGCTTCATGCACTTTTCTTGATTTTTGAAGGGGACCCTCCGGAAAATTTGATGAAAAATCTAAAAAATATTTTGTTCCAAGATTTTGATGCAGATTGACGGGGAATCGATCTACAAACCGTTTAAGGTATTCCGGTCAAGAATCGGATGATTATTTGCGAAGATATAGCCTTCGCTGGGGCCATATAGTGGCTCCATGCACTTTTCTTGATTTTTGAAGGGGACCCTCCGGAAAATTTGATGAAAAATCTAAAAAATATTTTGTTCCAAGATTTTGATGCAGATTGACGGGGAATCGATCTACAAACCGTTTAAGGTATTCCGCTCAAGAATCGGATGATTATTTGCAAAGATATAGCCTTCGCTGGGGGCCATATATTCGCTCCATGCACTTTTCTTGATTTTTGAAGGGGACCCTCCGGAAAATTTGATGAAAAATCTAAAAAATATTTTGTTCCCATATTTTGATGCAGATTGACGGAGAATCGATCTACAAACCGTTTAAGGTATTCCGCTCAAGAATCGGATGATTATTTGCAAAGATATAGCCTTCGCTGGGGGCCATATAGTGGCTCCATGCACTTTTCTTGATTTTTGAAGGGGACCCTCCGGAAAATTTGATGAAAAATCTAAAAAATATTTTGTTCCAAGATTTTGATGCAGATTGATAGGCAATCGATCTACAAATCGTTTAAGGTATCCCGCTCAAGAATCGGATGATTATTGGCGAAGATATAGCCTTCGCTGGGGGCCATATATTCGCTCCATGCACTTTTCTTGATTTTTGAAGGGGACCCTCCGGAAAATTTGATGAAAAATCTAAAAAATATTTTGTTCCAAGATTTTGATGCAGATTAACGGGGAATCGATCTACAAATCGTTTAAGGAATTCCATTCAAGAATCGGATGATTATTTGCAAAGATATAGCCTTCGCTGGGAGTCATACCGTAGCTCTCTGCACTTTTCTTGATTTTCGAAGGGGACCCTCCGGAAAATTTGATGAAAAATCTAAAAAATATTTTGTTCCAAGATTTTGATGCAGATTGACGGGGAATCGATCTACAAACCGTTTAAGGTATTCCGCTCAAGAATCGGATGATTATTTGCGAAGATATAGCCTTCGCTGGGGCCATATAGTGGCTCCATGCACTTTTCTTGATTTTTGAAGGGGACCCTCCGGAAAATTTGATGAAAAATCTAAAAAATATTTTGTTCCAAGATTTTGATGCAGATTGACGGGGAATCGATCTACAAACCGTTTAAGGTATTCCGCTCAAGAATCGGATGATTATTTGCAAAGATATAGCCTTCGCTGGGGGCCATATATTCGCTCCATGCACTTTTCTTGATTTTTGAAGGGGACCCTCCGGAAAATTTGATGAAAAATCTAAAAAATATTTTGTTCCCATATTTTGATGCAGATTGACGGAGAATCGATCTACAAACCGTTTAAGGTATTCCGCTCAAGAATCGGATGATTATTTGCAAAGATATAGCCTTCGCTGGGGGCCATATAGTGGCTCCATGCACTTTTCTTGATTTTTGAAGGGGACCCTCCGGAAAATTTGATGAAAAATCTAAAAAATATTTTGTTCCAAGATTTTGATGCAGATTGATAGGCAATCGATCTACAAATCGTTTAAGGTATCCCGCTCAAGAATCGGATGATTATTGGCGAAGATATAGCCTTCGCTGGGGGCCATATATTCGCTCCATGCACTTTTCTTGATTTTTGAAGGGGACCCTCCGGAAAATTTGATGAAAAATCTAAAAAATATTTTGTTCCAAGATTTTGATGCAGATTAACGGGGAATCGATCTACAAATCGTTTAAGGAATTCCATTCAAGAATCGGATGATTATTTGCAAAGATATAGCCTTCGCTGGGAGTCATACCGTAGCTCTCTGCACTTTTCTTGATTTTCGAAGGGGACCCTCCGGAAAATTTGATGAAAAATCTAAAAAATATTGTGTTCCCAGATTTTGATGCAGATTGGTGGGAAATCGATCTACAAATCGTTGAAGGTATTCCGCTCAAGAATCGGATGATTATTGGCAAAGATATAGCCTTCGCACGGGGGCGCTGGGCTCCATGCATTGTAGAATATTTTTGGAAGAAGATAATATTATTAACCATTTATTTTGTAGCATATTAATTTGTTACTTTTCATCCATCCATCCAGGTGCCCAATACCAAAGCAGTCGCTGGGATCAGCACTTTGGGGTGTTCCGATCTTCACCTGGGGATGCCCACCAGCAGCCTCAGGCCAACTGCATCTCCGCCGCTCATGCCCACTCGCATTCACATTCTGAGCAGCCCTTCGACCGGGAGGCACTCACCGCCGAGCTGATCAAGTTCTCAAAGTCGCTCAGGGATAGGAAATATATAGAGCATAAGCCCCCAAGCAACAGTGCGCGGCGAGGGCGCCAGATGCGTCCTGGCTCGGGATTGGGATCCAATCCAGGCGGAGGAGCTGGCTCCTCGTCGTCGGCCAGGAATTTTAGCAATTCTTCTAGCCTGATTCAACGTGCCACCAGAGAGTGCACCTTGCTGCAGCCGCCAGCCGCGAGTCGTGTTTATTGGCAGGCCTCTTCTTTCGATGGAGGCAGTGCCGGTCCTCCGGGCGTCATGACAAGTGCGGAGAAGCGCAGCGAGCGGAACAAGCGATCAGACACGGCCAAGAGGCATGTCCTTTCCCGCCAGCGACCCATCGAGCAGGAGGAGGCCCGGGATCATGGTCATAGCCCATTAGGACACAGACGGTAAGTGGTTGGGAAATTTTTTGAATTTTAATTAATGTCCTCCTTATGTCCTCTTTCTAGGAACTCTACTATGTCGGACTCCTCGTACAGCGGCCGCTGGACGGCTCGCTGCGCCTCCATCGCCAGTCGTACCTCTAGCATCGAGTCCAGGCGCGTCCAAGTGGATCTTCATAGTCCGGAGGTAATGCCGAAGTCAATTCTGCGTTCTCCCAAGCGGTATAGCTCCGGACCCTCTGCCACTCCCTCCGTGGAGAAAGAATTCCGGTAAAATAAAAGGATAACCAATAACTATAGTTTGTTGCCATTTATTTATTGTGTATTTGTCATTTCAGGAGCCAACTATCTGTTTGCTCTGAGCCTCCGCCGCCGGTGCGGCAGCTTTCGGGTCAGTCCAGCATGGAGCCCGCAGTCCCCGAGGAGAGCCTCGACCAGTCGGACTGTCAGGAGCAGATCAGCCAGGAGAAGACAAATCAGAACTCGGAGTCTAAGGCCTCCTACGAGGAGATCACCGAGCTGCATAACCACACAAGCAGCCTGCCACCCAAGAAGACACGACCTGGATTCCTGCCCCTGGCGCTCAGCGAACAGGAGGAGGAAGCCAAGCCAGTGGTTACATCCTTGTATCGGAGCAACAGTTCCCGGCAGTTCTACAGACCCAAGAAGGGAGTGCCCAATGAGCGGGATGACTCCGTTTTCTACATACGCTCCATGGAAAGGGGACTGGCAGGAGCCGGAACAGAGGCGAACGGAGGTGGTAGCACGGACGACCACATGTACGACTCTCTTCGGGT
Organism: Drosophila ananassae; assembly: GCF_017639315.1. Classification (NCBI taxonomy): domain Eukaryota; kingdom Metazoa; phylum Arthropoda; class Insecta; order Diptera; family Drosophilidae; genus Drosophila; species Drosophila ananassae. The sequence goes on from NC_057928.1 coordinate 20,026,632, forward strand.
CATCAACGAGAGGCGAACCACTTTGCTCAAGGCGGACTCCCAGAGCTCGCTGGGATCGGCGGAACGGAAACTGAGCAGTTTCTCCCTAAAAATGCCAGATATTACGGAGCGGGAGAACTCTATAGAAGTCGAAACGGATGCGGATGTGGAGAAACCATCATCATCATCTCCGCCTACACCGCCTGCCCCGCCGTTACCCACGTTACCAACGTCGCCACCTCCACCTGCCCGCCCACCCTCTGATGTCGAGCTTGGATTTAGGGATATCAAAGAAACCTAGGATAGTAAAGATTGGCCCACTTTATAGAGTTTTACCAGCAGCCATCGACAATTACTTTAGCAACTCGATTGATGTTTGTATATGTATTTATGTGTGTGTGCGTGTCGTTTATTTTTATAACCCCTAGATCGTACCTAGATAAGTGTTATATATGTATATGCCATAATCTCTGTGTTGCCTCGGGCCTAAGCAATCAACTAACGAATCTTCAACGATGTCTATTAACTTGATTAACTAATGTTACTGTACAAATATCAACAGTTGCGATCGAAGTTTCCTTTCATTTCTATCTTTTACTTACAATTGAGGATTATATTTCAATGTTTCAACTTCCTTAATCTTTGATCGCAACTGGAAAGGCTAGTCTTCCTATTGTTAGAATATGAATTATATATCTGAGTGTTTATTTTTAAGACAAGCAATTACAGAGTTTCTTGTTCCAAACTTGTTAAAAAACGAAAAAAAAAAAAGAGTGCAGCGAATTTTGGAATATTGTTCATTGCATGATTAATATTGGAAAATAAAATCAAACAATGTGTGTCTAAAATGGATTTAAGTTTTGTCTAAAAGAGGTCAGATAAAATTTTAAAACTCCCGCCTAAATCTTGCAGAGTTGCCACCACTTTGTTAGATTTGCATTGGAATCTTTTAAATAGTCAATTGGCGATGTATTTTGAAGACGCTTTATTTTTAATAAAATTTAAAGAATGTAAAATATCATAAAACAAAATCTTTAAAAAACAATAAGCAAATAATGATTCAATAAATGTTTTATATATTGCAACGCCATCTGGGGAAAAAAGTTCTCGAAACGCTAAAGGATATTTCAAAATATCGATAGCAGCCACGAAAATCGATTTTCTATCAACTTTGAAAGCATTTGTTGATGTTTTGTCACTTTTATACAGCAGAACAACTAATTCGTTAAATGATATTGAATAAATATAATAAAATTTAAAAAAAAAATTTCATTGCACTATCGATAGTTATACACGGAATATCGATATTGGTATTTGGATACATTATCAACAACCCTAGATGATTCCCACCTCTATTCGGCCGAAAAATAAAGAACAATAAAAATCGCCTTGTGGCCCGCTAAACGAATTCGATCGCTCCTTCAGTCCGACCGACTGCCGACGTGACCTTTCACCTGTGACCCGCGCCTCCGCGAGCGGAAAAGCAACGGCAGCCGCGTTAATTGGAGCAGCGTGAAAAAGTTGCGGAATATCGTGGCAGAAGAGTGTGGAACGAGACGGGAGAGAGCTAGGTCCGTCCAGCAGGCCGCCCGCACGCATAAAATATGATCAAATTGCTCGGAAATTGATTTCAATTGGCGACTCAACAAAAGGTACGTTCGATAAAGGCCCCCCACGGCCCCTTTTACCCACCACTCCCTCCGACATTCCTCGGCGTTCGCCGCTCTCTTTCGCTCAACGTGTTCTTTTTTTTCGGTCGCCATTTGGACATTGAGTCTTGGGGTACCCGGCGTTGTATCTGCATATGTAAGTCGATGTTAGCTTGAAGTTTAAAGTCGGACCAAATATCGAAAACTGGAGCTATGCGTTAGAAATATTTTTAATTTCTTATATTGCTCCTGGTGCGCCTGTGTGCGTGCGTTCTTGCGCTTGTGTTCGACAGAGATGAGTAATTTTCATTTGGAGCGACAGTGACAGATGCCGCAATCCGACCTTACTAAAAATAAATAGATCAGTTGAAGTAACTTTAATTGCTCCGTCTCACATGAAGCTTTGATTATGCTGAATGGTATTTGTTTGGAAAACATTCGAAATTCTTCGAATTGGGCCTTGGAACCTGTTACGCTCGCGGCCGATATACGTGACCCGGCAAAAATAGCACTTGCTCATCTCTAGCGGGCCGCCTAGTGTGTGGCACCGAGAAAAAAATTTGATAGGGGGAAAGGAAACTGTTCTGTTCGATCGCCGGGCTCATTTTTGTTTTGATTAATATTGAATTTCTGATTGTGTCTGCGCTTTTCGCCCGCAGACCCTCCCACTTTCATTTAGCTCCTTTTTGTTCTCTGTTTATTTGTCTTTCGTATTACACGGACAGAAATGCTGGGTTGCCAGGTCGCCGGCAGAAAGTTCCGGTTGTGGCACGCGGCCTGAATAAAAAAAAAAGTATGTTTGAGAGGAAAATATATGTCTTGTATTATATTTGCTTAAAACTAATTTTCATATTTTTTAATCACAATTTTTTACATACTTTTCTCGCACGTAACAGCTAAACTTCAATGTCTGGCGCCCGCTGCGACTCTTGAGACTTGATTCACTCGCTTAGAAAACCAACCAGGACTTAGCCAAGCTCCGAACTGAGGCTTTTTGGCCATGGCGCAGCAAACGCAGCCGCAACAGCAGCAGCAGCAGACAGCGCCGCCGCCGTCGTCGTCGTCGTCGACTTTGACGGGAGCTGCCGCAGCGGGAGGAGCCGGTGGTGACACAGTTGCGCCTCTATCCGCCCCCTCAACTCCCCAACCATCTACAGTCAGTGGCAATAACAACAACAACACCATTGTCTCTCCATCGGGTAACAACAATGTGCTGACTCCTGTCCACGCTCTGGCCACTGCCGGCCAGCCGGTCTTCAATCAGATGTACATGCCCGCCCATGCAGCACATCCGCACGCTGGACCGCCCTATCCGGCCATGATGCCGGCGCACATTCCCAACGTTTTCGTGAACAATGTAACTGCCAATGTGAATCTGCATGGGTGGTCGCACTCTGTGCCGCCCAACTACCTACCGGGTGCCCAGCCGCACTACATTGGTCCTGGCGACATGGCCCAGGAACAGGTGAGTTGGCATGGTGAATAGCTAGCCAATTGGATTCCTAACTTACTTTGTGTTTCCTCTTCTTAGGGCAACACCCTGATGCCGCATATGCAGCCGCTGCCCATTAATCTTGCCCCACAAGGTGGCAGTCCCAATCCCCATAATCCGGCCATGGGCGGTGGTCGTCCCCGGGGTCGGGACCGTGGTCGTGGTGGCGGAGGCAACCGGCGCAACGACTACCATGGACCACGTCATCTCCAGCAGAGGCAACAACAGCACATTGTTTCCATGGCGCCGCAACAGCAACTGGTACCGCCGGATGGCGTCCAAGGATCCAATCCGGGGATGCAACTCCAGCCAGAACTGGGCCAGCAGTTGGCCCCCCTGCCGGAGCAGATGCAGCACATGCCGTACTATGCCACTGCGCCGCCTCACGCCTACGCCTACGGGCCCTATCCTTCGACCTACTTTGCGCCGCAGCATGCACCGTTGCAGCCTCCGAACTCCGCTGCTCAACAGGCCACCGGGACGCCCCTGTTCATATCCCCGGTGATGTACAACCCCATTTGCTTGGGAGGCTACTACTACCCGCAGATGATGCATCCCGCGGAGTACCCGTATTTGCCGGAAGATGCCGGCCAAGCCGGAGTGGATGAACGTGTTCCGCAGCCGGATGGAGGAATGCCGCCTATGTGGCACTCGGCCCCCATGTACGCCGAGGAATATGCCGAGGTACTGCAGCAACAACAACAACAGCAGCAACAGGTGGCTGTGGTGCACGCCAACGGAGTGGCTCCGGCGGACGAAATCAATCACAACAGCTCGTCGCTGCCCTCGTCGGAGACGTCGAGCATGCTCAGCCCGAACTACCAGATCTACGATCCCCAAATGCATGACATCCACCACCAAATGGGCGTGATGCAGATCTACGACGACGGTCAGATGGCCACGTTGCAGCCGATCCACCCAGGTGCCGCTCCCGTGCAGCAGGTAAGTACCTCGAAAGAAATCTAAAACTACATCTCTTACGTGTCTCTTGTTTCCAGTACGAGGATGAACTCTCGGAGTGCGGCGTCGTCCCTCCTCCGGGAGCTATTCCTGTGACCTGGGCAGCTGCCATGCCCGTGCCCGCTGAGGCTGCCCCGCAGGCGCTCCTGCAGGCGCCACCCACCCATCATATCATGCAACAGACGTCGCCCGTCCTCATCGAACAGCAACCGCAGCTGGTTCCGGCACCGCCACAGGCAGAGACACCTACTCCCCAGCACCAGCCGCCCCAGGAGCATCTGGGTAAGTGATTCTAAACTTTAAAGCTTTTAAATATTCATTCAGTTGGGTTATCTGTAACGGGGTAGTTGGACTTTAAACCCCAACTGCATTATCAGTTTGTAGAATATTTAAAAGGGAAGTGTTCAATAATCTCATTCAGAATGAGTCATCTTTCAAAGAGATAGTTAGTACTGAATCTTATACTAAAAGCTATTAATGGTAGTCTAATATAGTGTTTAATATACAGTCTAATAATTGTTATTTAAGAGTGTCTTTAAACGCTTTTTGTGATTTATTATTGAAACTCACAAGTGGCTCTCTCTTTGGTTCGAATTTAATATAAACTTAATTTGTTTGATACTTGCTGATAAGGTTCAACTGCCAGTTCAGCAGATACCCTACATTATAATTGAGTATTTATATTATTTTTTTTATATTTAATATATTTTTATGATTTATCTTGTTATTGTTTACCAGAAACTACTGCCATTTCTTCGCGATAAATTACTATTTCTAGATGGAAGAACTATTTCCGCATTTTGCCAGGCCAATGTGTAGGGTATTTGAGTTTATGGCTGCCCTACCTCTGAATAGTAACCTGAATTTTGCGAATTCTTCACGCCGTACCTTCGATAACGTCGCCTGTCCGCCGTGTTTATATGCAGTTTTTCGCTTACTTTTGCTTTCCCAGCAGTTTCCTACACGCGAGTACACTTTCCCGTCTTGTATTACGCTCTCAGGTATTGTCACATGATATATTCGCTGGCAACTACACCACCACCACACCACACACACACTCCCCCCGGGTGGTGTCAACTGGCATGCCTAGCCATGCTAGTGGCTCTTAATTATTCGGCCAGCTTGTTGCCACGCCGCTGCCATTTGTTTTGGGGCTGGGATTTCGGCTTGGGTTTCATCCCCCGAAGCCACCAACAGGTGTTGCTGGCCATTGTTGACCACTTTGTTGTGTCCACCAGTCACTCAGCCACCCAACCACCCACGACTGTGGCAGTCTCTCTAATCAGCAGCACAAGTGGCTTCCGTCCAGCCTTTGTTGTTTGTTTGTTTGTTTGTTTGGTGTGGGTGTGGGTGTGGGTGTGTGGGTGCCTTGTTCCAGCTTATCTATCGACTGTCCACTTGTGACCACTGTTCATAGCTGATGCAGGGATTCTTTCCGAGATATCTAATATCCTTATTTTCTCAGGAAGACTGAGCTATAGTCCCATTGAGGTCCAAGTTCTTACCTGTATCTGTATCACAGTCCCCACCTAGTAGAGGGCCTGAACCATCCCCGTCTGGCAGAAAGATTTTATGGCATTGTTTTCCCAGCACTTGGAGCAGACCGGCACTTGGCTCGTGCGACTGGCCTGTTGGTAAAAATAAAAAGAACCGATTGCTGGAAGTATTTGCTCACAGACCCCATCCAGAGTGATAACCGATATCGCCAGGGTCTGGAGCGGGTTGGCCGCAATTACTAATGATTCGATTCGAGTGCAGCCATAATTCGACTGCGGCCAATTGATTAGCCTAATCAGTGTCAGGTTTACGACGGCTATAGTGCCTGTAAGTAAGCACGCCATGATCTGATTTCCTCGAGGGCCTCGCCGGGCCTTAAGTCCAAGGCGTACCTCTGATCGATGGGTTTTAGAGCACCGCCCCCACTCTCTCCTAGATTAAATATTCCACGAGTTCCTACTTGATATGATGACTTATTCGTTTCTAAATATTTCTTTAGGGATTACCAGTGTTTGTTTGTAGTTCTAGTTAGGAACTACTATCTTAAGACTAGTACTTCCAGTATGTCATGCCATTCCATTGAAAGAGTCTGGTATTTTGTTTTTAAAATTTATGGCAATTGGTTTTATTTTTATTTCTATTTAATGGCTTCTCTGTATCTTTGTCATTCCTTCAACACTTATTGTTCTAAATGTTTTCTTTGATGTGTTTCCCATTCTGTGTCATCGCCTCCTGGCCTCGTCCTTATGCGTATAACAGTTTAAGAATATTTCTTGTGGTATTATTTAGTAGCCGCGTGAACAATTATTCTTTTTTCGAAATATATTATAGTATTAGAACTTGACTTATTGCTTATTTGTGGAGATAGTTTTCAACACAAGCCTTAAAAGTTCTGTTGCTGGACTTTGGTTAGTAACATTATTGTTTTTAATAAAAAAAACTGAGCCGTACATTTGTATTTTCAGTTTCCGCCTAAATGATTAGTTAAAATTGAAAACAATTTTAGTTTCTATTTTCATTCATAGTTATCTTAAAAAATAGAAAATAGCTCTGCGGGAATTAAGTTTTTCGGGCCAACTACGTAGTACAGTATGACACATTTATATAACATCGTAGTAGTACAGTAGCACAGTAGTACACTTTAATTGTAATAATAATGGTAATCATAGTAATCGTAGGTTTTTAATAACAAACAAATAATAATTATAATAGAAGTTACTTTACAATATTTTTTGTGGTTGCTGTATAACAGTTGCAATCTACTATCGATCATTATCAGTTATCGATCGCTAATTTATGAGCGTAGTATATTTTTTTTTAAATATAGCCGAAGGTTTTCCGTTTTTTTTTTTAATCTTATCGCAAGCTAAGCTGAGTTCTCCTTGTAGAAAAAGTGAATTTTCTTTCTCGTAACTCCCTAGTGGTATAATGGGGTTTACATATATCTGGATTCTTCCTTTTTTTTTTTTGTATAATAGGTGCGCTTGATCTTTGATCTTCTCCTCCTTTTCATTCTCCTCCATCTCCTTCTGTATAAGTAAATAGAAAAATATTTATCCGGATCTTGAGCCCCCCAGTGGGTGGTTGAGCCCCCCCAGAGTGTACCCCCTATCTCTCCCTCTCTCTCTCTCTTAATTCCCCCCTAAATTCATCTTCTCACGGTAGTCCTCCAATCCCATTTAGAGCTTGGACTCATTGGTTTTCTGGGGGAACTGCGGATGTCCTTCCTCCTGCTGGGGACTCGCCAGGGTCTTGATGATCTTCGGCACAATGGTGATGGGCTGATCCTCGTCGTCCTCGGCATCCTCGCCCTGCTCCTCGTCGATGGGCGTCAGGGTCTCCACATGGACGGGTGTCTCCTCGGAGCCGCTGCATCGCTTCAGGCACGGGGCCAGGAAGCTGGTGGCCGTGGATATGGCGAACAGGGCACCGGCCATGTAGAAGGGCAGGTCGTAGGTGTGCGTCAGGTCGTAGATGGCGCCCGCCAGGGGGGTACCGATGAGGGCGGCGAATCCTCTGAAGAGGATCAGCAGACCGAAGGCATTCGTGAGCTTGTCCAGGCCGAGCAGGTCGACCAGGATAATTGACGTCAGCGAGATGTAGCCCGAGATGGCCAGTCCAAAGAATATGGACATGACGATGTAGGCCGTGTAGCTGTAGCAGAGGGGGGTGAGGGTCACCGCCACGGTGGACACCAGGAGGCAACAGTTGTTCAGCAGCAGGGAGTTGACTTGCGGCAGGTCCGCCACCCATCCGCACACCACTCGGCCCACCGTGTTGGTGATGCCGATGATGGAGATTAGCATGGCGGCGTCGTTCTTCTCGATGTTGTGCTCCCGGGCCGCGTCCACCAGGTAGACGAACGGCACATACAGTCCGGCCATTCCAAAAATATTCGACACTCCGATCAGCATGAAGACCGGGTCCTTCAGCAGGCTCACGTCCAGCATGGTGTTCACCACGGACTTGACCGAGTCGGGTATGGCCAGGCAGGGGCACAGGTCGTACTCCTCGCGGTGCTTCTCGGCCTCCGCCAGGGGATCCAGCTTGGCCACGCTCTGCATGCTCTTCTCGTACTTGGTCAGGGACAGGACGGAGTTGCGGTAGTTGGTCAGCGACTTCTGGGACTGGTATTGCGGCAGGTTGGTCACCGAGCCGGAGTAGAAGATGTCCTTGCGGGACATGGGTCGCACCATCCGTCCGCTGCTGCCCGACTGGCTGCCCTGCCGCTGCGAAAGGGACAGCTTGGACGAGGCGTAATCCCCTCCAGCGCCGCCGGCCTCCAAGTCACCGCGCGAAGATGCCCGAATCGCCGCCAGGGATGGCTGGTAGCGCTCCGAGGCGGATGTCTTCCGGACCCGACTGAACGAAGGCACTGATCCGTTCTTGGGCAGGCTCTGATGGTCGCCGGCGAGGAAGGCCGGCTGCGAGGCGTTCCGGGTCATGGCGTCCTGGGAGTGGTAGGGGCTGCTGCCGTCCGTTTCCGAGTTCCTGTGCGGGCGTCGTCCTCCGGCGGCCGAGCGGGCCGACAACTGTCCGTTACTGTCGCCATTCGGCGGAGACTGGGCGCCGTTCTGGCGATGCACGTCCACCACCTTGGACTCTGTAATGGTGGGCAGCGTGGAGACGGGATGCAGGCCACCACCTCCCGCTTGCTGGGCCAGCAGCTCCAGGTTCAGACTCGAGTGCACTCCAGGATCGGCATTGAGGGGCATCTTGAGCTTCCTCTCCATGGTGCCGTCGGGCAGCTGGACCATGAAGTGGGATCCGGCGAAGGAGCCTCGTTCCAACTGGAGCTGCTTCTCCTCGTACATCCTCTGCATCAGGGGCTTGACCTTCTTCTTCTTGGGATAGGTGAGGGGTCGCATCATGGCGCCGAAAATGGCGCAGTTCAGGATCATGCCGGCGAAGATGAGGAGGGCGTTCTTCCAGCCGTACTCGCCCAGGAGGTAGGTGGCCAGGGGGGCGAACGCGAAGGTGCCGAATCCGGAGCCACAGACGGCGATGCCCGTGGCCAGACTCCGCTTCGTCTCGAAGTAATAGCCGACGGCCACCACAGCCGGCAGGTAGATCATTCCGAATCCGAAGCCACCCAGGAAGCCGTAGGTGGCCATCAGCATGCCCACCGAGTTGCTGAAGGTGCTCAGGACGAAGGCGATGCAGGCGATGATGCTGCCGGCGATGCACACCGCCCGGCACCCATACTTGTTGGCCAGGGCGGAGACTATCGGCCCGGCACTGAGGTACACGCCGGACAGGAGGCTGCCCACCCAGGCGACAGTGCCCTTGCCCTCGTGGAAGTAGTTGACGAACTCCTCCAGGAAGATGCCGAAGGTATAGGCGATGCCGTCGACGATCATGTTGCACATGAAGCTGGCGAAGCAGATGACCCATCCATACCCTCCGTCCGGCGGAGGCGGCAGCTCCCCGTAGTCACTCACTTCGTCATCATCGTCGTCGTCGCCCTCGTCGCCATTGGCTCCGTTCTCCTGGTTGTCCTCGTCATCCGGACTCTGTTCGGCCGTGAGGCGGGCGGCCTCCTCGCACGCCAGCTCACTGTCCGTCCGATCGAAGCGACGCAGCCGGGCGGAGGAGGCCGAGTTGCCGGTGGTGACTGTTCCGGCATTTCCGCCAGGATTCGAAGTGTTGATGTCCACCATGATGGGTACCTCCTACTCTTCTCTTACTTTTCGCACACACGCGGTTGGGAACCCGAAGAAGTGGCGCGCGGATGGAGGTGGAGGCGAGAACGTCCGATTGGCTTCGCTGCCCGCGTGAGAATTGAAAAGGCAGCAGCGGAAAAGCAGTAGAGGAGCAGCGATGGGGAGCACTACTTTTATTTTTTTTATCTTGAGTACTGGCACTCTCTCCCAATTACTCTCCCACTCTCCCAGCTGCAGTTCTAACTGTGCTCTGAACCGTGGTTCTGTGTCTTTGTGACTCTTTGTGGCTCTCTCTGTGTGTGTCTGTGAGTGTGTGTGTGTGCTTTTTGTTGTCAATTGTTATTGAGTTTTTATTTTGACGTTTTTGTTTTATTTTCTTTTTTATTTATTTTTTTGTTTAGTTTTGATAAACGCGATAAAAAAAGCAAATATTTGTATTTTTTTTTTTTTAATTCACTTGCATTATAATTATTATTTGAGGTTTTTATCGGCTTGTGCTGGCTTTTAATTTAAATTTAAATTTAAATTTGATGCTTTTGTGCTTTGGTTTTTATTTGATTTATTTTTTGTGTTTTTGTTTTTTTGTGTATTTTTAACTTGGCTTTGGCAGTTGCACTTGCACTTGCATCTGCTGCAGCTGAGGTCACTACAGAAATGTTTGTTTTCCTGCCTTGTCTTGCTATTGCCTTTGAATTTTGACTTTTCTTTTTGTCTTTGCTTTTTGTGTTTTTGCGATTTGTGATTTTCGGGGGTGCTGTACGCCGTACGCTGTACGCCGTACTCTGTTCGATGTTCTCCGTTCACTGTACTTGGTATGTGGTATGTGGTACGTGGTACGTATACGTCGCAGTTGCGAATGCAATTGTATAATTTTCCCGATTTTTTTAGCTACTAGTGCACACAGAGCTTTGAAATTCGATTGGAGAGGCAGAAGAGTACTGTGTGTGGAGCGTGTGATCGATAAAAAGTGTGCTGACACACTCACAACCCCAAAAAACTGCACACAATCACACCCACTCGGCCACGTTTAGCTGCTGTTGCATTTTCAGCGACATTTCATTGCAGTTTTCTGTATTTTTTTTTGCCTTTTTTGTATTTTTTTGAAGTGGAGTAGAGTGTCAGAATTCGAGCAGCGCAAATAACAATCTGATTCGATTCCCGATTTATAGTCCGATATATAGTTCTTGACTGCTGCGCCGTCCGCTGCGAAATGAAAATGAAAATTCCTCGTCGTAACCAGCAACTGTTATACGATATACAAAGACAAATTCAAATTTTATTATTTTTTTGTAAAAGCAGTTCTCTTTCGTTCTCTGTCGTGTCGCCTCTCTGTCACCCAATGCATTTGAAGTTCAAGCTCACAGAGCGCAAGCTCCACACTTCCGCTCACCAGCTCTCTCAGGGGGTGGTTCTCTCTCCCCCAAAACAGCTGATTGCCCAAGAAACAAAAACAAAGCCAAGAGCGAGAGAGTGAAAGACAAGAGCAAACAACCCCTCTTTGCCTAAGGGTTGTCTTTTATTTTCTCACTATCTTGCTATTATATTTTATTTTTCTTTGTCTTTTTTTTTGCATTTTGTTTTTGTTTTTTTGCTTTTGGGGAAGAAAAGCCAGAAAAACCGGTAGCCGCCTGTGCGCCATGTGGTGGCTACTGTTCTAACTGTATAACGGATGTAGGCCAGTTGGCGAATCAAAGAGCGGCGAAACTGTTGCTCTTTAGTTGCTTGCTGCGATTTAGGTTAAAGGTTAACTGTTCTGGCTGAAGACTTTTACTTTTCAAAGCTCACGCTGGAGTTATGTGAAGGAAATTGTATTACCAGGACATTTCCGGTTGCCCTTTTTAGTAATAAGGATATTAAGGGAAAAGAGGATATAGAAGAGAACAAGTTTTTCAAAATAATTATTTTTTAAGCTTGTCTTGGGGAGAATGTCCACTTCCGCTTGGGGGCGTGTGAAAGTGTTATTTTCGTCTGCCGCCTTTTAGGCGCCCGCCAATTGTATAATCCACCCCCCTTCCATCTAGACTTATCTTAACAGTTGGCCCACCTATAAACTGCATTCGACACGGAGTTGAGCTGATAAGGCTGATAAGTTGATTTTTGAGATATTTCTGGGATTGAGAGCAGATTGTTTAGTACTTTGTTTATCAAGTTTTTTTGGATTTTTGTTGCTTTGTTGTTTTGTTGACTGTTGCCAGGCCGTAGAATCGTAAAATGTGGTGTTTTTTTTCGCCTTCTGGTTTATAACAGTTTTTTTTTTTGTTTTTTTTTTTGGTCTGGCATGGTTAGCACTTCTTCCTCTTCCGCCTTATCTACCTTAAGAGATACTTCTTGAGAGCAGAGAGAGAGAGACTCTTTGGGAAAATGCTCTTATCTTGTACCGTTGTGAAGAAGGAGGGTGCAGTTCCTTGTGTTGGGTGGCTGGTCAATGTCATTCATAAAAATTCCATGTGAACCACTCACACTCACACATACATACTTGATATTGTGGGTCATCACTAGAGGGCGCCACTTTGCCTCGTTTCCTGCATTTCGTCCTTAAGGTTCCTTAACTTGATTTGTGCCCGGGGTCTGCTATTAAAGCATTACGCATTAGGAATTACGAATTACGAAACACCTCCTCCAATCTTGGGCCCATAATCTCACTTAACGCAGACCACACCAGGCTGAAACCTAATCGGGGACAAAACTGTTATACCGCCAGGGAGCAGTGCGTGCCAGGGACCAGGGTATGGGTTTCGAATTACATTAAAAATGCATGGGGCACGAAATGCGAAATGCAAAACAGCGGGACACGTGGATACAGATAGGAAGTACTGGTTAGTGGGCGGTTACCACGCCCCCTTCGCTTGCCCCCATTCGCGGGCAAGCAGGTGTCTTTAGTGAATTAGTTGCCCCATTTAAGAAGACAATTTCGGGGCGAACTCTTTGCCAAAAATTCGAATGCAACCAAGTGGAATGTCAGCAAAAGTACACCCGAATTTAAATTATAATTCGGAAAATAATGTCACAGATGACAATTTGTCAAAATGATCATTACAAACAGCTTGATGGAAGGAAGATTGGAGGAACAAGCCATGAAATCATTGAACTGTGCTGTCGTGAAATCAATGAACTGTTGCTAATTTTTTTTGTCAGTGCAGACAAAAAACAAGCTATTCGAGCTACGAGATGATATCCTTGAACTATTCCCTCCCAAGAGAACAAGAGAATGCATCTTCAAGATGGCCAAGAGCTTTCTTTCTTTCTTTCCTTAGTGTCTTGTTCCATAAGGTTGAATGAACCAGCAATGACTCTTCAATTATTCCCCCACCGAGGAGGCATCTAGACCGCTTTCTTTGTTAATGAAAATGAAAATTGCGCATACGACGTGTGTGGCGGCGTGGCTGTGCTCGCTTTGTTTCCCAGCTAAGCGTTTTTTACGCTGACAACGCTGTAAAAGCACATGAGAACTCAAACTTTTTGTGTTGAAAAATTTGTGTTTTCAAAATGACGCAGTTTCGTGTGGCTCTAGAGAACTGGCTGCCTCTATTTTCACCTTGCTGCTGCTGTTTTTGCTTCTCAACTTGTTGCTCAGCTTGGTATGCATCGCCAGTAGCTCGATTCTGTATCTGTATCTGTAGCTTTGAGCCTGGCCTCCATGTCGGGGCTGTATCTAATAGATACAGGCTGTCAGAGTTGAAGAAAATATTGTAACAGGCGACTATAAATTAGAAATCATTAAACAAATAAGAGAATAAATATTAAACTTTAAGTTAAATATATTTTCAAATTTTTACCAATTTTTTTATATATTTTTTTTTAAATTATTTTATCTGTAGTTGAGCCCTAGAAGTCCCCTGCTTCTGGTGCGCATTTATATGTTAATGTGCCAGTGGGTGGTCTGAAGGATACAGAAGGCTCCTCTGGCACCTGTCCTTGGCTTCCTCTCCTGTAACTTTACCTTAATTCCTTTACTGATTTTGTCAAGGCCTTCAACAATCTTCCGATAAGGTGCCGGGCCAAATACTTTCTAGTTTGTTTGTTTATTTGGGTGCGAAGGTCGCCTCTGCCCGGCTCATACAATTATGGAATTTTCATTTGCACTCAATTCGCCTTATTGCCTCTAGTCGGTAGTCGGTAGTCTATAGTCTTTAGCATCCTCTGCCCTGCCCCCTAGTTTGGGTTTTATTCTTTGGGTATTATTTATTGTAAATTGACACAAATGAATTCAATTGAATTGCTGCGGCAACAACGGCCACAATTCGTTTTTGGCTCTGTTGCCAGGCAATATACAGCTCTACTCTACTCGCTTCTGTTCAGTGTTCTGTAGTATTGTTTTGAATCCAACGCTTGAGTAGATTACTTATCAATTTCAATTTCAATGGAGCTGCGCCAGTTAAAGAGTGCTGGGAAAAGGCGGTCGAGTATGGAAGAAGCTCGTTAAACTGCTCACGGGTCAGTTCAATCAATATTAAAGTCATCCAGTCAGTCAGCCAGCTAGCCAGTGACTGACTCATATTACGTATACGCCCAGTAGGCCAATGACAAATCATATTTAGGAAGAATACATAAAATGTTATAGTTGCATTTTATTTAATTCTTTGTTCTTTAGCTGAACTTTGGTTTGTTTTTCTCCAGTCTTCAGTTTTATGAGTCAGTCTCGATGAGTAATTAAAGTGATTAGAGCAAAGTGTAGGCATAGAATGGAATTATGAGATAAATAAATAATATCTTTGTGGTCATTGCCCTGCAGAGAGTGACTTCTTTGTGTTTCTTTCCCTAAAAGTTGTTTACTTTTGCTTTTAAATCTTCAATTAAAATGTTCTCATATCGCAGCCGATCGACTCGAAGCTCAATAAGCATAAATTAGTCACTTTTCCACCAGTTGCGCTAGCTGGCTAATAAAAATTGAATAAAATCGCGCTTTCAATAACAGCCACAATTGGATGTCTAGAGGGGATTGACGGAAGAGGTCTCCCCTTGGAGAGTAAACCCAAAAAATGTGACCCATTTCTGTTGTTTATTTGCATTTTAAGGAAAAACAATTACAAAATCTTATTTAAATTCTGTTATAACTCCAACTCGGTTATATTCTGTTATAATCTGTTATACGTACTGTATAAGCGAGTTCTGATGTATCTAATGGATTGACTTTTTCTTGCATCTCATGTGGAAACAAATGGAAATGAAGTACAGTCCCGCTCCGTTCTGTAATGCCATTGTTTGTTACAATTGTTGTTGGTTCGTGACAGTTTCCTTGTTTGCATTTTATTTTTTTTTTATTGCAATTTACCTGTGCACTCATGTCTGTAATTATCCATCCAACCTTGTGACATCTACACCTGAGATCGTACCAATAGTATCTATCAAGGGGGGGTGGCACAATAGTAGATATCAAATAATATTATAAATATATCAGAATTTTACATGATTTAAATATTCTATAATTTTATTTTAAAAGATACTTGTTCGATCCATTATTTCTACTTTTATTTCACTTTTGAATCGTTATGGCAACAAGTCTATAAGCTATAAGCTGTTATTGCACCCAGAACTGACACCCTGGCACACATTTTCTCCCTCTCCCGACTATATAGTTATAGTTATTTTTGCATTAATCTCTGTTTTGATGCTCTACCAGTTTGCATACTGTGTTTGTTCTCGATTTGCTCGATTTAAGTCTATATCTATTGAATAACACCGCACACACTTGCTGGTCGACTTGTTAGACGCTAATTGAAATTAATTATCATACACTCGGAATTTCTAAAAGGGAGGCATCTCCCATTCCCATTGTCATATGATGCTTTTAAAAAAAAGGAAGGGGGGGTGTCCGATAAATGGGCGTTTAGCACCGCCTCCCAATTGTCGGTCCAGCCGAGGGCATTCAGTTAGTGGATCTGCGCTAATTCTAATTTAAATAGACAATCGAAAGGAGTTGCTTAAATATATATGTGATAAGTGCCACACAGATATTAATATAATTATAAGAAAGCATCGAGTACAGACTGCCCTGGGAAAGTTGTCTCCATTTTCCGAGACAAGACTAACAAACAAGTTTCTATTTTATTTTAAGCTCGTGAGGGGGAACTACTCAGAGGTATGTAAATAAAATGATTGAAGAGTCAAGTTAAGATGAAATAGGTTTGTTTTTATAAACAATGTCTTAATAATTTCAGGAAAATTTATCTTTAATTTCATAACTCGTAAACATTTCCCAACTTTATCATAAAATACATCCACTTTTGTAAAGTATGGTCTGTTCCAGCTCCACCCGTAGCTTGTTTTAAGGGAAATGGGAATGAAATATGTGATTTTAACCTTGTTTGGGTTTGTTTATCATTCCCTGGCTGGTGGTGGCTCCCTTATCCAGTTTGCCCAGCCGGGGCCGAGTGCGAAGTTCAAACACCTAGCAACAGGCCATCAGATTGTGATTTAATAACAATTTGGATCGAATGCCATACTATACTACTCCCTTGTTGTTATTTCCCACTCGAGTATGACATGGATTAGTTATGTTTTCTATTTGCACTGATAGCGGCAATCGATGGCCCGCTTATCAGAACAAATACCCGAGGAGAACAATGCTGGTGGCTATCTATCCTACAATGTATATATATTTATATATTTTTCAATTCGGAAAAAAAGGGGGCATGTTTGAACGCCTACTTGCCCATTGTTTCTATATGCAGATTGATTAGCAATCCCAAAATATTGACTCTAGCTGTTTGTTACATACCCGAGTTATAGATTCCCACAAAATAACAAAACAATTGAATCCTCCTCTTGATTAAGAGTTAATTGCTGAAAGAGGCTTCCAAAATTTGTTGAGAGATGACTTTCATTATGGGGCGACAAAGTTATTAGCATACGGGTATGGCATTTAGCTTCAATTGGCGCCAATTACGATGACTTTGTAAATTGTTTAGCGGCCAGCAATTGAATTTAGAGCCATGCACCACTGGAAGAATCTCTTTTTAATGGAAAATGTATATGTTTCTTGTCCCTTTCAGCTGATAAAAACTTGATAAACAACAACAAGGAGGCGGTGGTGGCCCTGGAGGAGAAGTTGGCCAGTGAGAAGCAACAGCAATTGGATCAGGACTACCATCAGCAGGTGCAGGTGCAGCAGCAGCAACAACCATTGCCAACGAAAGTGCCAAACCTTGTTGTAGCAACAGTGGCACCTCAACTGCAACACCAGCCTCCTGTGCAGCAGCAACAGCCGGCACCACAGCAACATCAGCAGCAGCAAACATCGCCGGTGGTGCAGCACCAACACCAGCCGCCCCAGCAGCAGCCGCCCCAGCAGCAGCAACAACAGTCCAGCTACCATGAGCAACATCATCAGCAACAGCAACACCAACAGCAGCAACAGCAACCGCAGCGCAAGCCGCCACAGCAATACAATCAATCCCAGCAGCACCAGCAGGTGCGTCGCAAGTACTCCTCGGAATACAATCACCACCACCACCAGCACAGCAACAGCAACAGCAGCGACACTGGCATCCAGACCACCAAGACCATGTCCTGGACGAACTCTGCCCAGCACAAGAAGTCAACGCAATCGGTTTCCGTCACAGCCTCTCCCAATAGCGTAAACGGCCCAGGAGTGGGAGTGGGAGTGGGTGTTGGACCAACGACAACTGTTAACCAAAAGAGCAATTATAGTCACACCACAAAGACGTTCACCAATCAGCAGCACTACCAGCACCAGCAGCAGCACTACCACAATCAGAACAACTACAACAGCAACAATAGCAGCAGCAACAGCAACAGCAGCTTGAACAACAACAACAATGTGAAGAACAACCAGCCACAAGTGCGTAACTATGGGACCATGAAGGTGCCATCATCGCCGGTGGCCAGCACAGCTCCCACGCTGGAGAGGAAGAACAGCCAGCAGGGTAGTGCAGGAGTTGCGCCAGCCACCACATCGGCAGCATCGTCGGCCATCCCAGCGGCAATCACAACAGCAACTACCTCAACGGCCAGCATAACGGCCACGCCGAACCAATTCCAACAGGAGACCGCCACCCAGGCCGCTCCGCCGCCAATTGCTAGTGCAAGTGCCCCGGCAGCAGCCACCATCATCACCGCAACAGCACCACCAAAGTCGTATGCGACCAAAAAGCACCAGAGCTACGAGCCACCTGTCCTCAGCACCGTGGTGGCCTCCACTCCCAGTTCATCGAATCCGCAACCGCCGCTGAATCTTGCGCCGCCCGCACCACCAGCCTCGCAGAACAGCGGCGAGAGCGCCCAGCTCTCGTGGGCCAGTCTGTTTGTCAGCAACAAGCCAGTGGCCAAGGTGGCTCCCTACGAAGCCACCAAGCCTCCTCAGCAGCAGCCACAGCATCCCGTGATGCAACTGGCTCCGCCACAGCCTGCCCCGGTGGCGGTGACCACCACGCCCCAGCAGCTCCAGCTGGCCCCACCACAGAGTGCACCACTGCTGACTACCCACCAGCAATCGCAGCTGCCAGCCCCAGTTCCTGCTCCCACAGTTCCTTTGGTCACACCCGGAGCTCTATCCTATTCGGCGGCATCCGCCCAAGCGGTACCCGCTTCGCTGCCCAGTCCGGCCTCCGTTTCCGTCAAGCCCCTGAAGCAGGAGGTGGTGCGTCCTGCCCAGCAGCTGGACGAGTGGACCAACAAGTACGCGGAATACCTGACCCGCCACAAGACCTACTTTGCGCCGATCAGCCTGCGCCCGCGGGGCCTGACCAACCGGTCCAACTACTGCTACATCAACTCCATCCTGCAGGCCCTACTGGGCTGCTCCCCGTTCTACAACCTGCTGCGATCCATTCCCAAGCAGGCGGCTGTCCTCAGCGAGGTGAAGACGCCCACAGTGAACGCCATGTAAGTTCAAGGGGAGGAAGGACATCCCAGCCACAGACAAGTCAACAGACTCCTTGGCCTCCCAGCCGGTGTCTGTGTTACGTTCGTGGCAGATCGAACGCCAATGATCCCGCCTGTGTTAAGTGGCTGCCTCCGTTCTGGCTGCAACCATGCAACACTGGGATTGTTGCAAGTGCCTCTCTTTACTGAAAGTATCATCTTTGGGAGATACTTTCAACTGAGGGCACAAACACTTACTTTTTAGAATAAATACTTTGGAATCTTACTATAATTATCCCTTTGTTCTCCTTAGGATGTCCTTTATGTCCAACTTCTCATCGCTGCCCAGCGGCTTGCGGCTGCGACTCAACACTCTGAACAAGGGATCCCAAAACAAGGGAAAGGACGAGTTCGTTGGCTCGGACTTGCAGTGCGACATGGCCTTCGAGCCCACTGAGATCTACAAGCTGTGGAACGACAGTCGTGAGGAGCACGTCGAGGGACGCCAGGAGGATGCTGAGGAGTTCCTGGGATATGTGCTCAACAAGCTCAACGATGAGATGCTTGAGGTGGGTGGGAGATAATCCTTTAAAATATAATAATAATAATGATATCCTTTCTTGTCCTCCCAGGTGATCAAGCTGATTGACAAGCCCAGTGCCCAACAGAACGGCCAGGATCAGTCCGAGCCGGAGGATGGCGGCGATGTTTGGCAGGTAAGTCTCTGATAACGTAGCCGCCAAGGAGCTCCAATTGTTTAAGAATCTTCCCACCAGATGATATGCAACAACCGCA
This sequence comes from Drosophila ananassae, assembly GCF_017639315.1. Classification (NCBI taxonomy): domain Eukaryota; kingdom Metazoa; phylum Arthropoda; class Insecta; order Diptera; family Drosophilidae; genus Drosophila; species Drosophila ananassae. Next base: position 20,045,990 of record NC_057928.1, read on the forward strand.
ACAAGGGCAGTGTCACCCGTCAGACTGACTTCGGACGCACTCCGGTTAGCGATATTTTCCGCGGAGAGCTGCGATCCCGGCTGCAGCGCGAGGGCGAGCACTCCACAGATGTGATTCAGCCGTTCTTCACGCTCCAGTTGAATATTGAGGTGAGATTGGGAGTGATCTGCGATTGATACTCAGCTATGTCCACAGACCAGTCAACAGACTCTTCAGCAGACTTGCTGGCGTCTGTGTTACGTCCGTGGCAGAAAAAATGCCATCGGCCCCGTCTGGGTTCGACAACTGCCTCCGTTCTGGTGGCATTTGCTTCTAACTTTGGGGTCGATGCACTTGCTCCGCTATTCGTCAGAGATTCTATAGTTAATTAAGGTTTCTCTTAAAGTTTGCTGGCAAAAACATAAAAATATCAGTTTTTTTATCCTTCATCTGTGCAGTTTGAATTAAATAATAATTGATTATCCTTGCAGAAAGCTGCCTCGGTTAAGGAGGCCTTGGAGATCCTGGTCGGTCGCGACCAGCTGGAGGGTGTCACTGGCAGCAAGACCAAACAGGAGGTGGTTGCCTGGCAGCAGATGACTCTGGAGAAGCTGCCCGTTGTTCTGATATTGCATTTGAAGTACTTCGATTACCGATCGGATGGATGCACAAAGATCCTCAAGAAGGTCGAGTTCCCCGTGGAGCTTAAAATAGATGCCAGTATGTTAAAGTCTCCTCTGTCTATACCACTTTTAATCCTCCATTTACTATTTCGCAGAGATCCTTGGATCGAAGAAGACCGCCCAGAAACAGCGGGCCTACCGCCTCTTTGCCGTCGTCTACCACGACGGAAAGGAGGCCTCCAAGGGACACTATATCACGGACGTATTCCACTCCGGCTACAGCAGCTGGCTGCGGTATGACGACAGCTCGGTGAAGCCGGTCAGCGAGAAGAATGTTCTCCAGCCGCACACCCCACGGGTGCCTTACCTTCTGTACTATCGTCGCTCGGACACTCTGCCCCAGCAGACGCAAAGCCAGCAGACGAACGGCGGGGGATCCGGTCCGGTGGGCAGCTCCTCCTCCAATGCCGGCGACAAGTGAATCACATGCAGCGAAAAATCAGAACTTTAAGTGTTAGGAGATAAACCTATATATATATATATATTTTTGGGTCAGTGCGTATGAGTCGAGAGTGTTTGCGAGTCGAGTTTTGTTTTATATGCATATACATATACAAATTAACAATTAGATATATTCGAGCGGTATATATTTAAGCCCAAAGTCCAAAGTAATTGTGCGATTGTGTGAGAGAAAACTTAGCTCTAAGCTAGACTAGACTTAAGATGAGCAGAAGCATAAGAACGAACGAAAACGTTGTACAAAAAGTAGGAGTGTGGGGATATGCATGAGAACTCTGCAAGCTAGCCAGCAGCCAGCGAGCATCATTTAACCTAGAGCTATATCCGAAAACTTCTCCCTTTCTCTGTTGTGAAGCACAAAGAGCTCCCGGTTATCTGTATCAGTAGTTGTTAGGATCGCCGCCCCATCCCAACCATAGAATTCTTTTCGATATATGTTATATGACAAGCGGTTAGAGCTGTAAATACTTATACCAATATTGTAGTTGATCATTTTCGCGGTGTGCAGAATGCATTTAAACAGAAACACCAGCAACAATATGTGGAATGCTTTGAATATGCTTTAAAGAAACATAAGTTAGGACCAGATTAAATATAGACAGTTGTGGTCAAAGTAAAAGCCAGCCGATTACTTCTAAAATTTAAAGAGTAGCTTGGTCTGAAAGACTCGTCGTGGAAGATAAAAAAAAGTATACCATTGTTTTTTGCCAATTTTTTTTTATATTGATATTAGAATTACATAGTAAGTCTACGTATTTTTTTTGTAATGTTGAGAAGATAAAATCAAATATATATTTTTTTTTATTTTGTCCAGTTGTAGTGCTGATATTTTGACCACAATTGTAAATAGCGATAATTCGTACATTTGTAATCAGATATATAAGCGAGGTCATTATGTAATTTATTTTGTATGTTGTTTAGTTTTAAACGCATTCAGTTAATACAGGCAGAATCATATATCTACGCATATACTAAAAATGTTAATCCTAGTTAGTGAAACTTTTGGATGAAATGTCTGTAGCTTGAATTCGTTGTTTGCCTTTTTGATATTCGAGTGTCCGCATTACTTGGAACATACATTAGGTTTAGGGCATAAAGTTTGTATATCATAATAGATAATTACGCTGGGATGGAACTGAATGATTTAAATGAAGAATATAATTATTCGTAATCGGGTCAGAACTAAAACTAATCAATCATACTAGTTAATATCTATCTAACAAACGTATACACACACATATATATATATATTTTCTTAAGCTATATAAACGCATATATATTATTTATAGATATCGTGCCAATGTTAAAATATCTAAAAACTAAAAAAAAAAAAAATAACGATTAAATAAGAAAACGTAATGATTTGTGAGAGAGCTTTGTAAAAGTCAGCTTTTTAACGAGAAAGGAATACCCTTCTTAAGTTTTGTATAATTTTTCAAAATTCATGACTGCATCCGAAATACTTTTTTGTATGGCCTGAAGATTTTATTGCATACTTTTAGACAGTGGTTGAGTATTTCAGTGTTCGCGATTTTAGAAATCTCCGGATTCTAAAAGCAATCTTTGTTGGCACTTGAATGAACGCCTAGGCATGCAGGTCGTCACCTCGTGGACTTCCGTCCACAGTGATTATTAACCAGTAACCCACTTAAGTTTCGAGTTTTTAATTGTGTGCAGAATTGCTAAAAATATCCTTAGGCTAATTGTGTACTAGAGGAGTGCATTGACATCTACGACGTATATTATCACAAAGGCGAAACCATATTATATAAATCTACATATTATATACATATATAAATATATTTTGATGTTATACACATATGAACTAATTGTAAGCCAAATTATAGGAAAACATTTTTTATAGACACTTGTACGCATCTGCGTTTTGCTAGTTACAAATAGGTTCCTAAAACTACGAAGAAAAAACAACCACAAAAAAAGAACAGGAAATGTTGAATGAAAGGAATATAGAAAACAATAATAATAATATTGATTTATATGTAGTCTAAAGCCAAGCTAAAACCATAAACATTATAAACCGAAAACACAAACATACATATTTAACTATATAAATTCAATTTATACAAAAACAAGAAACACAAAAAAAAAAAAACAAATGATTGAAAAAGTCGAATTACCATTTATATATATTTTTGAAACTAAATAAAAATGTCAAACATATACAAAAATATGTAGAATTAATGATAAAACTAAAGACGTAATACTGTAACTTTTCTCATAATTTTTTTTTAATCCTAATTGTTACATTATGGAATACTCCAAAAAAAATCTAATTTTTCAATTTTTTTTATTATTGAGTTACTACCGGCTTTTCTGTTATGTCCAACCCGAAGAGTGTGTTTTAAAAAATCGAAATTAAGCGTAAATATTTTTTAATTAACGGCCAATCTTTTCCAACGCTATGTATGTCTTTTCTGTCAATTTTTGTCTTAAACTGGATTATATTTTTTGGTAATGTTGTCCCCGAATTATGGTATGTTTTATTTTGTAAGTAGTTTCTAAGGCTGTGTAACTAACTAAAAAAAAACATGTACTAACCCCTATGGCGTATTGTTAGACGTGGAAAGGTTAAAATTAAACCCCAATTGTTGTATTTGAGTTTGCCGGACAATTTTTGTTTATTTCGATTGAGTTGCGATTGCGAGATGTGTGGAGAGAAAGAGAAACAGAAATTGGCAAGTGCACTTACTAAACGTATAATAAGAAAAACCTAGAATGTAAACTGAAGATAAAGAGCAGCTCTAAGTACGTTTAGCCAGCAGACAAACTAATATTAATCGTTTTATAACCAACCAAGTTTTCTAAAGCCAAGTCGCTAGCCGAACGAAAAAAAAAAACGTAAACAAAGAGCGTTAGCCAAAACAAATAATAAATTAATAAAAAAAAACAAAAATGAATAACAAGACACTAGATGTTTAGCAATGCGAAATTATAAAAGAAAACTGAAGCAAAAGCAAAATAATTAGTCCACGTTTAGTCTAACGAGCCCATGCTAAAGTAAATCTACAAACTAAAACGAATTCAGTTGTACTAAGTAAAAGTTTATAACATGCGGATTAAAATGTAACGTCAGAAACTAAACACAAACGAATGAAATGAATTGAAATGAAAATTATCTAGCAATAAACAAAAACCGAGTGATTTCATTGCCACAAGCTAATAGGATTACAGTGGGTGATCAAGTGGGCCAAAAAAAAAATCAAAACGAAGCTCTAATTTATTCCAGAGTGGGTCAAGAAGAGGCCACAAACCGGTTGGCCAGCCTGAAAATATAAAAATCATAATGCTTGCTCTGGCTGGAGCGATTTTTGAAAGAGAAAGGGAATTAAATGGCCGGCGGGTATTCATTCAGAGGATGGGGTCTCTGATTTGGACACAAGAGAGTGTCTTCTGCTTTGTTGACTATTTGATATTCGAAGTATTTGCTGAAATGCGACAGACGCACCACGTGTGACTCATTAGGAATGCCAATCACAGCCGAAAGTCACAAACTTGTTTTAGCCGGGCTGAGAGAGTGCACTGACAAAAAATCCATCCAAGTTTATATACTTGTGGAGGTCTTCGTTTCAATTCGAGTGCAAAGTCATTTATCATAATTATTATATTATGGCTGCAACATTATTCACCTTGAATTTTAGTTCCGTTCAAGATCCCAAAGACTATTCTTTTTCTTCGTGTGCTTCGGAGAAGCCTCTTCGTACTGGTTGTGAGGTGAGCCATCCAAACAGTCTTCGATCAGCTGGCGGCGATGAGCGTAACCACCGCACCATGCAGTCGCTGTTCCCCCCCAGCGTTTTGTAAGAGCCACCACCAAACCGAACCAGCAACAACTCCAATCCGCTCGCCTCTGCCACCGCCTCCTCCTCCATTGCTTGGGGAAACACAAATGCCAGTGATTGCTCTTTAGTCGCCGTTGGGGAACACTTTCGGAATGTATCGCAATGTGCTCTGCCTGGTGCTGGGACTCATCATCGGTATCCAGCTGACGGATCTCTTCGAGTATTTCCAGCTGACTGATTCCGGGTTCGGAAGCACGGCAATTACCAAAATCGAAGCGGAGGAGGCCACACCCCAGCTGCTGACGGAGCAAGAGCTTTCCAATTGGCTGTACAACGAGACCCGGGTGCTCTGCATGGTGTTGACCATGCCGCAGAATCACGAATCCAAGGCCTCGAGGGTGAAACGCACTTGGGGCAAGCGGTGCAACAAGCTAATCTTCATAAGCAGCCAGGCGGATCTAGAGCTGGGAGCCATTGATATGGGTGTGCCGGAAGGCAGGAGCAACCTCTATCCGAAGATCCGAAAGGCCATGGCGTATGTCTACAAAAACTATGGAGAGGATTACGACTGGTTCCTCAAGGCGGACGACGACACGTGAGTTTGGAGAGGATCTCAATACGTTTAACAAGTAATCGCACAAGTTTTTATCCCTTTAGCTTTGTGATAATGGAAAACCTGCGTTACTTTTTGTATCCCTACGATCCGGAGGCAGCTCTTTATTTTGGACACAAATTTAGGACCTCCTTTCCTCAGGGCTACATGTCCGGGGGAGCTGGCTATGTCCTGAGCAGAGATGCCTTACGCAGACTTAACCTCTTTGCTCTGAACAACACTGAGTTTTGTCCCTTGAACCAAGGATCTGAGGACCGGCAAATAGGGTATTGCCTGAGGAATGTGGGCGTGGTAGCAGGAGACTCCCGAGATGAGGAAGGACGCGAGCGTTTTATGCCCATGGGCCTCAGGAATCTGCTGCCAAGCTTTCCCGCCGATGGATGGTGGCCCAAGACCACCTTCTATGCTCCTGTAAGTATAAAATGTATTATATTTGATTTAATTTATTTATTTTGATGTTTTTCCTTAGCAATCCGAGGATGTTTGTTCCAATACGGCGATTAGTTCCCACTACGTTAAGAGCCATGAGTTTGATATGTTTGAGTTCCTGGTCTATCGATTGAAAGTTTTTGGAGTATCTGGATTCCAGAAGTCACTGCCATATAGGCTGGATGCCAAGCAATTAGAGAACCAGATGCAATACTGGTCTAAAGCAAAAACCACCAACTCCAAGAAGATATTTTAAGACTTTTGTTGGACTTTATTATAGTTATATATTAAACATACCTAAAGGACTGAATTTAATTGATTTTTTAATCAATTTTTTTAGATTTTTAGAAAAGATCTTAAGAAGTCGCCTTCATGAAACACAGATTTCTACTGACAATAAGAGAAGTTGAAGCCATGTCCATGTTTTTTTTAATTATAAATCTTAATTAATTCGTTACACCATTTAATTACAGTGAGGGACTTCTCTCTAACTCAAACATAATGCCTCTGCAGTACCAAAAAATCTTGACAATGATTCGGAATACTCTGTACTTGATAGTGGGCCTAATTATTGGCGTGCAACTCACAGACTTCCTTAGTTTTGTTAAATTTTGGAGGGCAAATACCGCAAAGGAGAGCGGCAAGTCGGCTCTGCTGAAGTATCCAGTTTCCACAGAGGAACACCTAGCCACCTGGCTTAGGCGCGAAGTACGTATCCTCTGTCTGGTGCTCACCATGCCCTCGAGACATCGCTCAAAGGCGGATCTTGTCAAAAGGACTTGGGGCTCCCGCTGCAATAAGTTGCTTTTTCTGAGCACGCAGTCGGATAAGAAGCTGGAGGTGCTCAAGCTGAACATGTCCGAGGGACGAGAGCACCTCTATTGGAAGGTGCGCACTGGGCTGGGTTATGCCCATCAGCACTATCTAAATGAATTCGATTGGTTTCTCAAGGCGGACGATGACACGTAAGTCTGGATTAAATAGAGATTCTGAAAGGAATAATGAAAAAGCCTTTACTTTCAGTTACGTCGTGATGGAGAACCTGCGACTGTTTCTATATCCCTATGATCCCGAATCGTCTGTATACTTTGGTTGCCGGTTCAAGGCGTTCTTCTCCCAGGGTTACATGTCCGGGGGCGGGGGCTATGTGCTCAGCCGCGACGCCCTCCGTCGCCTTAATTTGTTTGCCATGAACAGCACCACCACCTGCAAGCTGAACGGGGACTCCGAGGACATGCAGATCGGTCGTTGCCTGCAGGATGTGGGCGTGGTAGCGGGAGATTCACGGGACTTTCAGGGACACCACCGCTTCCTGCCTGTCAGTCCCCTAACAATGTTTCCAGAGTGGCCGCCGGGCCACTGGCTGGAAAACTATTTCTATTTCAAACCCAATGTATGTATTTTTCCTAAATTTTTTTTCATAACTATTGCCTAGAATTTTTGTTTCAGAAAAGCGATTGCTGCTCAAGCTCGGCCATAACGTTCCATTATGTCCAAGATATAGAGTTCAACTTCTTTGAATTTTTTCTCTATTATGTAAAGGTGTTCGGATTGTATTTTCCCCAAAGAGCGCTTCCATCGCGATTAAGCTTTCGGCAAATCAATGAGCGCCTGCAATTTTGGGCTAATCAGAAAACTGATAATCCATGGCACGGTTAAAGCTGAGAACTGCCTATATAATTTTAAAACAAAAACCTCAACTTGTTTAGAATAAGCGTATAATACAATAATAATAAAAACTAATATAAAAATCAATCTTATATCGACTTAATATCGACTTATAGAAACGATCTCTATTACTTCAAGAGTTCTGCATTCAAAAAAGTACACCAACAATTTCCATAATCTTTTAGTTTCTTTTTGTTTGTCACAGAAACACTGGCCAAGTCCCAACAAACTATGTTGATAATTGAAATGTAATTTTTTTTGTTCCCTCCACTGTACACTGACATTTTACCCTAGACTGAGCTTTGATCTCAGTTTTAGTGGACTCCCAATTACTATGCTATAGAAACAGACATATTTCTTTTCGCTCAGTGAACTTTGTAGAATGAAATATAATTTCGGCGTATGGTGCGTGTGGATTCTTTTAATCTAGAGTCTAGATTAAAATGTTTCAAGGCTATTGGCGACGAGTAGCGACGCAAAACGAGGTGATTTTATGAATAATTTTCTGGACTCCAAATCAGTTTTCGAGTTGACGTTCTCTAGTTCAGACCTCAGAAAAAAACCAAAAACCAAAATCTTAAAATGGCCAAGTTTGCTGTGATCTTCCTTTTCTTCGCTCTGTTCGCCGTAAGTTAATTCAAAGGACTATTCCCAGAATGGGAGCTGACCAAGGGATTTCACTTTCAGGTCGCCATGGCTGCTAGCGTTCCCAAACAGGAGCCTAACCCAATTGCTGATGGATTCCAGAAGGTTTTGGACGATGCCGCTAAGTTCCTGAATGAGAACTTCAATGAGGCAAAGTTTGCTGTAAGTATTACAAAAATCAAATATTAGTTTAACTATTTTTTATTAGTTTTATTCAAAATAGTAATTACTTAAATGAAAAAAAAAATATTCTCCTCTATCATAAAATAAGTCCCGTTTGACATGATTATTCACATGATTGCCTTATTTTAACCTTTTTTCCTCGGATGTTTCAGAATATTCTATTAATTAAATATAATATTAATATAAATTAAATTCATTTTTTTGCAGGAGTTCCAGAAGACTGTGCAGGAGACTGGCAAGCAGGTCCTTGAGGCTGTGAAGAAGGGTTCTCAAACCGTGAACGATAACATCCAGAAAGCCCAGGCTTAAAATAATAAAAACCATGAAATGAATTAAAAAACGTATTCAAAAAATCAATTTATTCAATGTGTTTTTATTCTTACTATAGTATTTTAAATTTTTACCCAATGAGGGGTAGACAAATTTAAGGAGATAATATATTACTTATTATCTTAAAAGTTTCTTTTAAAAGACTTTGGTTTAACTTTGGTATGAATGATCAATAGAAAAAATGTAATATATAATAATGGCCTTATATGAAAATACTCATTTTCAATAAAAATAACTATTCAACAGTTCAAACAAAAAACCTAGAAATGAATATAAAAGTTTTCAACAAAATTGTAGACAAAAAGGAAACAGAACAGAATTTCCAAATTCCCATTTAGGAATTGGGTTAGACTTTGCTGATATTATAATTTAAGTCATATAAATTTAAGTAAATAACAAAACCCCGGCTTATCAGGGCTTATAATAAGGTCAATGTCTGATAAAAAGGCGGGAAGCGAAACGAGATGGTGATAAGGCCGGAAACATCAGTCTTCTATGCTTAACCCTGGTCTTTTCTTGCTTCCCCTTGATATCGGACTCTAGAATCTATAACTTAGAGTGCAAAACAATTCCACTGTATTTTAATTAACTTCGAGCTTTTTTATTGGATAGTGTAAAATTCATTTGATATGGCTGTTCACTTTGAAAACTGCATTCATTTAATATTAGCAGTTCGTTTTAGCTTTTCAATGACTTACAATGCCCTGGCTCTGGTGACGGGTTTAATTATAGGAATACGATGGACGGAATATGGACAATATAGTTCTTCTAAACTTATTGAAAAAACTCAACAAAATATATTTTATCCTCAAGACTTATCAACGAGTCTTTTTAATGAGACCCGAGTTTTGTGTTTGGTGTTGAAAGATCCTTCCGATTTTGGAAGAAAACAAGCCAAGGTGAGAGCTTCTTGGGGCAGGCAATGCAATAAACTTTTATTTTTAAATAAAAAGGACAATGATACCTTTTCTATAGTCAAAAAAGGCATGGGACATGTCTTTGAGAAGTATATTAATAATTATGATTGGTTTTTAAGAGCAGATACAAACACGTAAGTTATTCATCTTTCTGCTCTTATTTTTTTAAATATATGACTAATGACTAATTTTAGGTTTGTGATCATGGAGAATTTGAGAAGGTTTTTATACCAATACGATGCAGAATCACCTCTTTACTTTGGCCATCGTCTAAAGTCAGACTTTAAAGAGGGCTATATGTCCGGAGATGCTGGTTATGTTTTAAGCAAAGGTGCTTTACGACTTCTAAACTTGATTGCTTTTCAAAATAATACAATTTGTGGATTAAATTTAAACTCGTCATTGATGCCTGAGGACAAACAGATTGCTCTGTGCCTCAAAAATGTAAGAGTAATTGCAGGAGATTCCAGAGATGAAAAAGGTCAAGAGAGATTTTTGCCAATGATGCCCCATTGGATGGGACCTGGCTTTAAGCGATGGAAAAATTATTCAAAATCTGTTTACTTTAAGCCTGCGGTGGGTTTCGTGTTATGCCTCTATGTTAATTAATTAATTTAATTTTTTAAGCAACATATTTAATTATTTATCAACCACTTCTAGAGACGTGCGTGCTGCTCCAGTTCCCTGATCACATTTCACCCGGCCAATGGATATGTCTTTGACCTCTGGGAGTTCTTCCTGCACCGCGTCAGGATATTTGGATGCCCCCAGATGGCCCCCCAAAAGTTGCCCCCACGCCTTAGCTTTGGAGAGATGCATGCCCAGCTGGGATATTGGTCCCAGGTCGTGTCCGATAACCATGGCTGACTTAATGTAATTGCTTCACCTTGATATAGTATGAATAAATCAGGAACCAGACGATGAAGATTTATTCCAGCAATAAGCCAGACAATTGTTTGTCTTGCGTTCGCCTGGAAGGCGCAATTGTTTTGGCCATTTGTCAAAGCTTCTCTAGGATGGAAGGTCGAGCCCTTCGCTTTAAAGGACAATTTATCAAAAAGGACGCGTGCCTTCAGCCAACGACCTTATTTCTGAGGGATTAGCGGACGAAGTGTGTGGAGAAAAATTCCAGGGAATTGGGAATCGAGAACCGGAAAATCGAGTGAAACGTGCCAAACACGTGAAAAATACCTGGGGATCATTGCATTGTTATTTATGAGCAACGAAATGAGCTCAAAATCGAAAAGGGGGAGGGAAGCGGTCTGACGGCACGCGAGTTACAAGCCTCCAGTTCTAAATACTGGATAAGGATAAACTCGTTTTTGGCAAAGCCGGCGGTGGCAGCTGGTACTCCGATATGCCAGTGCAGTTATCGCCATATGAGTGTGTAGAACCAGGGTTGGCCCTTTCGAAACCCATTTTTTTTTGTTTTTTGGAACGTGCCCAACCCAGTTTGTGTGCCTGAATTTGAGACCCCAGTTGCGCCTGCGCTGTTTACTTTGTATTCCCTAATAGAGGCTCATTTACATAGGTTTTTTATTCATTTGTAGAGGGAGCTTTCATCCCGCTGCCCTTTTTCCATATTTCCATACTCTATATGCTAATGCAATACCACCACGTGTCCTGGCCAACGGGCCGTAAACAGGCTCCCGACAGATTTCTGGGTTGTTACCAAAATGCTATCAGTGATTGCGATATAAAGGTCCTGGTGGCAGCAGCTGCTGACTTTTCCGGCTAAACAGGAAATCATGGGGTTGGAGAAAGTCATAGAACCTCGATAGAATGAATTTGCATTTGATTTTTCCCTTTATTTATTTGATTGTCTAACTGTCAGACCAAATTATTGAGCAGGACTTGCCCCGGTAACCGACTCTGACATGCCTAGTTTTGAGTTGGTTTTTAGGGAAAGGAATTTAGGAAGTGTGTTATATTTCATAAATCAATTTTACCTAAAACGAACTTAAAGGTTAATCAATTTTATGCTTTAGAAATGATTGTTGTTGCTATTCTTATATTAAAATAAACTACTTATTTTTCACTTCACAAAATTATTGTCTCTCAAGCTACTCAAAAGGACACGAAAATCCATTAAATATACCTCTGTCTTGGAACTCCCTGCCGTCCAATAACCTCTTGAAATGGGAATAATAAACTTGGGTTACAGCTGACTTTACCAAGAAAACGTCTGGGCCCCAGACACATCTTTTTCTTCATAAAACAAGAAACGACTCCGTTACCTTCATTAACCCTTTGAGGTGAACCCATTACCATTCTAAATGGTCCCTCAACACCTATGTCCTGCCCCTCTAATTAGTTGAATTCCTCAGCTTCTTCGACTTCACTCAATTATGCCACGCCCTCAGAAACACACACACACACACTCAGAGGGAAAGGAATCTGAGAAACCAAGAAACCGAGACAGAGGCAGAGACAGAGAAAAGGAGACAATAAGGGGACTTCCCTCGGCGACAGAATGTCTGAGGCCAAACAGTTTACACATTTCAACGATGTCTTATAATCAATTTAATGGCTTCCCCCTGAGAAGAAAAAAATAAGGACGAAGGGTCGAGGGGGAAGCCAAGACAGAACGAGAAAAGGTATATACAAAGGACGAAGGAAGTGTGGAAGGGGTCCTGGCGAGGGGCGTTTCAATTTGTAGCCTAAAGTGAAACCTACAATTGGCACTTACCAGCCCAAAGGAATTGCCCCTTTTATGGTCTCGTTCTGGTTTGGTTCCTCGCCTCTCCCTTCCCATTTATCCTTCGTCTTTGGTCCTGAGCCTCCTGCCCTCACATCTCAATTAAGTGACGAATGAATGAATGAGGGACTGAATGACTGAAAAGGACCCTAAAAGAACAAGACCCGAAGAAGGCGCCTCCGATAAGAACGCTGATCCTCGTGCTGGTAAAAAGGCAAGTTCTCAGTTCTTTTCATTAAATAAATGCCAGCACAGGGGTGAAACCTCTGAAGGAAGGGCGCCTGGGGAAGGACGAAGGACAATAATAATTTCAGTGGTGACTCAACAATGTCTTGAACGTGTTGCTTTGCTTCTTCCGGCAAAGGAATGCTTCTTATAAGAAAGCCAGAAAAAAAACCCAACTGCAACCCCTAAAAAAAACTGACTTCTCGCCCTTTTGGTTTGACGCGTGCCACAAAAGTGTGGGGAGGGGGGTGTGCCTTAGAGGGTTAAGAAATTACCCCAAGACATACCTGTAGCTATAAAACTATAAGGACTCCGGTTCAGGTTCCTTTCGGTTTCCGAGTTTTGGCCTCTGACTCATTGGCATGTCATTGGGCGGAAGTGCCTGTTTCTTGTTCGTCAAGGATACAAAAATATTGAAAATTATAGAAAAGAAAACTGAGTTAAAATGTAAAATACTCCCTTCCCTACAATTTCTTCTGCACAGGACACGTGCACAGGACTCGCATGCAAAAGAGGAAGTGGCAGCCAAGCGTTAAATTGAAGCATGCCAAATCAATTAAAAACGAAATATTTTCTTCGTCCTGTCCGAAGGACGTTTGTTTTTTTTATTTCGTATGTTGCATGGCAACATTCCGTCGAAGTTTTTTCGCTGCCAGCATCAGGATCAGGATTTGGGTATTGTTTTTCGTTGCAGGATTGCAGCTGCCGCCAATCTATAGGGATATGGGAAGATATAAATAAAATCTGGCAAAAAGTTTAGCTTGCCAGGCATCGAAAAATACCTTTACACATGATTTATCAAGCACTGCAAGGGGGTATGTTTTATTCTATTTTATTTTACCGCTTTTGGGTGGGTATTGCAGCTGCCTTCAGAGTAGGTATTTGAACAACCCAATCCAACTCCCCTCACCAATTCCGATAAAAACCATACATGCGATCGCCCCTGGCCACTAGAAATGCTTATGCTCTCGTCCTGCAACTAAAAATTCAACCCCCTGACAAAAATCAACATTTGTTCACCCTCTCGGCCCAGAATTTTTGGGGTGGCTTCCTCGCCCCCGAGGACAATCACTTTTTGAATCCTGAAATCCTCCAGTACACAGACTCTTGCTGGGTTTTTGGATAATTTTTTTGAACCGAAAATTATATGGCAAATCTGTCAGTTTCGTGTTCAATTGGAATTTTCTCTCTTTTGTTTCTCTGGGACGAAGGCGTGTCCTGGCCAGTCCTAATTAGCCTCGCATCTGCGTGCAAGTCCTGGCATTCCAGCGCAACTCTCCTTTCGAGTGGAACTAATGTCGTCTGGTCCTGGGCAGGAAATGCGATCGAGTGAAGGTAACTAACTAACTAATTAACCCACACATCTGGCCATCTATGTACATATCCTTGATGTCTGCATATTACTATAATTTCAATTTGTGCACTTGACCGGGAGGTCCTTCCAGGGGTTTGGATTTTGAAGATTCTTAATCAAGATGCTCGAACATAACTTTTGCTTTCATGTTTTCTGAACTCATCAGTTCCTTTTGTGTTTAATTATTCGGTCAGCTTCTTAATATTTTTTGTAATTATAAAAAAATATTAAATATTCTTTAAAGAAAAATAAAACAATGTCTTTAGTACTCGACTATCAAAACACGACTGAAATAATCAGCTTGTTGTAAGTACTTTTTCAATGAATTTTTCTGATTTATTTGTCTTTCTTATTTAAATAATTGTTTTCATTTCTTATCTGAGCTGTCACAACTTTTTGCTTTTTGGAAGTCGGATGTTGTCTGTAAGAAGTTGCCTCAAATTTGCATTCCCAGGTAAACACAACACAATTTATTGACTGTGAAGTCATTTACTTTTTGTGGATACTTTTGTTCTGTTTATCTCTGGAATTTGGATTCAAAACATTGTCATCCCACAAACCAAATAATTCTATATTTTTAGAACTTGTAGAGAAGGAATACTAATTAAAAGTAAAGGTATATTTTTGGCCACTAATGAAGGTAATCTACATTTTATCTCTTCGGTTTGTAAACCATTTTTAATAACCCTTTCACTGATTTCCTATTCCCCTTACGTGATACCATAAACGAATCTCTCCGAAGAACAAACTATGACTAAGGGTCGTAAATAGACTTCCTTAATCTTGGAAGAGAGTCTTCTTTACAAGCCAAATGTTTACCGGGCTGTCAGATAAGAGTGTTCACTGTGCCCGCTAATTCCCCAAACAGATGGCCAGATAACAAATACCTGCCGGCCTATAAAAGTGGCAAGTGTATCGGTTTAACCAACTAGTTGTGAAATCATACCAAGATCAGGATGCGGTCCATTGGCTGTGCTTGTCTGGTCCTCAGCTGCCTGGTGGCCTATTCCTCGCCAGCTCTTTTGGCTCCAATTCAACCAGCTGGCCGAGCTGTCGGCACCGCTCCGGCCAGCAACTTTGCCTTGGAGTTGAAGGGCGTCATCCGCCAGATACCGATTGGCGACATCGAGAAACTAGTCCAGGCCTATCTCCTCAACGACCCCGAATTCCAGGCGGTGATCCGAGCCGTCAATTCCCTGCCTGCCTATCGGTTCATCCGGCAACTGGCCAACCAACCGGAAGTGCGTCAACTTCAGCAATGGCTCTCCCAACAGCTGATCTTGTCTGGGGGCTCCCTGAAGATCTTCGACTACCTGGAACTGGAGATCAAGGTGTTCAATAAGTACCCCTTCTGGTCGCAGCTGGTAAATGGCATCCAAGGATTTGAAACTGAATTCGCGCAAGTGTATCCTGTGGAGCTGATTCGTTCTCTCCTGGAACCGAGTGCCACCCAGACCAGTCCACTCCTCTCGGAACTCTGGCGCCGCTTGGTGGCCTTGCGACCAGTTTACGAAAGGGTCCTTGCCTCTGCCCAAGGAAAGGCCATTACCAATGAGCTTCAACGCCTGGGAGTGAATATTAATGGTGTGGATGCCATAATTAGGTATCAGTTTGGATGGACCAATGCTACTTGGACAACTCCTAGTAACAATTACGATTATTATTATTAGATATGGTATGAATTGAAAAGATATTTCACAGTTTTAATTGCAAAGACAGACCTTAATCACATTCTACTTTTGAAATATATAAATCCTGTCAAAAAACCTAGACAACTGCCCTGAAATATATCTCTATAAATCATTCCTGTAATGTATTCCATAGCGCAATTATTCTGTCACAGCCCACCCATATATCAATCAAGAATTACATGCATTTCCACTTGAATGGCGGACAAAAGCTCTTTTGAGATTCGAGACCTGAGAAATACCAGTGAATCGGAGTCCCACGTAGGCTTTAAGACGGGTCTTTCAAATCCCACTACCCCCCTGGGCAATAACAATAAATATCAGCGTACTGGATGCTCAAAGGTCGAGCTCAAATGGAACACCCTCGCGATGTGCGATTCGATGGGATGGATGGGAGATGGGAGAGGAACGCGTATCCATGGCAATGCCATGATTAAGTAACAGATGAGCCATGTGTCCTGCAATGTGTCCTGGGCCTCTGTTTCGACTAGACCTGTCCCTGTGTTTTGTATGTCCTGTGCCATCCAGCGCCTGTTTCGTTGCAGGGTCGCACATGCGATTTAATTGAAACAAACCAAACAGGAAGCGGCAACGGGCGGCGTAGGCAGGCGACAGGAGCAAGGACTAAAGGGAAAGGGGATTTACTGCCAATGCTGCTTGAATGGGGTGCTTTTGTAATGAAGTTTCCATTTTGCAGTTACTCATTAAAAGTGGGACTGGCATTTGGCTTGGAAATGGGACTGGGATTGGGTCTGGGCCTGTGAGAGTGCAGCGGAAACTAGTTAATGTGAGGCTATTGTCAAAAGCAGAAGCGCAAGTCGTGCAATTTTCACACAGCAGCTAAAAGGACACTGCGGGAAATGATTGTTTCGAGGCATTATCCTTCGGAAATTATTTAATAAAATGTGTGAAAGAGGCTCATACTTGAATCTGAAATATTCCTTTGGAACTTAAAAGGAATATAGTATTAAGGACAATTAATTGAAGACATTAAAATCTAAAAAATATAATTTTAATATAATTTAAGAAAGCTATGACCTTTAGTGATTAGTTGAATATTTTTTCACAGTGCACCAGCAGCTTGAAAGGGGAATCCTGTGCTGGATCTTGGCAGGCTTAGGGTATATTTTTTTGTTGTACTTCTACCCCCACCTCCACGTTTTTTCGTCCTTTTGCGGTGAACGCGTCCAATTGGAATTTTATATGCATATTCTGATAAGTGAACCAAGGGGTAAAAATGAAATATTTTATATATTTCACCGCCGCTGCCATGAAACACCCTCCCTAGGACACAGTCATGCACTGTGACTGACATGCGGATATGCCAGCGGAGTTCCCTTTCCCCGGCATCTCCTCTACGATCCAGTCTTTTAGCATTCTGGGTGCATTTTGCCACCCCTAAGGACTTGGCGTTTAAAAAAAAAAATTATACCCTATTTGAAATCAGCAACAGCCTCAGAACCGAGCAGGATCGAAATCGCACTACGCTTGAGCTCTGCTTTGTGGTAGGGTACAGTGGGTACTCGGTATACTGGATATTTAACAGTCTAAGATAGGCAAAGCTTAGGGCAGTTTCTCGATGAAACGAATTTCAAGGACTAATTTCTTGACTATCAAAAAAAGGGATTTCCTTATGATTTTAATAAAAAACCATGTCGCACTTTAATATTTATTACCCCCTTTATGGTATTTCCCCCATAGCCAGAGCTCACTGTAAAAACCACTGTCATAGTGGTGCTGCTATGTGGCTCGTGTTCTATGCTTTGGTGTTTGGAAATGCACCTGGCTAAATTTTCGGCTTGAATTGCTGGGCCTGCTATAGCCCTAGAGTCCTTCGACTTCTGGGTAACTTGGCACTGGGATTCGGGGTTTCTGATTGTGGTGGTTGGTTGCATTGTGATTTCCACGCCGCACATGCCGCTGTACCGTATGTGCAACGAACCAATTCGCAGTTTGCAGTCCTTGGTCCTTAGGCCAAGGGACATTAGCAGCAACAACAAATGAACGTTGGTCGCTGGTCGCGTGCCCAAAGCACTTCGACACCCGACAGAATTGTGAATTGTGATTGTTTTTTTTATATATATGTATGTATGTACCTTCCCTAAAAACATTTCATTTTTGCCAGCGTTTAATGCTATCTCTCTTTCTCTGGGGTGTTTCATATCCTGCGGCGCGTATTTATTGTAGATTGTACGAATTATATACATTTATGCATGCTGCACAACTGCTGGAATACGACCATAATTATGCCAGGACTTCCCCCAGCTACCCGGGGTTCATTTCTCGATCCGGGGGTTAGTCACTCGCAATTTTTCGGTTGGGCTTTGTTTACCTTTCGAAGGATTTGAGAGCAAATTCCTTAAGCCCCACAGATTTTGGTGTCTTGGACCACACATGCTGCGATTGGCTTATTGGCCAACGAATTTAGGGCTTTTGCAATTGGGGGACTTATTAATTTTTAACTGAATGTTTTTTGGATTGTCTATCAAGAGTTTAAAAGTCAAAGGACAATGTTTAAACTTCTCCAGAATTAAATAAGAAGAGAGAAAGCCCTCTGAACCAATTTGATTCAAAAGTTAATCAAAAGTTTCTGTCTGATTTTCTTTGTCTTTTTCTTCAAGTTGGTTGTTGCCCAACGGGTTGGATTAAATTGCAATCTGAAAATCTGTTTATTGACTTATTGGATTAAAAATCACCTAGAGTTGCTGAAATATTTGGAAGAATTTAATTTTAATACCTAATGGACTAAGGAAAAGTGGCAGCAGATTTCTACCCCATTCTACCCAAAGCCCAATGAAATGCAATTAAAAAACCTTCACGCCCTGGAAACCAAATCAGTTTCCTGCTCGAGCTGCAGAAATTGCATGAAATTATGAAAGCGAAAAATTTAATTACAACTCAGTGGCAGACGAAAAGAATTATTTGAGTTGTGGGTGATGGCGGCCTGGCTTTAGCCTGGCGACTGAACCCCCAAAAAGGCAGCTCGGCTCCCATCTCGTTGCCACCGACAATGGGCAACATGTGCTACAAGTGTGGAGTGGATCCTTGAGGAGCTGCCCAAGCAAAAGTGCACGCGGCAGCGGCAGCGGCTCAGGCTCCAGGATTCAGGACTCAAAAGGCTTTTGAGACACACATGCACACAGAGTGGCAGACTGTGGAAGGCAGATGAGAACGAGAATGAAAATGAAAATGCATTATGCCGCATAAACGATGCATTTTCGAACATTAATTATTGCCAAGGATGCCTACAGGATCAGGACATGCAGACAGGACAGATTCGAGGGCGGCTGCACTTGAAATTACCATAAAAAGATGCACTTAAGGGTTACCAATGGAACAAACAACAAACAAAATGCGTACCTCGCCAGTTGGGGGGGTTTTGTGGGTGATTTGTTGTGGGGTCTCCAAAGGGGGTCCTCCGTTAAAAAGCGGTTTGGGAAATACATCTCTCTACCCCCTTGGCTATTGTGGGTGTTTGTTGAGTGCAAATTTGTGCCAAGCACGCCTTGGAGCGCAGAAATCAGAGCAGTCGAAAGAGATTACACGGAAAGTACACAAACAGAAATAAATTATAATTTTAGAAGCTTAATAGGACTTTAATATAGATGATGCTAGTATCTATATACCTTTCATCTTTTAGTCCTCAGAGATCTCCAGATCTTATTAATATCAATATGGGATAAGCCTCTTCAAATGTCACCACTCCAACCTAAAAGATTATTAACCCCAAAAAGCCAAAGGAAATTATTAAAATGCACTCCTTATTGATGGATGATAAGAAGCGTACGGAAATCTATAACCCACAGGCACTAATCCCCTGGAATAGCCCTGTCGCAGATTAATCAAACTTCATCGCTTTGATGACTTGATTTGCGTTTCCTTTTTCTCTCACTTTAAGGCGGCATTTGTGACTGACAAGGATAAGTTGGGCGAACGCATTTCAGAAAGGGGGAGTTCATCTTTTATTTTTTTCTTTGTTTCTACCCAGCGCAGGGTTGGAATTTGCAGCGTCCTTTCAGGACTTCGGCCTGGATGGCCAGAGGATGGCAGGAGAGACCTTCCAGGACAATGCTCGCGTGGCTGGCGCACTTCTGAGACTTTTGTTGCCATCGCCATCGAAGTTTGTGTTTGGATTTGGCTTCGGATGCGTGCGCTATTTTAATTCTAAGCTGCATGGCAAACATCGATTCCCTGCCATCCTTGCCATTCTTGGTATCCTGCCACCCTGCTGCGTTTGGATCGCTTTGGGAATACACTCTGCAATAGGGAGCTTACACCGAGAACAATTTTGTGTTATGCTGTATCAAGCTTTATTTTGGACCATATTTTCTGATTTAAAATTATAGAACATTTTTCTCAGTTTTCACTTTCTAAGGCTGGTTTTTGGGGTGGCAGCGTTGCCATGCACGTGCCTACCGTAATACAAGAACAACAACAATGGCGGCATCGTGTTCAACATAATATGCCATATTTCCAGAAGTCCTGCCAGTCCTGTGAGTCCTATGAGTCCTGCGACGAAAAGCCCTCGACGGGAATCGAAAGTGCATTCCCTTTCATGGCAACCATTGCCACTGTTGGCGTCGCATTTCGATTATATTAATGCAAAGCACACCCAGACACAGACACAGACACACACTGTCTCTCAGATACACAGACACAGATACAAAAACCCCAGATACAGATACGTGTTTTGGTGGTGAAGTTCGAATCCAAGTTGTGTCTGCGACGCTACCTACCCCACCAAAAGCAAACTTGACAAGCTTAACCGTCGTCTGAGGCCGCAAAAAACTGATAAATGCAGTGCTCAGAATTACACTTCAAGAAAATCTACTATATTATCTATTATATACATATTTTACCTGTCTGTTTTGTTTATTTTGATGTCCTTAAATATCCCAACATCTTTGTTGCAAACTCGAACAGCTGTTTCGCCAAATTTCTTGGCAACAAAGAATCAATTCACCTTCGAAAGGATCCCCTCCTGTTGGTTTATTGAGGACTCTGCCGTCTGACCTTATGGTTATACGCTCAATTAACGGTTGCATGGTTGTCAGCTGTTTTTGGCAAAAAGATTGAAAAAAGGAAAAAGGACAATGTGGAGCTCCGATTTCCGCAGAAAATGTTTTCCAGGCGAAAAATCGGATCGGAAGGTGCTGGGTTTTTGGTGCGTGGCAAAAATAGCAGCTGTCGCACATTGATTTTTCCGAGTGCATTGTCCTTGCTTCAGTTCAGTGTAAATGTGTGTGTGTGTGTTTGTTGGCAGGACTTTCACTAACAGCTCCCCCTTAGTGAGTTTTCCCCGTGTGTTCATAGCTGTGTGTGTGTGTCTGTGCTTGTGGAAAAAAGGGTGACTAATGTGTGTGTGATTGCTAACAAAAGATTCCGGCTTTTGCGGCTCGAGCTCTGCCGGCTTCGTCGGCTCGGCCGGCGTCGAAAAAGGACAACGACTTTGCTGCGCCCGGGGGATGATTTGTATTTCCAGGAGCGACACCAACACAAACAATGATTTCAGTTTGGGTTTCGCTTACGGTTTCGGTTTCGCTTTCCTTTGGGCCTCATGGCACACATAAATAGCCGCCGCCAGATCCCTTCAACGTCATTCGCAGCAGAAACGTCGAGCCGACTAGAGGTCCTGCCGCTTTTTGGGAGTTCACTCAGTCCGCAAGGATCAGCGTTATCAGTTTGTTGTTAAGTTTGCTTCCGTTCTACGTTCACCGTTCTACGTTCCACGTTCCACGTTCTCCGTTCTACGTTCTCCGTTCTGTTCTATTTTATTTGTTTGCCAAACGCGTTTAAGTTATCCACTATCGATGCCATGGCCCAAACACAGACACAAATGCAAACCCACTCGGAAACCGAGACCCTCAAACACCCGCACAGCATCGGCATCCAGCTGCAGCACAAGGGCATGCCCCACGGCCTCGGTTTGCTGACCACAGTGGCCTCCCTGCCACCCAAGTACCGCAGTCGCTATCTGAACCTGAAAACCAAGTGCGAAATTCCACTGGATCTCACCGTGAAACTACCATCGCCAGTGCCCAGTTGCGATGTGCCGGTGGCCACCACATTCACGGAGGTCTATAGCGAAAATGTTCTGCCGATCCAGCTGGAAAAGCCAAGGGAGGTGCAGGTGCTGGAGCAGGAGGAGCAGAAGCCAGTGCCGAAGCCGGAGCCAGAGCATGAGGGCGTAAATCCAGTGAAACCGCCAACACCACCGCAAAGTCCAACTAGCAAACGAAAATTGAGCTGCGACAATGATGACGGCTATCAGCAACCTGCCAAAATGTCAAAAATGGAAGCCTCCGCTCCCGAGATTGAAGCCACGCCGGCGAAACCCATCCAGGTGACCGATTCTGCACCAAAAACCAACAAGGCCACCACCTCCTCCGGCAAACCCTCCCGCAGCAAGGCCACACGTAAGCTGAAATTTGATGAGGAAACCAGTTCACCGGTTTCCGGGACAATTATCCGACCTCTGGAGGACATCACCGATGGCACCATGCAGTACAGCAACGGTGACATAGATCCCAAGTACAATATTGTCGAGATCACGGAGGAAACAAAGGCCGAATTGGCGGCCATCAAGAATGTGATTGGGGACTATGTTTGCCGATTGTGCAAGATTAAGTTCGATGATGCCTTCGGGCTGGCCAGGCACAGGTGTGCCTGCATCGTGCTCCTCGAGTACAGGTGCCCGGAGTGTGGCAAGCAGTTCAATTGCCCCGCCAACCTGGCCTCCCATCGTCGCTGGCACAAGCCGAAAAAAGAGCCCGCCACGTCCTCCAAAAAAGAGAATCGCAACACCATCAATCAACAGCACCAGCAGCAGCAACAACCACAGCAGCAGCAGCAGCCTGACAAAAAGGATGCCGAAGAAGTGTCCTTTGATTGTCTGGAGTGTGGCAAGAAATTCAAGAGGGCTGCCTACCTGAGAAAACACCAACTGACTCACCAGAAAAAGGCGAAACTGGGGGAGAAACCAGTCGAACCACCCATGGCCACCCCCTCGACGACAACCACAATAACTGGCAGTTTCCACTTCAATCAGGCAGGATCTTCAGGAGTCTCCACGTCCTCCGCCAGCAGCTCCCATTCGGATGAGGGTGTCTACGTTGTGGGAGCAGCATCCAGAAGTAATTACGACTACGATAATGATTACCTCTCGGACTGCAGCACCTCGACCTCATCCGCCGGCTACGGACGCCTCCAGATCGTGGAGCACGGTCTCACCGAGGAGGAGAGCATTGCTGCCGCCGCTCTGACCAATTTGCGGAATTGTGCCTCCGTCATCCAGCACACCACTATGGCCCACTAATATCGAGTGAGATTTTATACCAAAAATAATAATAGTTTTTACTTGGAAGTTTACCGTTAAGTTTAGTTTAGTTAGTTTAGTTAAACCAAAAATCCCAGTTAACTCTTGGGTATCTGCAGCTAAACCCGACCAAAGAATTAGTTTTATTAAAAGGGTAATTCAGTTAACCCGTTTTTAATCTTAGTTAGATGTAAAGTTTAGTTCTTAAACCGATTCAGTTTCGTTCGCAAGATGAGTTCAATTCTAGTCAGACTCTAATTTGTAATCCGTACTTCGGCAATCATTCCCAGTAGGTACTTTTAAATCTAGTCAGTGTCTAGTCTAGTCAAAGAATCTTGGCACTAGTCAGCTTCAGGAAGATCTCGAAAACACTTCTAGTCATTAGGATTAGTTTAGGAACAGTGGGGAGTGCAAAGAACTCTAGTCAAAAAACCAGCAAATACCAAAGACTCATAACTAACTCTCATAACATCTATTTGTCATAACTATTTCTCAAACTAACACTTTTCATAATCTTTTATCTGAAACTAACACTCCATCTTTCTAAAGCTATTTCTTTTTCTCATCCTTGACTTTCATAAATTATCATTATCATGCCCTGACACTTTCATAATTCATTATCCCTCCATGACTCATTCAAATACTCATCTTTCCCGATCATCTTTATTACAACCATTCCTCAAGCTCATCTTTCATCCTCCACACATATCACATTTCCACCCCAATTTCCTACTAACATTACCAGTGTAATTCTAGTCAAAAGTTCTTGCATTCCTTCTAGTCACTTTAGATCTATTTAGGTTCTTACGAATATATATCTATTTACGCGTATATCATTCTTCAATTTCGGATACAGCTTTATTTCTATTTAGGTTGCATACCGACACCAAAATTCAGGCGAATCTGTGCAGTAATAGTTTTTAAGTTCAAACCAAAAACCAAAAAGCAAAACCAAATTCCAAATTCTAAGTTTATATTTAATAATAGAAGACCAAACCCAGTGTGTTTGTGAACCAAAGTCGAGTGTGAACTCTAGTCATTTTTAGAATCTTAAGGCGAGGGATGAAGTAACTCCCCTCGGAATTAATTTCACTTAAAGTTCAGTTTAGTTTAGTTTAGGATAGAAACGGACATTGGACCAGCGTCACACTACCAGTCAAAGTATTTAACAGTACAACCTAGCTATAGAGGCCCCAGGCATCAGAACCGGCGGTTGTGTACTTAAAGCAATATATAGTAAGCCGATATCACAGCGCTATCGTTCCTTAGCATGTGAGTTTGTATCATAAACACGAATATCTTGGTTGTAACCGCAGAGTACAACGAAATGGGAAACTTTCGCTCAATCTAGAAATTAATTAAAATTAAGCTATATCATATTTATTTATACATAAGACCATATCGGTTGAGATTCGATTGTGATACTAACTACTAAGCCTAAAGTTTACAAGGATCGTTGTGCTCAAGAGTGCATTAACAATAAGAAAAGACAGATTTCTGTACCAATTATTTTTATACGTAATTTACACTTAAAGATAAACATATTTTTATACAAAAAAACAATGAAAAATTGCATCTTTTGGAAAGCCCCATAAAAATTGTAAATTATGAAAACACTTGAATAAAAACGGAAAACTGAACATGAGAACTTCTTTTATTGGAAATGGGCTTGATGGGTTGTCAGGACAAACAAACTCGCCAAAGGAGCAAATAATTGCTTTTTAATTTCGAATATCATCGTCATGTGGGGGTTGTTGTTGCAAGTCCTGGGGTATCGAGGTCCAGAGTAAACAATAATGATGATTGTTTCTTGGCAGATACTCCATAATCGTTCCTGCAGGCCTGTAATGAAATGCCATTAGAGGCCATTGACATGGCCCATCGATCTGGGGTTTCCAGCCGAAAGCAAATACCAAAACACATTCGCTGGGAAAGCGGAAAAGCGGAAGTGGATTCGGGAAAATGGGCAATGGACAGATGCAACTTGCGCCTAAGCACACACGAACTGGGGAAGAGTGTACTGCGATGGGGTGTAGTTGAGGGTGTGTGTGGTGCGGCTGGATGGACCAAAACTGAAACCCTAAACGGGCCCAAACTAATGATGCCCTCAACGGAAATGCGTAAAAAATGCTTAATCAAATAAAAATGCATGACAGCACGGAATAAAAAAATAAACGAACAGGATATGCCAGGATGCGAGGGTGCAGCAGCTAAAAATTAGGATGAAAGGGTGTGAGGGGGAGGTGGCCGTTGCGTGTGCGGTGTGAATCAATTTAAAGCGTCAAAAGACTCATATACCATTTAAGGAGATGTCCTGCCCCCATCCCCTCTCATCGAATTGTGTAAAATCATGCCGCCCGAAAACTACCCTCTTTGTTGTGTTTTTTAAGGGGGTGATGCAGCAGCCAACATCTGTGCCCAAATGTGGCACTAACTAAAATACGGTCATAATAATAAAATGATCTCGAAAACCGATACGAGGCAAGTTGCAGTTTGCACCTTGGCACGAGGCATTCCTCTACTGTGGCGCCCGCATAAGGATATGCCAGGATGTAGGCTTCGGCCTCGTCAACAAGTTTCAATTTCTGCGGGCCTAGGCCAGCTGCCTTCAAGATCCGAGTACCTTCCGAGATCCTGGAGGCTATCCCACTGCTCTGCTAATTTGCACCTTGAGAGGCTGTTCGCCCTTCGTCTTATGCAGGTCCTTTGTGTCCTGCGTCCAAGTGGCCTTATGTTCTAATAGAAGTACTTCAAAGAGTTGACAGATTGATGAGCCCGATTGGGTGATTCTGAGTGGCATAACTGAAGTGCGGACCTCTTGAGAAACCCATTTGATTACCATCATCCACGTCGGCTTGTTTGAAGGATTATTATAATTCTTATTACCCGCAGAGGATATTATACATTTGCCTAATAGAGTCCTTGCTTGATGTAATCAAAAATCAGAAGAGTGATTGGCCTAACTTGAAGTTTCTTACACACTTTTTAGCGAATAATTTGGGCATTTCGCTACCGATTCTAAAGCGGAATACCATTTAGAAACTATAACTCTACTCGCCTTTGATTTGCATCAAAAATTCGAAAAAATTTAACACAAAAAATTTCGATCAATTTTTGGCCAAAATCATGATGTACCCCTTGTAAAATTTTCGAAAAATGGCTCAAAAATTTTGTTCCTAGTTTATGACTGAGAATGTTTCTACTCGAAGTTCTAAGATCGGGAAGGTATGACACTTCAGGATCTGACAAATATTGACAGAGTTATGCTAATTTTTCTTTTAAGAAAATCCAAAATTAGGAACAACGTTTTTGAATTTTTTTATTTTCCCAAATTGACGATATTGATACACTTTTTAGTTAATATTTAAACTATTCCGCAACCGATTCAAAAAAGGAACACCATTTAGGAATCAGAACTCTAATCCCCTTCGATCTGCATCAAAAGTTTTTAAAAATTGAACATAAAAAATTTCGATAAATTTTTGGCCAAAATCATGATGTACCCCTTGGAAAATTTTCAAAATATGGTCCAAAAATGTTGTTCCTAGTTTATAACTGATAATGGTGCTACTCGAAGTTCTAAGATCGGGAAGGTATAACATTTCTGGATCTGACAAGTATTGGCCGAGTTATACTCATTTTGCCATTTAAAACTTGAAAAAATTTAAGAACTTGGAACATTTTTGAATTCCGCCGAAATCTAAATGATTTTTATTAAAATCTCAAAATCCTAACCGCTAGATATGAAATATTCCATCCATTAATCCAGCTACCATTATATCCTTAAAAGCTCTGTAAGCTTTCGCATGCAACCCTGCCATTCGCAATGTCCTGGCAGCTGTCAAGGACCTGCCACCCTGTCGGCATCCTGCGCAAGTGGACAGTTCCGACTGGCAGCTAAAATACGGGTTATCGGGACTTCCTCTCCGGCTCTCAGGACATCCCGGAGAGACGCCTACGCTGTACTAATCCGAGTACGAGTCCCGAGTCCGGAGCCAGAGCCAGAGCCGGAATGGCATCGCATAGCATCGCACACCTGACATTCATGTTGTGGCCAGGCTGGCAGTCAGACGTGTGGTGCGCATTCCAACCGAATCAACTTGAAAAAAACCGAAAACCCCGAAAGCCCCCAGTGCAAGGTGGAGCCAAAGATTCCTCCGGTGGAACATAGTCCGTGTATAGGGCATACGGTTCAACGTAAAGTGACATTTGCCGTAGAGTGTGTGATTTTTGAGCCGAGAAACATTAATAATTCTCTAAAAAACAGAGAAACAAACACAGAACACGAAAGGTTCCAAAACTCTGCATGTGCTTCTATAGCCCCAAGGGGTGGTGATGGGGATGGTGGTGGATGGGAGTCTAGGATGGGTGGTGCTGGGTGGTGGCGATGAGAGAGATGAGAAGCTTTCCCTTGATTCGACTTATTGATTGAGCTTTACGCCACAGAAAGAGAGAGAAAGAGAGATTCTCCTTTTGGGAGCCCTCAAAAAATAATGGGTTTTCCGTGGGAGCTTCGGATTTTCCCGCTACCATGCTGCTGCTGCTGCTGATTCTGCTGCTGCTTCTGCCTCTGCTTCTGCTGGTTGCCTTGGGTGAATTTTTCAGCAATTTTCATTTTCAGTTTTTCTCCCGACTGTTTTAGGGCGGTTCCGCCAGCAGCAGCGACTCCTGCGATTTAACTCAATTCGAACGCGTATGAAAACTCCGCTCCTCCCCAATAACACAAAAAAAACACATAGAAATCGAGAAACTAAGTTGAGAATTGAAGCCGCAAGCCAGATAATAAGTTGAATTTGGCCAAAATGTGTGCAATTGTGAATTGGCAAGAGTCAAAGTTGCAGGATAATATGAAAATATTATGACAAAAAAAGTGTTGTTATTGTTTGAGTGTGTGGCATGCCAGGCACTCGCTCTCCGTCTCAGTTCTACTCTCTGTGTTGGTGTGTGTGTGCGAATCCTTTTTCTGGTGTGTCCTTTGTGTGTGCGTGTAAAATTCAATAAAATGCGAGGGATTGCAATTGCCAAAATGGCAAATTACAACAAAATGTACACACACACACACATACACAGATAAAGGCAAAGGCAGAGGCACACGCACTAACACCAAGGGGCAGCGCAGGACACGCACATACACATGGAAATTTGTCAGAAATTCGGCTTGTGTATGTGTGCGCGTAGTTTTGATTTTCTCTGCGGGTCCTGTGGCTTACTCTCCTTTGTATTTGTGCCTGTGTGTCGCTCTCTGTATGAGTGTGCCTGTGCCTGTGCCAGTGTGTCTGTGTGTCCTGTGTCCTTCGCTGCTTACGTACGCAGACTGAGTGACTCGATTGAGGCGGCTGCCTGAATGGCTGGCAGGTCCTGCTCCTTTTTGCCTTTGTGAAATGAATGCGTATTCAATGAGCAATGAAATCCGTGACACATTCGCGCCTTCTCTCCCGCTCATCGCCCGCCTCCTGCCGCCTTCCGCCTGCCGTCCGCCGCTTACCGCTCTCTCTCCAGCTCTTATCCTGGCTCGTCCTTCCTTTTGGCTCTGTGCATTTTCCATTTAATTTATTTTTTATTGCACAGCTTCTCGCTTTGTTCTTTGTCCGATTTCCGTTTTAAATAAAAGCGACATTAACAGCATAACCTCTGACATTTATGTCAGACAACCACCCACACACTCGCGCCCGCACACCCACACACACACACACTCTTACACTCACACTAACACCCATCCAAAAAACAGTCACACCGATACAAAGACAGGGAGCCACATGTGAATATACGTTAAGGATTTTGCCCATTTTACTTTGGCGTGGCTTTGAGGCTGGCGTTCCATTCGAAATTGAGGATTCCGCCTGTAAATTCCATTGCATACCCATTGTGTTAATTTCAGTTAGAAAGTTAACCCATTAATTGGCTGGCAAAGTGCTAGAATTCCTTTGGTGCTTCTGTGTTCGCGTGAGTGGGCCGCAATTATATCAATATCAATAAATTCCTTTAACAATAACTATGCCAACTGCAACGGTGCCTTTCTGTAAATGTCTAAATGGAAAGCCCTTTTGCCAAAACCGAAAGTCGTTTCGTTCTAAACTTCACTAAACTAAACTAAACTAAACCGAAACCGAAGCAAACTACAAAATAGAGAAAAAAAACTTGTTGAAGTCCTTGATTGATGTGTGTGCCCAATTGGCTGCCGAATTGAGCGAACGAAACGAAAAGGAGTCTCCGTTGCCTTCGAAAAAGGTGAGTCAACCCGCTGTCTATTTATATTAAGATGGGGATCAAATCCAAAGGAAAATTTCAAAGACTTAAAGGCTTTTAAAGTAAATGCCAGGCAGTCAGTTAAATATAGCAAATAGAGATGGGGGCTTGGAAAGTTTTAAAGTCGATTTATCAGGTGCTAAGATGGTTATGATTTCAAAGAACTTTCTTCAAGCTTAATAAATAAATTAGGTATTTATAAATACTTATAATAAGTTGTTGGGTTTTTATTTCTTTTTTTTTTATGGAGCTTATCCACATATTCTACAAATGGGGAAAATAATATAGATAGAGCTTCAAGAACTTAACTATATGTCGAATAGGTCTTGGAATTAAAAGATTTACAGATTTAAATAAATCTATATATAATAAAAATAATCAAATAATATTCTATAGATATTAAGGATCATTTCCATCAAAGTTGGCACATAATCCTATATTCTTAACATCATCCAACAAAACCTTAAAACCCCCAGGTATTTTTTTTGTCATGCACGTCCTTGTTAAACAGTATACTTAAAGGTTTAAAATTACGCTTAATGATGGTCTTTTATGTTTAAAGGTACATATATAAACCATTGAAAAGTAAACCTTCCCTTTGAATCTTATACCGAAAGCCAAACACAAGAATTAATTACTCACTTTCCGAGGCCGGAGAAGCTCCAACCAAAAATGAACCCAAATTCGGGCCTCTGCTCAGTTTTCAATCAGCAATCAGCGGGAATAAAAAGTTGTGAACTTCCCAAAAGCCCCACATACCCGGGTATCCCATACACCCAACCACCACTCCCATTACCCCGACCAAAATATCCATTTGCGGATTAGGCATACAGTGAGTTGCTTCCTTGCCAGCAATTTATCCTTTATAAACAGCCGCTGGACCTGCACCCACACACACACTCCTACACTCGCACACATCAGGATGGAACCCTTTTTCGCCGGAATATGTTTGGGAGTTGATATGAGGATAGAGAGGGTGGAGCATAATTTGAAGTGCACACTTCCGTCGGCCGTCGAAATATTGTTTGCCATTTTACAAAAAGTCTATTAATAAAAATAAGCAAAAATCAGTGAGCGCCGGACGAAAAGAAAAACGAAATTGACCCGGCCACAAGGCAAGAAGGATAAAAAAAAAGAAAGAAAATTATATATATATATATAGGCAAAAATAAGTAAAGTCTGAGGGGGTAAGGGCAACAATTTTCCAGCCAGCAAAAGTTGAGCGAATCAACTTGGCCAAAGAGCGTTTTTGCCTGCCCCGAGTGCGTTTACTTAAGCAATCAACTCGACCTCAAACACACAGACATGTATATATATATTTTTTCGTTATATTATAACAACTAAAAGAGGCCGCAAAGTTTGTGTGTCACAACACAACACAGAGCACGACGAACAACAACAAAAATAAATAAAAATGGGAGAAAATCAAGTAAGAGTACAAGATGGGGGAAACCCTTTTCGGCATCGAAACGAATTTGGAGCAGAAATCGCAGTGCATTTGTGGGTATCTGGCTGACATCTTTGCCATTTTCTCCATATGTGTTTGTTTGCTTGTTTCTGTGTGTGTGCTGCGTGTGTGTGTTGTGTGTGTGCGACAGACAAATAAAACATTTGCTCGCTTGCTCGCGAAGTTTGTTTAGTTTTTCAATTCTTTTGGGTGGAAAATGGAATCAGAATCCGGCGAAACATTTACACGCGTGCATAACAAAGGACGTGTAAATTCTCACGTCAACACACATAAACCACTCTCAGACACACACACAGTCACTCCTACGGGTATATGTACATATGTAGAAAGTTACGCACACTTTCGATCAGTTACGCACACAGAAATGGCAATGTCAACATGTGTAGCATACCTTTTGGGGCTCTGCCCAGCATTATTTGCACCTTTCGCCTTTCGCTTCTGTTGTTATCTGCGGCCTGGCTTCCTTTCGCCATCCTTTTATTTTTTTCTTATTTACCACACACTTTTCGGGTTGTCCTGCCAATTCGGTAGGCTGCAACTTCAAAGCACTAAGCAAGCACAGGGAAAAAAGGATAACAGAATAGTTTTTAATATAGTTGATTCAAAATTTTGATTAGATCCTCAAGACAAAGCTTTAATTTCTAGTTTCTATTAAGTGATGGAAATTGTTTTATTATAATTAAATTGATAATAAAGTATTTTTTTTCCTGTACTCGACTTCTTGTTGGCTTTTATGCTCGGTTCCATTTTTTTGCCTTATTTACTTGTGTGGTGATGGGAGGTCCTGCGTCCTATCTGCGAGATACTCGCCATCTGAGCTCCCGGCTTTCGTTGTCTTCCGCCTGGGTGCAGTCCTCTGCCTTGGCCCCACATTTTGCGGTTTCTTTATGATGTGCGCATAAAATATTTGTCATACATTCTTGACAAAAATCTGCTGGAGGCCCAATGCATTGGATTTGCTTGGGGTCCTCCTATCCGTATCTGAATCTCTAGATGTAGATGTCGATGTAGATGTGGCTGTGTGTGTGTTTGTGTGTTTTGTGTGCGGCCTCCATTAATGTTTGCCTGCAATCCTTTTTCGGCCGCTGTTTTTGGGGCCACGCCCCAGCGTGCATAATCCACGGATCCTGTCCCTACATCCTCGACATTTTGCCGCGTACCCGTCCCCATCCACGTCCATTCCGGCGGCTGACTTTTCCATCTGTCGCAGCCCATCTATCTGGTATATCTATCTTTGTATCTAGCGTCTCGATGTCGCGTTTAACGAACTGTGTCATTTACACTTTTTGACAATAAAGTCGAGTTCCCAGGACCCTCTCGGCTCCCAGGCCCCACAAAAAGCCCGGGATCCCTTTTGCCGTGTCAAAGTAAAAATATTTGCCTTCAATTCGCTTGACTGCATGCACGTTCCATCCACAGGCTGCAGGCAGGATCTCCCCCGCTGGCCCCGCTACCCCTCAACCACCGATACCCTTCTCTTTCTTTATCCCCTATATCCCTCTCTTTCCCATGGATTGGATTCTCCTTTTCTCCGCTGTTGACTTTTGGCCGGGGACGCTTTGACGTCGATTACGCAAAGCCAATAATGAAATGACTTTGGGGTTTTGATTGGCAAAACATTGCGGGCTATAAATGCGCACCCACACACACAAACACAACCAGAGCTTGGCCACGCCCCCATCAGCCCTCCCACACCCCAATCAGTATGTGTGTGTGTGTTTGCGCTAAAATTCACGCTCTATTAATGGCGTTTTGTGTGGCCCCAAAACATCGACACCGCCATCAGGCCGCCCGGCTCTCCATTGTGATTGTGCAGTGTCAACATTTGCCCGGCTCGGTCTCGTTCTCGTCCTCGTCCTCGTGCTCCTGCTCGGGCTCTTTGATTTGCCATTTTAATTAGCCACCAATCAAGTCCTGGGCATCCAAAGCCACACGGCGAAATCAATTTAATATGCATTCCTGGTTCCAAATTCCCAAAGACCTGCGGCTAAACTGATTGAAATGCGATTTTGGCAAGGAATCGGTGAAACAAAGGGAATGTTTTAGGTTTTCATTTAAAGGATATAGGATTATTAGAGGATATTATTAAAGGATAAATTATATCCTTATACTGTTGCTGATAGGATTATAATTCCATAAGTATTAACTATAAAATTTTTATTAAATTCCGGCATTTGAATTTCTAAAGCAATATCTCACATAAATATTTCATGTTTTTTTCCTTTATTTTTTTCGGAATTGTCTCGTTATTTATGTGTTTTGCACAAGGTGCGTTTTCCGCTGGAATGTCCTTTCTCATCCCCCCTCAGTTCCTGCCCCTTTTTCAGTCCATGCTCCTAAAAATCATGGGGGATTCGATTTTGGCCATAAACAAGCCTTCTTTACAGAGTCTCTGCGACTGGGCGCTTAATAAATATATCTCAATCGCTTAAGCGCGGCGGCAATGGCGCCTGTCTCCCTGCCCTGTCCTGCCCTGCCCTGCCACGCCCTGGCCCCTCTGTCCGACCCCATCCGCCTACACCTCTTTATTTTTACCCGCAATCTACGGATGGCATGCCTGCTTATTGCTGGCAAGCGATCCGATGCCCTGAATGTTTACATAACGCCGTGGCACAAAAGCCGTAAGCCAAAACCAAAAGTCGAATGCCTGAATGGCCGTCTGTCTTCCTTTTGCATGAGTGTGGAGTGTGTGTGTGTGTTTTTGGGCGAGTGTGTATGTGTGGCATATTTAGTTACCTATATGCGAGCATGATTTGATATCGCATGAATTTTATATAAATATAAATATAAATATAAATATAAATATAAACATAAATCGCAATTGGCTTCCACACAAAAGTCGAACGATTGGCGGGCTCAGCATTATACCTCCTGCTATCCTTTAGTCCTTGCTCCTACCCAGCCCAGCTCTGCCAACGCCCGTGGAATTTATAAATAACATTTATTTGGCTCATTTGGCTGTTTATGAGAATAAAAAAAATAAAATCATCTCGAAGCTCCTGGCTTTCGCTGGTCGCTTATCGTAATTACAATCTCATGTAAGCGATTCTCGCGATGCTGTTGCACAACTCTGGGGTCATAAAGTTGAACTACTTTTTCGCCCCGATATAGATACCAGATATATGTATATATATGGGCTACCGTATGGGTGGAGAGACCCAAAGACCACACAATGCACCAAGCAACTAAATTAGACGGCATTTGAATGCGGCTCGCTGTCGTTCTTGGCCGAAAAGTTGCTCCGCATATTTTTACTATTTTTTTTTCTTTTGGGGGGTTTTCGGGGTTAGTTGTTGGTCAAACGCTTGGGGAATAATAAATAAGCATAGTGTGTGTGTGCCTCTGTGTGTGAGGTCTTTGTGCCAAAAAATAGAAAAATATATATATGTAGATGTATGCATGTTGTCCCAGCCATTTTCATAGTTCATTTGGGCAGCCTCAGCATCAGTTCCCAGCCTCAGCTCCCAGCCTCCTTTTTCGCATAGGTCAGTCAAGCGTGTTTTTGGGTTTTTGGACATCCTAGTGCTCTTGTCGATGAAGTGTGACGTTTATTAAACTCAATTTAAAAGAATGGCGGCTCATTTATTTTATTACTGGTCCTGTCAAGTGCGGCTAAAGTTACCGACAACAAAAAAAAAAGAGCAGGGGATCGGTGAATAGTATCTTCCATGTCGGAAAAGGCAAATGTTGATAGTGGCACATTTCCAGGGTTGCCCGAAATTAGTGAGCTAACCCAAGTGTGTCAGTTTTTCCTCATGGATGTGGATGTGGCTGTGTGCCTTGGCTTATCCTTGTCAGGACATGTATGTGTGTGTGTTTATGGCGGTATGGGGTGTATGGTGTATGGGTGTGTGTCTGCCAATGTGTGTTTGTTTGAGGCATAACAACCATTTGTTATTGATATTGACAGCTGCAAATAAATGAGCAATTTGCCGGGAGCCATTTTCTTTGCCCTGCCTGTGCTAAATTTAGCATACGCCTTTCACTTCAAGCTCAATTTTATGCTCGTTTCGGGTATATTTTGTAATGCGGAAATACGCCCCATAAAGAGTCAATATTTTGATATCCAAAATTTGATATCCTCCATCCAGAGTATCGGGCATAAAAATAATCCATAATAGAAGCGAAAATTATGCATTAAATTTCTATTATGCAATTGGAGTATAATTTTCTGTTTATTTTTATAACTTATTCTTTTTCCGGTTGAACAAATATGAGATCTGATGCTGGTCTCAAAAAATCACTTGAAGACATTAAGGCCTTCCAGTTATTAGGACCAAATGTGACTAACTGTTGTCCGGTTCCTGCCCGTCGGGCTGGTTATCCTTTCGTATTACCAATTCCTTAGCGAGCAGTCAACACTTTTTCTGTGTTTTTTGGGTTTTGTTGGTTTCTGGTTTTTTGTTCCATTCGCCATCTCGAATTGTCAAAAGGTTGTAAATGGTAGCAGAGTGCGGGGGACATGACTGCCCTTTTTTTGTGCCCCTACGACAGGGTTCGAAGAGACAACACTTTTTCAGGCTTAAGCTCGTTGCAGCGCTGCAAAGTATGCAACACTTTTTGCACTTCGCCAGTCGCGCATTTTGATAGATGAGTCCTGGCGGCCATTATGCAACACATGCACACGGATGTACCCTCGTTTATCTGTCCGTGTTGGTGCGGTTCTTTTGGCATAACTCACATTGCTCGCTGTGCTTACTTATTTACCCAAAAATGTAAAAAATGGCGCAATAACAACAAGCTACCAAGAAAAACAAGCAATGCCAAAAACACCAACACTAACAGAAACAGCAATAGCAAAAAAAACAGTGAGAACAACTGTGCCAGTGACAGCAGCCAGCGTGTGTAACAATTTCTCAAACAGTGCCACACATAAGTCTGTCTACCAGCTGCTATAATGTGTTTCCTGTTTGTGCTCAACACTCACACACCACCGGATATGAGGCGTCCATCGGAAATGTGTTTCAATGGGTGTTTTCTGGCCCTAGATGCCCTTCCTGAACACCCTCGTCCTCAGATTGCACACCTCTTATCCTGTTCCTTTTTTTTTCCTCTCTGTTTCTGATTTTTTTTTTTTGCATTTTTTTAGATTTTTAGATTTTTTGTTGTTTTGTTTTTTTGGGGGAAAGTTGCAACACCAGCACTTGACTTGCACGGGTGGCGAGTCCTCTTTGGGTTCTGGTGTCCTTTTATCTTTGCGGGCAACCAAGAAATATATATGACCGAGTCCCCTCGGCGAAAATTAGAAAAAAATATAGTACACGGTGGGAAATTATGGATTTTCATTAATTTGTTTTAATTAATTGTTTAATATTCTTGTTTCTTGCGACAAAACATGATTTATGAAGTCAATAGTTTTGGTTTACTTTTATTATTTAATTAAAATTTGAATCCTTAATAAATTTTTGGTCCTGTGTAGAATTGTGCGAGAAAATCGTTTGAGAAATGGGTTGGAAAAAAAGGAAATAGTAGACGTTAGGTGAAGGAGGTGCCACCGAAAGCGGCGTCAACTATCCCGTGTTTATACAGCTCTGCTTTTTGCCCCGTTTAATTTTTGCAGCTAGCATATTGCCAGCATCCTGCCTCCACTCCCTCCCCAGTGCCCCCTTCTGCTCCTCTACCTCCTGTTTTCCTGTTGTCATTGGCAGACCCCCTATGGCTGCACTCGCCCTCCCTACTTGGACGCCCCTTGTGCCTCTACGTTTCGCAACGAAATTGAAAAATACGCGCGATAAAATGCTTGACATGCCACGTAATGCGTTGCAAATATATTGCTAAAGTTTTTTTTGCCAGTCCGGGTTGTTGTTCGTTATTTGTTGTTGTTATTGTTGTTGTGACAGCGCAGCGTGCAACTGCAGCGGACACAGAGGACGCCCGCCCAGTGGGGTCGTGGAAAAAGGGGCAGAAGTTTTTAACTCGGCCCCGTTATTATTCATTATTGAACTGCCAGTTTGTCCTGACACACGCCAAACGCCATGAGAAAGCGACCAAATGGCCAAAACGGGCAAAATCGAACCCAAATCGAACGCAACTGAACTGAAAATGCGATTGCCACTGTCCACAGTCCATAGACCGACCCACTCCTCCCCGGCCACAAACCGCCTTTCTTTATGACCGCTGCATTGATTTTTTAGTTGGTTTAATTTTGAAATCGCAAGGCTAAAACTAATTTCGAATTATTTGGCATTGAAGGCTGACTGGTCAGCAAAATGTTGGTAGCGTTTTGGGAGGGGAGAGTTGTGGTGCTACTGCCGCTACCCATTAAGTGGTCAGAAAACTTTGTCCGTTGACATCCAATTTTTGGCCTTAATGGGAACCAGCTAACAAAGCAGTTAATAATGCAGCCAACGGGAAGTGAAATAGCATAGAGAAGTGGCTCACTAAGTGGGCATTCGATGGCACTTGCCAACTGCATTTTTGGCTTTCACAATATAAATTTCATTTATTTATGTTTTCAGTGGTTGGCCGAAATAACAGGGAGAATTTCATAATCCCTGGCTTTATCAGGTGGGTACTTAAAAGTCAAGTGCTACTCGCTGATTTAGAGATTCGATTTGGTTCGAGCGAGCTTCCCTTCCCATATGCCTTGCCGCAAAAAATGGCCATAAATAAGCGAGTGGCAGTGGAGAAAGCATCGTTCCGACTTTCGCCGTTCTGCTTTCTCTTCAGAATCGAAGCAAGAAGCAAGGAGCTCCGGCATCCTTACCTCTTTTTGGCTTCTTCTGTTCGCTGGCCTTTATCGCCTTTGGCGCTGCCTTTGACGTCGCCTTAATTAATGGGTTAATGCGACGGCGGCAGCGACAGCGTTTGGTAATTAAGCGACTTTGTCGCTGGCCCCTTTCTGTGCCAAATGAATTATGTGTCTCTGCTCTGCTCTGCACCTCTCTACTCTGCACTGGGTTGTGTTCCCAATTCTCGGGCTTTCTGCGGCTCACAGAACTACTGCTACAGTAATTTGGCATTGATTTAATATTTTATTTTAATTAAAATTTCGCACATTGCGGGTACAGACAAAACGTGACTATGGCGGCATTATCATGCTAAAATGTCATAAATTAATTGTACTGCAATTTGCCAGTGTGTCCATAGACGCCAGACATCTTCCCATTCCCCCTTGTCACTTTGGGATTGTCGTCCGTGGAGGGCCATAAGTTTTGCATGGGCCAGCACTGCGTATACGTAATATTCTAGTGCCTTGATGACAAGCCGCGATAGTAAGGGAATAAAGTTAAAGAGCGGAGGAATGGCGGCAGGATAGCGGAACGGCAGGACAATGGGTACTACTACTGCTAGTGCCTAGTGCCTAGTGCCTAGTGCTACTGCATTCGCCTCTTCATTTACGTAATGTAAGCAATTTGTGAAAATTGCTGGCAATTTCGCAGATTAAACTGGACCCAAAGTGCAATTGGGCGCAAATTTCCAACCTCTGTTTGAGCTCGGCAAACTTTTGTGGCTCTTCAAAAAAGGAGTAGATTAAGATAATGAAGCTGCAGTTTAGATGGGCCAATCCTGGCTCCTTCTTGGCTCCTTGGCAGCCAGAGCTAAAATTCTTGGAAGGAAGTGCCCGGCTAAGAGGTTCAGATGAGTTGACTGCAGTGGCAGCCACTCCATCACTTACAAATTAAAATTAAGATGAGTTATGGCCTGCTCCCAAGGCGGCGATGAGAAATTCAAGCTTAATGCCAGCTCCATAAATCAGTATCCGCCGCCACGG
This sequence comes from Drosophila ananassae, assembly GCF_017639315.1. Lineage (NCBI taxonomy): Eukaryota > Metazoa > Arthropoda > Insecta > Diptera > Drosophilidae > Drosophila > Drosophila ananassae. Next base: position 20,084,404 of record NC_057928.1, read on the forward strand.
CACCGATGATCAATGACTGGCGATTGAAGGAGATTGAAGGCACGTATCGAGGACGAGTACAAGGACGAGGCGGCGCCCAGGGACGAGGTGGCAGTGGCACAGCCGGGAACAGGGGGGAGGCAACAAAGAGTCGGGTCAACAGCTTCATCATGGTGTATGTTCTTTGGAATCGGAAATCGGATGGGGGTTATTTGGGGGGTCCTAAGGTGTCAGAGGTTGGCATTTATGGCATGGCAAATATTCCCAACAATGTGCTCTGAAATAATGAAACAAAAGTCAACTCATTCAATGCCTATACTGGTGGATATTAAATAGTAAATATTTCTTAAAATAGTTTAGAGGTTTAAGAGGGTAAAGTTCTTATAATTAAGGCTCAAATATAATGTCTAAAATATCCCCTCTGCTGGAAGAAATCCAACTAACTCTACAGACAACCAATTAATGTCTCTGAGAAACTGAGACAAACCCATTTTAATTTAATAGAGTACCCGGAAAGGGATCATTTGCAATCCCCTTGTTAAAGCTTTAAGTGCGAACATTGATTGGTAAGACACTAATCCGTTTTTGGCAAGTGCCCGGGTGCTCGACTTGGCATCGTCCGAAAGCAAAAAGTGCAATAAAAACGGGCCCGGCTTTAGTAGCCTTCATTCCGCTCCTCCTGCCTCCTGCCTCCTGCCGCCTGCCGCCTGCCGCCTGCCTGGTAAGGACCATCCTCTATTTCAGCTCCTTAAATGGGGCCACCCATTTGAGCCAGCATTGCACACTATTAGTTGCAGCTGCCAGAAGTGATGAATGTGTGAAATGTAAACTTTGTTACCGAGGAATAACAGCGCCAAAAGCTCAGCGCCAAAATGGATGGAGCCAGTTCTGTAGGAAATAGTGGGTGTGGGGGTGTGGGGAGGTGTGGTATAAAAAATTGGGGCGGAATGGGCGTGGGGCTGGGACTGATGGAGAAGGCAAAATGCGAATCGAAACCAAAACGACAGACGCCTGTCGAAAATTGCAATTCTCCATTCTTTCCTTCACTCGTTCGCGGGTTCTTTTATTCGAGTTTTTCATTTTTTTTTTTGGTTTTTGTATCCTTGTATCCTGCCCCTCCTGCCCTTTTCTTTTACGTTTTTTTTTTGTTTTGCGGCCGCAGCAACGAAAATCCAATTAAAGCCCCTGTCGTTGGGAGGGGCGTGGCATGGGGGGCTATACAGGACGGGACCAGGACTCAGGACTCAGGACTCACTCTGATTGAATGTCAGACGCGCTGCGATGCGCGGTGTATGTGTAATAAAGCGGAGATTGTTTAGCTTACCCGAGCGGAAAGATGGGAAAGTCCTCAAACCGAAATATCCTTTTGTCAAAATTTCATATTGCATACTCCTCAATCATGCCACAAATAAAACAAAAAAAGAGAGAGTAATATCTTGTGGCACACAAACTTTTATTAGCTTCAATCAAGTCGTTCGCTTTAAGGAGCTTAGTTATTGTTTCAAAATTCATCCTGCCAAGGATCAAAGTTTTTGGTTTGTTGATTTTGCCAGAGGCTACTGTGCTCAGGTTGGGTGGGAGTTAGTTGCTTTAATATGTTCGCGGCTCATTAACTTTTTCATTAAAAATTAATTAAAGTCGCCAGTTAATTAGGTCTAAGCGTATTTATCATTTCCCGCTCGAGTTCCACATTCCGCGGCCTGACAGCCCGGGCTCCAAACCGAGAACCGAAAACTTTTGCCTTGTCCTGGCGCAAAAACCTCCCCGCCTTCTGTCACGCCCTCTCCAGCCAGCCCTCCCGTCCAGCCCTCTTGGTTTTTGGCCAACAAACCGCCTGTTGTAAAGTGTCATTAGTCTGGCATAAATTAGTTTCGCAAAGTGTCGGGGGGATGGCGGAGCTGAAGGGCTGAAAACTGAAATTTTTGTGGCCTCAGTTTGAGCCCTTTGGCATGCGATTATTGATGAACGATCCGGATTCGGTGGCCGGATCGAGATGTATCTGAAAGTGCCTACTCCTCGGCCCTGCAGCGCACAAAGAACCAAATAACGCTTTGAAGTCTCATGGCAAACAATGGCCAAGTCAAGTTGGTAAGACGCTTACGCTCATGCAGCAACAAAAGCTGGGCTAATATTGTAATAATAAACAATGGGACAAGTGCCTTAATCGCAGCTGCTGATTATGTTGCCAGGGCCAAGTGGTAGTCAAGGGTCCTGGGTCCAGGACACCGTATCTGAGGTGCTTATTCAACTAGTTTATGGCTAGATGTGGCGGGAAACTGAGAGAGTTCTGGCTTGGAAAGGTGAGCTTCGTGACATTTGTTTATCTTGTATTTTTTTTTTATTTAATAAAATATCTAATATAAACCCCTATATATTTTAACTCCCCATATACATTTTTTATAAATCCAATTTAGCTTTTTCTACCACCCTCTCTGGACATCACTGATTTAAAAGCTTATTAGAGCCGGACTGCATTGTCGGGCAGGTGAGCTATTGTTGTCAGGCGGTTGGTCTCCTTTGTGAAATGTGAGTGACAGGATTTTTCACTTTTTTTTTATTCTCCCCCAAAGCCCGCACTACCCCTAGTACCCCCCTTTTTTATGTTTGCAAAGCAGATGGGGAATAGAGGGTGGAGGATATCACCCATGGATAGAAGTTTGCTGCGCTTAATGGGGCGCTGAAGCCGAAGCTTAAACGCTCATTAGACGGGCTGGCATTAAATTAATTGGAAGCTGCACAACTATGCACAAAACAGCTGAAGGCTGAAAGGGGCTGAATGGGGAACAGGCAGGCAAGAGCCTGAGGAGGATCAGGAGGGGAGAGCTCTCTCTGTGAAAGGCAAAAACTTTACAAAAGGCCAAAAGTTTGATGGCAACTTTTGTAGAGCTAAAGCACTCGGCTTGCATTCATTGCTAATTTGGCTTTAATTGCATAAATGTTGCGCTTTTTGTACACAAAAATTTTACAGCAAAGTGGGCCAGGATACCAGGCCTGGGGATAGAGTGCCACTGGGCCATAAATTTGGTTTGTACAAAATAACCATAAAGTAGAAGTAAAAAAAAAAGAAGGCTGGCAAGTATTTTTATTCCCTGGATCTCTGGCAGAGGAATTTTTGTGAAATTGTTTGGCGAGTGCACTTGAAATTGAAATTGTTGTAGAGTGAGGTGGAGGAGGAGGTTTGAAGCCGAGTGGTCAGCAAGATAGCTGCCAACTAACAAGTTCCTTTTCGTCCTTATCACAGGACGAATACCACCTGAATGACTGACAAACTGACAAACCGACAAACCGACAAGCTGATAAACTGACAATCTGACCAACTGAATGATTGACGTGGCCGGCGTTGAGCGTTGCACAAATATTTGGAGAAGCATAAAAATTTGCTACTTAAATACTACGGAAGGGGCGGCAAGTGCGGCGAAAAGTTGTCGAGGTTTGCCAGCTAGGGCAGCCGGGCAGGGCTTTCTGCTGGGCTAGACGAAATGAAATGAAAAACTAAATTTAATGAATACTGCTGCCGGGGCATACAAACAAAATGTTCCCTTCGGTACGATACTCCCTCTCATATTTTATGAATTGCAAACTTCACAAAGCCAAAAGCCCTTTCAGACAAATATTATATTCATATGTGCAAGTCTTTTTATTTTTCTACCATTTTTCCATTTCCCCCGCTCTCTCTCTGAATTTATATTTTATTTTTTTGTTTTTTTTCGGAGGAGGATAAAACAATAAAAAGTTTTGCTGCATTAGGCTGCATTTTAAGTGAGCTCTCTCCGAGGATAAGGGTGTAAGGGTGTGTGTGTTTTTGTGGCTGTAGAGAAGGTCGTGGGATAGGATCTGGCTGAAAACTTATTGACAAAACTGTCATTAGCTTGTCCAACTCGAACAAAAGTTAAAACGAAAAGGGATTTAAAGTTAAGCGGCCAAACGCAAAAGTGTATTCAAATATGCAGCAGCACCATCAGCATCATCCGAAACAACAATAAAAACCAGCTCGAAACAGGTGTACATGAAACGACATCATTGTCTACCTGGCGTGCCTCTTGCCACCCCATGTCCATGCCACCTACTCCTCTTATCCGCCCCGCCCCTCCCCCATTTGTTTGCCCCCATTTTCGTAACTGCGTTTTTGGCTCACGAAAAATGTTTTTCCAGGCAAAAGGACACAGAGTCTGAACTGAGGGGGATCGCACTGAGTGGTAGAATGAAAATTTATAATGCGATAAAACTTTAATAAAGGCAGCAAGTACAGCTCAGCATCCCCCCCAACCCCCCACCCGCTATCTGCTATCCTACCTCTTGGTGTGTGAGTGTGAGTGTGTGTGTGTGTATGTGGGCGTGGCATAAAGTAGTTATGAATACAACAACAGTTAGACAGCTAAAAGGAGCCAGGCACGAACGCACTCAAAATTGTATGTAATTGTGCAAGAGTGTAGATGACGAGGGGCGAAAGGGGTTGGGGAGGGTCTAAAGAGATTGCAAGATGTACAGTGAGAGAAAAATTGAATATAATTTTGATTTTTAAAAGGTTTAAAATCATTTTATTTAAACCCTCTTTAAAGATACTTCTTAGGAAGCTGGTAAAGTAATAATGAATGATTGGCCCATAAATCTAAGCTGTTTCTCTCAGTGCTAGTATTTGCCTATTTAAGCAACTGTAACAGTGTGTGTGACTATGTCTCTATAGATGTGTGTGTGTGTGTGTGTGAAGAAGACGCGGTTAACTAGAAGTAGCAAAAGTAGTTATAGAAATGACAGACAGCTGCAGACCGATAGCGCGGGTGTGGCGGAGGGAATCTGCAAATGGAGTGGGCGGGGCTTGGTGGCCCAGGTGAATCCTTGCGGTGGCCCCATCAGGCAGGCCAGGCCAGCCCAGGCCGGGCCCATGAGGTGAGTGCTAACGAGCCGCCGACGACGACAAGGATGCCACTTGACTGACAACCTGGGAGCGACTCTGACAGCTCTAAGGGAAAAGATACCGAGTGAGATGAAAATATCGGGTTAGAAAAAGAGTGAAATACTTCCCACTACATCTTCATACTACACAGAGGAGGTGGCAGGAGGGTGGCACTAGAGAGGGGGGAAAAAAGTCCTGCCACGCACGAGAATTGTTTCGAAATGCAAGGTGAGGATTAGAGAAATGTCGCACAGAAAATTGCATGCAAACGAAAGTTTTCCAACTAATGTCTCACTGAGTACTGGGTACTGAGCACTGCATACTGAAGGGGCAACAATTTATGGCAACGAGGCAGCATCTGTTAGATGAATGCAACAAAATACACAACCAGGTATTTATTTTCCCCAAATTGAACAAACCTACAGTGTGTTTGTAGGTTTTTAAATAAATTGGTGCCCAGAAAGGTACTTCATTTCTAGAGAAACCAAAGAGCTCGAGCATTCTCGGATTTCTTAATTAAAATAAAGAAATTTTATTTCTAGCCTGTTTCCTTAGAACTAAATAGTTTCAAATTAATAGATACAGAACTTAAATCTTTAAACACTCTCAGCCACATCATTGGTATGTTAAGCCTGTCTGTCGCCTGCTTTGTCCTTTGAAAGCTGGCTTTATCCTTTCCAATCGTCGCTGACCATCCGTGCGACACTTTAAATTTAAATAGCCATTTAAGTGTTAAATTAAGCGCCAGCCCCACCGCTTTTAATTTCGTGTTAAATTGTATAGGCAATTACCCAATGCAAATGCAATAAACACGGCGAATTTATTTTCATTTTCATTTCGCGCCGCCCGGGAAAAATTGCAAAAAGCCCAAAGGCGCCACGATTATCAACATGTTGGCTTGGCTTGGCTTCGTCCTGGGTTCTGGGTCCTGCAAAGCTTTTTACAAAATGAAAATAACACTAGGGGCGGGGTGGAGGAGGAGAAAAAAAAGTAGAGGAGGACGCAGGATGCTGGATACTGAAGCCAGGACACTGCAGAGTTCGCCAAGTGTTTGCCATCAAATTAATTGGCACTGAAATTAGCACGAGGCATCCGGTGGCAGTTGATTTAGCTGCCTGCTGCTGCTACTGCTCCTGCGTGTCCTTTTGCTTTTTTTTTTTTGCTTACTCCGATGTCCTTAGCCCCGCAGGCAGAGCGGCACCTTCTCTATTTTCCCATTCGCACTAAGTACATGGATTTTGCATTAATGCAGCACTCACATGAATCATTCATTGATTTAATTACAATGATTGCAACAGGATCTACCACTGCTGCTGCTGCTCTGGCCCTGGCTCTGTCTCTGGTGTTGCAAGGTGGCAAGTACTCACTGTTTGGTGGTGCTTTCAAGTGGCATGCCCCGCCGAGGAGGGACAGTTTAATTAAAAGTGCTAATGCTGAATAAATAAGCGCAGTTGCCGACAGGAGAAATCAATTTGCGCTAATAAGCAAAGCATCGATGAATGGCAGGAACTCGCAGGAACTCTCCCTGCCATCCTGGCCAAGGACCAAGGTGAAATTGTCGGAGGCCGATAGGCAAATTGATGCTACTCCAGGAGGACATGCAAGACAGGAATACAGGAAGACCGAGTGCCTGCTCTCGAAGCTCTCTCCCTTTATCACTTCCGCAAATGCTGTCTTTGACAGCTTCAAAGGACATCCAATGTATATAGAGAGTATTCAGCAGCTGTCCCTACGGCACCTTTTGATGGTCAAATAATCCTTAACCGATTCCCCACATCTACACATGCATACAATAATATTTTTTTGCAATTTCGTCCTTTGTGTGTCACCTCTTTTCTATGAATTCGAATTCTCAGTGAATTTTCAGTGAGTTTTACCTCCTTTCTTCCTTTTTTTTTTATTTTTTTCTTCCTAATAGCATTAGCCGCATGTTGCAAAAGGGGTTAAGCTATCGTTTTCATGTTTCCTCGCCCCCAAAACCCATCCATCTCCCTTCCCCTCCCCCTCGAAGGCTCTGGGCCGCCCTGTCCCCCTGTCTCCTTGTCTTCGTTGCGCTTTCATGCCACTTTGATTTCGCTTTGTGCCCTCGCCACGAACGTTTAATAGTTGAAAGGTAAATTGCACGGCATTTTCCTGCTTTGCTTTCCTTCTTCTGTGAAATCGGGGAAAACACTTCCGCTGCCATGTCTTGCCCTCGTTGCATACACCAGGATTGCCCCTGTATGCGGCCAGTATTGCTGCAAAAATACAAAATAAAACAGCAAAGTTCCTGTTGTCGGCCAGCACGGAAATCATTTGATTTTTCCCCGTTCGTGTTTAGCCCATAGTCGTAGTCGTAAGGCGATCAAACGTATTTTCCATGGTCCACCAGCTAAATTGGAGTCCCCTGGACTGAAATAGTCCTCCAACTAAAATACAAGCCGATCTTTAAAAGCTCTATAGCGGGGGTCTATAGGGCGATCCATCTGTCTACAGTTAATGCGCTTAGCTCTAAGCCTTCAATTTTGTGGGGCACACAGTTTTTGTTGTTCGGGAGACTGACCTCCTGCCCCCATCCTCATTTTCCAGTCCACTCCCAGTGGCACACATATAAATTCCATTGACAGTTGCTGTTCGTATTGGCAGCGGGAGAAATTATGGACGTATAATTCAAATTAATAGCAGCTTATGGCACTCGAACGGTTTTAACGGCCAAAAAGTCATTCGAGCAGCAAAAAGCGAGTGCTGCCAAGTGCCAATTGCAAGTGCTGCCGATACGACTACGGTCGACACGCCCCTTTCTGCCCCTCTTAGCCCGGCTTTGATGGGGAAAAAATGTCAAAGACCGCACGCTGAGCAAACACAGAGCAGCAGAAGAGCTGAATAAATCGAAAAAATGCAGCAAATGACAGTCGAATGGGGCAGTGGCGGAAAAAAACCCTATTCATGCATATTCGAAATTATGACATCTGCTCCCCAGAAAACACACAATATTTATGAAACTGATGTCGTTTAAATTAATTGATTTAAAGGCAGTGTTAATCCAATACAATATTTGAAATAATATTCAATTATAGACCATAATTGTGCAAGTTATTGATTATTTGGAGGGTAATCCTGCGAAATATTGAGCCTCTACTTGGGGGATGGTGGAACCACGGGGCGTATGCGTAATCCGCGCTTAGCCCGTCCGGCCGACCAGAAAGTCAGTCGTAAAACGGCCATCGGCTTAAACTGTTGCGGCCATAAAGGTTAACTGAAAAACAACAAAAAAAATGTGAAAAAGGCGAATAAACTGCTTAAAATTTAACGAAACAATGAGCTAAACTGTCAGAGAACCCCTCCCTTGGGGCGATAGGGAGGGAAACCGTAGGAGGAAACGAGATGAATGCATTCCAATGCCACACGCAAGTGACGGCCATGAAAGCGTAAAAATGTAAAATTAACACGCAGCTTCTGGTTTTAGTTTTGTGGCAGCAACAAAGGCATGGCAGGCGCAAGCGGGGGCGTGGCAGCTATAGAAGCCGGACAACCGCAGCCATAAAAACCACACAAAGGCAAGAATGAAGTTGTTGCCGCTGCCCCGACTCTGCTGCACTGCGCTGCTGCTGCTGCTCCTGGCCACAAAAAGCGCTTGAAAAATATGTTAACCACAGTTAAAACAGCGCCAGGTCAACCGTGCTCACACACACACACATACACACACCCTCTCATATCCACACAGGGGCGTAGGAGAAGGATATTAGATTCAGACTACACTCGTAGAAAATATAGCATTAAATAAGGCTTTAGTCTTGGCGGTTTCATCTGCCAACAAACTGATCAAAAAGTATTCAAACTTTTTGTTCAACTCTTAGTATAAACCCTATAATTCCTCTTATCTACACCACTGGCCGCCATGCAAACAAAAGCGGTGGCAGCGAGGCGGCGAGCAGCGAGCAGCTCGAGTGAGACACGCTTGGCATGTTGACAAATGTTGCAGAGAATGCTGCAGCTTCCCCACAAATGAGCATCAACCTGAAGCTGACCTCCTCCACTCTCATGCCAGCACTCCCTCCTCCAGGCCATCCTTCCGCATCGCTTCTTTTCGCGTTGTTCCCCCTGATCCCCTAGACAGTTCTAGTTGCGCTTAAAAGCGTGCTACACTATCTACTGCTCGAAGCGTCAGCGTCTGGCGAGTGATAAGCTGGCCCCAGCTGACGTTCGTTTTAATGCGAACGTCATCCTCAAGCTTCGCGTCTTACTTTACCATGCCCCATGTCCCCACCCACCAGATTGTGGCGAAAACTTTAGCAACAATGACATTATCAAAGCCAGCAACAATGGCTGAGCAGCTGAAAGAAAGTAAGAAAGTTGAAGCATGAAAATTTTAGCAAGAGCTTACGGTCAACTGATTAGTATCGCTGCACTGCAACAAATGGACTCAAATTAGGGTTAATATTGAGCAGCTTCTATTTAATTTAATCATGATTGAAATTAATAAAGTCTAGGGCGACTTAATGGGCTTAAAATAATAGTTAAGGATATTAAAAGACTCTGTTAAGAATGTCCTTGAGAGATTGGTCTGCATTCCTAAACCATTTTCATATAGATTCCCTATTCGTCTAGCTAGCTATTCTTTCTTGTTTATACAAAGTATTCGATTCAAATTAAAATATCCTTTAGAACTTGCCTTAATCCCAAACCCATTGAACTGTCGTATTCAATTTACGCCCAAGGCTTCAAGAAGCCTTCATCGATACATATTCGATTTCTTTCTTTTGGCAGAAAACTGGTATTTGATAGCGTTCTTGGCTGGCAACTAGCTTGCCACACGTCGCAATTTCGCACATTTCTCCGTTTCTTTTGCAACATCGACTAAAATCGCATCGCATTTCATTAGTTGCACTCATTTGGCATTCAACGAGCGTTCGCATCCAGCTGCAATTTCGCATTCGAAGGCGATTTTATTGACGTTTTTAATCAACAGATATATGTATGTTCGGATGTAGTTGCCCCCACACTCTACACACTCCCTACGATCCTGTTTCAGTTTTGTAAGATCCTGCTGCTAGTTGGCGCATTTCCGCCACCGCTCTGACATCAGCATTCAACTTCACTTAACTTTTATTGCATTGCTCCCTCACACCTATTTCATTAACAAAGTTTCGCACTGATGATGATGCCAGGACTCCCGGCACCCACACTGCCAACATGTCTTTGAGATGCCTTTGATGTCCTGGCCAGGATCTGCGAGGGTCCCTCTACAGCTGCATAACTGTATAGCTATGGCTACAGTTCCCACACAGCTCCTATGCTCTCTGCGTGAATTCAATTTGATTGACGTTACGAGCTCCTGCTACTGATTCCAATTGCAATCAATTTACTTTTGTGCACCAGCTCCGCATCTGAGTTGCAAACTTCATTAGAAATTTTCCTTTTTGCTTCTACGGCAAGCCAAAGCTGGCATTTTTATTCTCGCTTTTGGCCAGAACCTATCTAGCCTGGCTTTTCCAGCATTTCCTTCCTGCTTCTGTTGTTGATGCTATGCCTTGCTTTGCTTTTTTTTTTTTGGTACCCCAGAGCAGTTGCAGCTTGCAGCTGCCTTGCTGCAGTTAAGTAGCCAAAAGAAAGTGCGGAAAAGTAGCAAAAGGATGGGAAACTCGGGCTAAGTGGCAGCAAAGAAAACTTGTCGTCATATGTGAAAAGTTTGTCTGCGGCTTGGGTTTATTTTGATACGGCCAATTAATTGGGGTAAAAACTTTCTTTGATATGCAGCAGCCTCAGCTGCCTTGAATTATGTCTTACCAGTCTGTGGTACTACCTTCCCCCACCCTCCTCCGAAAAAAAAAAGAAACTGAAATGCAATTTCAATTGCCAGGATATGGTTAACCGAAAACTTTTATTTCCCCAGCACTTAATGGAGCGGCAGGATATAGGAGCAGAGACTCTGAAAAAAACCATCATCACCAAATGATGATGATAAATTGCAGTTTTTTACGTTGCAGCTGCAAAATCGAGCTGAAAAAGATCGAAATGAAATCTTGTGTTTAACTCACGTATTTACTTTTAATTCTTCGGCGCATTTCCATTAACGAGGCCCTCGTCCTGTTTATTATTCATCTCTGGAATAACTTTCGTAATTTGGAAAACTTTTAATTGAACTGTTGCCACCCGCCCACTCATAGCCACAGCCATGTATATTTCATTTTCATGTTTTTCTTGATTTTTTTGTTTTGCGAAAAATTCTCCTTTTTATATTGTGCATTTTGTTGCACAACGCCTGCCCTGCTCTGCCCAGCCCTCCCCTTGCCTTATACTTGGCTTGCCACACATACGAAATGTGTTGCAATCTGCTGGCGCATGATTTTTCACGCTCGTTAGTTCAAAAGTATTGTGTTGCAGTGTCCTGCAGTGTCCAGGACCTTGTTATGACCGAATGCGATATGCATAAACATACACTCGCTGCAACATAAATATACAGAGAGTGGTAGCGGTGTGGCAGAGTGGCAAAGTGGCAGAGTGGCGGAGTGTCGGAATGGCGTTGTGCCGTTATGGCGACATGGCGGCGTGGTATATATTCTTTTTAATTAAACAACATGTGTTGGATTTTAATTTGTAAGGAAAATAAAAAGTGGACACCGTGTAAAACATTTGCCAGCTGAACGGTTGCACTACTTATTTTTTTCCAATTTTTTTGTTGTTGGATTTTTGTTGTCCTTCGGCCGGCAGGTGTCGCATCAAATTGAACAAGGCTTACAACATGCGGCAATAAACGCGCCATTGTCCTTTTTCTTTATTTTTTTTTCATAGTTTTTTTTGTTGTTGTTGTTGCACCACCACCCCCCATGAAAAGTGGCTCTAATCTGTTTAAACTGCAGTAGCAGTCGAGGACCCGGCGATTGACATGCCCCTGAACCATCAATCACTCCGGGTTGCCCTTTTTTGGGGAGTCCTGTCAGTGGATTGTGGACACAAATATTTTTTGCCCAAACACTGACAGAAATATCTAAAGGAATTCAGGCTGAAAATAATTCAAATTCAATTTTGAATACTCATCGAGTTACTGGCCCCATCATATATCCTTGAATTCCCTTGCCATAAAAACGAACCCAACTCCAATTTCCATTTACCTCTTCTGGTAACCCTACTCAGGCTCAGGCTCAGCCTCACATGTACTGGGCATCCTTCGAGAATATTTCCAATGGGCAGTCAACATTTGGACAGGCAGTGAAGTCTCTTATCGAAATGGTTTTCTGGACGAACACCGCAAACAATGCAAATTATGAAAGCAAAACGAACATTTATTTCCCCCACCATGCCCTGCCCTGCCATTGCCATGCCAAGCCCTATATTTTTTGAAAAATATCTGCCTTTCGGTTCGGTGTATGTGAGTATTTGAAGTGTTGACAAGCCAAACCTTTTTTTATTTTTATTCGGATTTTATTTTTATTATTCGTACTTTTTCTGTGTTGACCACCGGGCCAGGCCAACAGCAATCAGGCCATTCGGTTGTCAATAAAATTGTGACCGAAGCGGTGAGAGGAAGACGACTGTCAACATTTTGCAGTTATTTTATCTTTAACCCAACCAACCAATAACAGGCAGTAGTAGTCCCTTCAGGTGACAGGATGTAGCACCAGTGCGGGGGTGACGGAATAGCGGGGGCTAGAAGCAAACGTTTTTGGACTGGTCTTTTGTATCGGCTGGCCATTTGACTTTTCGCAACATTGCGCATACGCACTGTTGCATTTTAATTAAGGTTCAAATACATTTCAGCGCCCAAAACGAAATCGTATACGCAGTGAACCTAGCACTCGCCATAGCACCACTCTCACTCGCCAAACCACACAGACGAAAACCAATTAAACCAAAGCAGCGACTACGGCCAAATAAAATGCAATTACTGACTGGCCAACTGGGCCACTAAATTAATAGCCCGGCCAGGGGTCACGCGGCGTATGCGTAATGCGAGTTTGTTAGACGCTTCACGGAAAAACAGATGGGAAACTGTGTCAGGATACAGCAGCTATTCTTGTAACAACACTGAGAGAAATTTCTCTATTGAAAGACTAGTCTAAGAATACATTTAAGCCAAGCTCTGAAATAAAACAAACATTTAGAAAATATTTTCTTTTTAAATCTCTTTTAAATGGTGGCCTCTAATTTTCCTTTCTTCATTTTTTTTTTCCTGTATACCGCCCATTGCCATTGTTGTTGTTCTTGTCGCCCTAACCGCAACAAAGGACACACAATTTGCAGCGTTAATGTCCTGGCCTGGTTCTTTGGGGCGAATGAATGCGGAGACTAAATGTCCCGGCCATAGAGCCCCTAGAACCGTAAGCCTGGGAACGAAGGACCTTGCAAGTAATTGCAATTGACGACGCCACGCCATCAACCAGCAGAAGCAGTAGCGGCAATGTGCAACCTCCTATATGCAACCTGCAGCCTGCCACTGTGCCGCGTGCAACCCATTCATAAATGCATTTAACGTGTCGTGGCTCAGGTTGAGGCTCACAGGGTCTGTGGGCTGTGCGGGCATGGGCTGGAGCTCAGGTGCCAACTAACAGGGAAACAATTACGCGTCTAAAAGGGATGGCAAACGGCATTAGAGGACACCATTCCAATTCCCATTCCCACTCTCCATGGCAGTGCCTAGCCCACTCCCTATTCCTGATCCCTTTCTGATCCTTTTCCCGTTTCAGTTTGTGTCACGGGGGTCTCATCGTACCCGCAAACACGGACTGCCATCTGCCTAATGAGCAAATGAAGTCGATTAAAGGTGTGTCGGTCCTGTCTCGCAGTCGCAAATGGGAAATGTCCTGTCTCCATTCGCGCCAACCGCTGATTATCACGCTCTGCCATCCTAGATGCAGGCTCTCTCCTCTGAGGTTAGATTAACTCGGCACTCGCCATGCCACTAGACTTTAAGATATTAAGACTTTAAGTGTGAAATATGTATATGATGGGATGGAATACAAAAAATAGTAAGGTAAACCCTATTAAGTAATCTTCAAAGACCTTCCTTTGAATCCTTGGAAACTGTCCCATTTATGGAACATCGTCAACAATAAATATTAATGCAGAATGGCTTCATTACCTAGGGTATTCGAAGGTTGACTGCAACTCTCTACCTATACCTTCAAATGGGAACACATATGCGTGACGGAGGACAGTACGTGTCCTTGGCCAGGACGCATAGCAAATGCATGGCAGTAAGGATCCATTGTGTATTCCCCAGGCCACAGACATGAGGCTGCATAATGAGCAATAACTGGGTTTCGTTTTACTCCACTGCTAGTTCCCTTGCCTTTCTGTGATGACCTCAGCCCGAGCACGTCATTTCGTAGAAAGAAGAGTTCAACTTGTTTTTCTTTAGAGCGATTTATGATTATCCCTGTGAGTTGGTCGTCCTGTCCTGTCCAGTCCGGTCCACCTCTAATCGCATCGAACTTTATGTGGCTAGATGAGAAAAGTTTCGAGCATAATTATGCAAAAGTTTAGTTTTTAATTGGCTTTATCTGTGCATCTTAACTTTCTCAGCAATTTTTTGCCTTTGAATTGAAGCTTTAACTTTGTGGCACAAGTTCTGTTGCCTGTTTGATTAAATGCGGCCAAATCCAGCTGCAGCAGATAAAGGCCACAACTCATTTAACTGTCATGCACTAAATAACGGCACACGAAATCTGCATTCCATTCCCCAAACACACACAGATACATACTTACGTTTATGGCTTAGCTTAAGGCATTACATAATGTATACCCAAAACCCCATACAATCATCTCAACTCTGGCCATACTATGTATAGTATTTGGGAAATGGAGTCGAGGCAGCCATAATGAGATGACATGACATATAATGAGGTGTTCTGGCCAAGTGTGTGTGTGTGTGAGAGTGGGTGGGTGGGTGGTGGCTGGGCTTGTGTGGCACAAGTTTGATGGCAGCAGCGACTAATTGCTCAGATGCCAGCGATTTGAATTCAATTATTCAGGGAATTCCATTAATTTCAAATTAGTTGATCGTGCCAATAGCAACACTTAATAGCATAGTGCTTCTGAGCGATAGTCGATAGATTGCAGATTGCAGAGTAATCGATAACCCAGAACAAGGAAAACAAGGCGGGACATCCCAAAAAAGCCACAACCTACAATAAGCTACCAAAATCCCCTCTGTATCCACAAAAAAAACGGCTTCAACTTTGTTTTATGCAAGTTTTTATTGTTTAAAATTGTTTGCGGTGAAGTGTGGGGGGAGAGAGAGGTCAGGTGGGTCCTTGTAATACCCAAATCGAAGATGTCCTGCCAGGTGGATGACAAGGCGGCTTACCGCCAAATGACCGCAGCAGGCTCAGAGCCAAAGGCATGAAATCAGGGTTCCAGCCCCGCCTTGCAGATTGCAAATTGCAAATTGCAATGTGTGCAGGTTCACACAGAAAGCTTTTGTTCCCCCAAAACCACCATCCACTCCACCACCTCTCCACCACCACCTCTCCCTTGAGGAGCACCACCGGATATAAAGTCAGGGCGGCGGTGGACATTGGCCAGTCTGGTTGGCCAGAATTTAAAGCCATATCGTGTGTATTTGAGGATGCAGAGTTTTCGTTTAAGGAGTCTATAATTGATTGGGCTTAATATGAGAAAGAGTTTAATTGTTTTGGTTTTTGAATAGTTTTCTATTTAATTAAGAAAAGAATATTTTGTTCTGCCTATTCGGATATTTTCCATATTAAATACCATTAGAGCGTTTGGGGAGATCTCTACAGAGACTTCAATTCAATTATAAATGATTGAGACAAATTCTTAATTCACCTCTTCAGTTTTTCAGTGCTGCCACATTGGCCCCAGGTGTATATAGGTGTGGGTGTGCGAGTGTGGGCGTTTGAGTGGCTGGTCAATTCCTGAAACTGGACACTGGACACGGGACACTGGACACTGGCCACATGCAAAGGTGCCACAGGGGCAGGTGCCACTCCCCGCGGGCCGGTAGCATGTGTATTTTTTATGCACCCACATATATCCACAGCTGGCAGGCTCGATATATACATTCTTTTTTTTCTGTTTTTGTTTTTCATCTTGTTGCAAGAGCAGCATCACCTTTGCCCCTTCTGCTTGCCACCGACGATGTCAGCCACCAACCATCAGGTGTCGGGGGCCGACAGTATTTTGTGGCTTTTGATTGGGTTTTTCGGGCGTTAAGCAAAAGTTATAAATGGAGTTTAGGGAGCAACATCGCAGGCAGGAAACTTTTCTGCGGACAGCTCATAAATACATTAAGTGCGGTTCTTGGTTCCCCAGCAATATGGATCAAATTCTCAAAGTAATTTTTGCCCTACTAAACGGATAGACTAGCTCTTGGGATGGATGGGATCGGGGAAGAAAAAAAGTACATGTTGGAGGAGGCGGAGTCGCTACTTTGTTTGCTCACGAACTGCGGCAATGCAATGGAAAAAACACACGGCAAATGTAAATAAAATCGCTGGGAATACAATGTGGGAATGTGTGCCAAGCCGCAGATAGCTGGGCGGGAATGGGTTAAGGAGGAGCTCCGAGCCCCACCCACGGAGCCCCTCGACAGTAAAAAGCAGTAACAGCAGCAGCAGAGCCAACAGCAAATAAAAGCGAGCAAATAAAACTAAAGTAAGCAAAGGCAACTCGCGTTATTTACTAAATTTTTGCATATACAACAAACCAAACCCCGAAATGGCAGGGAAGACGATGGAGCAATCCATAAAATGGTTAAAGCAATGCTTTCGAAACACATCACACAAAAATATTTGCAATTTAACAAATTGCATAAAAAAAATGTGCAATTTAAATCAAAACTTCTCTTCTCGAAAGCAAGTAACATTTCTAGTTCGGCAAAGGACTTGCCAGTAAGCATCTTTTCTTGCAGTTCGTTGCATACTTTGTGGCAAAGTAGCCTGCAAGATCTAAGAACAGTCACAAAAGCCATAGGTCGGGATGGAAAATAAAATAGTATGTGGTGTGGCAAAAAAAACAAGGGGAACAATAAAAATTTACAACCAACCCGAAAGAGGCAAAATAAGCAGTTACTGGAGGGGGGTATGACAGCCCAAAAAATAAAGCGGCTACGCCACCAAAAGACAAAGGAAAACAAGAGGAACTCAATAAATTGTCATGCAGTAAAATGTAGTCATGGGCGTACTGGGAGAAAAGTGAAAAGAGGCAGGAGCTGGGGCTGGGGCTTCCACAAGCGGAAGGAAAGAAACCACGCGCGACTTTGTTTCAGCCGATGAGAAATGGCCAGGGAATTGGTGGAAAACCGAAAAAGGAAAAAGGAAAAGCCAAAAGGACGAGTGCACGTAAAATGCCAAGAAAGTAGCAGAGTGCAAGTGGCATGCAGATACAATCCAAGAGGGATATACATACATATATATACCTCCCTCCCTACACACACACACACACACACAGTCGTGTATATGCAACATGCACATACATATGTATGCGAATATCCTTTACATTGGTGCAATGTCTGACCGAAAATCACATGTTCTGCTGTAGCGGGAAGGATGTGATTTAAGTTGCAGTGCAACATCGAACAACCGGCAGTCCCAGCCAGCAACAAAGCCAACAAATGAGGCAACCACAAAATGAGGCAGCCCATACCTTGTGACATTTCGGTATTCGGAGTCGCGGCCTCCTGAATATTTCATGCCCCCTTGTCGCGGCATAAACTTGCCACTGCCACAGCCGCTGCCACTGCCGCTGCCACTGCCGCTTCGGTTTGGTTTCGTAAATTAAGGCGATTCTCGCTTTATTGGCTCCGGCTTCTTCGTGTTGCCTTTCGCTAATGGGGAAGCATAAAATTCCCAAAAGACAAAGGCTCTTGTATGCCACCAGGATAACTCTAAAGTCCCCTTAAATAATAAATATTTTCCTTAATAATTTGAAGATCCATAAAGAGATTTAAATTGGGTTTGGAGCCACCAATATGTTGGAATAAAATTAATAAAAGTATTTTCAATCTAAAAAGTTAATATCCCATTTTGTGGCCCAATTTCTATAGTTACTGTCGCCATTATTGCGGCATCATTTCGGTCTTTCGGAATTAAACCTTTAATTTTTGGCTCAGAGTCCGGGCTCTAACCCCTCGGCATCCTTAGAGGTATTAAACCTTTTTTATGTACCAGGATATGCGGCCGGACTGGCCACTGGATGGTGGAATGAAATTGGCGAAAATTAAGTATACGTAATGTGGGCCAGGGAAGAGGCCATTTCTTGACGCGGCGTTTACTTTGGCAAAATTGCATTAAAGTTGCATAAGTGCACACGGTTTTAATATTTAATTTGGCAAAAAGCTTTCCAAACACATACCAGCCAGGATCTGTCGCCTTCTGTCTTTCTGTCCGTCTGTCCCTCTGTCCGTTTGTCCGTTTGTCCGCTTGTCTGTTTGTATGTCTGTCCCAACGTTTTTGTGTCCTTTTATTTGGTGTCCTGCACTTAGAGCTGCCCTGGCGATAACGGCGCTGACATCCACGCTTAATAATATCCCTTTTCTCGCTCAGCCTCGCTTGGAAAAACAAAAGCGCAGCCTTGTCTCTGTGATTTTCCGCTCCCTCCACTCGCTAGGGGGTTAGATGGAGGGGTGGTGGGATAGAAAAAAAGAAAAGCGCAGCTCGCAAATGGAGATAAAAATTTGCGATGGCAAAGCTAAAGGAAGCGACAAAAAAATAAAGCTAGAAAAAACAACAGCAGCCGTAGCAGTAGCAGCAAAGTGCAGCAAAAGTATTTACAAAGCGTTATCACGCTGCGACCCTCTGTCGCCTCCATCTCCTGCCTCCTGCCTTGCGATCTCCCGGCACCAGCTCCTCCTGCCATCCACTCCCCTTTGAACTCTGACACCACTCTAGGATCCCAGCTCCCATCGCCCCCCCTCTCAACACGTTCGCTTGTTTATTTTCGCCGCTGGCGTTCGCTTCTCTAATTTCTGATGCGCTGCAGTTTCTATAGTTAAATAAAAAGGCGCTTAAGCAGGCGATAGAGAGTAATCATGGACTTAGAATGGATTGCAGATGTGGCTACAGAGTTTAAAAAATATTTATAAAAAACTATGCAGGACTATGCAGAAATCGGAAAGCTATAGCGGAAATACCAAATTACATTCTGATTCATCTCAGGAGGGCAATGGATTGAAGAATTCTAGGAAGTCATTGGAAGAGGTCCTGCAAATAAGACTCATTAAGTAATCTATTTAAAATTCTACAAGTCATAATAGAGTTAACAGTTTTCAAGTCTTTATCATTTATTTAAATTTATTCCCACTTTTCCCCCCAGCTGAATTTTAAAGGTTCGGCCCGCCATTCGAATCGCATTTCTTGTCCATCATCAGCCTTAGTGGGCTGCTGGATCCTGGGAATCCTTAGTTTGAAAGTATTTGCCGCTTTATCACCTTCCGCCTGCCGTGGCTTCTCCGAATCCCGAGCAGCTTCTGGCCAGCTTCAGCTCATCTCCTATTCCATTTGCGAGCGCTTTACGAGCTGCTTCTCAAATTTAAAGCTCATCAAGGGACAGAGAGCCTCTGAATGGAATGGGACGGGTGGAGGCAGGATGCAGGAGTCGAAATAGTTTCGCATTTTATAACTCACTTAAAGGCGTCTCTCAGGCAGCGGGCCAATTAAAATGGGAGGACTACCAGCTGATTAACTTTGGCATCTGCCACCCCCCTAATCGCGTTTTCGTACTTGAAGAATTACAGGCCCACCCCCACTGGAAATGCCATCACATGTACCTGCACTCTAAAATAAATAAGGAGTTAATAAATATATTATCCTGCTTAATAATTTTATTAACATTTTTCTCACCTTCTACTAAGGGTTAAATTTTAAAATATACTTACATTTTTTAAATAAAAACTTAACTTGTTTAGAAAATAAATTTTTAAAGTGTGCCCTTAGAGTTGAAGCCCAAGTGACCGTCGTCTTCGTTTGTTGTTGCCTCTCGTTGCAATGGTAATTGTGCGAGTGCAGCAATGACGTCATTGCACACACAGACACACACACACGCCCTGAGAAGAGGGAGTGCTGGGCTGGGTTCTGGGTTCTGGGCAGTGCTACGCCCACGTCCCTTAGAGGGCGGGGAAACGTTGCCACGGTAATTGTGTGCGCTGCTCCACGCTTCGGTTGGCAATATTGTTATGACCAAAAAACCAGGTCACAAAGGACAGCTGCCCCCGCATCCTTCTTCAGGTCCACGCCCCCACCCCCTTCCCTCCCTTTGGACGGTACTGTCTTGGCCTCAGCTTTCAGCGTGAACGCGCGCATATTTTATTTGATTTATTTATACAAAAAAAAAGACGTCATAATTTAGTAAAATGTTTAGCAAAGTAGGAAGGCAGGAGGAATGCCAGAGGGCACCAGGAGGTGAGATGGAGGAGCAAGAGGAGAAGGAGGCTGGCTAAAATCCCTGCTGGTAGTTGGTGATTTCTCAGCTTCTCCCTCTCTCACTGGCTTTCGCCAAAACTCTTGTGCTATTTTGCATTTAATATTTATGCCACTTTTCCCTCTGTTTTGCAGGCATGCATCGAGTTCCAGCCTCAACTCAGCTGCTCAACTCGTTGCTCCAGCGACTTGTCGACTTTTGGCCCAAACCGCTGACCAGGACCCGGACCAAGACCAGGCCAGGAGCGGAAAGGATCCAACGGCACGGTTAGAGACGAATTTCGAAACAGAACAGAACTGAACACCGAAACACTGAACGGAACCAGAACAGGGCAGGACAGGCCAGTCCTCAGCCATGGCTGCTGAATAATTAATGCAGTTTCGGTAAGTGCATTTGAGAAATACGTTCCATTCTGCTTCTATTTTTTTTATCCCAGTTTCCCCCAGCAGTTCCCCAGTTAAGTTTGGCTTAGTTTAGAGTTTGGCGCAAATCGCCAAGCTGCTAATTTAAATGCGCACTCGCAGAAATTTAAAATATTTAACTTGAGTTTTGGGGCTATAGAGCTTACAAAGACTTAGATCAGGATTCTTACAGTGTCCTTTTTATTCCTTCATCCGAAAAGTACTAAGCCTGACAAATGAAGTGTTTCATCGCCCACTGGCTTCGAAAGGGGGCGTGGCCTAATGTCGCTGGCCAGGCTCATGCATAAACCAATATGCGACATCGCTTCGCTTTTTCACTTCGCTTCAGTTCAGTTAGCGCCTCTGCGTTCACGCGCCGGAAGCGGAAATTGTCCAGCAACAATGGCAACAAAATGGCAGCCGCCATTGAAAGAACGGCCACCCACAGTCAAAGGAATGTCAATGAGGATGGCATGACGGCAAAAAAAAAGTGTGGTGCTTTCGGGGGAAACTGTCCACTATTTTCACACATTTGTAGAGCTCATGGATGGGGGCGAATGGGCGATAAAAGAGACAAGGGTGTGCCATTTTTGGTTACTCACTGTATTTTATAGTTTTGGTAATAAATTCCGGAAAGGGATACGACGTATGGACACTAAGCCTAAGATTCTCTATAAAGGATATTTATGAAATCTTAAAAAGTAAAAGGATAAGGTATGCTAACTAATTCATTTTCTTTTTTAGCTCTAGCTCTTCTTTTCGCTCTAGTCCTGCTGATGAACACGGTTTCCTTTTAATGTACCTCGTCCTGATTATCTCGTGTTATCCTGTTCTCTTGAAAAATACCTTACCAATTTGGTCACTATCCTGAGCGACATCTTTCAAGCAAGAATCCCGGAGTTCGTCATCCATCTCGCTGTCCACTCGCCTTTTTCCCACCCAGCTGGGCGTTATTTATGCCCTGATGCTGTTGCTGCTGCTGCTGCTGGCTTTATCTTAATGCTGTTCAGATACAACGTTTTCATCGTTGTCGTCGCTCATCGCTGTTGTCCGAGTTGTTGTTGTACACGCTTATTGCCATTGCTCAGTGCAGTGGCGTGTCCCCGGAATTTATCAAAGGGATCAGGATTTTATATTAAATTCTTTGGATACTTTTTACATCTCATATATCTTTTAATCTTGTTAGAATTTCAAATAAATACTTTAACCGGATATTCAGAGGTGGACTAGCGCCCCCCTCTGCGTAAGCCACTGGCCGTGCACTGCTTATCCTTATCCGCAACATCGTCTTGTCCTTCTCCTTCGTCGTTTGTTTTGTCATTCAATTCAATGAGGCTAATGTCCGTTGAGGCCCCTGCCCCCCTGGTTCCGGCCCATGGCCCCCTTCTCGTGGTCCTGGCCACATGGTTTTGGTGTCTCTTCTGCGTCCATTGCTTCATGCTGTTGTTGAAGTGCCATTAAGTTTAGTTGTCACTTAGCCTCTTTGCTTTTATATGCCGTTCTCTGTTCTCCCCCTTCCTAGCATGTCCTTTCCTTGCCCCTCTGCCTGGCTTCTGGCTCCTGGCCGTTTGCCGCTTGTTGTCTGCCGACCGTTGTTGTTATCCTTTTGGCTTGAACGTCTTAAGCGCCTAATGCCATGGCCATAAAAAGTCCAACTAATGCTTTAAAGTGTGCCACACATACAGAGATAGAAGAAGACTAGGACGGGGAGAGTCTTCGAAGGATAATAAGCAAGACAGGGAAAGGACTAACCTATATTGGTGATCAGCATGGTAGAAAAATATGTTAAGCAAGTTGTAATTTATTTTTTAACCAATTGAAAGGATCTTTTTTGGAAATACTTCTCCCTTAAAATGAAATTTATTACTAGAACTATAACACTTTTTTTTCCTCTGCAACAATTTCAGTTTCTTGACTGCAAGACAGCCCTAAAATTGCCAACTCTTGCCTTGGCTCGCAGGACCTCTCTTATCTGGCCGGCTTTATCGATCGTTTGCGTGTTGTCTTTTAGCTGTTTGATTTTCGGCTTTAAACGAGTCCATCCTTCCTTTTGCCACTTTTATTTTTATTTTTATTTTCATTTTGATTTTTATTCGTTTCGTTTTCGCTGTTGTCGGCCTGAAAATTGCGTGTTAATTTTCACACAAACGGAGACAGTCGCATTTTCCACGTATTCTGTTTGTACTTTTGCGGTTTTCACCCGAAACGTTGGCTCTTGGTATTTGTGAGGATTTTGTTTAAATATTTGCATTTTTATTGTTGCCACTGCCACTTCCACTTCCACAGCTGGTACTTCATTTCTTCCTTGCTTCATTAGCCGGTTTGTCTGTTGACAGTGCTTTCTGTCAGCTCCTGGCCAGATTTCCCCACTGATTTTGTACATCCTTTCGGTGAACTGGATGGCTGGCTGGATGGCTGGCGTTTAGCGGGCCAAAAGTTCATCTAAATTAAGTGCAACCCATTTTCAATTAACTTTCGACGAATTCAACTTGCTCCCAAAAACTTGTAGCCAAAAATGCAAAAACTTTCGCCCGAACTTTTCGCCTCCTTCCTCCCTGTTTTTGCGCTTTTGTTGCCTTTGTCGATGAATTTTCATTACGCTGCATATTTGTTCTCCTGGCCCCAGACTGCCAGGACGATTTCTTCTTTTTTTTTGTTTTTTTTTTTGCATGTAAACAAGCCGCGCCAATTTGTTGCCCCCTAACAAAGGAGAAAAATTTCAACTTCAAAACTTGTCAAATTCTGCAGAAACAACAAAACCGAATTTGAGTGGCACGGACATGAAGGAGTCAGGGAAGTAGGAGGAGGAGCATCACGGTGGCGGAGGTGGAACTGGAATAATTTAGTGGGCAAGTGGAATACATTTTGCACTTTAATGGTAGAGGAAGAAGTGCATTAAAAATGCAGATACAATGCCCCGAAAAATGCCTGACAGGCCACTACCATGAGTGAAAGAGGTTCCGGGGTTTAGGGCTTTCTTCCTTTTTTTTTATTGTTTTTTTTTTTGGGTTTCTCGGGTCCTGTAAGGGCAGGTCTCGGCGTGTGCTTGTGCAAATTTCAAGTTGTCAATTTATGATTATGGCACCTCGTGAAGCGAGCTAAAATGTAAATTATACTCCAGCACCGAAATGGAAACTCAAGCGAATAACAAGCCGAATTGCATGTGCGATAGAGGACTAAAGTGCACAGTAAAAAATCATTTAACTCTTTCCATACAAATTTTAGTCTTTATTATTTATGTATTTCTAGTGATATATTATTTAAAGTATCCTGAATAGGGAAGCTTTTGAATTATTAATTTAAACTCCTTTGTTTCTGTGCATTTGAGAGTTAGTATTTAGCTGCCCGTTTTAACGTTGGCTTTTATTGTAGTAGCCAAGCTCCTGCTACTGCTGGCTTGTTACATTTAACGCTTTTTAACGCCGAATTGACTGCACTCACTCAATACACTCACAAATACACTCGCTTACACAGTCGTTGTTATGTAAATGAGAATCGCGATTCAACGCTTTCCGCTCCGCTCCGCTTAGCCCCCTTTGACGTCCCCCCGGCCATTAGATTCTATCGACAGGCAGCACAGGTGCAATCAAATATTACGTATACGCCGCGTTGTGCACAATAGTTAGCAATAAAGTTGGCTTGGCAGGAGGAGGGTTTCTGCTGAAGGCCTGGCTTCCAGCAAGGAAGGCAGCAAGGCACTGACTTGGCTAGCAAACTGTCAATTTGGTCGTTGGCTGTGCTGTTGTTATTGCCTTTATTGGTCTTTACCTTATAACAACGTTAAGATGTGGAAGGGTGGGAGGAGAATATTGAATTACTTAAAATGTGTGGAAAATGAGTGGAAAGAAATGGCATTACAAGAGCATGTGACCTGGTAGCGACTTGAGTTTTAAATTGTTATCATCAAAGTGTAGTAAGTTAATTCTGAAAAAGGAAAAGGTAAGTTAATTCTTGGCTTACAGAGAGTCTCTAACCTGAATCCTTAAAGTCTGAAATATAAGAAAAGTTTGGCTCTATCAGTAGCCATCAACAGACTGCGATTGGATTCCACTAAGCCTGGCTCTCAACTCTCTATTCTTTTTGGCTAATAGTTGTTGTGTTGTGGGTATTTTTGGCAGCGGAAACCGAGGTGGGGTCTGTACGGTTTGCACTCGTTTCCGTGGAGAGCTCTCGTCACTCTCCAATCTCCACGCCACAGGCAGCGGCTCATGTGAGGGCATAAAATTTGATTGTGATTGAAAGGTGTAGCCTACTTTTGGGCGGGCGAATCTAAAATGCATGTAATCAAGCGAAATGGCAATGGGGCCAGCAAATGGAAGATCGTCAGCATGGGCGTCCGTCCACCCGTCCGGTGGAGGGGTCATACGAGGTGCAGTGCATTTGCATTTGCATTTGCAAATAACGCCCTCCGTTCGGTACTGGTCACGCCCACTGGCCAGATGCCAGGGCAAACAATAATTGAAATTTGATTTGATTAGTTTTGATATTGCGCTTGTTGTTTCTGTTGTGTTTTTTGTTGATTGTTGCTATTGGTATGCCTGTTGGGGGTGGTGGTGCTACTGTTTTTATTGTTACGTCCGCCCTTGAATGAAAATGTCAAATTAATTTAATTGTATTTTCGCTGGAGCGCTTAACATCGCCGCCCCGGCAAATCCCTTTATAATTAAGTCGTCCGCGAACTGAAAAGACCGCCGGAAAGAAAGCCATTTTACAAAATAAAAAGCAGCTCGCTTTCCGTCATAATTGAACTATTTGGTTTCCATAATTGAAATTTTCCACAGACAATTCAATAATAATTATACGGACCAGAGCGAAGAGGAGCTATGGATGCCGTCTGTCTCCTCCGGCACGTGAACTATTTAATTAAGTAACTTATTGTTATTATTTGCATTCCTTTTCGGCCGCCCGCCGGCGGCAAGGATAATTCGCAGGATTTTTCGCACGCCGATGCCTTTGTCCTCAACGCAATTAAATATATATTAAATATTTTGCGAAAGCCCCATCAGCAAAAACTATACATTGTAATAAATAACATATCCCAGCTCTATATTCCAACTTCCCACCATTGCAGCCCGTAGCCTATAGGTATTTAATATTATTTGCCCGAACTTGGCGCATATTTGGGCGCTTTAATGTGGCCATATTGATAAGCTGGGGGACGGGGACAGCCCGAATGGTAAATGATGAAAAATGCTCTGCATTTTCCGCACCTTTTTTGTGTTTCCATGCGGAATAAAAAGCCGAGGAACAGAGCAGCAGCCTTCCAGAGTAGCAGGGGAGAGAAAAGCAAATAAGATGAAAAAAAAATCAAAAGAAATAAAGAAGCCAACGCACAAATATTGGCTCGCTATTTTTTCGAATGAATTATGACTGCGCCGAAGGTCCTTTCAGTGGGTGGGTGGCGGCGCCAAGGAGTGGCGGTGCGGGCTGGCGGAGTGGCCAACCACTCAGTGGCGCGGATTGGCGGAAAAAAAGAAAATTTTCAAGAGGGTCGTTGGTTCGACGAGTGGCCGACAAAAAGGTGTTCGAAGGTAGTTGAGCAAATAGTTTTATTGAAACCGATATTAGCATATGGCTGGACTCGAAGGAGAACAAACAAAAGAAACTAGAGTGCAGGAGGAAGGAAAATGCTGACAGATTGCGGTAAGCTAATCAAAGGACTCGTTCATTGAGATTTCAATTCTTTAAGTCTTGAGTATTCGAATAAAATTGGATTATTTCACGTACTTGTGCCTTAAAGGATGGAGCTGTTTATTCCACTCGAGTAACTGCATCTTCGCCAATTATTCCTTCGATCTACCCTCGATGATCCTGCGCCTCTGTTTTCTTCACCTGACTTTCCTTTCCGACTTTGCTTTCTTTACTTTATCACGCGTTGGCCTCTTTGTTGTTTTCCTCGCCCTCCCCCACTCTCTGCTCTTTTAATTTTTTGTGGCCCTCGTACCGCTCGTCCTGCCCTGCCGCAGCTGCCTCGCAAGGATACCATTGTTGTTGGCTTTCTTTACTGACAACATAATAATAAGTTTTCTCGCTCTCCCCCTCACTGGTTTATGCTGTTTCCCCCCTTCCCTCCATTGCGGGCAACACTTTCAAAGGCCAACCTGCAGCTGCTGCTCCTCCGCTGCCAGTGCCCCTTCCTTGGAGCTTGCTCCTTGCCATCCTTGCTGTAGTTATTTGTTGTTGTTATTGCTCTTGCGGTGTTGAGCGCAAAAGTTTACGGAACGCTGGAAAGCGGGGTAAAAAATAAAAATAATAAAATAAGGAGGGTGGAGTACGGAAAGGAAGTACAAAGTTACATACTATATCCTTTTTATGCGAAAACAAATTTAAGATTTTTTTTTAATTTATATATTTAATAATATTTAATAAATTTATATTTTTGATTTCAATCATTTATTCAGAATCATTTTAATAGCCTATATATTTTCTTGCTGTGTAAACAGGCCAACTGGCCATAACTGCAAGCCATCTTCCACGTGTGTGTGTGTGTGTGCGAGCCGCCATTCCGCCAACTTGGATTCCAATTCCATGCTCCTCGCCAGCGAGGGCGCTTTACGGCGATGGCCGCCCAATGTTTTTCGCAGCCGTGTCCTTTACACACACTTTAAATTATTTATTTTTACACTTTTGCTGTAACACATTTTCAGTTGCCAGTGTGTGTGTGTGTGGGTGTGTGTGCGTGCGCTGTTTATGGCCGCTTTACTGTGGGTGTGCCTGGGTGTGTGTGTGTGTCTTTGAATTGCTGTTGCAGCCTACGAGAGCAGCAGCAACTTTTGCTGTGTTTGTATTTGCTTTTGCACATGTTCACGCTGGCTATCCTCTATCCCCGGCCACCCCGCCGGCTGCAGGAACTTGTAAATTATTTGCCTTTTGCCTTTATTCCTTACACATACGCGCACAAATTGTCTTGAGTTTATGTGTTAAACTTTACATCCCATCCTTGGGAGGGAGGGGCTCCAAGAAAATGTTATGTGGGTGGAAGTCCTATACACTGGGAACTAGAATGAACTTTAAACATAAATGAGTGCTATTTCAATACAATGTCTTCTTTTCTAACTAATACATTTTTTTAAAATATATTTTTATATATAAAGTTTCAAGAATTGATTTCTCTTGGTGTATCTAACTTGGCATGTAAATGATATGTTCCCTCGGCCACGTCCAACGTCAGAAGAAGACGAGGACATGGTCGCCTTTTATTGCTTCTACGCCTCAGCCACTCCACCCCAGGCCGAGTTGCTCTGCTTTGTTCAGCTGTCGTGACCGTTGAACAAATGAACAACATAAATAATTGCAAAAGCACACACGCACTCTCACACTCACTCTCCCATCCACACCCAGAACAGAATGTGAACATCGCAGGATTCGCAGGACTCGCAGGAACGTTTGAAGCTTTCGAATTGAGATTAATGAGCAGAAAAAGTGATTCAATGCTGGCATCTTGGGCCTGTAACCATTTCAATATCTTATATGTGGGCAGTCATATATCCTACAACATTAGAGACATCAAATGTAATGTTTCGGGGCTTAATTAAAAGGCAACTCTTGTTATGAAAGTTTTCAATGTTCGTTTTCATTACGTGACTGATAAACCGAAAAGTTAGTTCTCTAGTGTGCTACTGATTTCCCCCCTTAAGATGGAGTGGCTTCCGTTATCTATCCACCAATAATTACAAGCACTCCCGCGGCACGCTTCTGTCAATTCCCCCCAAAACCCTTCCATCCCTTCCCGATTTAATCGGCACTCCAGAGATCTGACACCCCTGTATACTAATTGCCGCAACACCCGTCGTCAGGTACTTATTGCACACCCTCAGTTACCCACTTCAGCTCCCACTCCACCCTCTCCATTCCCGGTGGCACTTAAACAACTGATAACAGACCGCAATCGAAACCGAAATCGAAATGGGAATTGGAATCGGAATCCCAATCGGAATCACAATCAAAAGCCCAACATTCGTGTAATTGCAGATACAAATGCGATTACACTAAGTAGCTTGTCTCGATACATAATAAATGTTCGAATCGAAGGGGGTGGAAGGTGTTCTATACTGTGCTATGGTGTACTGTAATGTGGTGTGGTGTGTTGTGGAAATTCAAGTATAAGCCTTGCTTTCACTTTCCGTTTGTTTGCCTTGCCCACAGCGAATTCAAGTTCGTTTTGTTCTCGGCTCGTATACGTAATTAACAACAGGGCGTATGCGTAATCTGAGGAATTAAGGGGAAAACCTTTGTGTGTATTCGTGGTTTTCCCGCCAAGTTGATGAAAAAAAAAGTGAAATAAATATACAAATTATTTATAAAATAAAGATTAAAAAAATTAAAAAAATTCTTAAATGTCTTATATTTTTAGATTTAAAAACTGCACATTTCTCTTTCTTCTGAAAATGTTACTTATCTCTCTCTTTTTTCTGATCCCCATCTCTTTTTCACACTTCCCTCTCGCTCAGCTGGTAAGCAGATCTCCAGAATTCTGGTCAGGCAGGTTTCCAGCATATCGGTTTAATCTCCCAACCCATGGAGCTCTCGCGCTCCACTCCCACTCTACCGTTCTCCGATGTGCCGCTTGGGAGGCTCCGCTTCCACAGCTCCACAATGGAATTCTTCTCTCAGTTTTATCGCGAGCTCCGACGGCTTCAGTCACTTGCCAGGCACTTGCTGTGACGCTTTCGGCTTCTAATTTACGTCCAGGTGTAAACATTGTTAATTAGGTATTGTTGGTGTGGTGTGTGGTTATTAGTGCTGTTCGGTGTTGAGTTAGTTCCTCGTCCAATCTTTATTATCAGTCGCGTAGTGCTAATCGCGGAATCTCAAGTGCACTTGCCTCATAAACTTGCCCCATCACATCTTTATTTTTTGGCCAATCACTTGAATCAATAAATAATTCCCAGTCTGGGGTTATCGCTCGCGTGCGTTTAAAACAAAAATAAATTAATATGGGACGGCATTAAATAAATTAAATGAGAGGTAAGCAGTCTTCTCGAATGTGAAAGCAAGTCTTTACCCTTCTCACTTGCTCCACTGACACCGACAGGTTACAGAGAGAAAGAAAGAAAGAGCATGATGTGGGGAGAAAGAAAGAGGTGATGGCGATGGATGTTGGATGTTGGATGTGTTGGGGCGGCGGAGAAGACAGAAATCGCGACAAGATAAAGCAATAAACGAAAATTGCAACAAGTTCGCGCGTTTAAAAACAATTGCATTTCCATTCAATTTATAAACGAAAATCACGATGCAGTTTCAGTCCAAAAACAACAACAGTTCAACTCAATTAAAAAGCTTCGACAGCCAGGCTGGCAAAAAAGATGAATTGAATTGAGTAAACACAACAACAACAGCCACAAACTTCAACGCTGCACGCCGTTACTCTTTTTCCCCACCGACATCACTTTTTTACATATTTTCGAATGTGATTACAGTAAATACTCGGTAACAGACACGGCGATTAAATTCAATATCCGTATATATTTTGAATAAATTGCATTTTTTAAAAGAAGGCTTAACGGCTGTTGGTAATCCAGATGGAAAATATTCATATTCTTCTATAAGTTTTAGGATTTAAGTGTTATCTAGAATTTTTAAGATAAGAAGAGATTAAAATTTAATTAAAATAAAAAATTTTATATTAAGAGAGTCTGTAAAATAATATAAAGAATTCTATAAAGACTATATAAAGTGTGTAAATAAATGAAGACTTTATTTTAGAGACGTTTATCAGCTAATGATTTCTAAATTACTCTAGAGATTGTTCTTTCTATTCAAGAACTTTTCATTATTATTTCCCCAATAGAGTACATACATATACAAACCCATTAAAGACCATTATCTGCCTGTTCAAAATTATCAACTAATTAACTAGATAATGCTTGAATGGCACATAACAAGCTTTAAAAATAAAATAATCAAGATTATATCAACTCAAGTAGCTTAACAAAAAAGGTTAACGAAAAAGTTACTATTCATCTTTCGATTAAAGGTGTTATTTATAGAGTGTACTTTAAACCATCTTTAATTTTTTCTATTTCCCAGTTAATACTTTAAAGCTCTGTTTTTTCACATTTTCATCGTTTATGATTTTTATGGCGCCCTTCCACGCGACTAAACAAACGCCATCAAATTTATAGGAGAATATATCACGACGCCAGAAACAACAGCTCCCCTCCCCTACGTTTTTTACTCAACTTTATCAAATGATCTTTGTTTGGGAGTTTTATGACCAACACTTTCCAGTCAGCTATGAGTGCATTTCAGCCGTGTTTCAATTTTTATGTGTAATCAAGGGAATGATCAAATGTGAAATATTCGAAAATTAATACACAGGTATTGGGGACGGAAGCCGAGGAGTGTACCTCTGCGAATGGGACTGGGGTGGCTAGAATTTCATGAGGTGCATTGAGTTTCCATTAAAAATGTGCTTAGATTGGCTTGGGGAACTGGGACCATGTCGTTTTCAATTTTTGAGAACGCACTCAGACTTGTCAAGCAGGTCCCAGTAAAAAATAGGATGAAGCCATGGCTGACACAAGAAATAAAACTCAAGACTATGCTTATCTTGAAATTATTCTCAAAATGGTGTGTAATATTTTTGGCTATTTGCTGTAAGTTTTCTTCATGACTCTGCAATTATAGTTCTTCCTTAAAATTAATATTCTAAAGGAGTACCCTTTTTCCCTTAGTGGAAAACAATTTGCGCTTTTTTGGTACACCTGCCCAGGTGAGGAGAAGCAAAAACGGCAGAAGTTTTCGCAAACATCGAATCATCAAAATTGCATTGAAACTATTTTAACTTTTCGTAGCTAAGCGAGGTGGGCTGCCGAGGCCGGGAAGGATCTGGGCAGGAGCTGGGAGCAGGGCAAGCAGGAAAGTGAGGACTTGGTGTTAGTTGCTGTTTTCTGGCAACTGCAGAGATGCCGCTTAAAAATTCATGAGTGCGAAAAGCCACAGCAGGAAAAGTCGCATATAGAAGAATGGTTGTGGGGCTGAGATGGAAGGATTGGGCAGGACCAAGGGGCAGAAGGCAGAGGGATCAAAAGGCAGCTGAAAGGGCGAACAAAGTTTCGGCAGCCAAACAAAAATCATAACGGAACCAAGGAGGATTGTGCCAGAGGATTCCATCCTTCGCTCGACTCCGGCTTCCTCTTAATTCCCCTACTCGTTGGCACTCCCTGGCCATTGGAATGAATGTTTATTGAAAGACAATGTCACTACAAAACCAGAAAGGGTAGCCGGGAGAGAATCAATGGGCAGGACGACTGGGAAGGACGACAGAAAGGACAACGACAACGAAGCTCGCGACCAGAAAAACCTCAAAAAGGCATGAAATGTCAGAGATTTGACGCTCGGGAAGCTCGGGGAAGTAGTTGGGTCTTCAAAGCCCACGGGAAAAGTGAACGTGCTCATATGCATAAGGAACTACAGGGAGTACTCGATAATGAAAATGGATTAAGGGTTGCCTTCCGGAAACTGAGTCCTTTTCGAGCTTAAGATGAACGTTATTTTTTGAGTAGTTCTTAATATTTATAGTATCAACTAAGGTTTAAATATTAAATGTTATTTTTAATACTATTTTCATTTAGTATTCAGTTGACTTGAACCTTAGTTGTACTGTATGCAAATGCGAAAAATTGCACTGGGTTCCGGACTTTTCCCAGACTCCTGTCATTGTCGCTCGGTAACAAAACAAACTGCAGCATTGCAAGAAAACAGTGCAGAAAACGAATACGAAAACAGGGCTCAAGGGGGAATAGTTGGATGGTTGTGGGTGATGGGTGATGGGTAGTGGGTGGATAGGTGGTGCTGGGACGAGTGGGAAATGGGAGCTTGGGCAGACTTTTGCTTTTCATTCATACGAAATTACCTGCGGCCAAGAGCTTAATGCCAGTTGGACTGCAAAATCCACTTAGGAAGTTGATACAATCAGTTCCTCTCCGGCCAGAGATGCAACCATTCGCTCCGGTCCTCTCCCTTTTTACCATTTTCCTACTTTTCCTTCCATTTCCCAGCGCATTCTGTGGCCAGAATGTCTGTGGATGTGGATGTGGATGCGGATGCGGACGTGGGGTCTCCACTATGGGGATGTAGATGGATTCATTAAAACGAATTGCTGCGAGTTTTAAGGCCTGTCTTGCCACGAATGCCATCAGCCAACGACAAACAGTGAAAGAATATACAAAGTTTTGTTTTTTTGACTCGACTTGAGAGGTTTATGGTTGATGGAAATTAAACAGAGATTATCTTTTAAGAAATCAAGTTAGTCATCATGTCTTTTTCATCTTAAAACTTATAACTTCAATAGTAATTTTTTCGGTGCATGCTTATATTCTTGTATGAATCCATTTGTATACGTGTGTGTTTCGAGGAGGGGAGCTGTTTTTGGGGTTTTGTTGTCGGGGCTCATTGACGTGCAACATATATGGCGAGGGAGAGCGACCCACCCACCGACCGACGGATGGGGGGCAGTGGCTGCTCTGTGGCTATTCCAGAGCTCGGTTTTGTTTGCGCCGCAAAGTATGCAACGGCTGCTGGTTGCAAGTGCCTCTGGGAAAGAGGGGCTAGTGTATCGGAGCTTCGGGGGATGTGGCTCCTAAATGAAATTTGGCTTCGCTGGCTTATTTCGGTTAAAAGTTTGCACACCGCCTCCTAAAATCCG
Source organism: Drosophila ananassae (assembly GCF_017639315.1). Lineage (NCBI taxonomy): Eukaryota > Metazoa > Arthropoda > Insecta > Diptera > Drosophilidae > Drosophila > Drosophila ananassae. Next base: position 20,117,684 of record NC_057928.1, read on the forward strand.
GGCCTTCTGACTGGCCACAAGTGGAAAACGCATTAAAACAGCAAATTAACTGGAGAATAGGCCTGATGATGATCAGATCCCCTCTCAGTCTCCCCTCCTCTTTTGGTTGACTGGGAAAAAACCCGACTAATTAGGGGAAGAGGCTCACAGTTTCCAGTTGCATTCGTAAGCCAAGCTCTGAGGTCTGTTAATTATTTATGCTTTACATTTAAATGCACAGCTTAGACGAAAGCACACACTCTAGAAGGGGTTTCCATACATATTTGGAGCGCTTTGAGCTGCTCCATTTTGAAGTGGAGAGGAGGCAGCTGGGGTAACACTTCCGCATCGAGAAAAAGAAAGCATAAAGCATACAGAATACAGCACAGCACAGCAGAGCTCAGCCACACATCCAAACACACGCACACCCTTCCTATTCACCTACACACACACCCTCGAATACTGAGAAAGCCAGATAGGCGGGCATATTGTGCTTACGCATACATTTGCACAGACAAACAGACCAAAAGAGCCTCCTCGTATCCAGCATCCAGCATCCAGCATACAACAGCAGCCATACAACATCCATAGTGGAACGGAGTAGAGTCCCCAGACCGACTGAACTCCATGTAACATGTTAATGAACTGCGCCAACTGTGTTTGCACAGAACTTAGTGTAATGTAATCCTGGCCAGGCACAGGACCTCGCCTAGATCCCACATCTGCACTGCTCGAAATCGAGATCATTTTAATTAAACGATGGGGGAGATGTTTATGGGTTTTTATTTTTAATGATAAAAATATGAGACTTTCTTAAAATGTGGCATTTATCTATGGAATAGTCACTTTTTAATATTTATCAGATGACTTGTTCTTAGACCTTGTTCTTAAACAAGACAATGTCCTTCAGTTTCTCAAAGTGTATCCCACACACACACTCACTCACACCTCAACGCCCGATGTGTCGAATGTTACGCTAAGGAGTAACTTTGACATTTACCATTCAAGGCTTATGAGTGCCACCGCAGAGTGGGCCGCATAGAGACGAGGCGTGGTGCAGGACGTGGGACGTGGGAGGATGCTGTAACCCGCCCGGGCAATTGCCTTATGGTTATTTTCATAGCCCTGGCCTGGCCACAAAACTGCGAGCCAAGTGTGACACGGACATGGGCAGGGACAAGAAGGTGAAGATGGCTGGCAAGGAGACGAAAAGGAGGCAGGACTTGAATGGCAGGGATGCGGGAGGAGGTGAGTGGGAGGCTGTTTTGGGTGGGTGGTACGAAAGGACGAAAAAGCGAAGGATCCTTCTCTAGCTGGTCGGAAAGCTGGGGTTAGAAAGAGTTTGCAATGGCGACAATCCAACTGGGATTTTCTCGTTTTCGTCTTCATCTTCCTGGCCCTGGCCCTGGCACCCCTCCCTCCAACACCATGTTGTTTTTCGTGTTTTTGTTGTTGCTGTTGTGGCAGAAGGGGACACGTAAGTGCAAAGGCCTTACATAGAGGACATCATCAGGTGGAAAATTAAATTGCATTTAAGGCAATTGACAGACGACAGCACCGTGATGGTGATGAATACCCTGGGCAAGATGGGGGGAAGTGCTTTGTTAAATTATTGGATGCAAATTCTAAAAAGGATGTGCTTAGCTTACAGATTTGTCAAGTTGCCATTGTCCAGGATATTGCCTCGAGGACATTAACAGAAAATATACAAAAATTTCAATCTATATCCAGACCTGTATTACAAATCCCCCGATGACATTCAAATCGACAAGGCCTGTCATCCTTTTGGCTTAATTAATGCAATTTCCTTCGGCATTCGGTGTGCAAATCAAGGAATGCCAGTTGGATTCCATAATTATTCATATTTTTGGCCCAAAGTGGGGTGGAGAGAGCAAAATGGGAGAAGCGGGAGCAACTAACATTTGAAGGGAAAAGGACAAGTCCTGGCCACTTGCACTTGCTGCAGTGTCATATTAATTTAGTCAAGTGGCCACTTAAATTTTGCACGACAACTACAACGGAGCAGGAGATAGCCGGAGATGGTGGGGCAAGGATGACGCGGACGAGGACGAGGACAGGACGTTAAATGTGCAAATGGCAGTGGCAGCGTGTCCTGCCTCCTTCCATACTCCTATCTCTGTCTCTATCTCTGTCTTTCTCCTTTATTTTGAGGTTGGAGTATCTGTGTGAGATTTGCATAAGTGCATGGGTATTAGTTTGGGTAGAATGCCACTGACTTTTGTCAGCCGCTTGTCAAATGGGCGCCCAAAAGTGTGCAAAAAGCAAAGTGGGGGCGGCGAATGGAAGAAAATGGAAGCGGAAAGACCCAACAGAGATAGCGACTGTAGATAAAGACGGCGATAGAAAGTGAAACAGCAACAGCAGCGGCGACAAGAATGCCTAATGATTACAAATTGCCAGTGGCAATTTTAATAACCGCCACGACCGCAAAGCAATAAATAAAATTCACAATAAACACATTGCAACAAAGGAAGCCCCAGAACCCAAGGGGGGGGTAGGTGGCAATAGCGGTGGCGGTGGCGAGGAAATGGCAGCAGGAAAATCTAGATGCTAAAAGCGGCTTTAATGCATAGCTGCGATTAATATTAATTTCATGCGGTGCAGCGCACAGTTGGAGGCCATCCAACTAAGTCAACTGAGTCTATCCGGGGGATATGCTGGCTTTGCATGAGCCTGGCCTGGACTGACTTGTCCTGGCCTGGCCTGAGGGGGAGGCTGTTGCAAGTACTGCAGTTGTGCAGTTGTGCAGATGAAGATGCAGATGAAGTTAAGTTGAGGCTGCCACAAACACGCTGACGCCGCTGATGGGCCTGGCAAAAATGGGTAATGAAAGGAGGTTGATGGCGAGGACAATGCCGCCACATCATGCGCATCATTAGCCGGGCTACAGAGCCAAGTTTGCAGCGAGGCGTGGATGCACAGAGAAAAAAAGCTGTGCAACCAGCAAGTAAATAAAGATTAATGGTTATGCGGGGTATTGGATTTACTAACTTGATTATTGAAAGCTTACGAAACAGTAGTACAAGAGATAGAAGCTTGCTTCTCTTCTCCCAGTGCACTTGCATTCATTTCAGGCAATTTCGCAGCAATAGCTACCCAGCCAGCCGCCTCGCCTCCTTCTCATTTTCCAGCTCATTTCGGCTGCAAGAGATTCCTTGTTCCTTGTTCAGTTTGTGGCTCAGTTGCGAAATCATCTCGAATCGCTGCCGCTGCCGCTGCCACTGCCGCTGCCACTGCTCCGCTCGATGCCAGATAACCCAATTCTAATTGGTATCCATAACTGTGGGGCCGCAACCCAAAATTTGATATACTCGAGAGCTCTTGTCTTGTTTTTACATTTCCACAAACACCGATACACGACCACACCGGCAACGGCAACGGCACCGGCACACAGCACACGGCACACACACTCGACTATACACACTTTTGCCCCATTTGCATATTCATTTTCGACATAATCATCATCCCCGCCAGTCTCGTGTGTGATCCGCACTGATGGAAAACTATCAAATTCATGGAGTAATTAACAAAACTGGTAGGGCACGATGGTAGAGCATAGCAGGGACAGGTGTGAGGGAAAGCGAAAAGGGTTTACCAGCATTTGGGCGCCTAAAAATAGAATTTAATTTGACTTTTGCCAGTTGGCAGCCATACACCTGGGGGAAACGGTCTGGGGATGAGGATGTGGATAAAGTTACCCACCGATGTGCTGACAGCATTAATTTCACTGCGGTTGTGTGATTTCGGTGGCGAGGATTCCACCGAGTTGCTTAAAACGAGCAATAAGCATGGGAAATTAATTCCGGAAAAACCTTATCATGGAATTCAAACTGAACTGGCAGAAAAGTTTCATTTTGGATTATATTTCATTCAAATATTGATGCAATCTTAGCACTTTAAAGTCTTCCAACTATCAGGTGCTGAAAGCGTAGCTTAAAAGTTGTGTTTTTTTCGTAAAAACTATATCCTTAAGTAGAAAAGCTTGTTCACTAATGGAATCAGACGATTAGAGCTGAAAATATAGAGCCAGAGCCCCCTTTGGAGGCAAAAGTGCAGACTTCCAGCCGAGTTGAGCTCATCTGACTCATTCCTTTCGTCTTCTACTATTTTTTTTTGCAGATCCCCCGTGTACTGGAAACGGCAAAACTAATTTATGGCATTAAAAATGCATATTTTTTAGCAGTGCGTCGCCAGTTTTTATCATTTGCCAGCTGCCGCAAGGAGAGAGGACGAAGGACGGGAGCCAAGAACGAGGCATACGGCATACCTGCAGTTGTGGTGGCAAAGGAAGAGAGTGCAGACACGTTGGATGAAAATTGGATTTGACTGCGGACAAATCTGAATCCGAAAGTTCTTTAGTCAACTCCAGTTGGAACGAAGGATAATTCTCAGATTTTGCCCGGGACTGGCAACGAAATGGCTTTCCTATGTGCACCGGTAAGTTATGCTTTATTAATTAGTTTCACATCCAAAAACGAATCAGCCCCGTCATACATCATGTCCCGATACTGCAGTAAAATTATAAGGAAATGGTTTGCACTTATATCGAACATTATTCTTTACGAAGCTGGAATGTGTACGCGGCGTATACGTGATATTTTCGCCATTTAACTTTTCCGCGCTCGTCACTCTTCGTTCGCCAAGTGATTTTAATAATGTGAAAAATGTCAGATCGTTATGCTTAAACTGCCGCATGAGGCGCTATGGTCTCCTGCATTGATGGATTGCAGGCGGCAAAATTAATCATACGCCGCATATGCTGCAACAGTTATGGCCTTTAAAGTATATACACGAATGTGGTGATAAACTGGAGCGGGCTGGCTTGGTTGACTTGGCTGGCTGGTCCCGGGGATGTTGACAAATAAACACATTCAATAATACGTGCAAACTCTCTGGCTAGAATAACGAAAACAGGACATAAGCCAAGGCGAAAGCTAAGGCTCCCGCTACGTTTGGACAGATGGAAGCCGAAAATGGAGAGTTTGCTTTGTATTATCAGCATCCCGCACTGTCAATATTCCCCGTAGCTGGCCACGACGAAGGGTTCGACGGGGCGGAGAAGGAAGCATGACAATGGCGGTATTGCCACAGCCAAGATCCAGGACAAGTCACCAGCCAGCTAGTCCATTGCGCTGAAAAAAATATTCAATATTTACTTCTGATTACAAGTAAATAAAAGGGGGTTCTAATAAATGGATTAAGTCTGATACAATAGAGATTAAAATTTCATAAGGACAGTAGTAGTATTATCTAAGATGTTTAGCGAAAGGTCTTCAATATGCTTTGCATTTTTGGCAGAAACAGTGTTATCTTCACTTAACACCTTTGCTTTTTCGTCTCTGAAATTGAATATTTAACGAGGTTGTCCCTACAATATTTTTCTTTCTATGTACTTTAGTGTTCGAACCTTTTGTCTGTCTATCCTTTTGGCCTGCTGTCGTCTGCCGGCTGTTGTGAGAGCTGATTGTCAAGTGCTCGGCCCAGACACATGCTTACACAGCTATCCACAGTCATCCTGTCCCGCAGCCGCTGTCCCGCAGCCGGCCCTCAATATTTGTTGAATTTCGAGTTAAGCAAACGTGCAAGTGTATTTAATTTGTAATATCATTGAGGGACAGAGAGAGAGAGTGGCGGGAATCCTTGCAACAGTGAGGTCATTCAGCTTATACCCAACTCTCGTGTGGGTATGTGTATGGCCATTAATGCAGCGTTTAAGGATTTTGCGGTCGGAGATGTATGCACTTGAGGGATGGATGGGTGGGTGCTGTGGTGGCAGGGAATGCGAAACAATGCCGCATTCAAGTGCATTTGAGCAGCAATAATTTTTGTGGTGAGCAAAAACAAAAGCCTATTAATGAACACACAATAACAAGAACGGCTCGAATATCTTGCATTCTATCTGTGGTGTCAGGTGTACGTGTAGTTTGGATGCATTTCTCTACATATTTGTGTATGGGTATGCCTGTGCCTGTTCCTGTGCGTGTTCATGTGTATGTGTTGGGCTTTTATTTCATTTAATCAATCATGCATTTAGTTGACAAAACGTTTAAGACAAAAGCCCCCCAAGTGGTCGAGTTAAAAGGCTTTTCATCATCGGCTCAATTTGCTTTGAATTCGAATATGAATTCATAAATCTGAATAGCAATGGGTGGCAAATGTATCTATTTAAGGGCGGCAGGAGAAAGGATAAGGAGCAAGAGAAAGGAGGATCAAACTACTAAGAAACCCTTCCAGGCTGTGCGTCTAGTTAATTGAATTTTAAATTACTCCCTTCTCGAAAAATGATTAGCGGCCGCTCATGCATAAATAAGTTTTCAATTCAGTTCGCTAATTTGATTTGCCGTCAAGAGAAGGCTGGAAAACCTACAAAGGGTATCAATTATCCTGGTGAGCCTACAGCCTTGCCGCAAGGATTGCATAATGCCCGATTACTCCCGAGGGGGCTGGCATCTCGGCCAGTTAGAGGCCACTTGTCATAACTGCCAGAACCGGGCCAGTCCGCCCTGCCGACTGCAGGCAACTTTTTGTCAAAGTTTTCTGCACAAAGAGAAAAATTTATTAAGAATCGGCAAGTTCAAAGGTATTCAAAATTGTTGAATAGCTTCGAGTTAAATTTGTGAAATTTATTTATGGCGATTTTGATTGGCCAAATTCCATTTGTGGTCTCTTTGAGGCAGCTGGCATCATGCTGGCTAATAAGTTTCTGGTTTCTTACTCTATCTGCTCCAATCTTGATTGGACATAAAGTTGGGACTATCAGGATATATGTACATATGTGTGTGTTGAAAATTTGTGGCATTTTTCTGGGTGTGTGAGTGTGTGTGAGCAGAGCCTTGCACTCATACACATGAATGACTGCTCAATGCTCGGACACATACACATTCATATGGTTGACTGCTTGCGTCATCAGCATCGTCAGTGGAGTATCAGCCTTGGCATGCAGTCAAAACGCAGCTCCCGCCCAGCCCAGCCCTCCACTTCCATTCTCCACAACTATTTTTCTATGTCAGGAGGAGAGAAAGGACACGGAGGACAGAGGACGAGCGAACTGAAGCGGATGCAACTGCCCCAGACTGCGACGGAGGCCATTCGATGTCATCAACTTTGCTCTGCCGAGAGTATCCGCAAAGGCAAGGCAAACAAAAAGCTTAACCTCAGCACAAATTTAAGCAAATATTTGCCAAGCCTTCTTGCCATGCCTTCTTGCATCGTGCCTCGTGCTCCACCTTCTGCTACCAATCCCCTTCTGACCATTTTTTTTCTCTCAAACGGCCTCTTCCAAGGCAAACTCCTCGTCGTGGCCCATTCCTATTGATGCAATTGAAGCCGGAAGCAGTTTATTTTTATTTTGCGGTGTCAGCAAAGAGTTTGACATTACGCAGGTACAAGGACTAACAAGCGATGCACAGAAAAAAACCATTACCATTTGACATCTAGGATTTATTTGGTTTCATTACCAAATTAATCAGGGCAAGCCATTCCTTTATCTTATCCTAAACAGTAGCTATAAAAACATAAATTCTATAAAGCGATTATCAGATAATTATTGATTTACAATAAAATATATATTATCTGCTAAAAGCTTTGGCCTTTGAAGAAGGGATAGTCCCAATATATCTTTCAGATAATTATTTTATTGTCAGTCAGCTTATCCTTTGGCGAAACTCATTTAATTCAATAAAATAAGAGAAAAAAAGTTAGAACAGGATATTAATCGTCCTGTTTTTTAGTGTAAACCTTTCCCCAGCTGGTGAATGGGGAATTCGCTTGATGCATACACGATTTTAATCGGTTAAATGCCAGGGGAGAATGCAGGCCATATCTTCCGAGCAGCGCCAACTAATGATGCGCAAAATGTTTACAAATCATTTTGTCAATAACGACGAAGGGATAAAGCCCAGGACCAGTACCAGGGCGAGGAGGAGGGCTGGGTGCTGGCAGGATCGTCTCTGTGAGGCCCATAATTTGCCCACATTTCTTGCATTCATCCGCTGGCTGGCTCTGGGGCTGGGGCGGCCATGAAAAGGTCATTAGTGTGTGCGTGTGCCTCTCTCTTTTTTTTTCCACTCGCATGTGTATTTGTGTGTGTGACACAAATGGCCATTCAATATGCCAAGAAAGGGAAGCCAGGAGGTAGGACAGGAGCTGCGGCAGTAGCAGGAGCAGGAGGAGGAGGAGGAGGACATGAGCTAAAGCCAAAGCCATAACAGCCACATGCTTTTTTCCACAACATTAACGCAAATTGCAAATAATAAAAATTCAAAATACCGAACCGTAGAAAAAGCAGCACGTGTTGCTGTTGTTGTGCGCCACTATATATATGGGGGTATAGTGTGTGTTCGGGTCGAGGCTCAAGTGGGTGGAGGACTGGGACTGGAACTGGGACTGGGATTGGGCCTAAGGCAAAACCACAACAACGAGAAGCCATGGGCACATTTATCGCAGCCAACGAGGCATTTTTTAAGTCCTGCAAAGGTTTACATATGGGCTGGGCAAAGCGAAAAGAAAAAAATCAAGGACTATAGAAAAGGGTAATACCGTGTGGGGCTTCCCATGGTAAATGCCCGGCTATTGAGCCTTGATTGATCCATTTTCTGGGAAGTCCTGCAGTGCCAGCAGGTTGATCTTTGTGAATGCGTGCACTTAGTGTTCACTTCCACGGAACATATATTGTGGGTAAGGACATGGCCATCAGGACATGGAATTTAATAAGCTATAAACCTGAAATGGAGTTCAAACCAAAAACATTATTTTATTGAGAGGTAGCAGGGAAATCTTTGCATTCCTGAGAAGCCTTCCGAATCAAAATGAAAATCTATTTTATGCAAAGGCACGCGGTCTGGCCAAAACCTTTGAATGGTTGCTCCGGAGTGCGGACCTCCTTACTCGTATGTGACTATATGGGATTCCGGGACCTTATTCTTTGCCTTCTCCATTTCTCCGCCACTCCGACGATTCCTTTGCCGATTCTCTTCTCCGTTTCTCTGGTCCGTGACTGCCGAGGCGTTGGCGTAAATGCTTTGCGTATGCATCCATGCATGCGACGCCATCTCGTGCAGCTGCCTTTGGATATACCGCCCCCATCGGTGGAGAGCTGGAGAGCTCCCCTGCTGCTCCTGCTCCCACTCCCCCCCGCTGGCCAAGACTTTCAACCGGACCCGGATCCGGAGCTGGCATACAATTTATGTGCGAAATATGGCGCCGCACACCTTTTACTTTACGTTACCTGGCTTTTCTCTGTCGCTTCCTTTGCCTTCGCCTTGTGCCATTCGCATTTCCTTACCCTTTTGCTTTTCCGTTGTTTGTGGCCAACCTGCCACGTGCGGGACAAAATTAAAAGCCTTTGCATGCTCCACTTCCAGTCCTGGACCCAAACTATTATTAAATGCAGCCAAGTCAGGTGCAGGCGTTGGGAAACGCGAATTAATCGTAAACCAAAAAGTGCACATTCAATCTGATTTTAAGATTTGTGTTTATAGAACTTTAAACTTTATTGCAGATAACATAAATTTAACAGACATTTTGTATATTTTATGGATTATAGCTGGCCAGAATAATGACATGGCGACCATTGGTGACATATCGATGATCTCACCGCCAACGTCTTCCATCTCGAACGAGCAAGATCCGTTTGGACAGCTGCCACCGCTACCACCGCCACTGCGTTCCACCCAAGTGCTTCAGCCGCTGAGCGTGTTTCCAGGTGCCCCCTTCATTCAATTGCATATTCCGAAAGTTCCTCTTTCTCCTTTATTTTTCTCCTTTTAATTTTTGGGACTGCACGTCCCAGTCCTTTAAATTACTTGCCGCATATATTGTATATATGCCAATTTATATTTCTTGTTCTCTCTCGTTGTTTGCCTGCAGTTGCTTCCAGCTTTTGTTTGGGCATTCTCTTACTTTTTTCCTATGATTTTTTGCATATTTTTTGTATTGTATTGAGTTTGGCAAAGTTTTTGTATAGCTTTTTGGCCCATTAAAAAGTTTGTTTGCCGTTACTGTGTTGCACCTTTTGTAAAAATTGTGATTTCGTTTTCTTTTCGGTTGTGCCATTTCCAATTGATTGCAACTTTAATTGGTGTGTGGATTGGGTTCTTTCGATTGGTCCAATTGTTTATTTGTTGTTTTAGCCACATACTCGAAAAAAAGCATAGCCTGCATCACCGCCACACGTTCATAGTCTCATAACTCGCCCGTACACTCAATAAACACACACGTACACCTTACACACCACACCTGACACCAACCTGTACATCCATAGGTCCGCCACACTCGAACATTCCCACAAAGAACATTTTGTCCCAAAACTTTTGTTTAGCATTTCAGCAGCAATACCACCAGCCAGTCAGCCAGCCAGTCAGTCAATCAATCAATCAATCAGTCAAATCTCAAAAACCAATCAGTCAAACAGTCGTCCATTAATTTATTGATGCTCTCTCTTTCTATCCCTCGCACATATACAACTTTCTCCGTCTCTTTCCGACTTTCTCTTTCTATCTCTATCTATTTGTCTAGTTCCATTTGCTTGCCATTTGAATTGCCAATTTTTTGACTATATTTAAAAAAAAAAAAGAAAAATTTTTTATTTGTTCTCTACCCCACTCCAAAAAACAAAAAAACAAAGAAAATTCCAAATCATTTCAGAGTTTCGAATTTTTCAAGTAGCTCTTTGCTCTGTTTTTGAACGCTGCCACTGCTATGCTGTGTGTATTTTTTGAAAAATTGTTTATTAGAGCAACAATGCCAGATTGCAGATGCTTTGTTGAGAGTTTTTTGAAACGCAAGAATTACCTGTGTGTGTCTGTCAGTCTTTAGATACCTTTTTTGTGATGTCCATGAAAATGAAAATTGCATCGAAATCAAAGTGCTAACAAACTGCAACATTTTGTGCTCTCTATTCTTCTTCCATTTCGTCCAACCGTCCAACCAACCAACTAACCAACCAACCAACAACAATTATAATAACAACCAAAAACAACATCAACTACGTACTACAACAATATAAATGAAAAATGACAAAATCTCGACAATTTAAATATTTGCGTTTATTCTAATGTTTACTTGCGTATTTCTAACATTTTTCTTATTTTAAAAAAATATTTGTGTATCATACATAAAATGTGTAGAGTGAGTATACAAAATGGAATAATAACAGCTTGTGATATTATCCTTTAGTTTGAGTTTAATTTCGGTTTTAGTTTGTGCATTTCTCTAAGTTTTATTTTTGTGTTTATTTATATCTTTTTGTTTTTTTATTCATACTACTCGAAAAGTGCTAAAATGTGTGTTATGTGTGTTTTGAATTCTCCTCATGCCCTGGCAGTGTCCAATTTGAGCGAAGATTCCTACGATTATGTTTTTGGTGGTCGACGTAAGACTCCGCCCACAACAACGTCAACACAACTCAAGCTGACCTCACCGCCTGTGCGATTGCGACCCGAAGGTGGGTATACTTTTTGAGGGAAATGTAAAATTTTAGAGATTACTATACTTAAGTTTTAGAATAAGACTTAAGAGATCACAGCTTCTTTTGTTTAAAATGTATAGCATACTTTTTAGGGCGTAGGAACCTATTCTTAATATCCTAACTAATTCGTAATATAATATTTAGACGCCTATCGTGGAGCTAACATAAACAACGGCCGCTTCTACCGCCACTCCTTCAGCTACGCCCCCAAAAGGCAACGCCACTCGAGTCGAGATGATCGAGACCGCGAATCTAGGCTGAGATGTCATGGCGAGGACGAGGCCACACTGCGCCAATTGCTGCTCGAGTACGTAGATAGTAGTCTAATACTGATACCCACAACCTGCCCTCCGATGATCCGCTGCCAAATGACCTCGTTGTAATGGTTGGCCGGTGGCTCCACCATTTTCGGTGAGAGCCACCGAAAGCTCATTACGGGCCATTAATTTGCAGAAGCGACCAAAGGATTGCAGGCCATAAATATCCGTTTTTAGTTAGATAAATAAACTGGAATTATTTGTGTGCGCCATGTTTATTTAATTTATTAAACAAATAAAGAACGATATTTTGGGTTTCGGCGTAAATAAATTTTAATTTCAATTTTAATTTGTATATTTTTGTGTGCTATTACTGCAAACGCAGGAAAAAAAAACCAAAAAACAAACAACGAAAAAATAAACCCATAAGCATTTCCGTTTTATTTGGTTTTCAGTTCAGTTTTCAGTTGAAGTTTGTTTTTGTGGCTTGTGATTTGTGATATTAACGAGCAAATATGCAATGTATATGCCAACCGATTGTTTAATGTTCTCCTCCCACACAGATTTGCGCAAGTTATGTTCAGTTAAGTGTCCTGCGTGTGTCCTTAGACTGTCAATTATTCATTGAGGGCATTTGTGTTGTGTTGTTTTTGTTGCGCAACCCGTTCCCGATATAGATATCCAAGTATAGACCCCAAAAAACTATACCGCGCGGCCACATACGACATTCACCAAACCCCAATTGAAAAGAAAGCGAAGAAAGTGAAGCAACTATAGACATACATACATTATTGTAATAAAAGAAAAGACTCTATAAAGAAATCAATTTATCGACGACGAGTGTGAGGCGAAGGCCAAAGAAAAGCCAACAAAATGATGGGCACAATGCCACCCAGGTACATGCAAACATATTCATTCATTCCGCCCTAGCCATAGAGTTAATCTAATAGTAAATTAATTAACATTAACATTAACAATTATCAATTAATTAAAGATGAGATCGCAGTACGAACGCATCACTCATACGCCATGTATACCGAGCACACATTTTCCTTTCTTTTACGTTCTTTTTTTCTGCCCATCACTCTCATTGAATTGGTTCAGTGTCTGTCTCATTGCTCATATTAATAATTGTGTAAACGTGATTGTAACTGAAATGGCTTCTCGTACTCATTCCCATTGATAGAACTTTAATTAAAAATTGTTAATTAGCAGCATTTGTTTACCGTTTGCTGCCGTTTTGCTTTCACAACACCACCATGCCACTTTTATGTTGCAGTGTCACGCGCTGTACCATACAAAATTGCAACTCAATCGAGATGTATTTACTTTGCTTAAATGTCACTGAGTGATTGAACACGCATGTGTCCACAATTTCATTTCCACACAATGTCTGTCAATCACTCAAGTGTGCCTTCCATACAACATACAGTATACAGCATAAATGCATACAATATAGACACTTATTTATAAATATGTAACTATATATTCTATACTTCTGTACGTACGTATATAGCAGTATTTGTCTGCAATCTCCGGAAATGCATTTCGCTGGCAGTACGAGCTGTTTGAGGAGCTAATAAAATGCATTACCGGAGCTCCTTGCTGCCTCACTTGTTGTACAAATGTCTATACGTGTTCTTTTATCATCCAATTCCCCACAATAACTCTATGTACTCCATGAACTCCATGAACTCTACCATGTATCACCATGATAAACAACAATAACAACAACAACAACAACTCAACTCAACTAAATCACCGTTACAACAACAATAGCCACACGCAAAGTGGCCTGGTATTCACGCCACTCAATGAGTATGCAATTACAACCAACTAACTTCAATTACGAATCTAAATATTTTTGCTACTCCTCCCTCCTTCCCCTCTCTCTTTCATATACTCTCTCTGTATATATAGTATATATTGTAATGCAATAATCCAGAAATTTATCCCCTCTACTCCCCCTCTTATTGCACTTTTGCACACTCTTTTGGCACTCGTAGCCCATCAAATTGATTTGTTAATTATTAGAATATTTTGGCCAAAAACCCAGTCAACTATAACCCTCTCATCTTCTCTTTCTCTCCAAATATCTCTGTTACTGTCTCTGTCTATTGGCGCCCTACCCATCGCACTGCATGAATTACAATTAGAATTCAATTAAGTTCAAATAAATTAATTTAGTTTCGAAAACGTGCCCATCATCAGCTCGAGTGAAATGGAGAGAGAAAGTGTGTTTTGGGGTTGTGATTGTGGTTTCAGTATTGCAACTCGAGAGACCCTCGAAAGCAACCACAGTTGAACACTTTCCTAAAATATATATTAGGTAATCAGCTGAGCAAATAATCTTTAAATATTTTATTGATACCGGATTACTTAATCAGATTAAGCTCTCAGGAGATTTCATCGAATTAAATAGCTTGTGAAAAAGTGGAGATTAACTTGTGGTTGCGATACTCCAATGTGGCTATGTGTGTGAGTGTGGGTGGCTGTATAGTGTTTTTTATGACATGCCAAAAAGTGTTTGAGTGCCATTAAGTCGCTGTTCGCACCACACACACACACACACACATACGGACACAGGGACTCACACCACCACACACTTATTCGCAGCCATGTAAAGCCATTGACAAACATCCTTTGGCCGGGCAGTCAATCAGCATGCGGTTGGCCACTTCAGCGCCCTTTCTCTCTCTCTGTCGCTTTCGGTGTCCTTCATCCTTTTGCATGTCATCAAGTTCATAATTAGCTTAACCCCCAGACACGTCCACACCCCCAGACCCCACCATCCACCGTCCACCACCCATCGTGCTTAATCCCTTGCCCAATACATCACTCAGTCAGCCAGTCAGCCAGTCAGTCACACAATATTTTCAGGATTTTTCAACTCGTTAAATGTCCTCTCCTCCATTTGTGTCGTTTGTGTATTATTTTGTGTTGTCCTGTCTCTTTGGTTCCATACATTTCGTTTACTGCAATGAATTGCTGTACACTTTTTTATGGTTTAATGTTTTAATGTTTGCATACAACAAATCCCAGACTAATTGGCGTAACGGTCCCTTCACCAAAATTAACAAAAATAAAACTATGAAACTATGAGAATACTGTGACAACCAGAAAATTTTCGTACAACCACATAAAGTATAAGTATCAAGTTTGTTGCTCTTTGTTGGTTTTTGTTTCGTATTCGAACTTTCACCCCACATCGTGAAATATGCCGAGTAGAGAGTACGTACATTTGTTTTCCGTTCATCCGCTCATTTGGCTTTGCATATCTCACTTTTTAAGGCGAAATAAAAAACAATTTCATAATATAAACAAAATGTTAATCATGCAAATCATAATATATTGTCATGCGAAACGAATTCAACGAGACCACAAATAAATTTAAATTGATTTACAAATGCCATCGCACCGAGAGCTGCAGCAAAAGAATATATATATTTATTTTTAATAAAGAATATAAAAAAAAACAACCAGAAAAACAACAATTTGCAACGTTTGGTGAATGTCCTATATGCCAATTGGTTTGAATATCCCCCCCATCCCCAACAAATCTCCGAGCCCCCAAACAATCCGATTCGATCTGATTGATGTACTTGTACTTTATATGCAGCCCCAGCCATATATAGTCCATGTAGCTGTATGAGAACAAACGATTTTGATTTTAATTTATTCGCTGAATTTATTGTGTGCACTGAGATCTGAACCCTACAGAGCTGTGATTGTGAACCAAAAACGAAACCTTGTAAACCCCCAAACCCTGCTCAAGTCCCACCATCCATAACCGATGTACATATGAAGGTGAAACGAGTCTGAATATTTGACGGATGCTGTTGTACTCCATCTACGGATTTGGGAGGGTTAATGTGATTGAAATCCTGACCGGGATAATCCGCTGAGGGCATAACAGCTTTGTCTTGTCACAAATTTGATATTCCCTTCTCGCGCGGCAGCGGCAGCGGAGGCCAAAATGAAATATCCTTTTTGGCAGAACGGAAAACGGAAGGAATGTGAAATGGGCGGATAGGAGTAGGGGGAGTACTGCACGTACTGAAGCTTTTAATGAATGCACAAGGCAGGAAGAAATTGGCAGAAAATTTATTAAATGCTCACGTATACAAATCCTTTACACAAAACCGAAAATTCCTGCATCTGACATACGACGGCA
The DNA here is from genome assembly GCF_017639315.1 of Drosophila ananassae. Lineage (NCBI taxonomy): Eukaryota > Metazoa > Arthropoda > Insecta > Diptera > Drosophilidae > Drosophila > Drosophila ananassae. The sequence continues at coordinate 20,133,582 of NC_057928.1, forward strand.
CTAACACATGGGACAGCAATTGTTTACCCAGAGAACAATAACTTTCACAGGAAACGTACGCTCGAATCTGTTGTCCTGGTTCTGGTTTCGGTTTCTGTTCTGGCTCTCGATTTTGTTTTGGATTCTGTTACGGATTCGGTTTATGTTTCGGTTTCGTTCGCTGATGTATGCATAAAATAATCCTTTTATGCTCGGCATAACAATGTCCGTGAAATGCAAAACAATAACAGAACTAACGATAGCTCCCAGCTCACAGGGAGGTCCTGTCCCGTTCCTCCCCTCTTGCATAGGCTTTGCATTAACATAATGCGCAGGCAACTCAAGCACGGCCTCGCCTACACTCCGCTCTGGCCCACGTGTCGTATGCGCATTGTGTGCATCGCCGAGAGGCTACATGGCCATATCGCAATTCCCTATCCGCCCGGCGCTGGCAACTGTTGTCCGCAACTTTTGTTGCAGTTGATTTCAATGCCACTCCCCTTTCCCCACTATCTGCTCCTTTCCCAAAGCCAAACAATGAGCAGAGCGATTTACGATTTCAGAGGTAGAAAAGCCATCGACTTATCTAGACTAAAGTTTAAGCAGAGAGTGTGGAATTTCAAATATTTAAAATTCAATTAGGCTTTAACTGTAACTTATTTTATGCCAGCCATGGCACTGTCGCTGATAAAAATGTAAATCTGAGCCATTTCCAGAATGGAAACAGGATTATGACCACAACTATGACAGGGTCTGTCTATCCATCTATCACTCGGACTAGGACTAGGACTGGGACTCGGAAGAGTTGACTTGCCAAAAAAAAAGGGGCGACTGTCCAAAATAAATGGGATGACTGTGGCTATCGTCGACAGAGGTTTTGAAAAGATACAGAGTAGAGAGTACTGAGTACAGCTCTAGCTTAAGTATATATAATGCCGTCAACTTTTCATTCTCGTGCATTGTACATTACTCTTGCCTTAACCTTAACGAAATATGCCAACAATTTACTTTAAGTTACTTTTTATGTACTTAGTGGCCTGGCTTTGTTATTATTGCTGTTCTTTCGTTCGCCTCCTTGTTGTTTCTGCCCCAACACAGAAATCCTTTCGCCAGACCTTTGGACTTCTGCCCAAGGAGTGCTGAGTTACTATACTCTTTCTAAAGAACCCCCAGCCTGTCCTGGGTCTGGCGTGCGTTTTCAGTTCAGTTTCCCAGTCTTTGGTATTTTCTGTTCAGCTTTCTGCTTCTGTTTCAGTTTCAGTTGCTGTTTCGGGCTGTGGCCCATAAAATTTATGTTGCTTCATTCCTCAATAATTGCATAGCTCAGTAAATTTTAATGCAAGCGGTCATAAATAATTTCGTTTTGTGTTTCGTTTACGTTTTGCGTTAACGTTTTGCTTTTTGCGTTTTGCCTTTACGCCAGTTGCAAAATAAATTACGTATACGCTAAGTAACCTACTCTCTTTATCTGTGTGTGTGTGTGTGTGAGTGTGGATGTGCTTGTGGATGTGGATGTGTATGTGCGTGTGTAGTAGCGAGTGTAGTAGCTACCAGTACTGAAAAGTACAAGGAATGAAATCAGCCACAATGGCATTCCTGCCAACGTACGACTAAAGTGCATTTCTGCTTGATATTTTCTTTGACTCCAAACCGCAATCTGTAATCTGCCGCCAATCTACAACCGACTATGAACCCGAAACACGACCCCGACTAAATGAAATAACAAATGAAACCAAAAAAAAACATACAAATGAAAACCCTGGCGTGACCTCAACTCACGTCATGCATTTGAATTTTTTGGCGAATTCGGAAATGAAATCCTGGGGAACCCCAACCACCCAATCATAGTTTGCAAAAGCAAGTTAGCGTGATGAGCATGAATCTGTCAGCGAAACTCGATGAACTCCAGCGAGGCGATCGACACCTGGAGACGACGGTCGCCTTGTGCGAGATCCGGACTCAGCTCCAGGAGCTGACCAAATCGGTGGAGAGCTGCCAGAGCGAGGTGTCCGAGGTGAGTAATGGATAGTACTTGAAGGCTCTTCCGGTTGAAATAAAGAATGTAAATCACTCAAATCCATATCATATAATAATACAGGTAAAGCGTGACATGGTGGCCATCAAACATGAACTGGACACCGTGCAGCAGGTCAAGGAGGAGATCGAGGAGCTGCGCGAATATGTTGATCGACTGGAGGAGCATACGCACAGACGGAAGCTAAGACTTTTAGAACAAGTTTGTAGCTTAAATTATTTGCCATGTTGTGTAATTAAATACTTGAATTTCATTTCTCTATTCATGTACAAACCGAAACACCAAGAACCAACAACCAACTACTATCCAGAGCCAGACAACCACACAAACAAACCAAAGACAACCACCCCACCCGAACCAACCAACCAACCTGAAACATCCATCCCACCAGACACTCTGAACCACTGACAGCAAAAACTGTTACCATGATGATGGACAGATGCAAATGTTCTTCAAATTGGTTTCACTTTTTGCCAAAAATGATTCCCTCAATTTTTAAATTCGCATTTAATTTATGAAATATAATCTCTTGAATTGTGAAAGTTTTGGGAACATTTTTTCCGCCAACACTCTACACGTACAGACGGCTTCTTCATCAACGTATTTTAAAGGAACTTGTTATTAATTATTTATATTATTTGTTGTAGCAAAAATTGAGAAATAAATTTGAATGGTTTGAGAATATTATTAGTTTGTTTTATTTGATTTAATTATAATTTCCCTCATCAACACACTCTCATTCATTCGACTGTCGTTTGCTTTAGTTTGGCTTGAGTTCTAATTAGATAATTGGCCTCCTCCAAAGTGTTAGGTTTGGTTTCCTTGCCGCACACTCGTTTGCAAAGCGTTTGATGGACCCGCCCGCACAGCCCCCCACCGTATCCCCAACCGTCCCGCCTTCCGCTCCCCCACTAAATAAGTTCAACACTAATGGAATTCATTCAACACCTTCCAGGGTCTCACCTTCTTCCTCACCTACTCGATATTCTCGGCGGTGCTGGGCATGCTACAGTTCGGTTACAACACCGGAGTGATCAATGCACCGGAGAAAAATATCGAGAACTTTATGAAGGATGTGTACAAGGACCGCTACGGCGAGGACATTAGCGAGGAGTTCATCCAGCAGCTCTACTCGGTGGCAGTCTCCATATTCGCCATCGGTGGTATGCTGGGCGGTTTCAGCGGCGGCTGGATGGCCAACCGCTTTGGCAGGTTAGTTATCTATTAACTTACATTTATTTAATTAGGGTTTCTTAGCTACTACTACTAACTAGTAGTACTCATACCTATATATTTATATTTCATTTATAATTACAGAAAAGGCGGCTTACTGTTAAATAATGTGCTCGGAATTTCCGGCGCTTGTTTAATGGGATTTACCAAAGTTAGTCATTCCTATGAAATGTTATTCCTTGGCCGATTTATCATTGGTGTTAATTGCGGTACGTACTGTAATAAATAATCCAATAAACTGGCTCTTAAAAGTTCTAAAATTTAAAAGGCCTCAACACGTCGCTAGTGCCCATGTACATCTCGGAGATAGCGCCACTGAATCTGCGCGGTGGCTTAGGTACTGTTAATCAATTGGCTGTGACTGTAGGTTTACTATTATCCCAAGTGCTGGGCATCGAGCAGATCCTGGGCACCAACGAGGGCTGGCCCATCCTCCTCGGCCTGGCCATCTGTCCGGCCATCCTGCAACTCATTTTGCTGCCCGTCTGCCCCGAGTCCCCCAGATATCTGCTCATCACCAAGCAGTGGGAGGAGGAGGCGCGCAAGGGTGAGTCACAATAATTATTATGCACTATTTAAAACTAAAACAAAGTGTCACAAACAACAAACTAAATTGCAAATAGATAAATTGTCAAAGAGGCTCTCCAAATCCTTAATGGATTAAAATGATTTATCTTTTGCAATTATGCCAGGTTAATTATATTCTAATCAGTTTAACAAAAAAGCCCCATTAATGATAAATATATGTTAATATATTTAAGCCACAAGGTTAAGAGAGGTTTTTGTGGATTATTAAAATTTAATAAATCATAAATATGAACGAAAATATGTTTTGAAAATGATATTTTTTAGCCCTGCGGCGATTGCGGGCCTCTGGCTCTGTCGAGGAGGACATCGAGGAGATGAGGGCCGAGGAGCGTGCCCAGCAGGCCGAGAGCCACATATCGACCATGGAGCTAATCTGCTCACCCACCCTGCGTCCGCCCCTCATCATTGGCATTGTGATGCAGCTGAGCCAGCAGTTCAGTGGCATCAACGCCGTCTTCTACTACTCCACGTCGCTCTTCATGAGCTCCGGGCTGACGGAGGAGAGCGCCAAGTTCGCCACGATAGGCATCGGCGCCATAATGGTAAGACAAAAACAGATCGATGGAGAATCTAGATACGAATCGTTTAAGGTCAGGAATTGAATGAAAATTGGCCAAGACATGACCATTGCTGTATACCTTAAAGAGGCTCTATACATTTTCATCGATATTCGAAGATTGATACCAGAAACCAGACGAGAAAATTTAAAAAAAAATCTTAAAAAAATTAAGTTCTCAGATTTTGATGCAGATATATGAAGAATCGATATAGAAATCGTTTAAGGTATTCCGCTCAAGAATCGGATGAAATTTGGCCAAGATATGCACTTCACTGTAGGCCTGCTCTTTGCTGCTCCCAGAAATTTCGACAATAAATACTTTACACGATTTGGAAGATATTTAAGTTTATGGTGCTATTTGTAATCCTATCTTTCTTTCCCAGGTTGTCATGACCCTCGTCTCCATTCCGCTGATGGATCGCACAGGACGCAGGACCCTGCACCTCTATGGACTCGGTGGAATGTTCATCTTCTCCATCTTTATCACCATTTCGTTCCTGATCAAGGCAAGTATAGGGGTTTCCAGGATGCTAGGCTCCTGCTCCTGTAAATTTGAGCCCTGCCTGCGAATGCGAATGTCAATGTAAAAGCTCCTGCCTGTGTGTTACTTTTTTACGAATTTCGTTGGAGTTTTTTAACCTTTTACCCCATTGCTCCATTGAAATTTACTGAGTGGGCCCACTTAGCGGGCCCAACGAATTTGCATATGATTTTAAAAGTCCTAGAGTTGCTAGAGAACTCAAACCCCTAATTCCCAAAAACCCTATCTGCACTTCGTCCAAAAAGCGGAGTGCGTGTGTGTTTATAAATATTTGAATATTGATATAAATTTTTTATGCATGACGTTGTGTTTAACCCCGCCCCCCAAAAAACCCCAAAGAACCCAAACCAACAAAAACCAAAAATAAAAACAAAAAACAGAAAAAGTGAAAACACTCACACATTTACAAAACACACAAATACAAATACAAGCATGGTATGACAGTCGTCCCGCGCGTATTTCTATAAATTATTGATGTGAGATATATTTGAATTTATAACAAGTGGAATTTACGACGCTCCCTCAGCCATTAAATGTATGTGCATTTTTTTGTGAATTTGGTTTGGTTGATGCATTGCATTTAAGTCATAGATGTGTTTAATTTATAGGCCAACACTTGGTCGCTTTAGATATTAATTATCTCTCCCCAGTCTGCGATTTTAAAATATGTTTTCGCAGATTATTTTCCCTGCATGATTAGCTTTGGAATGCTTTAGTACTAGTCTGACATATTTTGTCTACTTTTTATCAAATTATATATATATTTTTTTACATTTTAAACACTTTTGCACGTTGCTTGCCTTTAGATGAATTCTTGTCTGTTGTTTTTTTTTAGTTGCTTAGGCTAAGTTGTTGCACTTTGGGGCTGCCTTTTAATTTTGTATTAATTCCAAGAACTTTCCTTCTCATTGTCAAATGAAATACGATGAAAGGCAACTTCCTGGATGTGAGTGTCAAGGTCAGCCCACCTGTGCAACTGTCCCACCCCTGAACTCTGCTATTCTCGACTTGGCAGGCTTTTGCCCCACAAGACACTCACTCGAAATCAGTTGACGAATTCGTTCAGTTTATGATTTATTGCTTTATTTTCGCTTGATCAGGCCACGACTAGAAGCAATTCTTCACACAGTTTCAAAGGCAAGCAAATGTTTTGGAAAAATCAAAAACCAATCAAAACCCATTACACAATTCTGCAAAAAGTTTCTCGGGCACCAGTTCCACCAGATCCACAGAATGTAAAAAAAATCCAAAATCAGAGGAGAAAAATAGAGTCGAGCACCGCGCTGAAATTTCACACACATGAAGCTTATATACTTTATACAGAAAATACACACCATCAATGTGACTTTCTTGTTTTTTAATTTAAAGTTTTTGTTTTCGGTACTTGTGTAAGATATAGATACTTTACCAACTACAACTAAGCATTCCTAAGCCTCTAAAGCCAGAAAAACTCGAGCGGCAGTCCAATAGGCAAAGGTCAAATCTTTGAGAACCAAGATTCCGCGACCAGCCAGCTCCAATCTAATTTATCTAATACTCGTACTTTCGAAATACTTTATACAACTCATGCATAAAAGAGGTCAGGCCCAACAGAAGGTTAATTTGTTTGATTTATGATTTAATTATAAAGAGATGGTGGTGTCTCGAAAGAGTTCGTTAATCGCGAGTAGAGAGAAAAAGCCTTCAAACGATCGAGAATGCGAATACTATGCATTTTGTATAGGAGTTTTTTGGTTATGTGCAGGAAATGATCGACTGGATGTCCTATCTATCGGTGGTGGCCACCCTCGGCTTTGTGGTATTCTTCGCTGTGGGACCCGGATCGATACCCTGGATGATCACCGCCGAGCTCTTCTCCCAGGGACCCCGGCCCAGCGCCATGGCCATTGCCGTTTTGGTCAACTGGATGGCCAACTTTGTGGTCGGCATTGGTTTCCCCAGCATGAAGGTGGGTGGAGCTACGCTAAACTAACTACTAAAATGATCAACTAATAATGTTTTTACTTTTCAGACTGCCCTGGAAAACTATACCTTCTTGCCGTTTAGCGTTTTCCTGGCCATCTTCTGGATATTCACCTACAAGAAAGTGCCCGAGACCAAGAACAAAACCTTCGAGGAGATCCTGGCCCTCTTCCGGCACAACAACGGCAGGTATGTGATTTTTTAGTTTAATCATTACCCAGCTAATATTCTGCACACAAATCATGGCAATTTGTCGACTAGTTAACCAACTCATAACCAAAAACATTCTCTAACCAACACAAGAACATCGAGTTTGTATACTCTGTCCCCTCTCAACATTACTTGGAAGTTTATTATGCGGTTTGCATACCCCACTTGATCCCTTGAACCCAGAGCCCTAGTGTCCAGTTCAATGATCAAATCTATTCATTTGTTTTAGTTTGAAAATTTTGTATATATTTTGAAGTTTTCGCACAAATGAGTTTTGAAAATAACCCTTTGACTTGAAATACGTTCCATGTGTGCCCCGAAGGACTTTTCGAGATAGTAGACTGTACGGGTAAGTTGCATGAAGTCATCGAAGGTGATCCAACCCAGGCCAGGCCCAATGGGTCGGCACTTTTAAATTCCGAATCTAAAATCCCACAATCAAATCCGATCCGATGCGTTTCGCTCTTCAAACTACCACCTTTAAAAGTAGCTCGTATTGCTGTACTTTATTTAGCCACTTTATGTACAAAATTTTAACCGAAAAATCAAAAAGAAATTATTCGATTCGAAATTGTGAATTCCTGCGCTCAAAGTTTCTACAAATTTTTCGGCATGTCTGCTTAACTTTGCCTGTACTTTGTTACGAATCGTTAATTTGTTACTCCAACTACTACAACTACAACCCATAAAAAACTGGCTGCCGTTAAAGCAAGATAAATAAAAATATTAGAAACAAAAACCAAAAATATTTAAATACCCAACTATTTAATATCAATTTTAATACTCTACTCTCCAACTCTCTCTCTCTCTCTATGCATAGCTATATCGTTACCTATACTTACTATATAATAATTAAGAGTCGCATCTCATCTGTCTGTGTCCCCATGTATCGAATCAGAATCAGAATCGCTCTCATTGCGTATATCCCCTCATAGTCCATTATCTAAATAAATTGGTTAGTTTAAGACAATTATAACTCATGATTCATGAACCCACTCACAACCACACACCTACACTGACCTTTTTTCTAAACTATTTTAGCGAGGAAGGTGCTGATAGTGGCACCCTGGAGATTGAGGACTCCTCCTCACGTTCCAAAGCTCAATGATAAGTTCCACTTCCCAGAACCAGTGACTTCTCTTTGATCAACCCTTTCTATTAATGTATAAAAACCAATCCCTTCACTCATTTCTGGAAGAAAAGATGTTGCCGAAAATCTGAAAGCCATTTACTTCTAGAAATAGTGTTAGTTTAAATCATGTTTATTTCACAATTTATGTTTTATTTATAAAATAAATGTTATTTTCTTAAAAAAACTTACATTTATTATTATTTGTTAATTTAATTAATATTATTTCGAAGTCGCGCCTAATAACTTCCAAGCAGAATTACATACCAGACACGTTACAGCTACAGAGACCCCTTTGTGTTGAACCAGAATCCTTTTTCTGTGTCCTCCCGACAATAAACTCTCCAAATTGCTCTCATTAGTTGCAAAGAAATTAAATTTACCAAATACGTTTACACTTAAAACATAATCGTAGAGTGTGCGAATTTCAGGAGTATGCTAAACTGCACAAATAGCTTGGAGCCACAAAGTATGAATTCTGGCATCGAACATGCCGCCTTGATGGTATCCGAGGAGAAGACCCAACATGACTCACGTAAGAATCCAAAACACGCCTACGTTCCTACGCCTAGTACACCTCAATTTCAATCTGAATCCGAATCCGAATCCGAGCCCGAATCCTATACCTGAAAACCAAACCAAAACACAACATAAAATATATAATCCCACAACCCTAACACCTTGATTGCGTTTCAGTTTCAAATCCCCTGTATAAATTTGAGTTTTTAATTCACGTTATTTGTTGTGCAAATTGCTCGAACGACACATCCAATATTTGCATATCCATAAACACATGTTGTTGCTAAACAAACACAAGCCAGAAATGTCCTCTAGGTAAAAAAGACGAACCCTAATTTAAAATATATATAGACTTGTTAAATGTTCAAACCGAAAACCGAAAACACCGGCCCATAACCAAACAGACCGAACGCATCCACAATGTAAATTCCTTTATAAGCAACACGTGTTCAACGTGTCGCATAATTAATTTTTTGCTTGGCCTGAAGGCGAAATTATTCCCCAAATTAGAAACAAATAATTAAGGGATGTTAGTCGAATCTCCAAGGATATTAAAAATAATTACTTCCCGAATGAATAACATGCCACACATTACCGAGCAATTAGCTGACACTTTTTCAGTTTCGTTTTTAAGCCAAAACAGAAATATACATTTCCCGAATCCATTCAAAAATCCCTCTACCAATCTCGGATCATCTCCACTCATTAATATGAATATTTTGTGTGTGTGTCAATAAATTTCTGATTGATATTGTTTGCCTAGTAATTGTATATTTTAGTTTGGAATGCCACTATTGTTTAGTTTTTAATAAAAAATAGACGCTTGTTATTGTAGAACTTCAATCTGTACTCTTCTAATCTGTAATTAAAATCTTATGCGATACTCTCTCGTATCTCTGAATAAATTAACTATCTCGCATTATTTATTTCCATTTGGATTTATGAATTGTGTTTTGAATCAAACTGAATTTTAAACATTGGAAATCTCTCAATTAATCGATCAATCGACCAATCATCACAACTGGACCAAATAACACACAACCGACACTCAACTATTGTATGTAACCAACCGAAAATCCCAATCCGGCGACTATCTGATCTTGCATGAAACGAAAAACTAAACTAAAATCGAATCAAAAATCGGCAATCAAAAAATGTCTCCACCGAGATATCCTTTACCGTACTTTTGTAATAATCAAGTGTTTGGTACGACCTCGTTTTCCCTGACGGTTGAAGGCATGGGTCCCTATCCGCTGAGCGATAGCACCAATCTCCTGGGTCCCGGGTCGAGCAGCTATGGTCCGGTCGGATTGGTCGGTTCCGGATCAGGGCCCGGGTCCGGTCAGTGCTACACGAACTACGGCACCAATCTGCAAACGCCGCAGCCGGTGCGAAAGTGCCACTACGATGACATCGATGACTACAGTTTCCGCCGACACTCGGCCCACGGAAGGATGTCATGTAGGTTGACCCAGCACCACCGCTAACTAAATAAGCCACCACGCAAGCTAGTCAGCCCATCAGCTAATTAGCCATTTGAGCCACTGAGCTATTAGCTATTGAGCCACCACGCAGCCACCGATCCACTCAAGCATTTACATGACAAATGCCGATAGCGTGCTGCGTCAAAAACAACAAAATGCACTCCAAATAAATGCACCCCAACAACCATATAATACCTATATTTAGTCGAAGGCTTGAACAGAAGCCAAAACGAACCAAAGACTGTTCGGATTTGATCTGAATCGTAGCTTATATTGTTTTCCTTTCGTTTATATCCCCTATACAGTACGCAAGTGAATGGGAAACAACTGAACTGGGGACCAACTATCTAAATGTATCAAGCGAACCGATTGGCTAAGTAAAGAAAAGTCGCACCACTCTGTCTCTGGATATACCCACAGAACAAAGAACAAACCCACTAAATTACAACACTCGCTCAAAGATCAGAAAGCCAAGTGCCAATAATACAAACAATCACATTCAAACTCGTGCGACACTTTCATTTCAAATCATTTGAAATAAAATTGATATTGAAAGCCAACTAATTAAACCATAATCATTGGCTTGTTATTATTCTTTTTTTTTTAATTTCGAAAACCATCTGCCTCGGCAATTTTAATTAATTTGAAAATACTCGTTAATACTATTTTAAGTATTACAAGTTTCAACAAAAACTGTACTCCATATTGGCAATCATAAATTATAAACCGCTCTCCGAAAAAACCGAAATCGTTTCAGTAAATTAATTTATCAATCAATCAGTCCATCAATCAAGCAACCAGCCACCTAGCCCCTCTCGAGTTCATCAACGCCATGTGGATATTGTGTTTTGTTGATTTTATCGACTGAGCATGAGTTTTTGCTGCATGAGTATTATTGGCATGGACTTTTTGCATGCACTGTTTAATTAGCAGTAGTGGAATTTATATTTATATAGCAAAGCTACCAATGCCCGCTAAAAAACAAAATTAAAAACGAAATAATAAATCAAATACTAACGATGCATAGAATCAATGAAATTTGGCACGCAATATTAATTGGTTAATCTCTTTGCTTTTTATTTTTTTGTACGTTTTTCTGTTTGATTTTGGTTGGCGTATGTTTTTTATGCTGAACAGCTGCATCCGAGCGATTTTTAGAAGGCGGCCGAAGTACACACCAGGGCCGGAGCGCTGCCTCTGCGCCCCATCACCCTCGTCAGCCTCCACCTGTCTGCCCGAGCAACGGGCCTTGACTGAGGAGCGCCTCGCCTCCTGACTCTGCCAGTGTTCGTTCCACGAGTCGCGCTGAGGATCAGCTGCAGCATCTACAACAACAACAACAACAACAGCAGCAGCAGCAGCAACAGTTGCAACACCACCAGCAGGTGCACCACCAGTCCTGCTATCCCACACACGAATACGTACACTGTAGCTATGAGAAGGAAGTCGTATGTGATCAAGCCAATCCAGCACCACAGCAACCACATCTAGAGCATCTTGAGCAGCTAGATCAGCAACCACTGCAGCAACAGCAACAGCAACCATCGCACCACTGCCAGCAGCAACAGCAGCAGCGCAAGCACAGCCATAGTCCGCACCACAGTCGGCACACCTCGCCGCACTCGCACCACTCTGTTTCCAACAACAACAGCAGCAGCCACCACCACCACTCGCACCACAGAAGCCACAGGCGCCGTCGCCAGGGCAGCGGCAGTCTGCCAGGAGCCCACCAGGCCTCCTCTTCCTCGGCCAATCCCGCCTCGGTGCGTCCCTCCATCTGCACCAGCCGCCGGCATCGTTCTGTCACCGAGCTATCCTCGCACAACTGCCAGGACCCCGCTTGCTCCGACCGCGAAGTCCAGGAGATCCTAGTTCGCAAAACATGCTGCAACACTGCCACCAATAGCTCGTCCAGAACAGAGCTGGCCCAGTGCTTCGCCGAGGACCTGTACGGCTCCTCCAGGAGGCCCAGTAGCTGCTGCACCAGCTCGGATTATTGCTACCAAACCGATTCCACCAGCTTGTACGGCTCCCGTTCCTCGCTCAGCAGAAACAATTCCATCAAATCAGCATCCGCTTTGGTGAAAAAGCACCACAGGAGTCAGAGGAGCCTGCTGCCCGAGCACCGCCATCCCAGCTACACCTCCATATCCTTGAGGGGATTGAACGCCAGTCGTCCCAACAGCCAGTTGGGATCTCTGACCTCCATATTCGATCGGGCCAAGAACATGGCCCCAGAACAAGGATGCTCCCTGGAGCGGCAGAGCTCCAAGGGTGCCTTGAGTAGCACAGAGTTGCCGGAGTACGCTTGTTCCCCCTCGCCCATACGCTGGAGCTTCCTGGCAGATGGCAGGTCTCCCACGGAACTGGAAGGAGCTGTTGGTGGTGAGGGGGCCGAAAAAGAGCCGGAGGATAAGCTGGATGCCTGGCAGGTGCCAGAGCCCGAACCCGAAAAGAAACCATGTCGGAAAATCACCTCCAGCACCACCACATCCGAGACGTGCTGGAAGAGCACAAGCTCCGTTTATGACGAGGGTCCTAGCACTTCGGCAGCCGCCGCCAGGAAGCGGCGGGGCAGCAAGGGGAGTCGCGGCAGCCGGGGCAGCAGGGGGAGTGGCAACTACCATTGCGAGTTCGAAGAGGAGACCACCACCACAGTGATGTTCCACCAGGATGCCGGTGATTCGTACAACAATTGCTGCAGCAACAACTACAACTACATACAATGCAACAGCTATCTGGACCAGGACCTGCAGATAACCAGTGAGGACATCCACCAGTACTTGTCCAAGGGCGATGCCACGGCCAGCGATATCCTGAACAACTCCAAGAACTATCCCTTCCAGCCCAGCAACGCTCTCGAGTTCCAATACAAGAACAACTTCCAGCAGGGACAGAATCTGAACAACAACAATACGAACACCACGAACACGGCTTCCAGTGACGCGGCGGAGTGCTTCCAGAGCTACAGAGCCAGCTCGAAGGAAACCAATCTGAACCAGAGCTCTACGGAGCAGCTCTCGCCCACAAATATTAATTTATCAACGAGCTCGAACAACATAAATATTGTATTCAGCAGCAGCTTGGAGAGGAATGCCAATGAGGTGAAATTCATCAACAATAGGGGGGGCGCTGGAGGCACCACCGGCGAAATAGGATGCGAGAGCCACCATGCCGGCTACTTGCCCTACACCTATCCCAGTTATGATTACACGAATATGTCGGGAAATTCCCATTTCGAGAAGCCCCTGGGAATCGATGAGTTGCCCAAGGAGTTTGCCGGAGCAAGCGCTGGGGCAGTAGTTGGGTTGGGAGTTGCAGGATATGGAGGTGCCTCGACCACCAGCGAGCACTCCTCATCGCTGCCGTCGCCACCACCGTTGACACACCACCAGCAGCTGCACCACTTCGAGTCCTTCGATGCCGCCTCCGAGCACAATTTGCTGGCGCAGCCCCTGTCGCCCGGATCCCCACTCTCCGGCTCGGTAAATCCCGCTGGTGATGATTTCGTGCAGATGCATCACTACCATCACAGCACTGACTCCCCACAATCGCAATCGCACCAACCGCACCACAGCCACGCCCACTCGCATGCGCACCACACCCACCAACACCAGCATCAGCATCAGCACCAGCACACGCACCACCAGCATTCGCACCACACCTGCGACCTGACCGAGGAGCAATTCCGGCTGGGATCGGCTTTAAAGCGAGTGCGCAAGCGAGCACGCAAGTACACCGACTTCATGCGCAAGAAGTGAAGCGGTTGAAGCCCATAAGCCAGGACTCACGGCATCCTGCATCCCCTATAGATTCACCCTACTTTGGCCGCAAGTATCTGGTGGTCTCGAAGCGGCGCTCCCAGAGTCTGGACGAGGACTAACAGCCTGGCGGCGACTGGACAAGCAATAACTGAATCCGGGAGCGGAACCATATTAACATTTATAATTAAAATTTTTACACTGCCAAAAAAAAGGAAGAGGATTAAACTTAATTTTTTGCTAAGCCAAAAACTCTGTTAAAAGCGAGAATCACTGAAACGAGACACTAGCACAATGGGAAGAGTGGATTTTTAAACGAAAGACAAATAGTTTAAATCTTAAATTAAGTTACAGAGATAAAAAGACAGAGAGAAGGTAATTAATCAAAATCTGTTTCAAATCTGTTGGTTTGTTTGATCAGAAAAATCCACTCCTCCCAGAGCACAACCACACATACGAATCACATCAGCTACAAAAACCAAAAAGAACACAAAACACCTACACATACAAAAAAAATGGAAGATGAACAACGACTATTTTAAATAAAATACTTAAGCTAACAGTGCGTATACATAATAGCAGAGTTAGGGGTGAGAGAGGAGAACATTTGTATATTCAACTTATATATTAAGCGAAGGTTTTGAATTTGCATATTTAAATTGACTAAAAACCATATACATACATAGATAAGAGCCAAGGCAAATGGAAATAATAATGCACACACCTACTCAAGCCTAGATGATAGAAAACTAAAAAAAAATAAATTATAAAAATGGAAAGAATCAACCAATCTAAAATACCAGTTAATGATAGCTATAAGGATGCGATGGATCAGATCGGAGCAGCGCCACAAGATTTAGAGTTTCAGCAACCGCAACTGCAAACTGCAACCTGCAACTGCAACTAAATAATAATAAAAACATTATTAAAAATAAATAAACAAAAAATGAAAACGACAAACGAACAGAAAAGTGAACAGCAACTGTAGTTTGGCACACTAAATGCAAAGTTTAAAGTTATAAACAGAATATTTAAAAAACAAACAAAGAGTTAAGATTACACAATAATGTGAGAGAGGGTTTTGTTAATATTTTTTTTGATAAGCGCGTTTTTATGATTGAACGAGTTTCTTCAGGGACTGCTTGCGATTTTTGTAATAAAGCAATAAGCCGTTTTGCTCAAGGATCAAACACGTTTCCCGTTTCCCCCATCCTGCCCCCGGTTTTCTCTTCTTTTATGAATTTTATCTTATGGGCAGGGCCGTTGAGAGGGGGGGTTAGCCGGGTAATTTTCCCGGGGCCCGCAATGGACAGGGGCCCGGCAGCGGGGTCTAATGACCGGGGCGTCAGCGGGACGAAAACGAAAAAGGGCCCGTGAGGAATCCATGCCCCGGGGCCCGACATGGCTTCTCGACGGCCCTGCTTATGGGAGAGGTGTCCTGACGGCATGTCAGGTCCTCTGCTTCGTGTTTTCGTGAATTATCCCCAACAACTGTCTTCCAATTATACTTTCTAGTTGTATCTCTCTAGTTTCAGTTGCTCTGTTTCGAAAGTGAACAAAAATGAAATAACTAAATGTAAACTAAGCACTCGAACTTAATTTAATAGCCGTTGAATCAGACGTACCTTGCGTGAGAACAAAACGAGAAAATTGTAAATAACTGCTGTTGATTAATTAATAACCTAATTTACGACTAACTAACTAAATGAACTTAATTTGTAGACATTAGCCAAGGCGAATCATTATGAATTAGTGAACCGAAAATAATAAATATAAATGCACTGCCAAAAACAAAGGTTTTAAGTAAATGAACAACAAAATAGGATTCGAAACAGAAGTTCACACAAAAAAAAAACCAAAACCAAAAACCAAACCAAATAAAAAACACAAAATTGAAACGAAAAAGAAAAACTGCTGTAAATATAAGAATGAATACATATAGAGAAATCATAGACATTTTTTAAAGGCACATTAATTAATGAGAAGCATGCAATTTGCAGATTTTTTACATTATTTTAATGAACTAAGCAAAACAATAATGAGTTGAAAGGAATTACGAAAACCAATAATAATTAAATGAAAGTAAGAGAATAAATTGCCAAGCGGCGACGCGATTTTGTAACAAAATCAAAAGAAAAAATGTTAACATTGCGTAAAGTTAAAAACAAAAGAGAAAAAAAAAACAAAATACCAGAACAACACTAACACGACACCGGAAACGGAAACGAAAGCGAGTAGCGAGTATCAACCGATAGCCGGAAACCGATAACCGATAGGCGAACAGGTCTTGAGTTGTGTGCACTAATCGAACTGTAAATACCAGATCAGCGAACTAGCTGAAGCCGTAAGGAAGATTATGAAATTATCCAGTAATAGGAGAACGAAAATAACCAAAACCAGGCATAACACCCTTTTAAAGTTCAAGTAGCAATGACACTAACTTACCAGTTACCCCCCGAAACCAAAGACCTCGATGGCGGAATTAATAAATGGGGATCGATAATCACACAACAACAACAAAAACAACAAAAGAAAAACAAAAAACAACCAGCTGCAAGAATTAGTGAGATACCGTTTGAAATATATAGAAGAATTAACACAATTAACAATGACATTATCCCCCTAGCCGTTATTTATACCATTTTTTTACGTATTTGTATTTTAGTTAGTGGCTCGGATGGAGCGATCCACAATATATGTTCTAGCATTTGTCATAGCCACATATAGTTGTGTACATAACTAGTTAAAATTGTGCATACAAAACGGTTATCTTAAGTATATAAATACACGAAAAGGTGAATATTAGACAGGCACACAGAAAAACTCACAGATACAGACTTGACACACGGATATAAATTCTGATCGATCCAATTATTGAATTGGAATGAAAAACAACCAAAAACAAAATGGCAATGAGCGCAGAAATAATGCGAAATAATAATTATTATAATTATTAATATACAACAATAAACTTGAACTTAGGTATATGATTCTGAATTTAAATAATTTTTAGTAAAGCAGAACAAAGAAACCGAAACCAAAAGCAAAAAACAAAAACCGAAACTCTAAACACTTGGATGAAATTAAAAGACAACTTATTAAAAATACAAATAAAAAATTGATGAATTAAGTAAAGTAAATTGCTCAATTTAGCAAAGAGTATAAATAAAGAATTATACGTTAAGTAATAATTTCAAAATACAAACTCTTGTTATTTTTTGGGAGGAGACATGGGATCTTATGCGATATTAATCGATAACAAAACGAAAGGACATCTTTGCGCATGTCCTGGAGAAGTGTCACGCCGCAACTAACACTACTCTGAGCTTCGAGTGTATATACTGGGGTGTGTAAACGAGCAACTGGCTAAAATGGAAAGCGTATTACAAGTTTAAAATATGTTAACTGCCTTGCGTCGAAAAATTCGGCTTGGAATGCAGCGCACGGTTTTGATTGCAGTCCTCCTGGCTGTAGGGATCTTCAGCTACGCCTTCCTCAACCTCAAGTTCTGCTTCAAGTTGATGTCCCACCGGAGCCTCAACCTCATGGTAACACCGTGATTTCCGCAATTAACACACTCACCCAGTTTTAAACTCCCCCTTTCCCAGTGTCAGAAATTCGAGAAACATGAATACAGCGGCTCTCTATGCGAGGAACTCTGCGGTGCTCAGTCTTCCTTCGACAACTTCCAATGTCCTTTGAACGATATGAAAACTATACTTTTTACAGCCGAGAAAAATGGAGATATGTATGCGGTGAAGGTAGGTCCGGGTTGCCTCCATTTTCCGGCTTTTGGTTGTCATGGTCGCGAATGTCCTTTGTCGCATTTCAGTTGGCCCGGCATAATGATGACGAACTGAGCTGGACAAACAGCAAAGGAGAGGCCATTTATCCCAAGATAGAAGAGTTCCATGAGATTGTTAAATTGCATATCATACTGGCCTATAATGTCACATTGGATGACAATATGGTAAGTCTTAAAAAAGGATATTTAAAGTATCATTGCATGTATTCCTTGAACTATAGATCCGAGCCCTGGTCAACCAAGAGATATCTGATGATAACTCCCAGCAAATGGTTAGTTTCTGGAGGCTTTTCAAGGATAATAACTACATGATGGGCAAGCTCTTCGACGAGGAGTCCATTTTCCCAGCAGTTTTGGGGTCCTGTGGACCTTATTATGCCACTGAGGGTTTGGAAATAGTGCAGTCCAATCCAAGCATAATGCAGTATCTGTAAGTACTTAAGCCCACAAGGATATATTATAAATTTATGTGATTTGGTGATCTTTTAGTGCCTCAAATCGCTTGCAACGCCTAAAGCATGCTCTCAACATAATGGAGTACATTTTCCGACTGGACGAAATGAAGCCGGAACCCCTAAAAATGTGCAAGATGCAAGTGAATCGCTTTGGCACCACGCCGGAAAGGAGATTGAAGTACCAGAGTGCCGAGCATATTTATGTGGAGAGCCAGCTAGATAAGAGGCTGTCGAGGGGCGTCAAGTGCCACACCAACAAGGACTGCCACTTCCACTCCTGCATCGGGATGTGCGACGAAGAGAACAAGGCCTGCACGCACATTCAGCAGAACAACAACTTCCAGATATTCTGTGAACACGTCCTCCTGGGCGGAGGAACCTTTCAGCCAGGACTTCTGAGCGGAGTGCGTCTGTCGAAGCCGCTGCAAAAACTAGTGAAGATGTGCATCCAGCCGCCGAAGGAGCATCAGGTGCCAGGACGACAGCTGGCTCCCAACGCCCAGCTTGCTCTGAGGATCTACAATGAACTGAAACAACTGCACCAGGCTGCGGCAGCGGCGGCAGGATCCGAAACCTCCGACGAGGGGCAAGGACAACGGGGTGTCTGAAGGCAATGGGAATTTTTTAGTAGACGGTAGATCAATTGGCGTATTGCTTGGCAGGTTTGCTTGCTCAAAACTCGTAGCATTTTTACATATAGAATTAATTATATCGAAATAAAACCGAAAAAGCTTTTTATTAACTTGAAAACTGTGATTTGAATTGCAATTCTCCCGTTTTGTGGCGCCCTCTACCGTGGAATAGAAGAGTTATACTCTCTACATGTATTTGACACGTGTAGTCTACGTTTACATGACTTTTAACGCCAAACGAATTCAAAAACCAATTTAAATTTGAGTATTTTATGTTTATTCAGCTACTTTTGCTTTATTATTATTCACTTTGAAAATTTTTAAATTCAGATTACATGCTTTGTTTGGGTACATACAATTTGCATATTGATTTCTGGTTATATTCATATTTTGCCGCCATTACCACCGGAGCCCAATTGTTGATCTCAAAACGGCATTGTTCGACCTGCGAGCCCGGCTAGCAGCTGCTTACTTGGCTAAAACACAGATTAACACGTTTACTTCATGCTGTTCGCATTGCACGGGCGTACATTATGTCGTATATTGTAAGTATGTATATATATTTATGTTAGTTAGATTAATTAGATAAACTAAAACACACATTTCAAATATACCACCACAATTATCTAGAACATCGAGGGTGTCGCGGCCTTAAATCGCGGCCTCTGGGATTTGACTCGTAACGTTTTTAAGTACAACAATTAGTTAATTGGTAAGTGCCATAAATATGTATAATCAAAAAAGAATTCAGTATGTTACATGTTACGATCGATCGGCTGGCTGTGACTTAGTGGGGGTTTAGTGGGAGTTCGAGTCCCACCTACGAGGGGTATACAGTGCAAAAATGTAGAAAATGTTGTGGCCATTTGAATAGCTCCTCACTGTGCGTTTGCTTGTCTGGGGATCTTGTCTAAGCGATCCCCCCATATCGATCCTACCCGATCCGATCTGTCGTCGCGACGTTTAACATTTAATTACGAATTATGCCGGAGGTTCGTTTCACAATTTTTGTAAAAAAATACATTTCATGTTCGTCTTCCACGCTTCGCTTCCTACATTTAGCTATGCTAAATCATTATTGTTATTCTTCGCTTTGATATATTCAAATTGCATTCATGTTCCAGACTGTTACCGGTGTACTAGAGATATCTTAGCATTTCCGTCCGATTCAGAGGGAGTGTGTGCTTGGGGTGCTTTCAGAGAGAGAGACAAGCTGGATTGGAAAGTATTGTGTGAACAACCGCTTAGTAACTTCGTCTGGTGCTTTATACATTTAATCGTTTTATCAAATCCTGGTCCTTTGGCGGTTACTTTGCTCGAGGGATATATAGAGAGACACACGACACGCATGCATATTTTATATCCCTGGCCCTGGCTTATCATCGTATGCTACACTGTACATTATCCTTACTGTCTCCTTATTACAAACTAACAATAACGCACAGACAGACACCAATGAGAAATATATACGCTTCGAAAAATCGCTTTTGGATATACATTTTTGGATTCACTTAAGTGGTATTGTTAAGGTATAAGAGTTGCATTTTTTGATGACTGCTTACTCGCTAATGTTTTGTGTTTTGTTCCAAAAAAAGAAACTGAAAATCAGAATATTTGAAACCAAGATTAAAGTATATATGTAACTGAGCCAGATGATGTCTATTTTTTAAATCTGTATAAAAACTAAAAAATAAAGTAAAAACTCAGACTGGTACAACTTTACTGTTTCTTGTTTTGATTACGTTTAAAGCTTACATATTTTATTTGTAAAACATAAAGTACAAAACGATTTGCATTGCATTCTTAAACTAAAGTTACGCTTAAATTATTTCACGACGTTTGCTTACACGAATCTCTGCTTCAGTTCTCACTAAAGCAAATAAGGTTACGTTTAAATTATGATTAACATTTAGCAGTTAAAACTAAATCTAGGTACCGAACTAAAACTAAAAGTACAGTATACGCGTAAAATAGTTATACTCTTACTCAGCTTCGCTATCTGCGTTTAATGCGAATACGAACGAATACGAAACGAAATTATAAATTGCTTTTGATTCTGAGTGTTCTCGTGTAGTGCTCTCGACTGCCGGTTTATAAATATAAATAATTCCGAGGCGGTAAAGTACAAAATGTAAGAGCAAAAAGAGTCTAAATTATGGTAAAAATGCACACAATATATAAAAGGTATTCTTGAGCATATAATACTTTGCGTTTCATATACACAAATCCGGAAATGGTAACGAAACGGAATAAATATAGAACAGAAAGACGGCTCAAACTAGTCACTAAAAGGTATTCTCTGAACGCAGATGAGAAAAAATAAATAAATTACAAGTTACATACAACTTAGGATTGAGTATGTGGTGTGGTGTGGTATGGTATGGTGTGGTGTGTGGTGTGTGTGTTTGGGTGGGTGTGAGCAAAACTAACAGTAAACAGACGCACAGACGAAAAACAAGTGCGAGGCAAAATGCTCACTTCGGGGTGGCGGGTGGTATTAAAACCTTTTGCCCAAAAACACATTACAATATCATTTTCTCCTACTTCCGTTTGTTTTGTTTTAGCCCAAAAGCTTATTAATTTGCTTGGAGTCTAGCATTTAGCTAACATGCTGCTTTCCATCGACACACAATTACTTGTTTTTGGTTGACAGCGGATTGGAGAGCATGAAGATCAGGTCGTTCTGCTGCTGCAGGATCTTGTTCAGCATGTCCCGCCATCCGGCATAGCTCTCCTGTGTCGCCGCCTTGCATATCATTGTGACCTCTGGTATCTTATTGGGGTCAGTTGATTTGATTTGGAAGCGGCAGTCGCCCAGTTCCTTCATTTGCATGTGATTGAGCTGAGTAACAGAGAAAATTATTAAATAATCAGGTTTATAATTAATTTCATAGAATTCCCTTACCTGTATATGCGAGCGGTATTTGTATGTGGGACTGGAGTACTGATTCTTTGCCTTTTCAATGTCCGCAAAGATAATGATCTGCTGGAAGAGGAACATCTGCAACTCGCGCTGCTTCTGTCCCGCATCCACCACACAGCTCATAGGTCCTTGCATCAACAGATTGCCCTGGGCGGTGATCTCACCCTCAAAGTCCTGCAGGCTGCGCAGCACCACCATCATGTCATTGACGGCCTTCACCACCACCTTCATCTGCTGGTAGGCCTCCTGGAGCATGGGCACCTCCTTGTATAGACCCGCTCCTTCGGTGGCCTTGATGATCTCCTTGATGAGCAGTTCGTATTTGGTAATGCGCTGCACTGGCTTGATGATCAGATCGCTCAACTGAAAGTGGAATAATTTAATTAATATTTGAATTACACAAAGTCTGAAGTCGAGTACTTACACACATGCGATGTCCCAGCTTTTGGCGTATGCTATCGAAGTAATCATTGTTGTCGCTGACTATGTACTCGGAGAGGGGCTTGTTGCTGCAGTAGGTGTAGTACAAAGAGAATTTCGGGGCCGAGCGCTTGATGAGCGGTCCCAGATCTGCAGGTGATTTTTGGCAGTTTCGCAGGGCCCTCAAGAAGTAGCTAACGAAGGGAAATGAGACAGATTAAGTAAGATTTCAGATAAATTTGCTTCTCTTGACTTACTCCCTGTGCCACTCGTAGATGTCTTTGATGTTGTTGAAGACCAATTTCATTTTGCCGCCCTTCAGTCCCTCGGGCATGGGGATATCACTGTTCGGGTTGTTGATCTCTGTCATGTAGCTGGAATTTTAAATTTTAAGCTTTAGGAAGACTCTTCTTTAAACCAAAGTGGATTTCGTGAACCTACCCATTGACAATGTCATTCAGATCCTGCACATAAGACTCCTCCGTGGAGACCAGTTCCACCAAGACGCACTGCCGCTTCTTCAGGGCACTACTCTTGTCTGGCACACTACCGTGACCCTGTTGAAAGGACGATAAGTTGTGATGGTTATAAGTGAGCAAAAACACAAGGTAGCTCCCTAATCCGATTCTCACCTCTTCATTGTTGTCGTGGGAGCGTCCATGGCCATTGGTGCTGGCATTCTCGGCTCCTACACTGCCATCCACTCGACTATTGCACTCGTGCTGTTCCTGAATTGCAAAAATAATAATCGAAGAATACGGTTAACATCGTAGTCCATCTGGCTGGAAGTCCTTAGGACACTTACCGTCCTCTCCCTGACAATTTGTTCAATTTCCGATATGCCATCCATTTTGCCGGGGCTGGCCTGCAAAAATAAAGTGAAAAGGAAAAGGGTTAAGTCAATGATGGTCGGGTCAAATGCGAGCAAAAAGTTTCATTCTCTGGCAGCGATTATTGCATTATCCTCCCACCCTACCCTACACCACCTCATCGCCCCATGCAGGCGGCTAATTGAAAAAGTTTTTCCCACCAAAATGGATTGCAATCTAGGGAATATCATCTATGCACTTGATTCAATAGCTTTCGAGGCGCACAGTCTCTAATGAGAATGGGCAAAAATTGAATAAACGATGAATTGAATCAATCTCTGGCGCTTTAATCTCCACCCCGCATGCCTCATTCCTCATATGCCACTGCCACTGCCATGAAAATGAATACAAATAGAGTTGAGTGGGAAAGCTTTTATCATTTTGTGGCAATTTTCAAAATAAATATACACATTTGTATTATAGCCTAGTGCGGACGGACCCCACGTCGGTTGCATGTTCAACCCGAATTGAATCACTCGCTTATTTTTGTTCTCCCACTTTCTCCCACTAACAGCACACTGGGCCCCCCAATTAATTTCAGTTATTTTCGCTGCCATTCCTGTTGCATAAATAACAAAACTTAACTAAACACAAACACAGCAAAGCACAGCACACGTATCCGCGACTTGTTGGTTTTACTAAATTTATAACCAAAATCAAATGTGGCAAATTTGCTTTTCGAGGAGGGACGGGGAAAACTTTGCCTTGGCAGTTGGCAAACCAAAGATAATATTGTGTAACTAGCCTGCTTCTTTATTTATTATTCTTAGGCCAAACTTTCCATTATTTTCAATACAACTATAAACTGTTTTTTCTTTTTCTGACTTATAGATAAGATTGGGAAGTCAGCTGTTCAGGTGAGAGCCTGGTGAAATGTACATTAATTGGTCATCGGACTGGAGGGACAATAAATGAGTTGCACACGCTGTGGCTATTACAAAATGAATTGCAGCTTACAAACAAGCGGAAAAAGCAGCTCATGGCACGTGTTGCTTAAAATTCCCAGCACAGCACTGAGTTTATATGAATTATTGTGTTTTTTTTGTTGGCTTTCCTTTTATGGAAAAGTGTCTTTTAAATACAAATTAACTGTGGCCTCTATAAGGATCTGGTTCGAAGCGACGACGACGTCGACGCATTTTGGCAACGCGATACCGGAGAATCTCGAAAGGCGACTGTGCGCCGAGCGATGAAAAAAGCGACTGACTGACTGCTCGCAGCACGGCCTAATAGTTTCGCCTGTTGCCCAAGCATGTTTTACATATGTAGGCATACTAACCAACCCACCCACCACACAACCACCCAACCACCCACCGCCCAACCCATCCACCCACTCACGCATACAATCAAAACAAATAAGTTGTGATTCCCCCGGCCGTCTTTGGGAGCGACATCAAAAAGAAACTCTCAATCAACGCCTCGCCAACAATTTCGTCGCTCGAAGTCACTCGAGGAAAAGCGTTGAAATAATTGTATGGCATATATAGTATTCTCTGGCCAAACACAGAGATATATTAGCGATAGCGATAGAGAAACGGAGAATCAGGGATATATATACTACAGAGTGGGAGAGAGCCAAAGAAATGTCTTTGTATTCCCCGTGAGCGTAAGTGTTTTTGCGTAGCTTTGCAGTGCCTTCTGGGTGTTGTTGTTATAAATTCTTAAATACATAAATTAATTCGCATTTTGCGGCAACGGCAGCGAAATATTCTAGAGAGTGTTGACTGATCGACAAGGAAATACCTCTGACTATAAATTCTGGAAAAAAAAATATACAGTGCTTGGTCAATTTGAAGGCAATTGAGATTAAAAGTTATCAGAAATTAAAAGTATTTTCTGGAAGTATTAGTAATTTTTGCACCTTAAGAGCCTTGTTATGGTAACCAGGCTAGTTGCCCTGCAAGTCTGATATCAGAATAGAGTTTTCCATTTGAATTTCATCAGAGGGAAAGCTACAATAAAAGGAAAATCCAGTCGACCACGTACCCACGCAATGACGTACACCACTCTAAGTGGTGTGACATTTAATTAGCCTGTTCAAAAAAAAAAAAAAGAACGTATAGAAGGGGGTGGGGCTAGCAGTCAGAACGGAAGGAAGGCAGTGGGCCCAAGTTGGTCGACCTGCAATGGCTGATGTCACAGAAACACAGAAATTTACACACATAGAGCACAATGGGCGCGAAATTCGACAAGGAAAACTATTAAAAATTAATGACAATGCAAATAGGCGAGCTAAACAAAGGTGAGACAGAAGGAAGAAGGCCGAGACCCCAATGCCAACTGTGCCAAAAAGTTAAGGCGAATGACAGTAACCTAACTGGGTTAAGAACCCTGAAATAATTCACTGTATTTACTTTATTTTCCTGTAAACAGGAAAGAATACAATTATATGTTGACGCATCAAGGCAAGCAGACGATATTCGGCTAATAAGCCATCATCATAGCAATTGGAATAGAGAGCCCCGAGAAGAGCAGACCAGGCCAGGCCAGGCCAGACCAGACAACATTCAATTTATTGACGGACAAAGTGGCTATAGATGGCGACATTCTGGCGACGGACGCCACCACGCACGTCGGGATAAAATAAGCTCGAAGAGCAAATGGATTCGGATTCGGATACGGATGGGGGGCAACTGAAAATTAGGGAGCTCTCAAAACAGAACGAAAAGAATCATTAATCAAATCGTGGAACACCCAGCAGTAGAATTCAAATATGAGACGAAAGAGTATAGGTTCTCAAAAAATATGAAACTGTCAGAAACATAAACTTGAATGGATTTTAAAACAAAATAACTTTTTCAATTAAATAGCTTGTATTATGGCATTAATAAAAATAGGATTTATGTTCTTTTTATTACAATTTAAAAAATAAACAACTCATATTCGTTTTATAGGCAACCTTGATTTCTTCCTCAAGACCGTTTTATTAGTCTTTCTATTTTGGTTTTTCACTTTCTTCGATTGGTTCGTTCGGGTTTTCTAGTAGAAAGTATGAGACTTTGAATGAAAATTGCGAGTAATTTAAGGCCACATTCCTTGGAGCATGAATCAGCTTCCCAGACTCATATCCTTTTCCCTGTAATTTGCTCTCAAAAGTACCAGTCGAGTGGAAGTCCCGCCCCCACACACACTCACACACATCCGCCCGAAAGACTACGGCTAATTTGACTGTTGAAATTTATGCGTTGTATTTGCGAATGTGGCGAGTATCTGAGTATCTCAGTATCTTAGTATCTTAGTATCTCGTATCTGTGCTGCTCGTCTATCGGGCAAAACCACTCATTTCTCTGCCCGGCTCTGCTCTGTATAGAGTCTCTTGCTCCGTGTGTAAACAAAATAAAGTGGCGCATTTATGCCAAAGGTGGCTGGCCCAAAAAAGAAGAGCTCCCAAAACGCGTAGAATCCCCCCACTGCCGGCAGTGGGAATGTGCGCCTTCTGCTCTCTAATTGAGCAGAGGCCGTGCTTGGATTGCCGATGACGTTGAATGGAATCGACGTGGCCCGGCCAAGTCACAATAAACCGCTTTGATTTGTGTGGGAAACACATATTAGAGGAGCTGCGTGTGCTAACCAAACAAACATGGCCCAAACGAATGAGTGGCAGATGTGGCGCAGAGGATATCATTCGCATCAGGGTGGTTCAAAAATATATATCATTTAAAATCAATCCATTAACTAAATATTGAAAAAGGAGGCGTGCTTTTTAACCTATTCATTGCCACTAGAAATCATTTTCTTTTCCGACTTTGAAGCTTAAGATCTTCTCTCCACCCTTCTCCCTACCCTAATTAATCCCCTCGGGAAATCTGCTAGGATCTGTACGGGATTTCGCAACTCACCAAATTGGCTGAGCTCTCCTTAGCATCCTTGTTAAATGCGGGCGGTCCGTTGGCAATCAGGTGCGGCTCCTGGATGGGCTTC
The DNA here is from genome assembly GCF_017639315.1 of Drosophila ananassae. Classification (NCBI taxonomy): domain Eukaryota; kingdom Metazoa; phylum Arthropoda; class Insecta; order Diptera; family Drosophilidae; genus Drosophila; species Drosophila ananassae. Next base: position 20,160,607 of record NC_057928.1, read on the forward strand.
ATGGGCGGCGGCAGCTCCAGTCCGGCCTCCTCGTCCGGCTCAAAGTCCCCACCCGGCTGAGTGGCAGTGCTGGGGAATTGGGACGATGATACCACTGTGGCGGGACTGCCACCTGGCTGTTGCTGCTGCTGCTCGGCCAGCTCTTCGGCGTGCTTTGGGGTTGGCTGTGGAATAAATATATTAAATGTTATAAATAAACGCTCGTAAATGTGCGGCGACGGCGAGTGAGTGACTTACTTTCATGTTCTTCTCGGAGGGCTTCTTCACGAGCTGCTTGTTGCTCGGCGGCTTCTCGCCCTTGCGGTTCATCATCGGCAGCCAGTTGCGACTGCAAAGTACAAGAAACAAGGACATTCGACAGTTAGTGACAGGTTGGATACTTTCTCGAAGAGTGTGTCGTTACAGGAACTTGCGAATATTTGTTGTGGTATGTACGAATTCGTCCATATCTCAGCTCTCTCACGACATGACGTGCCGAAAACAAACAAAATATATGTAAGTATAAATAAATAATAAAAACAATGCTAAAAAGTAGAGAGAAATGCTTGACGGCTGTCCAGCTGTGTGGCCAACATCAGACTGTCGCCAGCAGCGGCGGGAAAACTTGGCCAACCGCCCGCTGTTCGGCTGTCGCCGCTCGCACAGTGGGTCCAAAATATAATTTCCCCCCAAACCACTAACGAGTCTCCTTAAAAGTCAGTCGCCTCAGTCGCCATTATTCACTGCAATTGGTTTTATGATTCTACGATTTTAAAGTCGATTTTCCTCTTATTTCGCTTTTATGCTCCCAACTTTTTACCGCATTTGTCGTAAAAAGTATACGCATATATATTTCTTCCTCTGCTCCTTTGATTAATTTCCAGAGCAGCCAGAGCAAAGTTTATGGGTCAAGTTTCGACTTTTTGTGATGCGCTCGTGAATGGAAAGTCATTAATCAGACGTTCCTTTACCAGGAACAGTCAACTCTGCCCGAAACAGATGGCTCATTTAGGGGAAAAATATGTATTTCCCCAAGGGGTAGAGGGCTCTGGCCATTGCGGTTTAGGGAAATGCAGCGGAAAACCGCAAAAACCACAGCAGATGAAAGCCCCACCCGCATGTCCCCATTGTCCGCGAGTACTTTTTTAAAAAGAAACCATGTAAAATATTCATTAAGCTTAATTAATGAGCAAACTAGTCGCTTAAAACAGCTTGCAAAATCGATTTCAATTAAACACAAAACACAAAAAGAGTGGAGCAGAGTCGTGTGGCCACCAGCCCCGTGGCATGTAACATAATTCAAAGTAAAAACAAACATTGACACAGACGACAAAGGGAGCAGGGTCACCAGGATGCCGCCGAACAAGGATGAGCCTCGATGTCCAGTTCCCGGAATTGTATTTAATTTATTACGAGACTGTTCCTTGGTCAAAATTCATTTGGCTGATGTAATGTTTTGGCCAAATAGCCAAAGTTGTTGCTGCACACAGTGTATGTGTGTGTGAGTGGGAGTGTATTAATGGAGGACGCCGCAAAGTATGCAACAAAGCCAGTTGACAAATTTGCAGTTTCCGTTTCCTGCTGATTACAATAGAACAGAAGCACTTGCACAAGCTATCTATACTTTTGGAATTAAAATAAATTTTCTCAACTTTTTATTGCAGTGCTTTTTGGGTAAATATGGTAAATACCAACACCGTTGCAGGACGAGTCCATTTAGTTCATTGGACTTGGCAGCACGCGCTACTAAGCAGCTCCTCTTCCCCGGCCCCTGGCCCCTGGCTGTCCTGCCTGATGTCCTGGCATATCCTGGACAAACACACGCGCATATTGACACAGTGCTTGAGACAAAGAGCCCTGACCAAAGTGACAGCCAGAAAGCGGCAAGAGCGCCATGGAACGGGGTGAGGTGATATGGAAGTAGTGGTCGGCGACTCGAACAATAATCTATATTCATGTTGAGTGGGAATAAGGCGATGACGATGACGACGACGACGAAGAAGAGCATTAGAGCCAGAAGCAGATGTGGGAGAAGAGGACTGCCATCACTTAATGCTCACTCGAGTGAGCCAGCAGCAAACAAAGTGCCCAATTAGTGTGCAAATATTGAAAGTGTTGTTGTGTAATTTGTGTCCCTCTCCCGTTCCCGCTCCCAATGGAACAAAAAAGAAAATTCCATAATATATACATACTTCCCAAATAGTGCCCAAGAGAGCGGTGGTGTTGCTTCTATCCTATCGATAAGATTCTCAGAAATGCGAATAATCTAAAAAGCTTCACCCAAATGTGTAATGCACAGCGCTTTAATATGAAAACAAATCAAAAATCAATCAACTCTTCGGCTCCCTTTCTTTTGTTTTTCTTTTTTTAATTTTATTAAAGCCCACAGGGCGTATGATTAATACGCATGGCTTCTTATCGGTTGGCGATGCGCTTATTGTTCTTGTAGGAAATTGTAGGGAACTATGACGAACTCTGACTAAGAAGGACAAAGCAATCCACTTACAATTAAAGATATGGAATCTAATTCTCCCTGCACCAGACTAAAATAAACTTTCATCGATTGTGTGGCTCGAAATGGCAACTGGTTTGGATCGAAGCCCAGTGGTCATTAGACGATTGCACAATTATTGTAAATGCTGGAGGGAAAAAAATGAAACCGGTTACCGGGCCAGGGGGTATTCCCTATTAGTTTCGGATGTTAACATTCTGGTGAGAAAAAAAAGATGTTTGCAAACAGTTGGATCTGTTGTTGCATACACAAGTGTGTAATTATATTTCTTTGCAAAAAAAAAAAAAAAAAAAACGGAAACACCCGAATACAAAAATCGAGACTGAAAGATAACACTTCGGGGGAAATCCAACACACAAGATAAATCGCATCAGAAAAAAAACACCAAAAGCCAGTCTGAACTTAATGAAGCTCATATTAGACTTTTGGGCAAACAAACAACAGCTTCTCTGTCCCACGGAATAGAAACGTGCCGGACCGGCAACTGCAGCTGCATAATGAGCGATAACTATCCGGAGTAAGTGGATATGTGGACACAGAAACGGACGGAGTCCATTACACGTTGGTGACGATAAATCAAACTCAATTCTGCCAGAACTCGGCCAGATCTCCGGCTTAGTCACTGGCCATTTGCCGATTGTCGAAAGCAAACAGACCTCAAGGAAACGAAAACACAATCAAGGCGAGGAAAGAACCAAACCTTCAAGTACACTACAAGGGGCTTGTACTTTAATAAATTATTGCATTCATAAATTGATCCCCAACCGGCAAGACGAATGAGCAGTGGACTGTAGAGTAATATGTTCTTGTCAGTTTCGCTGTCTAATTGGTACTAAAGAAAATTTACATTTGTGGAACTTAACGATAGGTGTGTGTGTGTGCATACAAATTGTGGATTCTAAAGCTAGTAGGTATAGAAAATATAAAGATGACAATATAGGTGTCTTATAAACTATGTATCGATAGTTCCTAAACATCCCGGGCCACCCTGAAACACGGTTTCTGAACTGGGTAGTTTCGCAATTTTCGTTATTGGCCGGGTTTTGAGCCGGATGATCCGGACTGCTCGAACCTTATTGTCCTTTCCTTGGAAAGTGTCGATCACCTTCGCTAGTTGCCATGATGCTGGTGAGAGCTTGACCAATTGAGATTGGTTTCCTAGAGCCTTGTTTGCGCGTAGCAACTGGAACTCCTGTTGAAAACCAGCTTGAGCGTGTTGCAGCCACCGAATCCTTGCTGCCTTGATCTCATCGAACGTTAGAGAGTTCGATGTTTGTTTCGAAGATGGGTGCTTCATGCGATGAATGAAGCGCAAAACGTAAGCAAGTGTGTGTATAAGCTTCAGCCAAGATGAGTTGCGATTGAGAAGCTTATCCCATGGGTTGTCCGTCGTGACATTCGTCTGCGCAGCTAGGCAGGTAGTTTTGACTTCGTCTTGTATGCGTTTGTCTGAAAGAGAAGTACAGTTATGAGTATTGTTCAACCTTTCCAAGAATTGTTCCTTGTCCCTCAGCCATGAAGGACCCTTCCACCATAATTGGAAGTCAATGAGCTCGGATACTCCCAAGCCACGGGATGCGCAATCCGCTGGGTTCGATTTTGAGTCTACATGCCGCCATGCATGCTTCGGGATGGTTTCGAGGATTTCTGAAGTGCGGTTCCCAACAAACGTCTTGAGTTGGGCTGGTAAATACGATAACCATGACAGGACTATCGTCGAATCACTCCATGCGTAGATCGTTACGTCGTTGTTCATTAGTCCAGCTTTTATGGATTGCAGAAGTTGACTCAATAGAAGTGCGCCACATAGTTCCAGGCGCGGCAAAGACTGCTGCTTCAAAGGTGCCACTCTGGTTTTTGCAGCAAGTATGGCGACCGAAATGGTTCCATCGTCGTTAACCACTCGGCTGTATACCACCGCTGAGTACGCCTTGGTGGATGCATCTGAAAATCCGTGCAATTCGATTCTCTGTTTGTCGCTTTTAACTAAGCGCGGTATCTGGAGCTTGTGAAGGTTGTCCAGATCAGCTCGCCATTTGAGCCAGTTGTTTGCTAGTTTGCTCGGTAGTTCGTCGTCCCAATTCAAATTCAACAGCCAGAGTTTTTGAAATAGTATTTTGAATTGAACTACGATTGGTGCTAATAGACCGAGAGGGTCGAATATACGTGAGACATCCGACAACACTTGCCTCTTGGTGCAGCGAGGGTCTTTCGATAGGTTTACATTGTACGCCAATGTGTCCTCTCCAGGGTGCCAATGCAGCCCTAGCACTTTGACTGGTGATTGTGAGGAATCCGTGTTATCCTCCGATTTGATGCGTTTGGTATTCGATACCCATTTCCCGAGCTCTAGGTTAGCACAGGACATCAGTTGGACCAGTTCGTCCCTGTTGCGTAGCAGCTCATCCTCACTATTTGCTCCAGTGAGAACGTCGTCGACATAGAAGTCCTCCAACACGATTTTTGCTGCGTTCGGAAACTCGTGCTTATGGTCAGCAGCTAGTTGCTCTAGCACTCTGACTGCTAGAAATGGTGCGCATGATGTTCCATACGTCACCGTGCATAGTTGGAAGTGCTTGATAGGATCTGAGGGATCCTCTCTCCATACGATTCTTTGATAGTCTCTATGTTTTTCGCTCACCCATATTTGACGGAACATCTTGACTATGTCCGCTGAAAAGACGTATTTGTACATACGGAATCGCAAGCACACAGCAAATAGGTCTCGCTGAATACTCGGTCCGATTGAGAGCGTGTCGTTTAACGCCATGCCTTTGGCGTCTTGATATGATCCGTCGAAAACCACTCGAAGTTTCCGACCCAATACGGGATGATGTGGCAAGTAGAAATTCCTACCCTTGGGAATTTCGGTCGGTGAGATTTCTCGCATATGTCCTAGCTCCTGGTATTCCCTCATGAACTTTACGTAGTCGTTACGTAATTGTTGATTCTGTGCTAAACGTCGTTCAACTGATTTGAACCTCTGCAGCGCTCCTTGAAGTGTATCTGCGAATTGTGTTTCGGATACTTTAAACGGAAGTTCCACTATGTACTTGCCTTGTTCGTCTCGAGTGTGTGTTGCAAGAAAGTGTTTCTCCACCTCCTCGTCTTCAGGTTGAACTTCTGCCTTGCGTTGTATGCTCTCCAGCTCCCAGAACCTTCTGAGATAAGCATCGATGTCTATTGTCGTTGTGAGTGCCGTAGCGCTGCATGCGCGTGATGAAAGCAGTGATGTAATTACCCATCCGAAAATTGATGATATAGCAATGAGCTTTCCTTTGTCGTCGTAGATTTTTCTTCCAGTTATAACACTCCAAACGTGTTCGCTGCCCAAAAGAATGTCAATTGGGGCATTCGTGCTAAATTGCGAATCTGCCAATTGCAGATCGTTGAAAACTCGAAGTACAGACGCGTCGATGGTCTGCCTTTCCAATGATGACGTAATCTTTCCAAGCACGTGAGCCTGGACTACCAGCTGATTTTGCGAAATACGGGATTGGATGCTTATAGTGCTGCATCCCCTTGTAGTGTCTGCTTTGGTTGATGAAATTCCCGTAACCAGTATGCGTGATGGCGTACGAGCCAAACCAAGTGTTTGTATACAGCGTTCAGATATGTACGACAGTTCTGAACCCGTGTCCAATAGGAGTCGGCATGCAACCAAATCTCCCTTTGCGTTGCGAACGTTGACCATGGCCGTCGGCAAGGTGCTCCTGTTCCATCCAGTTGATTGTTGTGAATTTGCAGTGCCTTGTGCACATACCATTGCTGCAGAACCTTCTGCTTGTGCGATGTGACTCGTAGTCACCGTTGAGATGTTTGCGCTAGGATCCTCCTGATCCTCACCAGTTTGTGCGATTGTTCCAATAGCCTGTTGCGTGCGTTGCAGGTGCAACAGTGAGTGATGCTGACCTTTACATTGTCTGCACTTGAACGTGGATTTGCATTTCCTGACCCCATGACCAGGTTTTAGACAATTGTAACATAGAGCGTTCTCCTTGGCAAACGAAACCCTCTGTCCTGCTGACATATCCAAGAATTGTTGGCATCCATACAGACGATGCTCTGTAGAATGACATTTGCTGCACTTGTTTCCTTCAAGTACAACCAGCGAATGTGTGACCTTCCTTCCCTTGTCACCGATTGAGGCTGTAGTCTTGCCTCCGATTGTTTCACGCTTGCTGAGCTCTAGTTCCTCGCAACGTGCATCCAAAAATTTGAAGAATTCCTCCAGTGTGGGTGAGTCTGTCTCCACACTGCGCTCGATCCACCTGCGTCGAGTATCTGCATCCAGCTTCTCCAGCGTCAAGTAGATGATCCAACAGTCTCGTCCTGTTTCCTCTATGGCATCCAAACCACGCACTATTTCATTGGCGCCGTCTGACACCTTCCGTAATGTTGCTGTATCCGACCTTGTTGTTGTTGGCAGCTTCATAAACTGCTCCAATAGTGAATTCACGATATGCCGTGGACGATTATATCTTTCATTAAGTCGCTCCCACGCAGTGTTGTAAGCTGAATCCGTAATAGCCAAATGTCGTACCAGATTTGCAGCTTCGTCGATCAGAAGAGATTTCAAATGATGAAATTTGTGCGTATTTGTCAAATTCGCCTTGTTGTGAATTGTGCTCTCATATATGTCTTTGAAAGCTGGCCACTCTGAATAATTGCCAGCGAACCGTTTAATTTGAATTTTAGGCAATTCGCTTTGAGCTGATGCCCCTACCATTTGAGCACTACCTGAATTCGCCGCGTAGGCGTCTCCTCCTTCAGGTCTCGACATGTTTGCAGTGGCTCGATTTGCCGCCAACTGCTCGAAGAGTTGTTGTTGTTGTTGTAGCAAACTTATTATTGCGTCGTTGTTTTGCAGCACGCCGCTGCCGTTTTCACTGTTCCCAATTGATGGACTAGGTCTTGTACCTACCATCGCCGAAAGTAATGCATGCGCCCTTAGATATTTTTCCTCGTAGAATATGTTGTCATGCTCCGGATCCACATAGCCATCTACTTCGTCGAGCATTGCTATTTCATCACCAAATCTATTGAATTCTTTCCATGTTGTGTTGAGATGCTCCAGCCGCGAAGACACCTCTGCCCGTGTGGCGTTCGAATGTTGCGCGTCCTCAGCCCAAGCCAAGCTCCGTGTGATATTGGCCTTGAGTCTGGCGCGCCCTTTTGTCAATGCTTTTAATTGCTCCATGCCGAGAAACAATTACAAATGAGAACCAATGCACAGAAAACTACAAAACAAATCCGGATGCGAAGGACCAAACAATGATCCCCAACCGGCAAGACGAATGAGCAGTGGACTGTAGAGTAATATGTTCTTGTCAGTTTCGCTGTCTAATTGGTACTAAAGAAAATTTACATTTGTGGAACTTAACGATAGGTGTGTGTGTGTGCATACAAATTGTGGATTCTAAAGCTAGTAGGTATAGAAAATATAAAGATGACAATATAGGTGTCTTATAAACTATGTATCGATAGTTCCTAAACATAAATTTTCAACAAAATATTGTACTTTTGATACGTCAAAAGCTATAAATAAATAAAATATTTATAAAAATATTATTCCTAGTCAGAGGCATAGCCTAATCAGAATTAAAGCTAAAATCGCAATACCCTCTGTTCAAAGTATCAAAAAAACAAAAACAGAAGCTTAAGCTTAAGTTGGACAATTGAGAAAATGATGAGCCGTATGAAAAACATAAGCTACATGATACCCAAGAGCTTGTTATTGCAATTGAGCCGAATAGTGACTAATTGAAAGTGAGGCTTACTTATGGAAATGTTTTGGGTGCTTAGGTTTGTTTTCAAGGGAAAAACACAGAAATTATTCTGTTTAAAGGGGTTCATCGAGAGAGCTATATGATAGCTTAAGCGAATGCCTTTGAATTCTGTATGGTTTCATGGATTTTGAAGTCTAACCTGAATGAGAATGGTAGCAGAATGGAGCGACGCTTCTGCTTTTTCTGCTCCTCGGTTATGCTTTCGCAGCAAACACACTTGAATCCCGACTGCCTTCCGCCCAAAGACTGTTGATGCTGCAAGGCGATTGATCCATTTCCGTTTCCGTGCGTTAGAGACTGCGACTTGAGCAGTTTGGGCATCGACTTGGAGCGCATGTGAGTGGGCGCCGAATTGCGCTTTATTTGATTTGACTGACATTGCGAATTAGAATTGGAAGTCACATTGTTGTTATCACACAGTTCGCCAGCATTACCGCAGAAAGTGGCTGAGGACGCAGGTAATGCGGCTTTTTCAAAATGAAAACCGTTTTCGGTCAACTTATCAGACCGGCAGTGGTGGCCGTAGTCACTGCCATTGTTGTTGTTATTACACATGGCGATAGATAAGCGTTCTGCGGAGGTGAACACTTCTGGCACTGGGGCGTTAATTGATTAGCGAGCAAGCGGGTCTAAGCACACCGCGGAGTCCCGGGGAGACGTACTTCCAGTACTGCGTCTAATCGTAAACTGAGCGACCAGCCAACTGCCACCGGCGAGAAAAGGTTCTGTTCTGGTTCTCCCCCCGTTGGGGGCTTTCGATTTCTGGAGAAAAAGTGCCTCAAACATACGAACGCACCCGCCTACAAAAACAAACTTGCCAAGGGAATGAAATAACAATGGGAGCGACGCATGAGAAATGGTCAGTACACTCAGAAAAAGGATGATATATAACATTGTCAAGGGACAAGTAATATGAAGATGCTAGAATTAGTTTATCTCCTTGTAATAATCATACTTTGTTAGTCATTTTTCAGATAAAGCCATGGTATAATATTTAATAATTTATTGAAAAATATTCAAGTGTAGGGAACTGGCTTCAAAGAGCGCACAACAAAAGGAGAAATAATAATAATAATTCTCCAGCTGGCATCAGCTGAGCGCCTTCTTTAGGTTAAATATTTGTTTTCGAGCTTTTATTCTCTCAGTTCAGTGTAAATGGGTTTTATATCTTTATAGCTTGTGCCTCTGAGCAACCCGACACACGACTAATAGCCCAGCTAAAAAAATGTTAGTACACCTGTTGTCGAGTGTTAACTTTGCAATTAAATTGGTGTTGGGCGAAGGGTTAATTAGATAATGGATTAAAAGTGGATCAGAAGGACGTTCTAAACCTAATCCAACCAGAGCTCAGATAGTCACCACTTTCCAGTTAAAGCCAAACACGATTCAGTTGCGTGGTTCCGCTTTGGCACAATCCCCAATATCCCAGCCCCCTTCCATATTTCGTTAATAAGCCATCCGCCGGTGACGCATGACAAATGGATAAGCACCAAGCAATCGGTAGTGGCCACCCGGGCAAAGTATGATGAATTACCCCGGATCAGGAGGAGTTCTCTTATACTCGCTGCGGCACAGAAGCCGCATACGAGACAGTTGGGCGATGGGACGGAGATGGGACCGGCAATGGCGGTTATCTGGTACTCCGGAGTCCGGACTCCGGAGAAGTACGCACGAGTGACGAAAGTTGGCTACGAGGGCTGATAAATATTATGAAACGATTTATGAATTTGTTTTTGTCACCCCAAACAAAGATAACATCTATTTCGTGTGTTCTTGGACCGTGTATAGAAAAATCCATTAAAAAATATTCAAATTTTACATTTAAGATAAAGAAGTTATAACAAAAAGTTCACAGACTATTACTCTATAAATATTACTCTACTTTTCTGATTACTGATAGTAATATTTTTTTGTGATATAATATATTACTCACCCGCTGAATCCCCGACGTTTGGTGGACGAGGAAAGAGCATCCGTCTTGCTGCGGTTTCCTATGAAATTAAAAAAAAAACGATAAAAAATCATGGGAAAATTGAAAAAAAAAATGTCATGTGACGTACCCTGGTCCTGCATGTCGGATTTCTGTGAGCCTGGTGCTCCGGCTGCACCCGTTCCGGATCCGGAACCGTGTTTGTGTGAGCCCGGCGGCGGTTTGAGCACTGAGACAGGGACTAGGCCCTCCTGCACGGCAGCATCGTCGTTCTGAGGATTCAGGCGCACTAGGCAGAAGTCCGGCTCGCCGGCGGTGGGCGGCTCGATAATCTCCACCTGCTGGCCCTTGGTCACGCTCAGCTCATTGCTGCCAGGACTGGCGATGTAGTCTGCCACCACCCAGGTGGCCTCCTGGTTGCCCAACTGGAAGGGAAGAGAATGAAAAAATTAGTTAACACTTTATAGGCTTTGAAAGAATAAATATAAATTATAAGTTACATTTCTAAATAAGAGGTTTATTTGCTTAATATACTTAGAATTCATTGATTAAGATTCATTAGCCCTTTTAAGATTTAATAGAAGCCGTTATAAGCCACCAAAGGGTTAATCCACGTGGCTGGAGGTCGAGGCCTAGCCATCTTATTGATTGACCGTCAGAACAAAGGGCGAGGCCCCTCACAGCCTCAAGGATCATCGGCAAAGCGAACGAACTAATTAGAAAGCCATTCGAGCTTAGAACACGTCCATTATGCCACGGAAGCACACAAGGAGGCTGTCCAGAGGAGCGCTTCCGTTGGATTTGATTGGCGGCAAGCCGGGACCCGAACAACCCGTCTAATCAAGCAGCCTCCCAGACCCCCCACCATCCGTGGTGTGCATTAATAATTCACAAGTTTATTAATTTACATGCGGCTGGCTCCTTGGTGGGTGTCGATGTGTGGGTTGCCTCTGTCAGCTCTTTAAATCCCAACGAGCAACCTCAAGCCTCCAGCCCCCGGGGAGGCAGAGTGTCAACCAGATGATGGTTGTTGCATGGCAAAATTGTGGTTAATCGTCAATCGATGCCACAGCATCTCTCCGAGCAGTGTGAAAAATAATTCAAAAAGTATGACTTTGTCCTCAGAATCAATATAAACGAAACACTGACGCCGTAATCTGCCATCACTTTATTAAATAAATAAGTTTTTCTGACACTTTAACGCAGAATTTAAAGTTAATTATGCCAGTTATGCAATTAGTCAGTCACACGTTCTGCTTTTATCTAAATATTTTATCAAAAGAGCTAACTAATTGACAAACAGAAACAGAAAATTCCATGAATATTTACAAGTGATTTACTAATAAAGACAAATATGCAGATTGGTTGGCTGTGACACAATAAAATCCTTTAAATATTTGTTAATGGTTCAATAATCCTAAACTGATAATTAATTATTTAGCCATCAAGTGTAGTGTTTACTATTTAAGGTTGAATGGATTCCTGTTATATTTTTTCTGTGCACGATTGAGGCTGAAATATTTTAGCACGATATGAAATTCCCAACCGCCGTGGGATGATATTTATTTCACATATAATATTTATGTGGGACACGCCATAAACTGGCTGAGGGAGCAGGCCGCATGGAAACACCTGCCAGGTGGGCTGATGGAATGGAAATGGGAGTGGGACTATGCCTGGGACTGGGGGGCATGGGCTAAATGGCAAAATGATGTCGCCAAGGCAAACGGCAGGTGAACCGTGAGGAGGGGCGAGGCGAGGGCGTTTGGGTATAGAAAAAGGGGGCGGGGCTGGCGCTCATAAGCGCAATTAAATCAACTTCATCAGCGGACAGAAGCAAGAGCAGCGCCGAAGAGCTTAGTTTATTATGCTCGCCTGGCTGCCTTTAGCCACTGCACTGGTGTGTGTGTGTGTGTGTGTGTGTGTGTTGGTTGGTGTGCCAGTGTTTGTGAGGGAGAACTCTGTTAATTTTATGCACAGAAAAAAATTATTAAGTCAATTAAGAAAAGGAAACAATTATTGAAACTTTTCCAACAATTATTACTTTATTAAAACTATCTTTCTCTTATAAACTTTTTTAAAAATTTTTTAAGAATATCCTTGATTTTTCTGAGTGCTCTAGCACATACACTGAGGGAGCCTGTTTCCTTTTAGGACTCCCAGCCATGGTGCTGTTAATTAAGCAGCACTGACACGGAAACGTGCCGCGCTTCAGTATGCGAGTATTAGTGTGCGAATTTGTGCCCCAGTGTGTGTGTGTGTGTATTAAAGCTTGTGAGTGCGGGTGTGTGGGTGCACGTTTCCGCTTGTAATGCAATTAGTTGAAAAGTTTTCGAGGCAAAGTTCTGACAACAAAGTTTTTCGACAACAATTCTCTCGAAAAAGACAGCCCGGCCGAAGATCCTACTGGAGGGCGTGTCAGCCGCCGCCTCCGCCCTCCAGCCTGATGTCAAGTTATTTTTTATTTCCTTTTTTTTGTTGATTTTGTTGGCTATTAAATTGCCACTCAGCCTCAAAGAAAATTGATTGGCGAAAATAAGGAAACAAATCGGGAGGAAATCCAGGAATTTTTCACAAAAACTTTTTCCATAATTGCTCCGAGAGCTGCAACCGGTGGCGTATACGTAATGCGAGATTGCGTATACGCAGTGTAGGCATCATCATTATCATGATGGCAGAGGGGACATGCTCGCCACTTAACGAACAGAAAATTGCAGCAGTCACGCACACACACACTAAGAACCTACCGTCAGGTGGAATTTTCCTGCACATTTCCCTCAGCTCATGATTTCCCTGCCTGGTGAGCCTGATGATTTGCAAAGTGGTAGGTGAAAAGTGAAAACTAGGAGCCAGAGCAGATGCCAGGAGTCACGGCAATCAGAGGAGAGCTCTTTAAGGCTCTCTACTTTAAACCGCTTGGTAGCCTCACCAGCTCAAATTCCCAATTTTCACCAAAAATTAACTCGGCTCTCTTCTCGTTTTATTGCGGCTACAAATTAAGTTCATGTTCTTTCGGCTTTTGTTCATCTTTGTTTCGCCCTCTGACCGAGTCTTTCATTAAAATAATGAAAGGATATTCCAGTCCGAGACCCAGTCCCGGAGAGTTGAAAGCAAAATGAAAATCGCAAGGGTTTTTCAGCTGCAAAATGCAATCAACGTTGCCTTGTTGGGTTTCGTCTTCGTCGTCCTCGTCTTCGTCGTCTACTTTTTTGCATAAAATAATTAACGTGGCTTACAGTTTCTTTTCCCCATTTGCATATTTGTAGAGTGAAGAAGGACGGCTTGCCGTTTTGCGTTTTACTAACCATCTAAATTTAAAATTCCTTCTCTCAGGCTTTAAAGTTATCGGGCCAATTCCGAGGCCATAAATTGGCCCCACAAAACAGTCGCAATTCAATGGTAAATCAAACCTCACGCTTCGGATCTATTTTGCATAGTCAATTGAAAACTTTGCCAGCCCGAAACTCCGGACTCCGGATGGATTTGCATAGCTGAGTGGGTGGGAACACAAACAGAAGATGAAAATAGAGGGAAAACGAAGCCTAGGATGCAACCGAAATTGAGGAAAAGTTTGCAGATTAAAGTCTTGGGAGCTGTTCTCGAAAGACACAAGGACAACGCCACCCGTTGACAAGCCGGTCTTTGCAGTTGACACTCACTTTGCCAGGACCGACATAAAAAGTTTTCCTTGGAGTTTCCGTGCTCTCGTCCCTGATTACATGCTGATAACAATAATAGCTCAGAAACAGGCTCGAATTTACAAAAGCGAAAGAAAAGGCCTCAGCCGGAAAATGTGTGCCTTTCGCTTCTACTCTCTTACTTTGTTTTTATTATTTTTCCTCTTTTTTTTTTTTGGCAAATTGTAAAGCGATTTGGCAAAATGTTTACGTTATTATTGATGGGTTCTCCCACTGACTGGCTTTCACGTTCGCCTCCGTTTTTTCTCCGAAAGGCCGGATTACAGGGGACGCATGTATGTAAGCTCATGTCTTGCCGGTTGCCGTTTGCCGTCAACGATTCGAGGAGAGGCATCGTAAAAACGCAATTGCTGCGACGACCCAAAAAGCCATCAATTGTTAAGTCATTAAAAAATATGTTTAGGGGTGAAGGGGGGCCATTGCGGGGCTAAAGACATAAAAGCAAGCGTCAGGGGGTTGTCAAGTGAAATTACAAACATCATTTAACTGATTGGAAAAATGGGCGAACAAGCTGTTTCCTACACTCGGCGAAAAAAGGATCCTTTAACAGGACACACACAATTTAAATACAACCTGACATAGGCAGAAGTCTTAATTTTTTCCAAGTGAAATCCATTTTTAAAGCATTAATCAAAAAAAATCTTGAAGATACTTCAGAACAGAGAGAGAGAATGCCAAAGAAAAAGGCAATTCCTATCCGATACATTTGATTTGAGTGAGATATTGAGAAGAAAATGGGAAATTTTAGACAGATTTTGTATGCCAGTTGTTTCTTAGCCGGAATTTGTTCGCCTAAATGCCCTCATGGGCGCCATAAATCACACAGATATGCCAACGCACACACAGAAGCTGGCAAACAGGCAAACAGGAATATAAATAATACAGAATGTGAGCGAACTGGAGAAGAATGAACCAAATATATACATATTCTCATTTTTGTGTAAATAAGTGGTGTGTGTACTTATAGATAGCCGCATTCTGCCGGCTCTGCTCGGAGGTACATAAAACATAAACGTCTATTATTCAATTAACTCGCACAGTGGGTCCAATGGCAGGTGCAGCGGGTGGTGGGTGGTCTGTCAGGATCCCGGGATGCCTCGGGTTGCCCTGGTCCTGACATCAATTACGTTGTGGCAAACGGCAAGCACCCCAGTCAACAAGACTGGCAAACAACAGGAACAGGAATCCCCCGGAAGGAGGAGCAGCCACCGCCCAGGAGTAGGTGGAGCAGTAGCTATCGTTTTGTGGTCTGGTAATTGTACGACAACATGTTAACACCAAGAGCGACCATATTCCCAGCCCCTATACTCCCACCATCCACTCATCGATAGGCCCATTGTCTGATCCGCCCGCCCCTCAATATATATCTGTGTATATTCATGTATTGGTGGGAGTATCTATGAGCGGAGGTGTGCCGACTGGGAGGGAGTGTAAGTGCTGAATGAAAGTCATTTACAGCGCAAATCGAATAATATTCTAAATCAATTACGTGCAACTACGACATGACCGATAACGGAATTTTACAGGGAGAAAAAAATGATTGAACAAAATTTTAAAATTGTAATTTAAACCGTTTTATCTAAGCTATAATTGTCTTTAAGCTAAGAGCCATTTAATTTTATTTCCACTCTTATTTTCTCATCGTGCATCATAATTTCTTGAAATTTGACTTCACTTCCTTTGCAGAAAGTCCCAACAAGGACGAATGGCAAGTTAATGGCTGATGATAACAGCAATTAATGAACTTAGCAAGGAGCTGCAGAGCTGCAGGGTTACTCAGCAACCATCCCAGCCTTAAAGCATCAACCTGTAGTCCTTTAGTCCTGATTTCTGGAACAGCAGAGCCGAGCAGGACAAACAATTTGGTGCGAACAGCAGGCCGGCAAAAACCAACAACGAAATAGCCGGATGCCTCGGGCTCAGAGTCGAGTCTCAGCCTTGACCAGCCCGAATCCTGTTTGGTTTTAAAAGAGTTGGCCCCATGTCAAGTTGGCCCCCCTCTCGCTCTTCAAACCAGAGAGCAATCAATGGGGGGACACACTTTTCAAGGGGGAGTTGGGGTTTGCCTGCAAGTCATCCTGGAAACAAGAGCCCAGGACATCGGCAATTTGTGGCTGGCAGAGTCTCGTTCATGTCCATCGGATTGGATTGCCAGTGGGGATTGTGTATGACAGATGGGGACAACCCCTTTAGGCCCCCTTTTCCATGGGGAGCAATTGTGCGAGACAGCCTATTTTGGTTAAAAACAAAAAAGTGTCCATCGATGGGCATGTCACAGCATTCGCCATTGATTTTATGGCCAAAAATAAGAGGCGTTGAGCCAGAAGTTAAGAGCGGCATCGGAATAACGAAAAATTCCGCCTAAGGCCACGAATTTTGATGGTCATTTCAGTGCCATGTGCCAAGTGCAGGGAACATTACTAGAATTATGGCCCAAAACAAGGACAGCGAAAGTGAAGAAGATATTGTTACAAAATACCATCATATATTCGGCTTTATATATTAGCCTTTTTTTATATTTGTAGCTATATGTTAGCCACAATATAGATCCCGCAGTCATTGTTGGTATAATCATCCGCCAATAATCATCCGATTCATGATCGTAAACCAATAATACATTAGACTTTTTTTCGAATTTTCTGGAGGACCAACTGTAACGTGTTTTTTGGAACGTGCATGGAAGGCCGATACGACCCACAGTGAAGTCTACAGCTTTGCCAATAGTCATCCGATTCCTGAGCGGAATACCTTAAACGATTTGTGGATCGATTATCTATCATTCTGCATCAAAATCTAGAAACAAAATATTTTTCAAATTTTTCATCAAATTTTCTGGGGGATCCCCTTCGAAATGATGAAGAATGCATGGATGCTCAATATGGCCCCCAGGGATGTCTTTATCTTGGCCAATTTCCATCCGATTCTTGAAGGGAATACCTTAATCGATTTGTGGATCGATTCTCCACCATTCTGCATCAAAATCTGCCAACAAAATATTTTTTAGATTTTTTATAAATTTTCTGGACGGTCCCCTTAGACAATCCATAAAAATGCATGAAGCCACTATATGGCCTCCAGCGATAGCCATATTTTTGGCAAAAATTATCCGATTCTTGAGCGGAATACCTTAAACGACTCGCGGGTCGATTCTCCACAAATCTGCATCAAAATCTAAGAACATAATTTTTTTACATTTTTCGATCAATTTTCTGGGCCATCACTTTCGGAAACCTATAAAAATGCATGGGACCACTATATGGCTCCCAGCAATGTCTATATCTTTGACCAAAATCATCTGATTCTAATGCGGGATACCTCAAAAGATTTGTGGATCGATTCTCCATTAATCTGCATCAAAATCTACGAACATAATTTTTTTTATATTTTTCGATCAATTTTCTGGGGATCCCCCACGAAAACCTATCAAATGCATGTAGCCACTTTATGACCCCCAGCGATGGCTGTATCTTTGCCATTATTTATCCGATTCTTAAGCGGAATGCCTTTATCGATTTGTATATCGATTCTCCATAAATCTTCATCAAAATCTACAAAATATATATTTTTTTAAAATTTTTTTATAAATTTTTCTAAAAGGCCACATGTGGAAATGCTTGAATTTGTGGTTAAAGCGTTTCTTAAACTAGGTTTTGTACTGTTCTCTTTTGGGAAATGGGCCCCTCTTGTTGAGAGTCATGTATCTTATGGCTCTGCAGTGAAAATCTCGAGTTTTGCTGTCATAGCATACTTCTTAGGAAATTTAGTTACACATTTGTTTGACCTTCTGCCTTCTGCAGCTTCTCAATGTTTCTGGCATTTTTTCTTTTTGCCATTCTGGTTGTTGTTTTCATCGCAATTTGCATATCAGTGTTGCCATTGAGGAAACAACGACAAGAGTCCACAAAGCTTCCGGGCTTTGGCTGTTTACCGTGTTCTCGAGGACTTGAAGAGCGAAAGTAGTTGCTATCCGAAGGTAACTTTGTCCTCTAGTTTCAGATGTGGTAGAGCAGAACGATGGGATTTATTAAAATTGTTCAACATTTTCTGCGCTTTGTTTGGTTGCATGTTTTATATTTTGAGCCATAGGACTTTTCCATGGTTTGCCCAATGCTTTTTCTTCTACTTTCACTGCTACGAGATACAAACAGAAAAAGAAATGTCTTTCACAAATAGTTTCTATTGTTAGAGTGCCAGAGCATTTCTGCTGGCTCTTGAAAGAGGAAAACCAACCAACGTTGTAAGCCGAATGCAGCTGACAGTTGCATCAGCAGCAGCAACAAAATCATGAGACACATTTTCGTGCACCCGCAAATTTCTTTTTCAACGCGCCACTGCGATTTATTTTGCTTGTGCGCTGAAAAGTATGCTAGCATAAAATGCATAAAGCATACGCCCCGTGGAATGCACTTGGCAACTTTCAATGGCTGCAGCTGCGGAACAGAATGGCGATGCCTCACAAAACTTTATATGTCCCATACAAATTTGCTTGGGAAATATTCAACGAGCACATAAATAATTCGGTGACAACAAATTAAAATCTTGCAGCTTACTACACAGAGATGACAAACTTATTTTAAGATTTTTTTTATAAACAAAAATATAAAATAAAAGTATATGGATGAGAAATAATTTCCTCAGTGTCGGAAATATTCCCATGTTCAGAAATGAACTGGAACTGGATGCCCAAGGCAACAAAAAAACTTAAATGTAGCGGAAATTTATGAAAGGCCGGCAGCATCAGCATAAAGCAAATTGAGTAGAAAGGGCAATGCGATTATAAGGAGACGAGGAAGCTGTCTACTAGCCCGAGACATCACTCAAAACACCGAAGCAACTGACAAAAGGAAGTCAGTTGTGGACTCCAGGAGTTCAGGAGGGCTAAGAGGGTGAGGCCAGGGCAAGGTCAACCCAAGACACAATGCAGCAAGATACCAGAGGAAGAATGAAAAGGAGAGACCCAGCAATGATGATGACGATGATATGCTTTACACGGCCTGATGAAGTGATAAATACATTATGTGATATGTGCAAAGGCAAGCAACTAGTTTGGGGGGGTCATCAGGACGCCGAGAGCTGGGCTGGAAGGGAGGACAGTAATTGAAGCAGTGACAATGGTGAGTAGCGAGCAAATAAATTAGCGCGCCACACTGCGTATGATTAATGGGCTTATTAAACGGCGTCGCTGCTGTCTGCTTGGGTCAACAACCAGTTTACAGGCAACGCAGGCACTTCCACGACTAATCAAAATAAATGGCACAGTACTAAAAAAAAAGTGTATATATATAGACAAAGAGCCGCAGAGATAGGGAATAGCGAAAAGAGAGCAACGGAGGGGCTAACTTGGCCAAGAGGCGAGAGTCCTGCTGACTAAATTTCGACAAGAGTCTCATTGAAAGTTATGGCCACCATTAGCATAACTATCATCCGCCAGTCAGACCAAAGTAATAATTTCCACTAAAAGAAATAGCAAACTATAGTTGGCAGTCCAAGCATAAAAATGGTTGGCATTTAATTCCTTAAAATTGTTTCTTCTAAATTGGATAGACAGGAATCACAATCACCATAAACTATTTAAATGATAAACATGAGTTATTACTATTTTCCAAGCTATATTTTTCCAATAACTATGATAGCTGAGAGAAACATTAATCGCAGGTCAAGTCGAACCACACTCAATAGCTCCTCCAACTGTCGCATGATTTGTGGTGCCAAAATCTGTGGGGGCAGCAAATCCAAGGGTATACGAGCCACAAGGATATCTGTGCCGCAAGCTAGTGACTGACCTTTGCACTTTAGGCCGTTGGCGGAGGAGGAGGCGATGTTGGTAAACTTTTCCCACATCTAAATAAAAGATAAGCTGGCCAAGTCGCCCGATAAGGTCAAGGCAATCGGGGCCGTGCTTAGCATTAATATTTGATGACCGGCCGTCAATCGAAGCGGGGCATCAATCGGAAACCCTTATCACGAGATGGCCCACAATCAGAATTGGCAAAGTAGTTGTCAAGTCGGGAAACCAGAGCTGCCAAATCTCTGGGGTCTTTAACAAAAAATACCAAATCAATATTGGTTCATTGTGTTTCCTGGCCAATTACCCAGCTACGTAAATAATATTGCTATTGTGGTATTAATTTCTATTACAAACAATGCCCCGAGTATACCTTGATTCCGCTGTTGCTGGGCTGCCGAAAGAATCGAAAGGAGCTGGG
Organism: Drosophila ananassae; assembly: GCF_017639315.1. Taxonomy (NCBI): domain Eukaryota; kingdom Metazoa; phylum Arthropoda; class Insecta; order Diptera; family Drosophilidae; genus Drosophila; species Drosophila ananassae. Next base: position 20,180,721 of record NC_057928.1, read on the forward strand.
CGTATCGATGGTATGCTGCCGGGCCAGTCCTCCGTGCCCGGTGACGCTGGACTGCCGGAACCAGGGCAGGGAGATTTTGCGGCGGCTTTTTCGCTGAACGGGAGCGGGAATGGGGGCGGGACTGGCCGAGGGATCCGGAAAGGTGAACGGCGACTCCTCCGGCTGGCTGAAGCCGTTCTTGCTGGGAGTACCGGCTGTTCCAGCGGTGGCCGGCGGTGGGGAAGTGGAGTCGTCCTCCTGCAGGGTGCACAGTGGGGTGTTAAGAGCCGACTCCGCCAAGGAGGGCGACGGCGACGGATCACTCACGGCGATGGGTGCACTCGCCGGCAGCGGAGTATTCGGCAAGGAGACGTATCCCTTTGCCATCCCAGAGTCGTCCCCGGCACCGCACTTGAGCCGCTCCAGCGAGCTCTTTTTGCCGCCACCGCCTCCAACACCATCTGCGGAGTCCACGCTGTTCATCCGCTCGTTGAGAAACTTCTTAACACTCTTCATGATTTCTTCTTATTCCCCTTATATCTCCGGTCCAATCACTTTCATTTTTTTCCGTCACAATCACACAGTCTTGGGGGATGTTCGGGGGATGTGGCGAGTGGCGGAGTGACGAGTGACGGAGAGTCCTTTTATTTTTAAAACAAATTCGGGGCTTTGTTCGCTGCCAGCCGCAAATCGATAAAGTTCTCCGACTCCTAGACCGAAATGTTTTATTTTTATTTTTCACCATACAGCATGGGAGTGTGTGTCTGAGTGAGAGCCTGATTGGATTTTACATCCTGTAGGATATTTTCACACACTCACACACACAAGCACTGTGTATCTATAAGGATTTCAGTTATGGCGGTGACAGTTTTGCTGCGGTTTCGGTTTTCACTGTCTTTGACTTTCAATTAGTGCCACACGCCGTATGATCAATATGAGTTCACGGCCTGCAGTTTGCATTTTAATTAATGACTCTGTTGACACGGACTCGGCCCGAGGGCTGAGCTGCTCTTAATTATGGCTTTAATTTGATTGAATATTTCAGCATCAAAGGAGTATCCTTGTGCAATTTTAACTTTTTTATTGTTAATTATATTAAAAGTGATTTTTTTTTAGTTTTTATAAGCCTACCAGTTGTAAGTCAGACCTAACGAGAACCCCTTTTTAATTCCAATTACATTATTAATGCCTTTGTTGACAAGTTAAGGAAAACAAATTAACGTTTTCCATTAATTTGTACGCCCCTTCAATGATTGATATATTTTTCTGTAAATTCCAATTAAAATAATGTACATTTCTATAATTAATGGCTTCTGAAATGGGATTGCTTTTATGCAAAGCAGAGAAATATAGTGAGGTAATAAAAATAACAGCCTTGCCCTTGCCCTCTGAAAACGATGCTTCCACCCACACTTTTTTTTATAGTTCTCCTTTTTTCGTTTCTTGTTTTGATTTTGGCATTTAGCTATAAGCTCGAATATATATTTTATTTATTTTATTCGAAGAGATAAAAAGCTGATGGCACCGCCAAACGGGCGCACAATTTTATCTTGAATTTTCTTAGCCGCACGTTTGTTTACCCCGAATATATTTTGCCTATTTCTATGCACATAGGTTTGTTATTTTTACACATTTCTGTTTGTTGTTGCCCGACGGACGTTAGTTGCCAGCCATTTAGCGCGTGTTTCCGAACAACACAAAACAAAAACTGTTCGAAAGGCCTCACAAATTCAGAAGATGCGGCAGGTGCGCTATAGCGACTGCCACTTGGTCCGATCTGAACCGATCCTAGCAATTATGATTGCGATTTTCTAGCAAATAATAGTTCTGAGGAATATAAATTAAAGAGAAAAGAATGAATATATGTGGAGAGACCTGCTTTAATCTTAAAAAATAGTTTACTAGAAATTCCTATAATCTATCCTAACTTTATGAATAGTTTTAAGAGGTTTCCCACTTAGTTAGGGTATCAAAAAACATCTTGTTTTGAGACCATAATGACCGTGAAAATTTACATATGTTCGGGGAAATTCGCAGCCTCCGTTTATGTAAGTTTGAGAACGGCAGCTGTTTGCTAAGTGGCGAGACCATCACTTTCGACCAAAATGATGCTTGCGGGCTGGGTTTTCTGTTTTCGATTCAGCCTCCTTTTGTGGCTCAACCGCTGCGAAGGGCATTAAAAACTTTGCTACTTTTTGTGGCAAGATTGGGTGTGTGGGGGTGGGGGGAAGGTACTTCCACATCCACTATAAGGACTCGTTGACATTTTGTGGCGTTGACAAAATGCCAGAAATATTTGCCTTTTTCTTAGCTCGCCCCCAATTTTCATTCGCTTTTCTTTCGTGCTAATACTTTCATTTCATTCATTCGCTCAAAAAGCCAACCTAATTCAATTTTTGCAAATGAATGCACACCGAGTGTGGGTTGGATGGACTGAGGCTGAGGCTGTGGGTGTTGTCAGAGCAACGCTCAGATTACAAACTGAATTAAATGAATCCCTTGGATTGAATCCAAGCCTCAAATCAGCTTGCAAACTTTTGTTGCGCAAAAGGTCGAGAGAAAAACTAAACATCTGCAGTTTGGAAATTGTTTTTTAGTCAGTCCTTTGTGCGGTTCTGTTGGGTTAACTAAGCGGTTACCATCGGCCGCAGTAGTTAGTTAGCTGGCCATTGGCCATTGGCCATGTTTGTGTTGTCCGTATGTTGTTTTAATTGCTTCCGACTGCAAATTGGATTAGATTAGACCGAAACTGCCCTTTGGCGAGGGTTTGGTTTACCAAGGGGTCAAGGGGTTACCATTATGGAAATGGAAATGGAAAATGGTTCGTCGGGGTGACAACTGATGGATATATGGGAATGGGTCCAAGGCTGGACATTGCACTCTATCCCATCCAGTACCGGCACTGGCAATCCCACCAACTGGCACTCAAATTAAATTGCAATGAATCGACTCGATAATTATAATGACCGAAACATGTCGTGTCTACATCAGAGGCTAAAGCTAAAATGAAAACATTGGAGAAACCCGCTGTGGCGGTAGAATAGACAACGCAGAACCGCAACCCTATCGCGTTCAAATAAATATTAAAATGCAATAGATAAGCGTGAAATTAATGGCCCCAACGACTCGGCTCAGCGCGTGCCCGGGCAACTGGCCAAGACCAAAGAGAACAAAGAGCTGGAGAAGAGCTCTGGGAATTGGGGACCAAAAATTGCTCCAGACATCTAGATTGAATGTCTCTCAAAAGTGTTATTATTGGCTGAAGAATATAAAGTTAATCTGCTTCTAAGAAGCCTTAGGCAAGGTGGCTAACTATTTTTAAGACCTCCTAGCATAGCCCACACCCTCGAAGGCAGGTTCACTGAACACGCTTGCTCGCCTGCTGAAGTCACGTTGCGATCGCTTTGCAGTTGACAGCAGCACTCGAGGGCTTTTTTGGGGCCAGAAGGCAGGGGGCATGTGGCATGTGGCATGGTTGGAGGGGGAGGGGGAGAGAAACTGCTACTCAAGTGACTAAAGGCGTGAAAAAGGTCAAAGGCAGCGAAAAACTGGGTGGTTGGGTGGAATTCCGCCAGCGGCTGCTGCAGACATTTTCATCCTCAGCTCATTTCTGTTCCCCATTTTTTGTTTTTTTTTTTTTTTTTTTTGCAAAAATGCTAAAAAGGGTTCTCGCTCTTGGTCCTCTTATTTATTTTTTGCTTCGCCCTGGTAGTTTTGGGAACAAAACAGCTTTTTATCATATTTATTTGCATTACTCGGATTGTTTGTTTAATGTTTTGTGTTCCCCTTCTGTTTTTAGTTATTTATATAAGCCAGATCTTTGTTTACAACACTTTGTTGGACAGTTTAGGGCCTTAAAAAGAGCCTCTTATTTATGTAATCTTTGTTTTTATTTGTGTGGATTGTTTATTTTTATTTTTTGGTTCAACAGTAAGTACTTTTGTTTGAAAGCGAACAGCTGACCGATTTTGATTATTTTCTTGGTATATTTATCTTTGTGGAGCAGCACTATCTGAGCACTTGTTATCACACCGATTATATGCGATTTTCAGTCACTTCACACCGATGGTTTCTCTACGAATTTATGATTTTTTGCGCTGACTTTGTGGCTCGTTGAATCCGTATTTTTTACTTCCAGGAAAGTGTGCAATTTGCAGGTGTTTTTCGCTCGTAAAGGAAACTAGAAAGTCTGTGCAAGTTATAGGTGCAGTTAGAGTGCAGAGCGAGGCAAGAAAAAGGAAATTACTGCCACTGCCAGTGGCACTGCCGCTGCCGCTGCCGCTGCGGATGATGCTTCTGCGTTTTTTGGCCGGGCGGCGCGCATCTGCAGGCAGCAGGCAGCAGGCGATGGATGAAAAACCCGGAGAGGAGGCGAACAACCGACTAGCCGGCGGAGAGCTAACGAACCTCTTGGCTGAAACTCTGCGGAGCAACTGGAGCAGCAGCTGCCCCACACGAGTCGGCTCCGCATCCGAAATCCACGAACGTACGCAGACCTACCGAACGCACCGAAAACATTCGCACAACAACAAATTCCTTAACCCACCGACACCTGGGGGGGCTACAATTGGCAGAAGAAATGGGGGGTTAAGCTTTCGGGAGAGAAAGCTTTCCTCCTCTCTGGTTGTTATTGTTGGCATTCTGGCGTTCAGAGGCGGGGATTCTATATTATTTTCTACGAAATAATATTGAAATCAAAACAGTATTCGAAATCTGAATTTTTAAATATTTGAAATATTTTTTAAAATATATATAGGATTGTCAGCTCATACTTTGAATCATAATCGACTCATGCATAGGCTGATAAGATGTATCATCTTTCAGCGGTTAAAAATAATTAACCACAAATCGCTGCTAAAAATAGTGGTTATCTCCTGACTCCCAATAGCTCCCAACTAACGTATCGCGAAGCCCTTAACCTCAGCCACCTCCTCCGTAAGACAAACGGTTATGGAGGTCGTAAAAACCGCTCGAAATCTGGGCTTCTTGTTTTTTAGTTACGGGAGCCCCAACACAAAATCTGGACGGGAATGCCGAAAATGTGGCCCGATGACAGTCGCGAATACGAATGGGAATGCGGACACAGACTAGGACACACGGACAGGACCAGACAGACCTAAACTATAAAGAAGTGTCACATAAAATTTACATTAAGCGAATGTAACGAAACAGCGCTAAAAGCAGTCATATATAATCCAGCACACACTCGACCCAGAGCCGGGATATGAGAGCAAGAAAACGGATACGGATGCGGATGCGAAGGATACAGGCCTGGTGGTGATGCCGAGGAATCGTGGCTGCCAGGTCCGGGTCTCAAAGATTTCCCAGCTACGCACTCGGCACTCGGCACGCAGCAGCGAGGAAAATCTCATTAAGCCCTGCTATGAATTTTAAACATGTTGCAGGACTCTGACTCTGAAGCCGAAAGGAGCCGAGTCCTAGCCGCTTTGCCAAAACTAGTTCAGATGGCCAATGGCAGAGAGTGAAAGAACTGGGGGTTGGGAAAGGTGGCTGCAAGTAGATTTCATGTGAGGTAGGACCAACTCAGAAGCTTTCCTTTGGAGCTTAAAAAGCTTATACAAAAATAGGGGGAAAAGTTCCACAATAATAATAGGGGGAGAAGTCTTTTAAACCCTTAAAAACAGTATATTCTAATATTTAATATTAATTAGATGAAAATGAATGAAATACTAATCGAAACTCACCTTATTATCACTATCTGTGGTATTACCCGATCCAAAACTGGCCAGGGAGCAGCGGTCGTGATCATTTTCAGTCAGCTGTTCATCCAGATCCCGGGAGGATCGTTGCGAGGAGCCAGAGTGCTTGGCCGGAGACTTTGGCAGAGTCAGGGAAGTGCCCGAGAAGCAGGTTTCCTGCATCACTTCGCGCAACTTCTTCACCCAGATCTGAAAAGGATAATCATTAATTTCAGGACCAACATATTCCATTAGATGGCTTACCTGCTTGGTCTCCAGGCTAGTGGCCTTTAGAACTATCCTGCAGTCGGAGAGCATGGGCGAGCGACCTGTCCAAACGGCAAACTTGGTCTCATCGCCCTCGATGTGCTCCGTGATGCCCATGTCCGTGGTCATGAGCTTGCTCTTGAACTGGTACTTCACCACACTGGACTCCTTGACCTCCTTGGCGAAGAGCAGATACAATTCGAACAAGAAGACACGGCGCTCGCGGCCCTTGCGAATGATCTGCTTGGTGTCCCAGGCCTGGAAGGCATCCTGGAGGACCACCTCGCCCAGCTTATCCACCGACACATCACAGTTCTCCAACAGCGACAGATGCATGGCATCGTTGGCCTTCTTGGGGACATTGAGCATCACTTCGAGGCCCTCCTTGATCTCGCCATGGCTCTCCTCGCAGCAGGAGAGGAGATCCTTAAGTAACAGCTGGTATTTGGTGATCCTCTGCACGGGCTTGATCAGATACGCGGGCAGAGGGTGCTCAACCTCCAGGCGGCGCTGCAGCTCCTCAAAGTAACTGCCCGCGTGCTGGACGAGCAGGTTATTCGATGTCGTCTTGTTCTTGCAGTAGTGTACATACATATCGAACTTGGAGGCCCAGGTTACGAAGCAATGGCCCACATCCTCGGGCATTGTTTCGTACTTTTCTAGTTCCTTCAGGAAAATCTTCTGATGGAAATGATGGATTTCCCTAATATTACCAAAGATCACATCTTCCTGGCCGACGAGAGCGGGCGGCACATTTCGTCCGCCCCGGAATTCCTCCAGGAAACACTTGATGCACGTGGCCAGATCGTTCACGTACGCCCTCTCCGTTTGCATCAGCTCGGCCATGATGAACTCTTTCCTCCTAGCCGACTTTCGCTTCTCCTCGTTGATCTCCTTGTTCTCCTTGCTGCTGCTGTTCAGCTTGGCCTCCAGCGTCGGATCCGAGTGCCGATCGATGCTGCTGACGCCCGAGGAGGAACTGATGGAGATATTGGCGTCCGAGCCCAAAAGTAATTGCTGCTGGGACATTCCCAGTGACTTCTCCAGCTGCTCGCAGTAGCTGTCCATGCGGTTGCTAAAGTCCTTGTACCGCTGATCCACCGATGCCACCCATTGCTTAATATCACTGGCATGGGCATGGCCCTTCTCGACCAAACTGTCGGCCAGTTGGATGAGAAGCTTCACCCGTTCCCTCGTCTCCTTGGCAGTGCTGCGGAACTCATTGTGCTCCTTGAGCAGGCCCTCGGTTTCCTCCTTGCTGATTCCCACCAAATTCGATCTCGAGGAGAGGTACGCCTCTCCGGTGTTGTGGATCCATTCGATAGCATTTTTGGCACTCCTCTCGAAGAGAACGAACTGCTGGCATTGGTCTAGGGACTTCTTGCGCAGCGTCCAGTAGTCCAGGACCTGATTCTCCTGGGTCAGTAGCTTGTCCAGCTTGCTCTTCACGTGCGCCTCGCAATTGCCCTTGTACTGGTAGCACTGCTGGGATCGGTTGGCGTACTTCAGGAAAGTCTCCGCGGTGCGGCGCGCCAAAGTACAGGCCTTCAGGAACGCCTCCTTTTGCTCCTGATGCTTCGAGATTAGTTGGATTAGCATGGCCTTATCGCTACCACCACCACCACCGCACCAGTCGTCCTCGCGCTTGTACTCCCGCTCCAAGCTGTCCAGCACTGAGCAGACCTGCTCGGCGGTTTTGTAGAAGTTAATCGAGGCGGTGACCAGTTTGTGGCGCTCCTCCGCATAAGTCACCAGCTGCTGCCACTTCTTGGTAACGTCATCGCTGATCTCGCGAATGGATTGCGGGTCGTAGTGCTTGGCGTTGATGAGAGCATCAGCACGGTACTTCACCTGCACCGCCGATGTATGCGTCTTCTCAATAGCAATCTGGAAAGGAATGGGATTAATTTCACTTCATAGAATAGTTAACGGACACTCTCAGAAGATAGAATGTACCTGAAACTGTTCGTGACCCTTGCGCAGCTGCTCGGCTTCCTGCAAACTGTTGGGGGTCACAAAGCTGGCTACCAGCATGGCCTCTCCATTGCGGATCCACGAGATGACTTGATTGGCATCGTTCTGGAATTGACACAGCTGCACTGCTTGCTCTAATTTAGCCCGCTTCGCCTCCGATAACTCCTCCAGATCGATTTCCCGTTCCCGCAAAAAGTCCAGCAGATACTCAATCCTAGCCGGAGCCGTGTGCGTGGAATCCGCCATGGAGATGAAGCCAGCGTTCTCAAAGTGCTGCAGTAGCTCTTGACCCTGTTGCAGAATCTCGTAGGTGGCGTTCTGCATGTCCGTCACCGATTCGTTGTGCATGCGAAGCAGTTGCTCCGCCTTCTGGTAGTCCCTGGACAGATCAGCATGCTGCAGATCCTCGGACCAAATCTCGAGCTGTGAGGATAGCTCCATGGCATCCCGCTCGAAGTAGCGCAAACGGAGAATGAGATCGGCGCGGAACCTGCGAGCGGACCACAGCTCCTCAAGCTCCACCTTTTGTTTGCTCAACTTTTCGAGAGTGGCCTCCAGAGCAGCTATGGAGCCCGTATTGTCCTGATACTCCAGGGAGCGCATTTCCTGCAACAGAGCCTCGCCCTGGGTAATGGTAATCATGCAGACGTTGACCACGCTCTCCTGCTGATCCCGCTGATACTGCTGTATAATCCGTTCGATTCCCTCGAGATTCTCCTGCGAAAGTCGCGTCTCATCCGCACTAACATCCGTTCTCAGTTTGTCTATCCAGGCGGTCACATCCTTTTCGTGGGTATAGAATATTACAGCCATCTCCAGGCGGCGTCTTCGCTGCTCCACTCTCTCCGCAAAGCTGCCCACCTGGAGCTCCAACTCCCGGGCCACGGAATATATCTCATTGGGATCCGCCTCGCCGCTCCTGGCCAGCTCATCCGCCGCGGCCAGTAGCTTTTGGGCATTACTATACGTATTTTGAGCCACATTCTCAAAGTTATCGTGCGAGGTCTGGTAGACTCTGGCCTTGTGGAAGTTCCTGCCGATGCCAGTGTTTTTCCTCAGAAACACTTCGCCGTGATTCTTCAGCCAATCCAGGACCTGCTTCACATCCTCCTGGAAGAGCCGAAGGGCCAGGGTTTGATGCAATCGAATCCTCTCCTGATGCCACTTGGCCTCCAGCGTGCGATGATGGCCCAGGATCTGATGAATCACAGCCAAGACATGACTGGCACCCTCGCTGTAATCAGCCGCCGGATTCTGTCGCTCGTACTTGTTGAAGCTGCCGCCGTTGCTATTCTTCCGATGATCGGGCACTCCGGGCGGCGGCGGCTGGTTGCAGACCTGCACCAGATGATCCAATTGGTAGAGCAGCTTCTTGCTGGTGGAGTGCACTTCGGTGTAGGCCTGGCACATGGCCTCGTACAGCGACTGATGTGTTCGAATGGCCGTTTCCAGGCTCTGGATGTCCGAGGGCAGTGGCTGGGAGGCCTGGCAGGCGGCTGCCCAGCTGGCCACACTGTTGCAGTACTGCTCCGCCTTGTGGTGGAACAGTACGCTCAGTTGCAGGACAGCTGTTCGCTCATCCAGCCCCGCAGCAAAGTCCTTCCATGTCCGATCCAATCTCTGGGCCAGCGTCTTGATGTGCTGGGCTGCATAGTGCTGGCTCTCGATGAGGCGAGCCGCCACAGCCAAGATCCGATCTATATTCACGGAGACGTTCATGGAGGCCACCGCGAACTTCTGGTGCTCATCCTGCAGGGACTTGGCCACCGAATAGTTGTGCCCGATCTCCACGTAGCTCATTTGAAACACGTCCCGGTTGTGCAGGATCCAGTCGAACATTTTCTCGCAGTCCTGCTCGAACAGCCGCCATTGGAAGCACTGGTCCAGCTTCACCTTCTTGTGCTGCCAGAGCATCAGCAGCTTCTCCTGACCCGTGTGGATGAGGTCGATCTGCCGAAGGGCTTTGTTGACGGCCGCCGACATATCCGGATTGCTGCTGACCGCCCGGGAGTTCTGCGAGGTCTGCGACTGCTGTCCAGCGGAGGAAGTGCCCGAGTCCATGTCCGATCCACCGGAGCCAGCAGGAGGCTGTTGGGAAATAAAAGGTTAATACGTTTTCTCTTCATGTTATTTATTTGAAAGCAATTTGCAATTAAAATGATACTCTCCTGATAGCTAAGAACGAAGTCTAACTTGAATAATTCATAAACAAATGTAGAAATTTAAATTTGGCAAATAAAAAATCAATTCTATGGAGCCTTCGCCCACCTACTTTATGGCAAACAAAACAAACATCTCCACAAAGGCAGTCTTTTTGTGTCAAAAGTTTCCTATTCAGTGGGGTGACTGCTGGACTGGAGGCTATTGACTCTTTCTGTGAAAGCATTCACGGCCTTACATATTAATGTAAAAGCCGTAATACTTATTTATTTGTTTACTTTTATGTTTACGGAAGAAGGGCTGGCCGTAACATCGAGTGTATTACTCGATAATACTCTTTACTTTTAGATAATAATTGTAATAGTTACAATCTATCACCTTTTAATTGCATTTTGCTTAAAGAACTGGTAGGTTACCTGGCCTCCAGGTGGTGCTACAGCGTTTATCTTGGCCAGGAGCTTCTTGCCCTGCATGTCGAGGTCCTCGATGGGCAGCTTGGTGATCTTCTTGCGCATCTCGTTGTGATGATCGATGGCGTGCCTGGCCAGGGCGACGTCCTCGGCAAAGTCGTTCCGATTGAGATCCTCCTGCAGATCGTCAATCCGATCGGCCATGTCCCCGGCCTGCCAGAAGAAGTCCTCGATGGCCAGGCGGGCGTCCGTCCACTGCTGATGATCGTACGGCTGCTGGCCCTCAAAGTCGCCAGTCAGCTGGTGGCTCTCGGCGATCTTGTTGAGAGATTCAATGGAGACGGTGGTCGTCTCGAACTTGTACTTGTGCGAGGAGATCGAGGCACGCTGCTTCTGCCAGAAGTTGTCCGGCTTGATGATCACCACGTTGTGGATGTTGGCGCTGAAGTGCTCCTGCAACACCTTCAGTATCGTCTTAACGTTCGTCGAGCAGTTGCCATTGCCGCGCATATCGATAATGACTGTGAATCCGAGGTTCTTGGCGGCGTCGCTGAAAGACCAGGTGAAAGGTGTCGTTAGTTATAGACAGAGAGAGAGAGCGATCAAGCATATATGGATAGAGAGAGTACACTGTTAAAAATAATATTTAAACCTAACAGACGTGAGATCTCCTGCTCCAAGGCCTTCTTCAAACAAAACTACTCAAACCCAAGGCTATTTGTGTTTTGAACTCTGACTGCCTTGGACGTAAGAGTTCATCTAACACACTAATCCATCAAGATCACTCAAAGTTTATACTTATTTCTTGGAGTGGAGAAGATTCCCGCTAGTACGTGAGTGAGAGTGTCGTGATTCGCTCATGGTTCGTTGCTCTGTTTACGTCGCTTGCATAAATTATGACAGCACGGCCCGGTATGGTCTCAGCTCGGTTTCTACTGCTCTGACACCGATTTCAGCTAATAATTTCCTCCAACTCTGATTTGCATTCCATTTGAATTTTAATCGCACCATTAACTATAAATATTTCTTTCATTGATGTGTGCGAGCGAGCGACTCCTCCCCCTCCTCGACAGTTCCAATTCCGCCTATTATTGTGGACCGGACCGCCCTTCCCCCAGCCGGGTCTTGGGCCGCTATTTCTTGGCCTGATTGTGGCCGGTTCTGGATTCTTGGTTTCCCGGTTCCAACCACGTTATCTTCTCCTCTCGTCTCTATTTTTATTTCCATACAAACACACATGTCGTGCGGTTGTTGGATGGGCATTTCTAGGGGTTTCTATTGGCCCGCCGGAGAACAATGCGAAAGTGAAGAGGCGTCTTCGGAAAATGCATTTTAAATTCGAGCATTGGGGTTACCTCTTCCGCTGGGAACTGAGACCTGTCTTGTTCCCAATTGTTCAGCCCCATAATAGTTTCCAATCCCGCCCGCAAACTTCTAATCGGGTGTTCTTCTCAACAGGAATGGGACACTTTTATTTTGGATGACTAATAAACAAGCTTCGGAACTCGAATCCGGCTATTAAAAATCGAAATTTGTGCAGACAGACAGGGAACAAGACAGGGGGAGAGAGAGAAATGTCGCCCGCATTTCAAAAATCGACAAAAGAAAAGCAAAGTCCAATCAGAAATCGTTTATTTAACCCATAAATTTGAGACTTCTGGAGGGGATTGGTGGCGGGGAAGTCGTCGTCGTCCACCCCAAAGGAAGCGGCAGTACGTGTCTAAAATGCTGAGAACTCCCCCGGACTCGTCCAATTCACAGAATTTGCATTGACGACAGCGGCGGGAAGGCTTTACTTGCCAAATTGGCCGAGTCGCGAGAACTTCTCCTCCAGCAGTTCTCGCGAGAAGACAAAGGAACAGAGGCCGCAGAAATAAACAAAAAATGTTTCACACCAAAAGCCAATAAACAAACACAAAAGCCGACCCAAACAAAAATAAAATCTGAAGCCGGGAAACGAATATCAGTTACACTCACAAAGTAATTAATTGGCTTGTAAGAATTATGCAGGAAATCAATGTCTATGGGGAGTGATTGGGTTATGCTGGTTAGAATTATTCAAGGGTATGGGACTATAGATGTAACTCAAGGGTTAGAACTTCTATAAGATCTTATAGAAGTTGAAATTCTAGGTCTTGAAACTATAAATAATTTGAAGATCTCTGAGATTTAATCCAAAAATAATATATATTATTATATCATGTATTATATTGAAAGATCTTATAAGAGTTGGTAGATATATCTGAAAGTCTAGGTCCTTAACCTATGAACCATTTAAAGATCTCTAAGATTTACATTCCTATTTTAAATCTATTTAGCAGTTAACTCTTAATCCATTTAATAACAGAATATACGTGTTACATGTTACATGTTACATGTTACATAATAGATTATAAGATCTTTTAGGAGTTGGGAGATATATGTAGATAAAATTCTAGGTTCTGAAACTATAAACCATTTGATGTTCTCAGAGATAAAAATTATAAATACTATATTTATAATTTATGATATTACATAAATATATCATGTATTATATTAAAATATCTATAACAGTTGAAAGATAAAGTTGGAATCCCAGATCCTTAAAATATAAACAATTCCAAGTTCTCTGAGATACATGTACATTCCTTCTTTAAATAAACCTAACCATTAACTCTTAATTCACTTAACAATATATTTTATTATATTATTATTATAATACTATAAGATCTCTGGCCTTAAATGTTACATTATAGATTATAAGATCTTATGAGAGTTGGAATTCCAGCTCCCTAATATATAAAATTTGAAGCTCTGAGATTAACCAACTTCTGAGATATTCCTACTTTAAATATTCCTAATATTTGAGTCCTAATCCTTGTAATAACATATTATTTATAAGAACTATTACAAGACCTCATGTATTATGTAACATGTTACATTATAGATAATTACACCGTATAACCCCCTTGTAGAGTGTGCTAACTAACAAAACCAAACCCCGTCATCAAATAACAGATAGAGTAGAAACCGAATCACATTTTAAGGCGCACAGTGGACGCCACATTCCGTGGATGGAAGCGATGAGATAAGGAACACCCCTCATACCCCATACCTCCTACCTCCTACCTCCTGCCCATTTAGAAGATACGAGTGCGAGTGCTCGGAATATAGGCTATGGCACTTTGACGAGTCGATTTGCTTATCGGCCCAGACCTGAACACTTGAGAGTCTGCTGGGGTTCCGGTTTTTTCTGTCATTTCGTTAGTAGGTCCCGGTGCCGGGCTATCTGGGACAGTGATAGTACAATGGTCTGGCTGTTAACCCGCTGATAAGACATGGCGTTGGCGTGGGAATCCGTCTGCCAGTGAATCATGGCCAGAGAAACTAGTTAGCACCACAATTTGGCCAGCATAGATATCTCGCTTGGATTGCGCCAATGAGCCAAGACTAAATAAGCGAGGAACGTGCCTTTCCCCCCCAGTTTCTCAATGATTGCCGGAGAATGTCGGCTGATGATGCTTCTTATATTTGTTGCTACTTTTTTGTGGCTCTTTAGCCCCCGAGAAGAGGTACTCTCTGGTCGTGTGTCGCAATCTTGGGTCGCCATCATCATCATCTCGAGTCTCGGGTCTTGGGTCTGATTATCATTCCGAGTTTGTTGCCTTTGGCAGCCATCTCGATAGCAGTTTGTGGCATGCCCTGCCCAAGGAGTCCACTAACTTTGAAGGTCTCTTGGCCATAAAATCATAAAAGACTTTCATTCAATTGATCTTAATCGAGTGGCTTCTAGGAATTCTCTTTGTGGGAGATGCTCTCACTTTTAGTTCATTATTCTCGAGGCTCTACTGTCCCCCCAAATTACCCTTTCTTTTATTTTCTTCTTGTTTTATGGCTCATTTTGGTTTTTTGTTGTGTGTTTTTTTTATTTCTTTTCTTTTTGGGCAAAAAATCTTCGCATTCTTTTGAGCTTCAGACTCAGAAGTCGCTGAAGCCGGTCCCCGGTCTTCTGACTTTTCTTTCTTTTTTTTTTTTTTTTTTTTTTTTTTTGTCGAACTGCTTGTGTATTGGTTTGTATCTGTGTGTGGAGCTGCTGATTCTGCCTCTTCTTGGCTCTTATTGCTTTCTTTGTCGCACAGATTTATGCAACTTTTGTTGCCCAGACTGCCGCTGCTACTGCTTCTGCTGCTGCTAGTTTTTATTTAAAATTGGCCCTGCCTCGCCCACCGCCCCCTCAAGCTTACATTCAATGTCAAAACCAGCAAGAAAGGGGGTGTGTGTGTGTGTGTGTGTGTGTGGCAAGAACAATGTGCGTGCTGTTCTTGGACGTCGAATGATGATTCATAAAATATGCGACTGCAGTCGAACTATACACCGACCAACCGACCGACTATAACAGGAAAATCAAGTGGAATGTGGCAGTGCAGCTGCAGCAGCAGCTGGTCGAGACTCGAGACTCGAGCTGCACTCCCCCTCATTCATTCCACCCCCGATTTTATATAGTATCCGTATCCTATATAGTATGCTAGGCGACGACGTCGCGACGCTGCCCGAAATTGCAAACGAGGCGCAGAGAGCGATGTCGCGACGTCAGCTGACACAATGGGTAGTCATTGTACTGGTACGGTGGGCACTCGTTACCACAAACACGGAGAATAGGACACTTTAGGAGAGAGTATTCGGGGCAGGTCTCCACTGTACACAATAACAGTCACAGATGCGGAGAAATGGAGGGCAAGTGCCGCCAAAGGCAAGTGGCCAGTAAAAATATCCAAAATCTAGATGACTTTCCTCCACTTTCGTCACTAAAACTGGCAATTATGCAACACACCTCTCAGTCTGTAGCTTAGATTAGTGTTTTTACTTTAAGATTTTATTAGAAAATCGTGCCTATAATAAAAACAAATGGCTTCTGGCAACAGATTTTATTAGGTGCAACATGAGTTGGGTGGAAAGTGAATCATTTTATGGATTTTCTAATCACTTCGTCACTAAAAATAAAAACCAAATCATTTATTTTCTTAATAATAGTTTAGAACTAATACTTATGATCTCTCCATCGCATCTGGGAGCCAAATTCTCACCTGGGTATGCTGATCAGGTAGCTGAGCAGCCGACGCAGATCCTCCGGCTTGAGGCGATCCCGACGAGGCGTGGCCGGGAAGCAGAGCAGCGGCCCGCCCCTCCGATCCCGGCCGCCCGTAAGGAAGACGACACGCTCCTGGAGCAGTGTCAGCAGATCCCTGGCCCGCTGGCCGTCCATTTCGGCCGCAGAGAGTGAGGAGACTTGGATACCAGCAGGTTAAGAGGGAGAGGCAGGGGGGTGATTCGATTTTTATTAATCCAACGAGGGGCACTCCAGCATAACGGATACCAGCTTCGAGTTTCACTTAGTGGTTAATAGTATTATTATAATTTTTGTTATTATTTTGATGCCTTGTTGTTGTTGTTGTTGTTGTTGCACTCTTGTTGGCCTGGCTTTTAATCATTGATTTTCGCAAATTTCTCGTTGGCATTTTCATGGTCACTCTTGGATGTTGTTTTTGTTGTTGTTTTAGTTTGTTTGTTTGTTTGTTTGTGTATTGCAGGGGGTGGGTGGAGATGGATGGATGGATGGAGAAGAAGAAGAAAATAAGATACAAATTAGCAAAATGAATTTCATTTTTTTTTCACATTATTTGCATATTTATTTTAGCTTGGCACGCAGTTTTCTCGTTTATTTTTAAAAGTGGAGTTTTTCAGTCTCCCCTCTTGGTCGGTTAACCCACTGGTGGACTGGGGGTGGATATTAACCTTCAGGATTAACACTTTTTTCAGCTCACTTTTTCAAAACTTCTCAGAGAGTTAAAATCTTTTGATGCTCAGTGATTTCTTAATTGAACAATTATTTATTTTTTATTAAAAATTGTATTGTTGCCACACGACACACGGGTTAAAGGGGAGTGCGAGTGGGAGGGGGGATACCCAAACACACACACACACACACGACAGACACACAGAAGGAGGGGGAGGGGGAGTTGCGACTCCGGTCGAGGGTGAAAAATAGGGGGCCCGGAGCCGGGGGCTCTATATAGAGGGTGCTGCAGGAATATGTTAAATGTCATAAATCAACTGACGCCGTCACGCAAACAGCCGCATAAAAACATAAGCATAAAATAAGACTCGCGCATACACACACAGTCGCACTCGGGCGCACACACACACACACTTGCTTATTTTTAAACACAAACACCGTTCCAATTATGATTTGTTGTTGCGACTCTTTCTCGCCTCCAATCGCCAATTGCACTATTTTCCTAACTCAAACACAAAATCAATTTCACAAACGTACGGTCATAAAGATCGGGGGAGGATATATCTATATCTATATATTCTCCATCATCCGCGAAATTCTCCCGTCTCGGCTACTTCTTCTTCTTCTTGTATCTCTTCTTTTCTCTAGGGTTGTTGATAATATACCAAAATATATCGAATATATCGATATTTCTTTTATGAAAATAATATATTATATTGGAAATTAAATTTTATCCAAATGTCCATTTTTTAAACAATATTCTGTAATACACAAGTATCTTTAACAGAACTTACATTTTAGAAAGGCCAAAATATATATTTCTATAGAAATATCGTTTGGACTTATTTTTACATTTATTTTACATTGATTTTTGACATGCTAGTATTTTTTGAGTCATACTGAAAGTTTGGCGCATTTATTTTAATTTTGCAGAAAACGATAAGTGAAAAGAAAATCATAAGTAAATTAGTATTTCGGGCCGGGTAACCTCTTCGGTAGTAAAAAATCGCAACAAAAAACTACTATAAACTAGAGTTCAAAGATGTGGCAACTTTATTACTCATAGTGTTAAAGGTCGTAGTTAACCCAGTGTTGGTCAACAATAATATTCATCACAATACGAGTCTTCAGATTTGTTGTTGGTCAATGTAATTTTGCAAACATTTTCCGAAAACTCAAGAACTCGCTCCGCCAGCGCAAGAAGAAGCATCGCCCACCGCCTCCGGCTACGCCTACTTCCGACGACGCACCATATCCAAATAATGCGATAAAGCCAGAAAACTCCAACAACAATCTCTGCGCCAAGACAAGGCCCACTTCCGTGTCTATTCCTCGGAGCACCCTCTTGGGACGGACCGCCGAAGCCATGGAGAGCAACCTGAATCGGATCATAAGCCAGTCGCCAAAGCTGAAGCTCAGCGGGCAGCTTAGCAAATACACAAATGTGATGAAAGGTGAGGTTTCCGGAGGAGTCTGTTGGTCTTGAGGCATCTTCATTTCTGTCTTATCATTCCATTACTTATCTTCAACCGGAAAGGTGAATCATAGATCAAATTTGCACGTAGATATACTATAGATACTGATGTTTTACCATTTGATTGATTTAATGTCCCTCTTTCAGGCTGGCAATATCGTTGGTTTTCTGTGGACGCCAAGACGGGCTCGCTGAGCTACTACCTCTGTGACTCATCTACGGTTGGCGACGACATTGCTCCCTCGCCACACGTCCTGGCCAGTGCGCCGCGAGGCCAGGTGCAGTTGGCCGGCGCCGTGGTCTATCCCAGTGACGAGGACTCGAGGACCTTTGCCATCGCCTGCGCCTCCGGCGACACTGTAAAATTGAGAGCCAACGATGCGCGGGCCAGACAGGAGTGGGTGGATGGACTCCGAGCGGTGGTGGAGAGCCACATGAAAGCCATGGACATAAGCAACACATCCCCTCTGCCGCCGCGCGAGCTGCTGGCCGCCTCGGACGCGATGGTGTCCGCTCGCCAGGCCCTGTTTCTCACAGAGCAATGGTACTAGGTTCGGTTCACTTTTGGTTACAAATCTTTAATTTTCTTTTTCCGATAGTAACGCTTCTCTGGCCAGGGCCATCGAGAGTATCGACTGTGCTTCCTTCTCGCCCACTGATCCCGATCTGCTCCTGCTCAAAGCCATTTCTACGGCCAGCACCCAGTGCCTGCATCAGTGCCTGGGCCTCCTCCAGCGCCATCAGGAGATCAATCAGCCCCCGGCCGAGGCGACCCCCATCCTGCTCTGAGAGTCAGGAGATAGCCCAGAGAGAGAGAGAGAGAACCCCAAAGATTATGTCCAGTATCCAACATGAAATGAAAGATTAAATGATACTGCATTCCAGTAGAACTGTGGAATGATGGTTGTTAAAAAAATGAAACTACAATCCGAGTTGGGTTACTTTTCAATGTTTTTATAAAATACTTTTGTTCGTTTCGGGTTTTTCCATGTTTTGCGTTTTTCACGTTTTTTTGTTTTTGTTTTTGTTTTCTTGGATTAATTAGAACATTCATTTCGACATTTAAAGTTAATTTGAACATAAAGTTTGCACTAAAGTTGATAGAAAATGTTGAGTTTTTTGGACTTGGACTTGGACGCGTCCAGGCCGTACAGAGATACACATATCCAGGAGATTTATTTTTTATATTTCTAACTCTTGCCATTCTTTACATTATACATTCTATTCCGAAAATTAATTCAATAGGTTTTCGATACGTGTGTGTGTGTGTGTGTGTGGAACATCAAATGGGGTGTCTATGGGGGATGGGGGGATTACATAGAGATGCTTATATCGTGTGAGTGGATTGTATATATAGGGTATATACGGGCTATGGCTATTGTAGATGAGTTCTTGCATGAGTTCGTATGCAAAAATAGTCGTGTTTATCCATTATCGTAATTAACTTTTGTCCGATTAATCAATTGTGTGCTTGCCAAACGAAACGGTTGCCGAAAGTACGCCTAAAGGTGTCAACAAAACATAATACATATATATGCATTATCCTCAGCATACACATATATATCGTCCTCATAATGTCGCCAGACTTTTCAAATAAACCAACGAATCCTGCTGCCATATGCCTGCGGCCTGAAGGCGTTTTTTGGGGAGCAGAAGTGGAGCAGAGTCCAAATTAAGGCTAGAAAAGGCACTTTAGAAGGGGATCTAGTGGGGGGAGCAGAGCAAGGGTTAATAACAAGGGTTAACTAACGTCCGGGTATCCATATCCAATAATCCGAAATTAAGTCGCCCGACAGTGCCAGAACAGATCGCAGCAGTTATCGTTATACAAAAATTTTGCTTCTAAATTTTGTCTAAAAATTTCGCTTGTATAAATACGTTTTTAAAAAATTTCACTTGTTTTTTTTTTTTTTTTAGTTTACGTTATTTTTTTTACAAATTTTGTTTGCGATTTTCTTCATCGCTGAATTTAATTCCGAAAGGCATTTTTTGTGAATCTTTTTTTTAAATTTTTTTCGTTAAGCCTAAACATTAATTTTAGTTGATTCCACTTGAGAAGCATAATATTAGCTTCTCTTATTTAATTTTTTATAGTTTTTTTTTTTTTTAGTAATTTTGTACATTTGATCTTTTTGCTTTTTGAAATAATAATCTAAATAATATTCGGGCACACAATTACCAAGTTAAATCCGCTTAAACTCTTTTGATTTTACATTTAATTAGTATTATGCTGCTGGGGACTGGCTTTCAGTTTCAGTTTCAGTTTCTGTTTAGGTTTGAATTCTATTTCCGTGGAATGTTCCGGGTCACCATCTTCCACATCCGTGTTTGCTTACAAACTAAAGAGATCGATCGCTATTTATTTAGTTAGACTGAAGAACTATAACATAATAATACTTTCAATTTTGATTCAATAAGTACGCTAGGAATAGAAACTAGGTGGCAAAGATCGCGTAGAGGAAGCTAGAGGAAAACTAGCACCTAATTCATATACGAAGCACCTACACCTTGGATCCTGCTATCCTTCAACTTATATATTTAAATAACTGAGCTTAATTTTTAGTTTTAGGCCAAATACAGCGAAACCTTATACACTCTTTTGATTTTGCTTATTTACATACTTAGTTTTAAAAACTTAAAACATGAGAAGCTGTTATGGTTTAAAAATCTTTAAAAAATTCTGAAACTTTTGTGGTTCCTTCAAATAATTATTTTAAATATTAGTATTACTAATATTTTCTGGTCTATTGCTTGAGTTTTTTAGTTGTGGATTTAGTTTATGGAGTTCCTCTTAAAGGATCTGGCTAATAATAAGTTTTTAATATTTTTAAAATTAATATTTGAAAAATATTTCGAAAACTCTCCAAGGTGTAGGTGTTTACAGATGTGCTTTTGAAGCTGCCGGGAACTGCTCCTGATTGGCTTCAGATTTTAGATCCCTCCCTTTTCACTCATCCTTTCATAACTTTCATTCATCATTTCGAGTTTAAATTCTTATCCCTTTACTCGCTGGTCGTGGTGATGGGTTCCACCTTGATGGCTCCTGGCGCGGCACTCGACGAGCTGGGGGCATCCACTCCAGAGGATCCTGCACCTGATCTATCGGCTCCGGCCACAGCGCCGGCTGCTGCCGCCTGGGAGGACGAGGAGGAGGAGACACTGGCGCCGACCAGTTCGGCCAGGTCCTCGGCGAAGAGGCGGCTGGGCGAGAAGTCCCTCTTGTAGCCGGCCATGTCCAGGCCGAGATCGCCGAGCGGAGAGTGCAGCCGGGGGGTTTCGCTGCGCAGAGGACTTCCCTTGGCCTTGGAGGGATGGGTCGAGGACTGAGAGGAGGAACTGGCACCGAAACCACCAGCTCCACCACCACTACCGCCAACGGACTTGTGGGGCACCTGGTGGTGGTGGTGCTGTTGGTGTTGCTGCTGCTGCTGGTGGTGCAGGTGGGCGGCTTGCTGCTGCTGTTGTTGCAGGTGGAGCTGCTGCAGGTGGTGGTGCGCCGCCTGTTGCTGCTGCTGGTGGTGCGCCGCCTGCTGCTGCTGGTGGTGCAGAGCGACGGCCATGCTGGGCGGCAGATTCGGCAACAGGCCGGCGGGACCGCAGGGCGATGGCGCGTGCCGTGGACCACTGCCACTGCTCAAGGCCGGTGATATGCTGGCCCTGCCTCCGCCCGATCCCGGAACCGGCACCGAACCCACCCCCGGATGAGGGGGCAGGTTGAACAGGCCGGGTGGAACGGGCGGCGGCCCCGCCTCCCCGTGCTGATGCTGCACGGCCGCGGCCATCTGCATCTGCTGCCGGATGTTGTGCGCCACGGCGGCCACCGCTGCGGCAGTCTCCTGCGACATGTGCGGCTCTCCTCCGACCCCGCCCTGGGGTCCGCTGCCGTTGGGACAGGCCAGGGAGCTTGGCGGCCCGGCTAGGGCGCCACTCGCTCCAGGATAGCTGAGGGGGAGATCCTGCATGGGAAACACGGGCTAACCCGAGAGCAGTTAGTTCAATTCCAAGGATCAGGCCCCACATCACTTACCGAGTGGCGACCGTAGGGCGGCAAGTGCGAGCCGATGCTGTCGTCCTTAAGGTCCTTGGCGTCCCGGAACACCACCGTCTTGATAACACCCTTGATATGCTCGTCCGGCCATATGCCCAGCAGAATCCGCTGTGGCCTGCCCCGCCCCTTGGGCCTCAGATCCGGCCCGCCATCGATCGAGGGTCCCAGCATGTTGTGCACCCGATTGGCGTACAGGACGAAAGTGGGATACGGAATGTCATACTTGCGGGCGGCTTGCGACAGGGAGAGGCCCTCTTTCAGCACACTGAAGATGGCCTCGGCCATGGTCTCGGGTCGCCAGGACTTTAGAGGACCTCTCTCGCGGAAGCGCATATGATGCATCAGGTTCTGGTTGGTGTTCCAGCACTTTTGCCACATGGACTGCAACTGGTACTGGTAGCTGTCTGCTGGAGGATCAAAAACATATATATATTTAGGTTTTCATTTTCTGTGAATGATTCCTTTACAAACCTGCCAGCGTGGATCCTGTGGCGCCCATCCAGGCGTGAGAGTTCTCCATCATTTTGGCCTGTGAAGAGGAAAAGAAATTCTAGAATCAGATATATGAACTGACACTGTAGCAGTCTCCTGTTTGGACAAGAGGTCCTTCAATTAATTGTGTGACTCGCTTTGGTTAGCACTCAATGCGGTGTATCCTTTTGTCTCGATATGTGTTTTCCGCCCCCAAGGAGGCCCATCCTTTTCAATTTTGATTGACATGCAAATGCGACCTATTTTGGTTTAATTTCATTTTTTTATGTTTGTTGAGACAAAAAAGGGGCTATTGGTTATGACAAGCTTTTTGTAACATTAAGAGGAAATTGTGAATTTTTCTAGAATTCAAAATAATAATATTTTAAACCTATCTTGACTTAGTTTGTCTTTTAATATTTATGACTCTGTCTAGACTTCTTGAAATTAATGACTTAACCAGACGACTTCTTCACAGTCTTTTTGAAGGATATTTCCCTGCTCAATCTATAGCACTCCTTGCGATCCTTGCCAGCACAATTCTAATTCAAATTGCAATTTAACTGGCTGGCTAAACCTTCGAGTGGCGCTGCGGTTGTCTGTTTGCCGAGTGCCGAGTGCCTTGCATCGAATTCACTAATTGCATAACAAAGTAACATTTGCATATTGTTCTACATATGTTAGTTAGTGCTGCGATTCGGATCCACCTTGTCGATAACTTCATTACAAAAAAAAAACCATTTCCAAGCATGGCAAAAAAAAACACACACAACAAAACAAAAAAAATGCAAAAAACAACACACACATATTGGACTTGAAGTGGGACTGGCTCAGGTGGGCACTTGTGCCCATTTAGCGTTAAGTATTACTTGTAACTTTTTGCCATGTGACTGACTGAGAGTGCTCCTCTGCCTTCCATTGCTCCGACTGTTCTACTGTGCCCCCATCCCAGCGCCAGGACCTCCACGCTTAGGCCAGACAATATAGCGATGTTCTCAGAAATCGTTGCCTACTTTTATGGGCCGCGAACATGCGATGGATGGATTTACTTTTCGGCTCATTACGTCGCAAATTATATATTATTCAAAAGTTTTTTCTTTTGCTTTTCGTCATCAGAAATTGCTTTATTTAGGAAGGGTGACTAATCCGCCTAGGGCTATAACTTATAAGGTTAAATCATATTTTAAAACCAAAAATTGTAATAAAAATTATATAATTATTAAGTTAATCCTTAAGCTCTTTCGGTAGCACTCTTAGTAGTTGTTGTTTCTGGAAACTCTCGAAACTATTGAGGCTAATGACACTAATGCCCCAGTCAGTCTCAAAACGCGGGCGACAGATGGCGCTGCTGTGTGTAGCTATAGGTGTGTGTGTGTGTGTGATGGTGTGCTGCTCCGGTTATCCTGCTGCACTTGCCTTCAATAATACGCCACGCCAAATGCCAAATAATTTATTTATTATATGTGCAGCTGACCAAAGCTGACTGAAACACACACATGCACACACACACTCCGATTGCGACAGTGTGTGTGTGTGTGTTGTGCAGAGTCCTGAGTGAGATTTCATTACAACTCATTTGACAGTCTTGGTGCACTCGACGCTGCCAAAATGTCATAGCTGAGTGGCATGCATCGAAAGGGGACAGCGGGGGTGGCACAGGGAGTTGGATATCGCTCGGTCTACCCGCCACAACCCCTGCTCCCTTCCAAAATTCTCTCCAATATCCACCGGATTAGCGGACACGCATCGCGCATAGTTCCCTAAACATCCATAACTACAGTCGTACTTCTAGGAAGGTATATTCCTTAAGGGTATTTATTATATAAGGATATTTTATTAGGAAAAATATAAAAAAAAAAATGGTTTTATTTTAAGGACTAAAATATTTTTAAAATTGAACAACTGTTTGTTGCAAGTTGTTAAGACTGTACCACGTTTATGTGCCTCAACACGAAATTAAGCGAAATGAAGTTGACCACGCTTCGATTTTGGCATCAAAGCGAATCGTTGCCGCTTGCTGCTTGACCCGCCCTCCGGTTGCAACACCGCCTCCACTCCTCCCTCCCTCTCTCCCTCCTACCACCTTCGGTTGCTGCACTTGCTGCTTGCATTGTTAATACAATTCGAGTCCAACGTCAATAACCAAGTGCCACGAATGGACCATTAGTTGAGTTGAGTTGAGTTGCGCTCCTCCCGATGCGGGCAGGGTCTATATGGAATATCCTCTTGCACCTTCCCCACCACCCACTGCTACTACACACACACTACACACACGTTTGCGGAGTTTGTGCATCTGCATTTATGTATTCTATATATAATTATGCGGCTTAGCGATTGCCTGCCTTGGCGGATTCCTCTGGCCAGCTTGCCAATTTAATCAGGCTATTGATTGGCACAATGGGAAGCAAGAAACGAATATGTTCTAAGGCCAAAATAAATCCAGTTCATTAGGCACAAGCATTCATCTTTGGACCTCTGAAAATGTTCAATTAATTTAGATCTCTTCTTAAGCGAATTCTGAGAATTTTGAAAAGCTTAAGTTCGATTCAGTTTTGATTGAAAATGTATAATCTTTTGCAGAGAATTCATGCATTTATTTAGAAACGATTAAGTCTACTTGAGAGGTAAATGAATGCATTTTGTTTGAAGATAATTTCAATATCAGTTGTCTCTTGGGATTATAATTAGAATAATGAGTTATAGTTCCAATTTAAATGCAATTTTCATTTATTGAAATCTTAATTAGCAATAATTTAAATACTTATTATTAATATAGTACTTATATAAAGAGTATTATTCTTGAATAAATCATATACCAAAGAGCTGTTCGTTTTTGGGGGACTTTGTCGTCCTGGCCTCTTCAAATTAGATTATCCTTAATCGTTGGGGCGTTCGCATCTTCCGCCATTTTCTGTCTGGAAACGCCCCGTGTCAGAGAACCGGGAAAAAGGCGTTCCTTGCGATTTCCACGCCAAACGAAACCGAAACCTTTATTTTTTTCTGAGGCAGTTTCAGGTTGAACCCAAAAACCCGTAGAGCTCCCCCATAACTGGCTTCTAGTGAGGCGTTAAGCCCGCATCAATTGAGCGTGAAGGAGGAGTAGATTCCCAATATCCTTCCCACTCAACACAACCCAGCCATCCTTCCATCCAACCATCCATCCACCTTCGAAAACAGTCCAAGTCAAGCGGCACTTGTGCGGCACTTCTGCGGTATTGGGTTGCGGGGTGGCTGCCACAATTTCTGATTCGCTCAAGCAACAAGCCTCAGTTGCCTCAGATTAAGACCTTACCTCAGACTCTGTTGCGCCGGCAATGCAATTTAGCCAAATTCGCAGCAGGAAACGCCAAAGGGAAGGCAAGGCCAACAAATTCTTTAATGTCTAATGTGCTGAGAAGTGCCAGAAAAAAATAAACAAGACCTTGGGTTCCAGGGGTGACGACTAAAGGATATCCTTTGCGAAGAGGTCTTTGGCTTATAAAGACTATAAAATTTGTTCACCCCACGAAACATATACCCTTGTTACCCTTTTAAAAAAAAATCCTTCAATTTTAACGTCCCAAAGGGAGGAAATAAATTTCTTCATGCTTCCAGGCTGGACAAAATTCGTTCAGGACCACCCCCCCTGACTTCTGGCACGGATTTTCCAATCTTTTGACGCTCAGGAAATTGTCAAGTGCCGGCTCAGGGAGTGGGGTGTGTGTGTGGGTGGACTGTGATTGGGTTCGTGTTTGTGTAAAACCAAAAATTAATTAGCGTGAAAAGCATTATTGAAAGCCATTGCGAATCGAGCGGGTAAACAGCAAAAGGGGGTTAACGAAAAAGGATGGCTGATAAAAACTTAGCATTAGTTTTGGCCAAAAGTCAAGCCACAGCCAAGAGACGAGCTCATTTCCTAGTCTTTTCCTTTAGAGACAGGAAGGAGCATATGTGGTTTAATTTGATTTAGTCGCGAAACTTGCAGCCAATACTCGAGTTCATTAAAATTCTGCAGAAACTGAATCAAAATCAAGTTGGGCCTTCTAGTTTTTGGCGCGCACTTTACTACTTGAAACATCAATTACAACGAGAGGAAAGGAGAGAGGCTGGAGTTCACCAAGGGAGGGGATCATAAGTGTTCCCATTTATAGGAATATATTTCTTACAACCTATTCGCTGCCATCTGGGCCCCTGCCGCCAGGATCCTGGCATCCCCACGATATATCCTGCAATGCTCAGCCCTTAGGCGCTGCCAACGAGTGAGTCGTTGTGAAGTGTGCTAGGATTTCACTTGAAAACTGCAATCAAGTGAATTTTGATATATATACACTCACATACACACACTACGTGTATGTGGAAAAACTTCATGGATTTAATAATCAAACCATTCGATGGTTAAAATGTTCCTCGAGCCGCCCTTCAGTTCGCTCATCGGGCTTTCTCCGCTCTCGACTTGTTCGTCATTTCCTGTACAATTTTATTATATTTCATACATAGCTGTGCCCCATTCTCCCTAGTCCTTTCCCCACCACTCATAACATATACATATATAAATATATATATATATAGAGCAGGATATAGCCCGGCGATAACATCAAGAACAACAACAAATTGAACAGCGACCGGCAAACGTTGCCTGTAAAATTTATACAAAATACGGAATCGTTCGCTACATTATGAGAAATCCTGCTCATTGGAATGGGCCAGAGGTCCTTTTAAAGGGGGGCAGGAGCTTGGTTACTATTTGCTCATATGTTTGTTGCATTTAGCTTTCGCTCCGGGTGAGTGGAAATAAAGGAAAAATCAACGAATGCCGAGCATGGAAGTGTTCAATAAATTTTTACCGCTGAGTTAAGCTTAAATGGGAATCATGGGAATGGAAACTGTGAAAAGGGGTCACTCCTCTATATCGTGGGGAGTGGAATGGGGGCTTATAAATTAGCATTTCGTTATTAGAAAATATTAAACAGTACGAGTACAGTATAGTTATGCGGATACTTTAACCCTGTACCTTTAAATATTACCCTTTTTTTTAGTGGCTCACACTTTTCAGACTAATTGCTGAGGTAATCACATTTAGCCAATCTGCTTCAGGACTGAAGTTTAATTTTGTTGTGCGCACAATTTTTTATCATTTGGTTTGTTAAAAACTGCAGTAATTTATACATTGTGCTTAGAAGGGAGAGTGTGAGTGGGAAAAAGTTTTGTAAACGCAGGCCAGACCGGGTTGGGTTGCAACTGAATTGGTTTCGGAATGGCAGCCTGCGATCAATCGACAAAATAATGCGTTAACTTTTACGTAAAACAAACAACAAAGCCGACAAATACACGCAACTTTCCGCAGAACAGAAAGGATATGGAGTAGTCGGAGTAGTGGGAGTTGATCAACTTTTTTCAGCTCAAAACAGGCGGAAAAAAGCGATTAGAAAAATTATTGCCACCGCCGAGGCCTCCATCGATAACTGCTACAACAAAAAAAAAGGAACAGAGAACTGAACAAAAAGTTTAAAATATTGAGAAAAGTTGGCTTACACGCAGATATAGTACGCATTTTATAGTCTGGTTCGATTTGAAACTTTGGCTTTGGGGGCTACGATTTTATTAAATCGATACCGACTTTAATGAAATAATTAATTAAATTATATTATGACTGGGATATGATTACTTTTGTTCAATGAGAGGATAATTACTAAACGGATTCCCAAAATTGAAACTATTTTCCGCCTCCAAAGAGCATACTGTCCCGTCAAATCAAGTTTCAGCCATGCACGGCTAAATGCCAATTAATACAAATATCCATAAAGAAAAATAAATTCAATTATTGGAAAATTAAAATGTAAACAAAACGCGGGCCAGGCCAGGCCAGACCGGGCCAGGGCAGTATCGGTATCGGTTTCTGTTTCATGTTTTCGGCGTCATAAATTGTGGCACCTAATAAATTGACACTCTGTCATTGTGCGGCATTTACAGTTTATAGAATATGCCTCTGCCACAACCCCTTAACATCCCGGTGGCCAGCGGCCAGTGGCCAGTGGCTGATGGCCAAAATCCCCCAGCCCCCCAGTGATGTTTCCCTTTTTTTGTGCCACACTTGCAGGCTGCACGCAACAATTGTGTGTGCAGCCAAATGGTCAGAGTCAGAGTCAGGCAACAAAAAAAAAAAAAACGAGCCAACAGTCGAAATGCAAAAGCTGCTACCCCAACTCCAAAATCACTTCGATTGGGAGGGTGGCATGCCCCACCACCCTCCACCACCATGTTGTTGTTGTTGTGTGGCTGCTGTGGTCGAGTTGCGGTGCACCGCAGCGTTTAAAACGGTTTGCCAGTCATTTTTTCACATCATTGATTGCTTATTAGATTATAAACCGCGCCACTGACTCTCGGCCCTTCTTTTTTGTATTTCACATTTTATTCCGCTCGTGGCACGTGCTACGCCGTGCCTCCCTATATCCGTAATGTTCTGCCAACAACAACATTGCAATCAGCATCACAAACAAAACAAAAAAATATAAAACAAAAATAAAAAAGCCAAAACATCGAGGGAGGCCGTCTGCATCTGTTGCAATTTGTGCGCCCGAAAATAGGCAGCACCATTTTATATTGGCAAAATATTTTGGCACGGCTTTGGCATATTTTTTACGGCCAGCGACCATTAAAGATGCGTGATTTATAACCTTCCCTGTCAGTGTGCAGGATAGCTGGGTGAATAAAGGATATCCACAGAAAATAAGCCACTGGATTCCAAACTGACAGGTGTAGTTTATCTATTCGAATGAGTGTTGATTTTTGCATAAAATAAAATATCAAATAGACCGAATTACGGTCTATTAAAATTAAAATGTTTCTCAAATATGGGTATCCGTTAGACAGATATATTTTGAAATAAACTTCGGTTTGATATTCATTTGAAAATATAATTTGAAAAAGCAATTAAAAGAGCTTTTCTCCCTAGAACCCTTGACACTTGCACATTTAGATAAGATGGCTTCTTGGGGCCAACTTTATTTATATAAATAAATTAAAATATGCAAATGCCCATAAATATGAAAAGGCGAGTAAAAAGGCAGGTCCTTCTAGCCTTCTTCTTATTCTTATTAAGGACTCACAACGCCCTACCTTTGCGGTCGCCTGCCTGGAAGCCCCAAAGTCCCGGCAACTTCTCCTTATCTCATCTCAATTTTGAGTCTGAGAAATGGCGAGTTGTCTGCCAGAAAATGTCTTCCCCGGTCTTGGCTAAATTTAATTTTAAATTTTATGTGCGCACATCAAAAAATCCTTCGCGGCGCTGTCTACTCGGGAGAAAGTTGTGTGGCCCTAAAATATGAAAAACAATTAAGCAGGCGTCTGGCTCTAAATTCGGGTGGGTTAAGTGGGTGAGTGGGTGGGTGGGTCGATGAGTCGATGGGTGGTTGGGTTGTGTAATAAAATGGCTGACTTGAGAGTTGAGTGGCTTTCGGTGCTGGTTCATTCCCAGTGCAACATTCAAATGCTGCAACAAAATGAGTATTATGTATTTCAATTCATAATGAATTATTCAACATTCGGCTTGCATTTTTTATAAGACAGAGCGCGGCAGAAACTTCACCTGGGAATGCTAAAGTGGGGAAATTGGGCACAAAAAGGGCCACAAGATACACAAGACACAGATAGCTAGATAGCTGCAATTTAGCCATAAAATGAAACGAACAACGACAACCATTCCAAAGACAACAACATCAGCGGCAACAATCAGGGGCAGACACATCAACTGACACAGTGGCATTCTCAATTTCTCTTTAGTTCTCCACAGTTCTCGGTAGTTCTCATTCTTTCTCGGTCTCAAAAACTGGTTGTACCTGTCGTTCAGCAATAAAATTTAATAAATTATTTACGCTGGCAAAATGCATATTTGTTGCATCATCAAAGTGGAAAATGGAGGCAAGAGCCCGAGATTTCCTTAAAGTTTCGCGTGGCTCAATAACTTTTCTTCAATATGCAGAAGGCTTTCTAGATTTATGCAGTGAGAGAAAAAGTTTACAATGCTGAAGTCTGAGGAAGTCTATTCTATGTTGTTCTAAAGAAAACTCTTAATTTCTAAGCCTTCTTTCCCCAAGTGCCTTGTTTTTAAAGCCCCGTTTTTTCCAACTACTAGTGGGAGTGGGGTATATTTTCACAAAAAGTTTACTTCGTTAATCTATGCAACCGGCTGGCAAAAATATTTTGCATATAAAACAAGTCAGTAAGACATTGTTCTGTGTGCAGGTAGCAGGTGGCACGGTGGCAGGAGTAAGGGGGTCTTTTGGGTTGCTGATTTTAGCCAAGTTGGTCTTTGGCTGTCCGTCAGTTGGTTTGTTAGTTGGTTGGCCGCTTTCGTTGCCACTTTTCAGGTCATAAGACGTTACGCTGAAAGCCTTAGTTCCTACAATATATATATTGTACATATATAGAAGCGAACTACTCCCAACATTTCGTTCTATTTTAAAGACATTTCATGTTGTTGCCACTGCCGCCGTCAGCTCTCTAGATTGGCACTTGATTGGCGTATATTTCCTGTTGCATATTTAAGTTTTAGCTTAGTTTTCGTTGCCTCCGCCACTGCCACTGCCGCTGCCGTTGCAACCGAAACCCATAAAGTTTTCCAAGTGCATTTCTATTTGTATAACTAACAATGAATTTTCCATGGCCTGGTATGGGGTTGGTTTTCCCTCCCAGGACTCTATACTACTTTGTTATTAGTAGAAGTCAATTTTTACCAAGTAGTCCGTTGTAATTTGAAAGGATTTAACTAATCGATTCAGGGGAATATCTTTGGGTATTTTAATAACTCGTTTAATTAAATAAATGAATTAAGTAGGAGCTGCATGCATTGACATTTCATCCGTCGCGTAATTTATAATTTCTGTTGCCATTATGGTTGCGACTCCTTCTTCCCTTTCTCTGGCCATTGTTGTTTTTGCTTTTGTTGACTGCGATGCGAATATTTCGCATTAATATGGCGGAAAATCCATAATCGAATTATAGCTCTGCGGCTCTTTTGTTTACCATCTCACTGTATCTGCATTTCGATGTCCATACATGTACACATGTCTGTATGTGTGTGTGTTTATGTCCTTTACAGTGTTTGTGTGTGTGTATGTATCGCTTTAATTGAATCCTTAACACTTTTGAGCTACTTACGTCCAACACGTTGCGTATGCGTAACTTGTTATTATTGCCGCCTGAATTGTTGTTGGCCGGCATTGATCTAGGGCTGGCAAATGCTCTAAAGGACTTAAATTCCCATCAAATGGCCGATTAATAATCCTTTCAAATCAAGGATTATCCTGCCCGAAATTTTTTTTTAATCTAAAGCAGTTTAAATCTAAATACATGTTATTATATTTTCAATTGTTTGCTTTTAATTTTTTATAAAGTTTTGAAATATTCATGAGCAGGTGCTATCTTTTTTTTGTAGAGAAAATATTTAAGTGATACATCCGTAACCTTATTTTTAAAATATCCTGTTTTTTGCTGCATCCCTGAACCGCTGACTCTTTTCCGATTGATTTCTCTGCTTTCAATAAACTGAAACAAACAATCACATCCCCGCCCATACTCCGGTTTCCTTTCATCCTTTTTTTTTGTTTTTTGTGTTGCAGCTTCAGGTTGGTCAGGCGCCTCCCCGGTATTCGATTATTTTTATATATATTGCCACACGCAGCTTATTGGCATATTGACAATTACACGGGCGATACATATAAATTAAGCAAACGGCGGAGATCGGTCGGTCGGTCGGTGGAAGGGGAGGGCCAGGACATTCAGGACATTCCGGACCAGAGGCCCGACCAGAGACGTCGGCAGAGCGGCTGCTTGATGTGGCTGACCAAATTTAATTGACAACTTACTGTTGCACTGACCAGAAGGAGAAGGGGGCGGCCCAGGGGGTGTGGCAGTAGCGGGACAAGAACGCGGCAGGCAATCTGTCACGGCTCAAAGATACAGGAAGCCTGACCCGGGCCTGGTTTACAAATTAAAATTCAATATTAACGACACGACAGCAACAATAACAAAAATAATACAAAAAAATGGGGAAAAAATATAAAAATAAAATGCAAATAATTTAACAACAGAAGGACATTGATGATGGAGTGACTGGCAGTGAATTTCCATAATCGCGGTGACTTCATGAAAATTAATCTTCGATTTAAATGAAATTGGAATCGGGGAGGCTCAGCCGTCAGAATTAAAAATTCGGAATTAATGAAGTAATATTATTTGCTGAAAAAAAGCACCTTTCAAACCCTTTAAGTTCTCTTTCTTTCGATATTGTAAATATTTTTATTACGCGACACATCCGACCGCGATACAAGGCAATTAAATATTTCGAGCCAGCGACAGAGCAGGACCTTTCCCTCTCCGGCTTCCCTCTCAGTTTCCGTAAAACTCAAAGTGAGGCTGGAAAATGCCTGGCAGCAATCCAAAAAAAAAAAAACAATAAAAAAAATAAATAAAAAAAAAAGAAAACCAAACGGCAAACAGTTTATCCACCTCCTGCTCTCAGTTGGTCTCCGCGGTTGAATCGGTTGGTTCTGTCCTGTTCAACATCTGCATCTGCATCTGATTGTCACTATCTTTTTGTTGTAACTGTCGTTTCAAGGGGTATTTAAAGAATAGGGTATATAAATTGTATATTTTATATAGATTTGTTAAAGGTTTCAGATCTGTAAACTATATATTTTAATAATCAAAGGCATGGAAAGAGGCATAGTAACATTAAACTCTTCTAGCATATTTCTTTAAGCTTCTAACCTCACTTAGATCTTTCTAACCCTAGAATTATTCAAATAGTGTCTTATATATTATTTTATAATTTTTTAAAAAATTCCACAGTATTTAAATACCAAACCCCCTACATAAAAGTATAGTCCTTGTTTTCCTCGACTTTTTTTATTTGTTGCCGCCACGGCTGTTACGGAGCTGGACTCGCATCCGCAGTCGCTTTTCCGTTCGCGTTGTCTTTTGTTTTAATTGGCGGCCATAATAATCAAATAATTTGTTTATTGAAAACATTTTTTACAATTATGTAAACAACAAATTGATATCCCAAATGAAAAATTGTTTCTCTTGGCGGGGAATGGTCGGCGAATCGGTCTCGGTCTCGGTTTTGTCTTTTTTTTTTGGCGGTGAATGCAATTATTATAATAATTCCAACTCTCAGCCTCTTCCGTTGTGGAAGTCCTCACTGCCTCATGCCCCATGACCCAACCCCTGTGTACGTACCCCTTGCCACAGTGTGGCAGTCTGGCGTCAAATGTCGCACTTTCGGCTGGCGTGGAAAATTCGTCGCGTGTCGGATGCCTCAAGTGTCAAAGTATGCGGCAGATGATTAAAAAATTCCTGTCCTGCGGCGTGTCCGGACTCCGGAGTCGGGGACTTAATTAATTATTTATCGGCAAATTATCAATGCAGCGGATGCAATTGATTTGTGTTATTACTTAATGAAGACATCCTATCCATTTTCCAGTTCCAGTTGCCTACCTTAGGGCGTTTGACAATTAATATCTTAAAATGTAATTAATCGGAGAAAGAGAAGATTGTCGAAGATTGTTTAAAATTATTTGATTTTTAGAAAGTCTGGGAGTGAGTGTGGCAGGTTCTCTTGTTTATGCAACAAACCTGTAATGTACGTCTCAATTATCATGTGGTTTCCCCCGAATGAGGTTTAAAAAAAAGTTATTTTCGCTGGCAAGTTAATTGCCAACTCCGGCTCTGAGCCCTGTTTTTACTCTCTTGGCCAACAATTCTAATATCAAATTACGGCCGAAAGTATTCATCATGCATACGGCCGACAATTACCCGGCGCTGATTCGAAAGAGTTTTAGTTTTTGGCTTTTGCACTTGATCGAATTTCCCGGCCTCTTGCACCATGTGGCAGGGTGGAGGGTGGTGCCACACCCCCTTTTCTGCCCGACTCCCCGACAGTTTGTTGCCCTGCCATGTGCCAAACAATTTGCTAGCTAATTTGTGCTATGCGTCCGTCCGATGCCAGATGGGGGTGGGGATGGGTATGCATTTGATAAACTGTCAGGGAATGGCAACTTCACTTTGGGCATATTTAATGAAAATGTTGCCAAATGGGTTCCACGAACTGCAAGGGCCACTGCAGCGGGGGAGTGTGGGTGGACTGATTTTGACGTAACACTTTGGATGCGATTTGACATGACAAATATGTGCGTTGGGCATCGCAAACAGCAACAAACTAAACGGGGGAGACGTTGTTTTTGGGGGGTGGATAGGACGGATAGAGTCACAGGACGAAGGGGGCACCAAACAGAATCATAATCATTCTCATCGTCATCATCTTTCGGTGATTATCGTCATTATCCGAGGCCCCAGCGATGATTATGGTGCTTTGACTCCGGGAACAGCTCAGATGCGGCGGATGTGGAAGATGAGAGGCAGTTGCAGCAGATGCTGAGATGCAGATGCATCTACAGCTGCAACGTTTCGCATTTGCGCATTGCATGATTCAATAATGATTGAATTAATTGCGTTAATAACTGACACTAGGCTGGTCGGCAGGAGGATCCTTCCAACCCGGCAATCCTACTCCACCTCGTACTCCTCCCGCTCAAAGGCCCGCTTTGTGTCACCCTCTACATCCGCCTCCGCCTCAGTCACTCCGCCTTCCCCTAAAATCTCCGGAGTCCGGAGCCCGGGCTCTGGCCACCGTCCATCCGTCCGTCTTAAGTGTGCGCGTGGCAGGCCGTAGACAGAATCCGGTCTGGCAAATCGAATTTGTTGCTAAGTAGCCGCAGCCTTAAAGGGGCCAGGCAGGTTCAAGTCTTTCCTGGCTGGGGGCAATCGGTGGTTTCGAATTTCTGATTTTGATTTGCGCATTACGCATACGCCGTGTGTGTGGCATGTGGTCTTCTCTACTATGCCACTCATTCCCCTCATCGTGAGTACGGGCTAAGCTGGCTAAATGGACCCACGTGCCAGGCCTAACAATGTCAATTATTAGGTGTTTAGGATCATGTTTTAAACTGTTGTTTATTAATCATATTAATAGAAAAACTTCCAAAATATATTTCTTAAAATTTAAAAACTTAAACACCTTATCTTTCTACAGAAATTCTGATCCCTTTCCTTTCTATACAATCCCTACTGTAACCCCTTGGCTTGAATTTCTGATCCATTTCAGGTTCTGTCTCTGGACACTTTACGGCCCTGACAATGGCAGATTGTAGTTGTTGTTTGATTGATAACATGCGATTAATAAAATATTGAATGGAGTGCGACACCCGCACACCTCCGGCACCAAAACAGCATGCAACATTGCAACAAAAATGCATAAATCACTCAACGAGTGGGAATCCATCCTTGCCTGCGAATCGATGCCCGCAGCAAATCTATAATAAATTGATGAGCCCTGGCCAGATTTTTGTGTGCGGTTATTATTAGATGACTAATATAATTTGTTTATTTGCTGCACTCTCTCTCTCTCGTATTGATGGATCTGTTCCGGGTGTCTGGGCAATAGATTTTTGATTCGGAAATGTTGCTGCTACTACGGGTACTGCTGCTGGGAATGTGTATGAGAACGAAAGGTGACTTTGCGACTTGTCCTTTGTTTGAAAGCACCCGACAACGACAACGACAACGAAAACGTTGCATTTTAATCAGGCAAATGTATATGTTGTATATTAACATATATGCCGAGCTCACCTGCCGACGCATCGAAGTATTTTCCGCGCTTTTGTATCAATGATAATTATTTTTCTGCCTCGTCGCCGTTGGCTGCACATACAAAAGGAATCAAACAAAACTTTGTCCCTTTGTCTAACATTTATAAGAGGGGGGCTGCTGCACATGCGGAAGATCTTCTACGCCGTCGTGCCAAATTAAAAGTGACAAACAAATCCGAAACAGACAAACAGACAAAGGTGCCAAAGGTGTGTGTGTTTGTTTTTTTTTGTCCAACACAACCCCCCATGTCTGAGTCTGAGCTTTTAATATTTTTTCTGTTCTTGCGAGTGAGTGAGCCTTGCTTTTCTTAACCGAAAAACTTATACGCAGATGGGCGACAAAAGAAAATAATAATCAGGCCAGGACAATAACATATTTACAACAAAGGGCACCAAAGAAATTCCTTCTGGAGATTCAGCTTCCAAGAAGTAAACAAAATTCCATATTTAAATCAAACTTGAAGCTGCAAGTGCAAGGTTGTGGTTCTCCACAGTTCCTTGTGCAGCCAAACCGCGAACTTTTCTCAAGGAGTTCTGGCCAGCTTTCCTGGCCGCCCAGTCGAGAGTGCAGCGAATGTGCACCCCTTCTCCATAATATCCTGATTTTTCTCGTTGTCCATCCCTCCGACCCTTCAGAAAATGTGCAACCAACCCGAGCCAATTCAGAATTCTCCCGAAGACTGTACGGACTCCGGATGGACTTTTCTTGTTCATGTTTTGCAGAATGAATGCAACTGCTCCTGCTACTTACTCGAGTCAGCTTCCCTTTTTCCGATTTCCCTGCCAGCTTGCCACTTTTGCACTCGACTTGGCTTTAAAGCTCCGCTAAGAGCTCCGGGCTCAACAAGTTGTTTTTCAGTTTTGGTAAAATGGGAAGTGAGGCCAACAAAAGGACAAAAAAAATGGAACTCGCAGAGAGTTCTAGGCAACGACTATTTGATATCTGTTAGTATAGGGCTAATACAAATTTAATAAAATTAGTAGAGATTAAATGTTATATCGGAACAAGAGCTTCATATTTTAAGACTTAAACAGTTAAGACAATATTTAGGGAATAAGATACAGTTTACAGTTATATAAAAAATGAAAAAATTAAATTAATTAAAGATATTTCCTTATATATTTTTCTATAAAAATGACAATCTTGCCTTAAAAAAACATTTATTTTTAATAATATTTTACACGAAACCACTTAAAAACAAGATACCCCCTTACTTAGCCTTATAAGCCGGATATAAAAAAGAGCAAACAATGAAAGCGTGAAAATATCATGTCGACTCTCAAAAGCCAACCTTTTTCCAAACAGGAACAGGACGAGTTGGGTGGGAAGTGGCAACAAGCAGCCACATTAGAAGCCCCTCAGCAGCAGCAAAGCGCCAAAAGTAACAGCCACTCCCCCCTTTTTGGCCCGTCCTACTTGCCGCCCAAAAATGTTGGCAATGTGCCGCAAAAAGGGGGGTTCGGAGTTGGGGTTGGGTCTTGGAAATGGCAAAGTGGGTAGGAAATGTCTGCGATGTCTTTCGGTGTCCTGCGTTTGTCTGCTCTGCTCGGCTTGGGTTTATTTTTTTTTGTATTTCCTTTAATTTTTTGGGGTGGCTGCTTGGCTTGTACTTGACCTTGAAGCCGCACAAATACAGCTGCAGTTTTTCGAAAACATCTGTGGATATGAGTGGGTAAGTAAGTGTGCGTTGTGGGGTAGCACAGTTATGGGGGCTGTTTGTGTGAAAGGACTTGGACTTGGACAGCTTCCTTGCTGCAGGATTCTGATGCCTTGGTGGAATCTGTTTGCGTTGATTTCGGCATATTTTTGGTGTGTGCGTGTGCGTTGCAGGCCTACAATTACGCAAAGGAACAATTGCCTTTTCAAGTACATATATACTATATATAATACTCCTCTATGTTTGTGTGTTTGTCAAAATATTTGTGGTTTCCGGGTTTTTGTGGTTTTGGCCAGAAACAGTATTCAGTGGCCCGGGCAGATTGAATCCTGTGGCAACATGTTGCCGTAACTTGTTGCTGCTTTGCCACATTTTTACTGCCACACCTCGACACCGGACAAAATGCACAAATTTTAATTTGTTGATTTACTGATGTTATTAAAAAGCCTGGCTGAAAAAAAAGCTCCTACTATTTTTCGTGCCTCGTTATTTATGTTATGCATATTTAATGGGCTCTTTTTTCTGCCAGCCACATTGGCAATTTGTCAATGTTAAATAATTTGCCAGCATTTAGTTTTTCCCTTGTTTTATTCAACTTGTGCGTGGGTCGAGTTTATTAATTTTGTAATCCGTATTTACCTTTTTTTATGCCGCCTCTAATTGCCGGCAATTGCATTTGGCCTAATGCGACTTTTGACTTTTGTTGTGGGGTCTGTGATTTGGCATTTATGGTTTTTGCTCTTCACGCCAATTTGTCAGCCTAATGCGATTTGCTGGATCATGTAAAAATGTAATTAATTGTAACCAATAGTTGCTTGTTTCTGGTTTTTCTTTTTTTCTATATATGTATGTATGCCAACTTAGAGGATGGATGGGGGATATCCATAAATTATACATCTCAAAAAGTAAGGCACTTCCTGAAAGGCGTTTGAATAATTCATACCCCAACTCCCCGACTATCAATTGCAACATGCTGATGAAAAAAAAAACGCTTACAAAACACTGCAAAAATAATGGACAGCCAAGCGGCTTTCAACTGGCGGCAGCAACCAAGTAAAAAGTGTTTCTCTCTGTATTATAATAATAAAGTGGCAAAGTAGCAAGTGGCATAAATTGCAACCTCATTCAACCGATTCGAGGCCAGGCCGAGGCGGAAGTTGTCGTCAGTCGTGGGCCAAACTGAAACTGAATTGCGTAGACCCATGAAACACAACTGCAACATAGTACACACTATGCACTATATGTATTTATAATAATTGTTTTTCTTCTGTATGTCGGTATTGTTTCTGTTTCTGTTACTGTTACTGTTTCTGCAGTCGCTGCTTTTGCTAAAAACCCAACGTCAGAGCCTCTGATATTTATCTTTTCCATACGAGTGTAGGTAAGTAAGACTAGTTCCTCCTCTGCCTGTCCGCCTGTCCGTGAGTCCGTTCGTCTGTCCGTCTGTCCGCCTGTCCGCTGTCCGTATGTAGATTTGCAATCAACAGCAAAAAGCGACTGAGGAAAGCAACTTGCAACACATACAAAGAAAACATTAAAAACAAAAAACAAGGAAAACTAAAACAAAAAGCCACAAAAATTGCAAAAGTTGAAGATTTAAAAACACCAAGGGTTGCATACACTTTTTGCATAATTTGTTAAAATAAAATAAATAGGGATATTTTTCTTCAAAAATAGGCATTGTTTACAATTAAATGTTTTTTTTTAATATATGATTTATTTAAATAACTAATAATAACAAATAGTTTATGGTTAGTATTATGGTTTATGGTTTACTTAACTTTTATGGCCTATTTTTAGAGTATTTTATGAAACAGGCAACAACAACAAGAGTAATGTGCTCTGTTGCGGCAATAATCACTGCCTGTTGTTGTTGTTGTTTTTGTTGGTTTTGGTGTTGCTACTACCATGATTGTTGTTGCTGTGTGCCACATATGAATGAATGCCTCGCCATTGTTGTTGCTACACGCCACTAGATGTCGGCATTTAACTTCTCAACTTTTTTTCGCTTTTTTTTTTTGTTTCAGCATTTGACCGCGTGTGGGCGGATAAAGGGGGCGGGGTGCATATAGTGGGTGGTTGCATAGTGAACAGTTAAGGTAGAAGAAGCAGCCGAGGCAAGAAGCAGAGGCAAGTGCAGGAAACTACTTTGCATTTAATTGTCTGTAATGACGTGCAATATAAAATGTTAAAAATCTGCACTAAAATCCAAACATACTCCGTCGGGGCGGAGGGCATACCAGAAGTGTTTTCTTTTCCACAGCTTTTAATTGAGTGCAAAAAAAAAAAACAGAAACAAAAATAGCTTAAGAATTATGGCCATAAAATTAAAAAAAAAAGATAGAAGCATATAATTATTTATTTTGCAAACAAGTTCTAGAATACTTAATGAACAGCTGCGATTATAAATTCTAGCCGAGTGCTTGGCTCGAAAGTGTGAGATCCATAAATAATGCAAGGACAACCCTTCCTTCAGGTCTTAGGTTTAGTCCTTCGTCCTCATGTCGATACGTGCGCAATTGTGCGCTAAAACCAAACATGAATATTTTCACTTATTATTTTCATACATATAGAAAAAAAAAACGGAAAAAGAATATGTTTGGGGGGAGTGATGAATGTCAGGGCGCACAGGAAATCCACGCACTCCTGCTCTATTGAGCCGTGAATATGTTGGAATATATAATCAAGTGTAAGACCCTTGCCGAACCGCCAAGGGTGGTTGTGAGCAAGTCAGAGCTAGGAATCAGACAACACCCTTTTTGAAAAATTTTGCGAGGCAAGGAGAGAATCGGCACTTGCTTCGTTTGCCGCACAAGTGTATCATAATAATATTAAATTTGATTTCCAGGCTGAGAGGCTCAGGCTCAGGTTCAGGCTGCCTGCCTGACTGCCTGCCTGACTGACAGACTGGCTGGCTGGCAGGACGAACTTCGACTTCGACATCGTCGCACACAAATTGCGCTGATTGCGCAAAAGTATCGATGACTTCTTGACAAGGCGTCGCGTCTCGATAGGGACACTGGGATGGGTGGCAGGAGGTACTCTGTTCTGCTTAATCAAATTTGTGCAAAACAGTGGAGAGAAGTCAACTCGATGGCTGCCTGGAATACACACACAAATAATGCAATTTGCTCAGGCAGTTGCTACCCAGCCCCCAACATTGTAGTTAAAACACTGGCAGGATTTTTATTGGGCCAGGCCAAGGAATAACAGAAATAAATGGCAAGTGTGAGGAAGGGATCCTGCGTCCCTGCGTCCTGGGCCTGCATTTTTATGGTTAGCTTGCATTTTATATAAAAGCCGGGCTGCCTTTTACGGCTGCTTTTGGCAGCCAGGTGGAAGAAAGGTGCACAGCAAAAAAAAAAACATATTTAAAAAATTAGGATAAATTATTATTTCAAAACTATAGCTAGTTAATAGATAATAGTTTTAAGTAGTCTTGCCTTCTTAATTAAATTATTTTCTATTATTATTTAAAATATTTCCCAGTGTTATTGTAGTAAATTTTGATTGTGAATAAAGCTAAGAAGTTCTGGTTAACTCACTAACAACAATGTAGCCACCTCCGGACCCATACGATTTTTGGCCAAAGAAAGCTGAAGAATGAGTTCCGTGTTTATCGTAAAAGTTTCCCACGCAACATTCTCGAAAATATTTGTGAATTTTACGACATTGTCACTTTTTCCCTACCGGCCACTGGTCACCGGCCAACGTACACTGTTCACCGTCATCTGCTTAATATAGTTTGCTTTTTTTTTTGTAATTTTTTTTCAGCATACTTAATTATTACCACTCCCCCACGTCCGCTAATGCAGCTGCAACAGCAGCAACATTTGAACATTTTATTATTTAGCGGATGTTTAATTGTATCTATTTAATTTTCACATTCAGCTGCTGTTGCAGTCAGCCAGCTTGCCAAACAGTACAGTATACCATACCATTCCCATTTTCATTTCCATTTGCAATCGCAATTGCAATTGTCATGTTTTTTGCTTTATTATTTCTTGCCGCAAAAGCAGGCAGCAACCCCAGGCAGCGGCCAGCAATCGGGCCCGCTACCGG
This sequence comes from Drosophila ananassae, assembly GCF_017639315.1. NCBI lineage: Eukaryota > Metazoa > Arthropoda > Insecta > Diptera > Drosophilidae > Drosophila > Drosophila ananassae. The sequence goes on from NC_057928.1 coordinate 20,222,381, forward strand.
AGAATAACAATTAAACTAAATTTAAATTATATGTGTGTGTAATGCCTGCAGTTGGCTGGCCCATTTTTTGCCATAATTATACTAAAAATACAGCCAAACAGCAGCAATAATATTCGTCATCGTCAACGCTGAGAGCTCTCAGCTGAGTAGGACCAACTTGTATTTATTTATTATTTTATTGACAGCGTATCGGGTATCGTGAGTCAGGGCTTAAGGCTGACAAATTTGATTGAGTATTGCACAGTAAAAAAAACTATTAAATGGATATAATTTTTAGATCCACAAGTACTCAGTAATAACTGAAACCATGCCAGGAAATTGCTTGTAATTTGTAAGAAATTCTTAAGAAATATTATCTTTGAAGGTATAACCTTCTCCAAGTGCACAGGTGAAGGGTATTTGACTCTTCGATCTCCTCGAATCTCAAGCCTTTTCTTGTTTATTGTTATTTGTGGCTTGTGCGTGGCTTTGTCGGCCCGGCCTGTTCGTTAAGTTGGCCTTTTGCAGTTGCCACTGCCACTGCTGTTTTTATTGCATTATAATTTTTACTTGGCCAAGCCGAGGATGTGATGCAACAATCTGTGCCCCTTTGATTTCATTAAAAACTATACAAAAAAAAATGTTTCTCCGCTGTCGGTTATTTCCCAAATAAATCGCACACATTTTGTATGCAATTATTTGTTTGTTTCTCCGGTGTGTTTTTTTTTATATTTTGCTGACAAAAGGCCAGACGGTAGACAGCAGCCAAGTAAGCAGCCTGTAAGTCTGTAAGTCGATGCGAAGAAAAGTTGCCTCGGTTTGCTGAGATTTTCGCCGTAAAAAGTCATTTGCATAATGCAGCGCCGGAAATTGTTATTAGTAGGTTCGCAGTTGTATTTCGTAGTCGGATCTGTAATTTTTTTTCTGTATTTTTTTTTTCGTGCTGTTTATTATTATTCGGCCCATGAATTGCACTTTTAAATGCTGCCTTTGACTCGACGTTTTCGAAGTTTTTGTTTATTATTGTATTGTACACGAAATTTATTTATATGCAAATTGAAAATGCAAATGAGCTGCAAACTAAACAATAAGTGTCTCACCCTTTTTCACATGTGATTGCGATCAGCGGCGTCGCTGGCGGCCTCAAGGTGCCTATATTTAATATTATTTTAACTCATTTATTTTTATGCAAAATCCGTCTGTGTCAGCTTAATGACACTTAATTGCCCGCTTCCGGTCGGCGGCCTACCTCAACATCTCGGGCCTTATCGCCCTCAATGCCACTTTGTCACATGACACGGCCAACTGGGCGGCTATGCCATTGGGCGGGGCATTAAACTACATCCTCAAATACAGCCACTGCCCCACAAAAAAGAAAAAAAATGGGGGAAAAAGCAGTAGAGAACAAAACAAAGTGGCAGTTGTTGGCGCCATCGTCGGGCTAAGAAGTCGAGTCCTAGTTGCATTCAGGACCGGACAAACTGTGAACAAAGCTTTAACTTTACAGCTTTCAACTAAATTAATTTACGTTTACGGCCACAATAGTGGTCAGTACAACAGGGCGTATGAGTGCTGTTTGCAGAAATACCCTGCTGGAAGTGTGGGCTTTAAGTCCTACTATGTTTGAATAAGAATTTATATTCCAACAAGAATACATTTTCATTTAAGCAATTAAACTAAATCTTTTTTAATAACATTTTACAGAACAATAGCTTTTTTTACGTTTTTATTTAATTATTTACCTTTTAAAAACAGATATCAAGGGACCCCCTCCTGCCATAATCAATTTTCTTGGTTGCCTGTTTTTTCATTATACAAATTGTTATTAATGAAATACAATTAAATATCCCAAGCCCAGGGACAGTCCCAGGACTAGCCCCAGTACTATACCGGGCCAGGTCAAATGCAGATTACGTATACGCCGCGTTGACTGGCAATCAGAGCTTCTAGCTGCTGACTTGGTCTTCCAGGTCTGGGGCTGGTTCGAGTTCGGGTTCGGTTGGGTCACAACTAATGCAGTCGGGCAATAAGTCAACGAGGAGCAAACAAAAGGCCACCGCAGTCCGCAAGCCCACAAAGTGTCCGCAGTGACGACCGGTGACCACAAAAACACCGACAATAGGGGCGGACGCCCAAGAGGGGGGCGTGGCGAGCTGGGTGAGCTGGGACCACCGCGCTAAGTGCGAAGTGCAAGCTCTGACTGCCATTTTTATTATTTACTAAATTGGCGCCAAATGCAAAGCAAAAGTAAAGCCAGAACAAAAGGCGAAATGGGCGAGAGCCGAAGTTGCTAATACACTTAGGAGATAATACGAACGGTAAGTCAAGGTATTTACTAAAAAAGAAGCCTTAAATATTTTTGAATAAATTTTAAAAGCCATAATTCCTTGTTAAAATAGATTATTTTTGAAGCCACTTTAGTAAATTATTATTTTATGTCTATACATTTTTTTAGAGTATTAAAAACTGGAATGAAATCGCCATTAAACTGCAGCTTAGCTGTGGTTTTCCGTGGCTTTTTCTTTCATTCGTTCACACCCCAAACCACTTTCGGGCCACGGAACTCCTTCCCAAGGCTCGCGTCCTTTTTTCCTGGGCTGCGGTGTGTGCCAATAAATACGGGGACAATAAAAAATGCAAAGGAAATTGCAGAGTAAAGCAAATAAAATTAATTGAATTCCAATCAACTAGAAATTGCAGCAACAACAGAATAAAAAAAAAGAATAAACAATAAAAAAAATAAAAACAGCGAGAAAACAAAGCCACAGGGTGAGCAAAAATGTATAAATTCAGCCACAAAACAAAAAGCCAAAAGGAAATGCAATTTAATTGTGAACCCGAAGAAAGCGTCCTGGCAAGGACGATGGCAGGACGAGGACCAACTGACGCCAGCATAATAAGTATTTTTTATTATAATGTAATTTTATGATTTCGCCGCCATTTTCTTGCTAAATTAAGGCATAAATAGAAATAGAACAAAAAAGAAATTATATATATTTATATATAAGGCGAAGAGACCGCGCGCGGAGGGGCTTGGAGGGGGGCAACGCAGTCAATTTGCATAAAACCGATCGATATTTTTGATTACATTTACAATACAGAGAAACGGAGAAGCCCAGCGACAGACAGAGAAAGGGAATGAGACAAAGAAAGTAAGCGATAGAGACGGCCATAGGGGGAGTGAGTGAGAGGGTTCGCCAATCTAGAAGGTCGACCTGGGCTGGTGGGGCACTAAATATATAATTTTGTCATTTAAATTGTCCAGTCTCTGGGCCCAGTCTCTACCCCTCCCCAGGACCTTATTCTTTTATATCTCCTACTTACTTGCGACTTAAAATGCGCTTAAATGTAAAATAAATACAATTATATCCGAAGAAAGGCCAGGGAAAAAGTGCAAAATTAGAAGACGAAGGAAGGAGGAGAGTCCTGGCCGGGACGCCAAAGTGACGGCATATTAATTATTACACAAGGCATAATTTATGTGGGCGTGGCCGGCAGCCTGTAAAATTATATAAAAAGAATGAATAAGAAAGAGGGCCGGATGATGCCTTATCTTCTTATTATTATTACTACGAAAAAAGGGAAAATAATAAATTATAATTGAGCTCGGTGCGCAGCGCAGAAAGGAATGAAAATAAAAGAAAAGCGAAAGGTCAATGGAAGGCGCCAAAGGACTAAAGTCAAGCCAGATGTGCAAAAGGGGGTGGCGGTGAACGGGGTGGGTGGGTAAGTCCAGCAAGAACCCTTAAGACAGACAATGGCGGGGAGAAGGTCCTGCCCTGAATCGGACCTGAAATTGAAGTATTTAAAAATAAAAATTGTATTTTAATAATCAAGAAGGTCGTTCAATGGTCACGACCCAGACACTCTTAGAGTTGCGTTCTCAGAATTGGTAACTACAGTATAAACTCCTTAAAAGGACTCTCTTGACATTGCTTTCTTAGGGGGTGGCGTGTGGCTTGGGAGATCAATTATTAAAACTCAGCCATTATTTAATTTATTGATTCTGGCTCAAAACATTACCATTCAACGCTCTTATAAACTGTGTCTCCTCCGACACTGGCCCTTGGCGCTTCAAAATGAGCTTTCCGTGTTCCGAGCTCCGCCGGACATCTGCATACCGAATGTACTATAGCGTGTTGTATGCGATGTGTGCTCCATATTCCATATCTATAGCCATTCACATTCACCTTTTCTCTACTGTTCGAGAGTGTGTTGTCCATAATTATATTTGTGTTTCTAATTACATTCACTTTGCCCGGGTATAGAGTGTGGAGTGTGTGTATGATGTGTGTGTGGGGAAACAAATTTAAAAATTCAATATAATGAAATTTACTTAATTGTATAACGCTCGTAATTAATTCACTTTGTATGCTAATTCGTGCCTAAGTGGCGTATTAAATTTTAAAATGTCTTCAATATTTATGTCTCCCACACGTGTCGATTATTGCACGAAGGCCAAAAATAGATGTAAGTCAAAGTGTGTGTATGTTTAAGCCCAATTTAATGAAAATTTCGTCACACGTTTCTTGGGTGATTATGCATTTTAAGACGTCCAAATACGGCAATAACTATTCTCGCTCTCTAAAATTATTTTGTGTTTAATTAAATCAATACAGATCGAAGAGGCGACACTCGAGGGCCACCTGGGCGAAGGAAGGCCAAACAAATGAAAGCCCAAGGATTAGGCTGCAATCTAATTAAATGTAGGATTCGAAGGACCTTAACTTTCAGGCGGGGAGTACTGTTTACCCCAAGCACACATACGGCAAAAGGACATGTTCTAAACACTTTGAATAATCTTGAGACACTTTGTGGAAGATTACTTTCTTTTACTAAATATGTTAGTATATTTTCTCTCTGTGCATGCGGTAAGCACAACTCGAACGCCGTAAAACTACAGAATTTACAACGCAACTACTCAGGTCTGAAGCGTAATAAAATATTTGCGTTTTTGCCGAGTGGCCACGTACAAGTACGGGACTCAGGGCCCTGGAACCAGAGTCTTCTCTTCTCCGCCGTGCTGGGTCTTTTGAGGAGTCCTTCCTGGACAAGCCCATGCGGCCAGGCATGACTCAGGACTGGCCCTGCCCCGTCCCCGTCCCCTTCGATCCGCCTGTCAGCCAGTTTACAATGTAAACGCGAAAATGCGACAGCAGTGCATAAAAATCCTTGGCCCTGGGCAATGGCGATTTTTATGCGTTTAAACATTTTCATTACAAAAATTGCATTGCTTTTGGGGTCGATTGGGATGAGAATGGGATGGATTGTGGGGTAGGACTTTGGGGTTTGGAGCAAGTTTTTCCTTGTCATTAAATCTGCAGCGATAAAATCAATTTATGTCAATTTCCACTTTCGGCTACAACTACACCAACAGCAGCAAACAAAGACAGCCAGCGCCATTGCTTTTTAATTAAAAGTGAAAAACTTGAGTGACCAAACAAAACATTGTCCAAAACAGACAGAACAGAGTGGTAGTGGGAAATTGTCAGACAAAGCCGCGCCTCTGCTTCCAGGGCCTGAGCCTGAGCCACCCTCATGTTTCATCAATTTATGCAATTTATAAAATAAATATAAAAATACGACAATAAGTAAACGAAACGTAACGAAACGGGGACGCAGCCCACGAAAAATTATGACCAAATGCACGGGCAAGGAATTTATTAATAATGCAAATACATAAAAACAGAAATCAACCCCTGATTATACAGATACTTACTGCCAAGGTACCGGGCTGAGGTCCTGAATCTACCACCCAACGTCAGCGCCGGTACTCGCGGCCTCCTGCCCCGGCTTAATCTATTATTTAAATATAAAAAAAATGAAAATAAAAATGAGAATAAAATTGGATCGTTCTGAACAAAGAAGACAACATACCCTTAAAATTTTCAAACCATACAAAATTATACAAAAAACGATCGTATATCAGATTTTGGTTTGAAGATTTTAATATTCCGGTCGGGAGATTTGTAATATTATTAAAAATGGGTCATGAATATGTGAAAGTTTTCTAAAATTCAAGGGTTAACTTTATTAGGGATTGTAAAAAGGTTTGGGCTTCATCGCTTTTGAATAAAGAAACCGAATTAAAAATTTAAAAATGTTTCAAACAAAATTCAAAAGCCATGATACCCAATTGGAATGAGAAACTCCTGGCTGAATGGGGCGCAGTGAAAAATTGCCGACACTGCCATCATCTAATATTTATATACGTAATATAAAATATAATGATTCCCGGGCTAGACGCGTTCGCAGAACAGAAACCGGGGCAGGACCAAAAGCCAGGACCCTGGGCCAAGGGACCAGCGATTGTGACTTGGCACATCGACAGGGCTGCCAAAATGCGACGCGGAAAATATTCAATAATTTATAATTTAAATAATACCCACTACAATGGGTGGGGAGGCGGCAGGCCGGGGCAGGACTAGACAGGAGCGGAACTCGGTCCGCCACAAGGTGAACTATGCTGCCTTCAATTTGAATATTCCGGGCGCAGGCAGCGACGGCGACTGCCACAGTGACAGCGAGACGCCTTTTATAATTTTTCATTAAACTTGGCAATAAAAGTTTTCGCCTTTTCCCCATGCGAGCACAAGGAAAAGGCAGAGACTCGCTGGTCGCGCGACAAAAAAAAAATATAAAATGAAAACGTATATAATAAATGACATTATGGCATATTTATGACTGCTAATAATTTATATGCAGCCACAGACCCACCGCCCTCCTTCCACCACCCCCATAGGAGTCTCTGGCACCCCCTTTCTCAAGAAAAAGTTGCTTTCTTTTTTTCTCTCATGCACCATGCGAAGAGAAAATTTTTATTTTGGCACACATTTTTTCGGTGCGACATTTTGCCTCAATTTATATCAGTTCTTAAAGACATACCTTACAATAAATTATATTTATTTATTAAATTAGAATTTGACTTTTGGTTTGTTTAATGTTGCATTCGGGGGTTGCATTTGTTGACTATTGACTAAAGTTGCCGCTGTCAATATGTGTATTTAAATGCAAACATAAAATTTATGTCAAATGTCTGCTTGACACGAGATATTTAAGCCAAATGAGCCGCGCCGCTCCGCTCCGCCCCAGCTACCAGACAGAGTAAATACAATATTAAATGTGACTTGATAAAAAACCGCACTCAAATTCAGCGGAAAAAACTACAATAAAATGTAACCAAAACACAAAAAAAGAATACGGGTCAGAATAAGAAGCGGTTATAATGCAAATATAAATAACAATCCAGTTCCATGTTTAACAATTTATTGTAATTTGTGTGGCAATCATGCAGGCAGGTTGTAGGTTGTAGGTTGAAATCGCCTGTAAATTAAGTATTTCCCTTCTTTTACAAATTTTTTTATTACCCGATTGTTGGTTGACCATTTGTGTGGAGGTCTTGCGATATAATTAACTTGAATATGTGGATAATGTTTATTGTAAATGAGTCTCAATTTGTATTTGTGCAGGTTGTCCCCATATTTAAACTAAATGCCTGGCGTTTTGGTTCGCTTTTTTGTGCGACATCCACTTTGTGGTTTTTTGTCATTTTCCTGGGGTTATTGTTATTATGCCCCACTATGCCCCACAATGAAAGTCTAGAGGGCTGTCTGTCAATCCCAGCTACGCAGGGGGGGTTGGCTTTTCTTCCAATTTTTCCCTGCTGCCCTGCCCTGCCCTGCCGGCCGTTCGGTGTGTAATTGTTTGTTGTAATTAGGACTGAGCAAATAAAGTGCTTCCGTTGATTTGTTTCAAAGGCAAATAGTTAATTGCCAGCTATAGGCAAAGTCATTGCTGTTGTCTCGACTCCTTGGCTAGAAGGATATGGATCCAGCTGCCAGAGAGTCTCAAGTGCCATTATTCTAAATTTATTTTAGCATTAAAAACAAATCATATATCATTTGAGATTACTTCTTATAAGTAGCAACCCGAGTGATATTTTTTTCGCTGTGCAGTTTTTGTCATTTTATGCGCCTGCAGCGGCAGCGGCAATGGCAACGGCAGCGGCGACGAATAAAAACTAAAAGACCAAATAAATGCAAACTTAAACTATAAAATAAACATTAAACAAGCTAGAAATGCTTTTATGGCCGCCAAGACGCCCGTCGCTCTATGGCGATGACGATGACGATGTTGCTGCTGTCTTGTAGCCTTCTTCTGTATATTTTCAGTGTGTTTTCCTTTTGAAAAGGCCAGTTGCCTCAGTTGCGTTTACAATGCTGGGCGGGTATTTTGTTGCAACTTGGAAGGCTTCCACCCCATTCCTCTATACCACTCCTGCCACTATTGCAATATAGTGTGTGCAGCACTTGGGGCACACAAACACACTCAATGTTTTTATACTTTAATGAAGTCGGCGTGCAATAAAAATTGATTAAATATAATTCAGCAACAAAGTATGTTTTATAGTTGCAACATTAGAAGTAGGAAGGCCATAAGCTGCCTTCTGCACTGCACTGTAAAAGTTTAATTGTCTTGGGGAGCCTGATAGATGGATGGATGGATGGCTGAATGGGAGGGTGGGTGGCCTGTTTTGGTGGGGCAGGTGGTGCAGATGCCACAAAGTTACAGCCAACTATTTGCCCAGGCCCTTTTTCACTTGCCCCACACACCCACCACCCCCCCCAACTCTGATGAGTAAAAGCACTTAAGCCTTCAATATATTTTCAACATTTCATTGGAATTTATTACGCCTAATGTTAATGTCTCAGACTGGTTGTCTTGGGAGTTTATTTAACTACTAGGATATATTTAGTTTCTCCTTAAAGTCTCCTTGTATTGATTTGCACAAAATGCCCTTGGAAAGCGTTCAAATTATAGAAGTTGGGCTGTGAATATTTCTATTTGCTCGCACACATAGCATTTCCCTTAATTACATTCAGAATGGCTGGATGGGTGGCTCCAGGGCAGGGGTATGCCTTGAAACGTAAATTTATTTTAATATTGGTGCGCAATTTATTTTAATTGGAATAATTTTATTTGTCTTTATGTTTATTCATTATGCAGACTAATGAATTTTCCTCCCAATACATCGACGCTATCTCTCCGCACACATCTATTGGGTACCCGGCTATACAATAGTCCGAAAGTGGTGGTGCTATCGGCGGTGCTCAGGGGTCGTAGGGGGTGCTCTGCCATTAGTGGGACTGTTGTGGGTGCTTGGCTTTTGAATAATTAACGAGGGTGCCACTCTCAGTCATTACACATGCACATATATTTCTATACCATCCATGTGTGTGGGTGTGTCGGTGTTCGGGAGTGTGTGGCACGTTATGGCACATAATAATATTATATGTTATTTACCAAGAAAATGCTTAGTCAGCCTTATACAAATGTCTATGAATGTTCAAAATATAATTATAATAATAATTGAATTAGATTTATTGATTATTTGTATAGGACAGAGCCGCACGAACACGACATGCAACAGAAACAACAGCGATAGACAAATAGGGGCTGTTATTCGGAGGGGTTGGGCGTGAATGGGGCAGGACATTGGGGTAAGTTAGTTGACTTGGCTTTGCTAGAAAACTTTTTTTTTTTATTTTTGATTTTCTTACATCATTTAGATTTTTGATTGATTTTTGCTTAAGACTTGAGTTTCCCTAAGACTTGAGAATAAAAAGCGAAACTAAAGGACTTCCTTCTTCAGTTTACTTTCTTTGTTGCAGTTGGAAGTGCGTCAGTCTCTCCCACCTCCCCTCCCTCGAAATCATTCACTCAGAAAACTTGGCCCAAACTTGAGACTCACACAGATACCCACGCACACCACGAACCCCATTACCGAGACACACAAAAGAAGGGCGACGCGAATTTTGCGCGCGCTTTCTCCTCCTTTTTGGCGAACATCTTCGGGACTGAGACGGCGACTTCGACTTCGACTTGCACTTGTACTTGTGCTTGTGCTTTTGCTTCGCAGCTGGCTTGTACTTGTGCCGATACTTGGGAACTGGGAACTTAGAACTCGGAACCTGGAGTGCAACGTCAGTGCAGCTGAAATGCTCCTGTCCGCCTTCTGCCGATGCTGGGCGCCTGTTCGCGGCGCAGTCTGTGCATTCGACTGCACTTTTTGAGATGCACCGTTTCAGCGGGGGAGAACCACAAAAAAATAAAAAAAAGGAGAGCCCGCATAAGGGTTGGCCAAAAAATGCAGTTCCCTCGGTGAGGCAGGGGTTGGAGGGGCGAATAAAATGCAGGGCCAGTTACTGCTTTTTTTTTTTTGGCAGATTCTGCGTGCGAATCGATTTTATCCGAAGGTTTCCTTCCTTTCCTTTCAGGTTCTTAGTTTTCTTTTTTCTCCAGAACGGGGGTTCCATTGTGTGAGTGCGCGAGTTGTTGAAATCCTTCGTATTTATGAGAGCGCATTTTGAAATTTATGCGTTGCCTTCGAGGGGCTGGGGTCTGGGAGTGGGGCTAAAAAAAATAATGGATGGGGTGGCGCTGTGGAGGGGCTATGTGTGAGAAAGTTTTCCAAAAACTTGCAATTTAGATGCTGCGCGAGGTATTTTCTGTTCTCTTTGTTTACAGCTCTGCCAATTTCTCTATGAGTTTTTGTATTTTAGGTCAATGTTTAATACTCTATATAAGGTGGAGATATTAAAATTATAAAACATACTTTTATCCTTAAACTATCTCTATTAAAAACAGCTTTTCATTAATAATTTTTATAAGGAATATTATATTGAAAGAGCATCACAACTTCTACTATTTTAAGACCTGATTCCCCATTCGTTTTTATTCTAAGTTGAATTATTATATTTGCAAAAGTTTTGCTTATGAATTATTGGCTTTGAGGGTGGGGGTTATGACGTTAGAGGGAATATATATCGAAGGCAATGCACTTTATGAGGTCGCGGGTTCAGCGAAGGTCAGGAAGCGATTTTTATGAGTTGCCGAAAAGAAAGTTTCCCAACAATGTTGCCTTCTACGGGAGTGTAAACTTTGACGAGTGAATTTCCAAGTTTCGTACCAATTAAATAAATAAAATGCAACCTGACTCATGTGGCATGTGGGCCCAATTGTTCCCAAACGAAGGCCACACCCCAGGTGGAGGATCTAGTTTCGTTTGATGATTATGATTGCGAGATACATTTAAATATTACACATAATAAATTCACAAGTGCGACAACCGCCCTCGGCTTGACATATCCAGCCATCTGTGTGGAGTCGGCCGATATCTAAACATAAATATATAATTCACTTCAAACATACACTGGCATATATTCTTAATACCAAGCTCAAAGAGCATCCCCGAGGGCTTTCGATCCCCGTCGAGTGTCGGTTTTACAGGGGTTGTGTCCCATCTCCAACCCCTTGCATTGTTCCGGGGTATCTCTGTCAACTGTGCGTTGGCTTATTTGCGATTTAAACTTCTCATATTTTACATATTTCACACCCCCATAACCGGTCACCCAGTCCGGCCACCTAATTACTTCTGCCCATGGCAGCCAGTGCAGGATGAAAATGAAAAAAAATCAACTCGTACAACAGAAACTACACATAGATTTCTTAGAGTTTTGGTGCATAATCATGCACCGGATATGAATTAATTTTTTTACTTGCCCCTTTCCATAGCTCTGCTCTATAGAGCGAGGGTATAATTATTTTCCAGTTTTTGGTCGAACAGACAAGCGGTTCGAGGGGAAAGTGAACAGTCATTGGTTTTTGTTCAAAGGGGGAGTTTATTCTTCTAGGGTTATTTAGAAATGTTTTGCGTCTATTAATTATATAATTTAACAAACGATTGATCGCGATTACTAAAAAAAAACAAGATAGACATCTGTTGTTTCCAGAATGATTTGCCAAAAAAATATTTTATGAATATTTTAATAATTGTTTCTGAGAGGGCATTAAGGGCTTCGTTATTTCAGTTTCCAGCGGAGGTTTTTCTTGTGCCCTTTTGCTATAATTTGTTATTAGTTTTCTGCAGTTGTAGTTAAATTTGCAGTTGCAGTCACAAAGCACTGGCCACCGACTGTTGGGCTTCCATTGAAATCATTTACATATCGCACATAGGTCTGGAATCAGGCAACTGGGGGCATGGAGGGCTCTGGGAGCTGGTTGTGTGCAGCTCATTGCCTTCAGAATCGACCTCAGTCGACGATTTGTTATTATTATTTTCTAGCTGCCTGCTACTTGGCGCCGTTCTTCATTAATTTTCACTCGGCAGGGCCCTTAATTACCGGCCCTCTACCCGGTTTTACCAATTTCGTCTTGCGCTGCAATTTTCACGTCACAATCGAGGTGTTGCAAGGTGTGCAGACTTGTCGTCAATTAGAGATTATTAATACGAATGCTACGTACTTACGTTATGATGGAAAAAAACGAACCCCAGGACACAAACTTACCTAGAATGGAAAGAGAGAGCGAGTGAGAAAGATTTTTAATAATGGAAAAATATTGCTGCCTATTTCTGGGCGCGGATTTTTGGGTGAAAATTTGTTTGCTCGTCTATGCAAGTGTGTGAGTGTGTGTGTGAGCAATGCATGTGTATGTGTGTTTTTGCATTTTATGGTGCGTATACGCAATGCGATCTAGACAAATATACATATAGGAGTACATGTGCGTATATATCGTACTCCAGACTAGAGTCTACGGGGCGACGACTGCGGCTTGAGCTCCGGCCCCTCCCATTTTCCCCTAGGCAGCCAAATCCCCGGAATTTTTCGTTGCGCGCCTGCCGAAAACGAGACAGAGCCCAACAGGACCCTGAACCCCGCCCACGTCTCCCTCCGCCACGTCCTGCCACCAACCGAAGTTGCAAATTCGTGCCCAGGCAATAGGCCGAGATAAATGCATTTTCCTAACGTGTACGCTATCAAATAGATGTACAGTGGTGATTCTTGAAAGAATACTTTTATTTTTAGTTCTTAAAAACATAAGGGTTTTGAAGATTAGATTTTGATTAATACTTATTTATTATAACTTAAGAACTTGGAACTTCTAAGACCCTATAAGGCTTAAGATTTTAACTTAAGGTTAATCCATTTTTTCTGGTACTTTTCTTTTTCGTTATAGTTGACATCTACTGTATATAGAAAACGCAGCTACGACTACGCGTTGCTGACGGCGACCGCAGCAGACACACGGCTCGATTTGGTTAGGCACTAGCTCCTAACCACCCACTCCCACCCAACACCCACTCTCTCTGGGCGTGGATATTTGCATTAGGTGCATGTGCAACTCGAGGCTTTTGGCAAAAGGCGCAGAGCAGAGACGCGGAGTAGAGACGCATGTGGAGAAAGCCTGGCCCAGGCAATGCCTGCCATGTTCAAATAGCCAACATTTTTAGGGAAAGGGTGGAGTTACAAACAAACATAAACTCACACACGCACACACACTCTGGCAGATACAGAAGTTGCCAATAACAGGCGCAACGTTTTGTTCGTTCAGCTTTTTTCCTTTGACCAAACCGGAGGAGTATACCCCCCCCGAAAATATCCCACTTTTCCAACTTCTCGCACTAGCCAGACGCATTCATTTGTAAAGCTAAAGCTAAAGCGGATGGCCGGCGGTATGGGGGTGGAGTGTTTGGGGGCTGGTGCCTAGGGTTGGGACTGGGGGGTTGAATATCCTAGCGGAGGCTTTTACGCACCTTTTGCCAACGTGTTAATGAAACGTATTGGAGAGCCATAAAACATGCAGCACTCTTAACTAGCCGGGCCCTTAACTTTTCCTCTTCGAGAGCAGACTTAAAGTTTCAGAGAAAAAAAAATGGTAAATTATAGAGCTACTCTGAGAAAGTTGTATCAAAAGTACTATTAATGTAGAATTTATAAGAAAAATTAATAATTTCCAGAAGAGACTAGACTTCCTAAGTACCCAAAAAATAGTAATGGCTCTTAAAGAAAAAATCTGTCTGAAAGAGCGGAAAGATTTTTCATTTCCCCGTTTCGAAATTCTATTATTGGCGCATTCTTTTTGTCCTTCGTCCTGGACAGGATATATACCATCCGCTGGCATATAATTTCATTAGTATATTTCTAAATCTGGCCAGTAGAGGTTATTTTTTTTTTTCGATGTTTTGAGGACCAAGAATCCATATTTTTCTTGGCCTATGGAGCCTGGCAGTTATTGCCTTTCTAGCTGTCATTGTGTAGGTCTATGCCTGTTTGTGTCTGTGTGTGTGGCGAGAGAGTGTTGAACATTCCAGCAAGTTTCCAAAGCGAACGACTACGAAGCAATGGCAAAAACGCGGCATAGAAATCGAATTAGATTTTTCCGATTGAATTTTCTACATTTTTAATTGCTTTCGACGTTTCAACTTGTCGACGAGCCGGCCAAAGCTGCTCCCCCTTTCCTCTACGCCCCTGAATTGTTGCCGGCTTTACAGGCGATTCTGTGACGTGGCCTGACATTTATGGGTTTTTTCGGCAGCGGGTATGGGGCCTGGCGCATATAAAATGCAAGTAACTAAATCAAATATGTGCGCTGTGCCTAATTTACTTTAGTTTAGTTGCATTTTTGAAATGGTTCTATAAAAAATGAATTAAAAACAGCTGGCATTTATAAATAATGTACAATTACTTAATTAAGAAGATGGAAAGGGAAACTTCGGGAGAACCGATATAGTATTCCCTACCCTATATTCCGTAAATCCTAAAATATTTAGCATTAGTGATAATTTTATAATAGAAACACAGTCCTATGCACAGATTCGTGGAGAATCGACCGAATTAAGATATAGGCCATATATTGGCTCCATGCATTTTTATACGTTTTCGAAGGGGATCCCACAGAAAATTTGACAAAAAATTTAAAACTATTTACGTTTTTAGATTTTAATGCAGATTTATGGAGAATCGAAATACAAATCGTTTAAGGTATTCCGCTCAAGAATTGGATGATTTTTGACAAAGATATGGCCACCGCTAGGGGCCATATAGTGGCTCCATGCATTTTTGTACGTTTTCGAAGGGGATCCTTCAGAAAATTTTACAAAAAATTTAAAAATATTTACGTTTTTAGATTTTAATGCAGATTTGTGGAGAATCGAAATACAAATCGTTTAAGGTATTCCGCTCAAGAATCGGATGATTTTTGACAAAGATATGGTCATCGCGGGGGGCCATATAGTGGCTCTATGCATTTTTGTATGTTTTCGAAGGGGATTCCCCAGAAAATTTTACAAAAAATTTATAAATATTTACGTTCTTAGATTTTGATGCAGATTTATGGAGAATGGATATAGAAAGATATAGCTTTCGCCCGCATCACATTGTCCTTTTCATGGATTTTTTCTGAATTTCTTAAATATGCAGAATTGTGATATCTTTAACGTTCATGGGTTTGTCTAAACTTTGAAATGCGCTAATTTATTTTTCGATTAGACTCCGCATGTTGGTTTTCATTTTCCGATGGCTTGATGGATCCGCGGGGCAAATTATCCGCGTTATTTCCCCATCTTTGCACCTTCGAGGAGCTGCACTTTTAATTTCCCATCAACATCTGCATCGCGATGCGAACTTCAAACGCTGCCACAGCTCGTGGCACATCTAATTGATGATGAGGTGCAGCATCCACTCGTGCAGCGCCCTGCCCTGTCTTTTGTATCTATATATCTGAGCAGAGTCCCTATCCCCAGACGTATCCGTATCTGGATCTGTATCTGAATCTGGCGAGAATAAATCGAGTGAGTGAGCTGCGTTTGCCAAAAAGGGTTTCTCATGCATTAAAAATGTATTAAAAGTAAAGTAAATAAATAATTGAATCGAAGTCGGAGCAGAGTGAAGTAACGAAAGGAAAAGCAAAGGAGGAAGTGCAGCGCTGGTAAAGCCAAAGAGGCGAAATCGAAAGATATTTATCTAAAAATAATAAAGTTGCCCGTGCAGCAGAGCAGGGCATCTGTCTAGGGCCACTCCCTAAGCCAGCTGCCTTAATTTGTAAATCATTTCCCATTTCCCAGCGGTTCGCGCTGCCAGAGAGAGATATATTTTTTTAATATCAAAAATGAACTTATAAATACTTTTTGGGCTCTATAGAGCTCTGCCGGTCGGTCTGATGGTCTATGGTCTATGGTCTATGGTCTCTGGTCTATGACTGTATGGGTCGGTCGATGCATCTTCCGCATTTGTTTGTAATTTACTTTTATGCTTTACTTAATTGCATCTAGATGCATTTTATAAATTACAACACATGGTCCGCCTGGCATCCCCCAACTCCCCAAAAAGTTGAACATCAAATTGACGCCGCCGCCAGCACTTATGATTTTTATTAAATTTTATGTTTTCTAATGACTCGCTGGGAAAGCGAGCGAGCGAGCAGCGTAGAAAAGCAAATGAAGCGGATAAAGCTGACTTGGAAAAATTCAATTAAATATTACAACAATTTCTCTTAGAGCCCTATCCCCTACCCTACCCACGTCCTACATATATCTTTCGATGTAGTTTTTATGGCCCGGCTCGTCTGCATTTCCCGACATTAATTACGCCAAATGTAACTCGCCAGATAGGCCAGTGCCTCGCTGTATCCGTATCTTTGAATCTTTGCAACTCGCAACATGCTGCATAATATTAATTTTCGTTGTACATTATTTCTAAGAAAGCTGAAGCAAAAGAGGCAGTGGCAGTGGCAGAGGCAGAGGCAATGGCAGCAACAACATATAATAATAACCATAATGAATCCAAGATACAGATACAGAAACAGAAATGAAGCAAATAAATGAGCAAGAACAAGCTTTCATCTATTTCTTTCCTTTCCAGTTTTCAGTTTAGTTTTTCGTTTGCTTTGTGGGGTTCTTTTGTTATTGCCCCCCCATATATACCCCAACCGTATCTGGCAGATACTTGCGGCAGCTCCTACAACAAAAACAATTAGCCTACTTTAGTTTCTTTTTTGTTTTTGTTTTACAAGTGGAAATAAAATTAAATAAGAAGTGCAGCACTTAGTTAAATGCAACACCGTCTTGACGAAAGTATCTCCATCTGCTTGTATCTACGTGAGAGTGTCAGCTGTATCTGTATCTGTATCTGAGAGCTCGTATCTGTTACGATGTACCCACGGAATATGCAATACAAATAACGCCAACAACAGTTAGGGGCACACGAATTTAATTACAACGTTTTGTTGTTCTTTTGCGTTTTATTTAGTTTATTTTTTGTTTTCAACGTTTCTGTTACTTTTCTTGCGCCGCCTGTCATCGTGTATCTTTGTATCTGATGGGTGCGCATTGCTGTTTGTAGCTGCGAGTCGTTTTTTAGTTATTATTGTTATTATTTCTCCATTTCTACGTACGTCTACCGCTCAGATATTGAAATTTATCGCCGCTATTTTGTTGAAATAATTGCCTACCGACTTGCCTCCCTCCCCATTTCCACGAATCAGCTCTCTAAATATGTATCTGTATCTCTGCCCAGCGACAGACACAGTTCAGTTCACGTATCTCATTCGAATGAGTATTATTTTCTATATCTTTGGCCAGGCATCTTATTATAATTTTAATTACAAGCTGTTATGGAGCAACGCTAATTGCTTCCGTTTACGAAACTGTATCTCCGAGCCGACTGTATCTCAAGTTCGAACTTGAGATACATTGTGAATAGGCCCGGCTAATTAGAGGGAATAAGGAATCTGGCATTCGATCACTGGCCGAGCTTCCCACCTGATTCTCTACAATTAGCCCGACTAAGCTCTCCTGGCCGCTTTGTGGGCCAGCTGATGAGATGCGCTGCTTTCTTGGCCATTTGCTGCTGCAGCTCACATAAAAATCAGCAACAAACTTGCCCTGGCCCCATAAAAAATTGCTCACAAACAGCTCTGGCTGTTGGAACAACAACAGAAACAAAAAACTGAACAACAGAATGGCATGGAATAAAATTTATATGAATAACAAAAAGCGGCAACAACGGTTTACGGCTCCGGCTCGGATCTGAACAGTATAGAGTATATAGTACAGTAAGTGCCCGAGAATGCATCCCAGGTTGAGTTTGTTGCAAGTAGAAGTTGCAGCATGCGTCCAGCATTAAAATTGTGTTTATGCGTGTTTGGTAATTTTATAAAAGTTAAATTAGTTTTAAGGCCATAAATTCTGTTCTGGCTCGCTCTCCCAGCAGCAGCAGCAGAAGTATCTCAGCAACAGCTCCTTTTCCCTCCTATCCCCATCCCAGTCGCCCCGGCATTTTAACTTTTATTACTTTTAATATAAAAAAGCTGGCTAGAGGAGCGCAGGCCAGCTGTAAAAATGCACGCGGTCATAAAAAGTTGCAGGAGGCAAGTCGGCTGCCGGCTGTCGGCAGTCAGCAGTCGGCAGTCGACGATGTTGCCCCGGCTTGCTGGCAACATCATCCAACAATCCAACACAGCAGCAACATCGTAAAATAATTTCTTGCAGTGCGGTCGCAACATAGTTGCAACATTTATTCGAATTATTATTACATTTTAATGATTAATTCTAATTATATGCGACTTGAATAAGGCCGCGAAATGGCAACCGAAGAATGAGAAATGCACTGCCAGCCTCATAAAATGAGAAATTCCGGGGCAAAGTGGAGTGGATTGTGTAGATTTTGGCCGTGTGGCGGCCCCAGGGGGTTCCCGGGGCAGCCCCGGCGAGTGGCACATAAAAATTGGCGCAAGTTAATTGTGGTAGTTATTTGCTGTTTTGCCATTTGGCAATTTTACAATTTTACCATTCTGCCACAACTTTTCACATTGCCTCGGTTACTCTTAGTTGCAACATTGTTGCAGCCAATGGCGGCATTTGCCGCATTCTCGCACTTTTACGAGGCGTTTTTTATATCACTTACTTAGTTGATTAAGGGCGTGGCCGATGGGCCCAGATATGTTTAGATTTTGTCTTTCAGGCAGCCCACTCCTCGGCTTTTACGATCGAAACGGAAACGGATAAAAAGTTATTAAAACTATCAAGTTGGTCTCGAGGTAATCCGCTTATGAAATGGTGCCGCCAACTATCCCACAATCTGATTAATTCTAACTTATGATGTTGTTTCACATTTAAATTGTATTCAATTTTATTTAACTATGCACTGTAAACAATAGATTTTTAAGGATTTCTAGCTACTTCTTATACTTTAAGACAATATATCTTACAATAGAACATTGTCATCCCTTTGATCTCAACTTTATTAGTTAAAAAGTAAAAAAACCATTCCCCAATGATGCCTTTTAAATGGAAAACTGTTTTAGACAACCTTGATGACAAATAAAGATATCATCACATCGATTTTTAACCCAAACCCCCGTTGGCTCCGTGTTTGTTCTTTTATAACGCCAACGCTAAGGCCTCATAAACTGTTCGTAATAAAATATATATTGTGCAATATTTAGCTAAAGTTATATAGCCTCTCGTACACATTATATAAATATATATATGCCCAACTATATAAATGTGTATATATTGCTTATCGCCTTTATACTCGTAGGTAGAATGTAATTTCGTTTTATGCGCAGTTTTGTCAACGGCTTTGTCCCGGGCCGTTCTGGGGAGGATTGAGGTCGGAGCAGCGAGGAGCCACGGGAAGAAGCCATAAAACTTTATGCATTTTGTTAGAAATATAAATAATAATTATCTCTCGACTTGTATTGGATTTTCAACCCCCCGGGAAACACACAATCCCATATTCAAATATACTGAGTCGCTCTCGGAAAAGGTCTCTTCCGAGGCTCTGGCCTCCGTTTTGAAACTGTCGCAGGCAATAGTAATAAGGTTATTAATGTTATTGTTATAATAATAATTCGAAATCCGTAACTTTTGCCATTTTATTAATGGGTCGAACGTGTGCGAGGCTCTTGGCCAAGATATTTTCTGTTTTTATGTTTTTATTTTTTTTCCTCCTCCCTCCGCTCCGAATGGCATTACATACGAGTACTCTGACGGAATGTAGGCTGTTGTTGGCTGTCGTAATAGGAAAACGCATATCCAAACACACTTGCTGGAGCTATTTACCAGCGTTTCTATTTAGACAATAATTTTAAGTTTTAAAAACGCTAGAGCAGCAAATATTTGATTAACTCGATGGCAAACTAGACGGTGGGTAAATAATGGTGGGCCAATGGTGGAGTAGCCTAGTCGTCGCCTCTGTGCCATTTACAATATTTACCCGAGTGTTTTTTAACTTATTATTTATTTGCACTTTATATTTATTTTAACGCTTTCAATTGTGCCCTGCTTTGAGTGTTTTTTTTTTATTTTTTTATTTAGTTAAGTCGCTTTGTCTCGATGCCAATGGAAACTTTTTAATGTCGCAAGCAGAAGTCGAGGCATTTTTGAGGAATTTATTCCATTAAGATGGCCAATAAATCGAGCTAATAATTTTTCATTGCTAGTGATTCGGGGTAGCAATCGAAATAAATAAAATATAAGTATTTCCGAAGCTCCAAGTACAAGTAAGTCGTTAAGGAATTGCATATAAAATTTAATGCGCCCGAAAATTATGCGAGAAACTATTTGAGGAATGCCTTGGGGCACTCGGGCGTATGCGTAATTTATTTCATAAGCGCATAAATAAAAATTCGCCCGAAAACTAAATGCAATAAAAATGGGAAACAGCCAAAATACATATTTAAAATAACAAACCAATTGCGCACAAGTAATAATTTATCAAATATATGTATCTCGAAAGAAATCGAATTGGAGATGGCAGGGTAAGGGGATCGGTAAGGGGGAGGCTGTACCAAAATTTATTGGGCCACGTATTTCGTTTTTGTACTTGGCCAAAAGGTAACGAAGCTGGTCTAGAAAACTTTTGCGGACACAGAACCGACCGAGCAGCAGCAGCAGCGGCGGCAGCGGCAGCAGCGGCAGCAGAAACAACTGCAGATACAAATACTGATGCAGATACAGATACAGATACATTTGAAAAGTTTTATCCACAAAACAAATCGCACAAAATCGAAACGTGCGGACCAACCTCGTCGGTGTCTCCGCTTATTTTTTTTTTTTTGCTCCTCCAACCCGCCCCTTTCCCCCTGGGGGGCGCCCCTTAACCCCTTCGGCCGCCCCATGTCCTGCGTTTCTTGGCTGCCAACTGCGGATGGCGTATGGATAATAATTTCTGAATTCCTGCTCATTTTGATTGCCCCTAATAACTGAGTAGAGTTGCCGCCTCTGCTCCGCCGACTTCTGAGGCCGGGGCCAATTTCTGTGAGTGTATTGGTGTCTCCACTAGCCCCCTCGCCACTAGTGGCTCTAACTCCTGGGAGACCACAACTCGTTCTGTCTGCGTTATTATTGTTACAAATATTTTATTCCAATGCCATATATTTTATTCCACCTCTGCTGTCCCTCGTAGTGCCCCTCGCATCGGTTCTTTTATTTTATTGCATTGTTTATGCAGCCGAAAGTAAATTATGTTTTTCTGCCAAAGCAGTCGCAGTGGCTGGATTGGTCTTGGAACTTGAGATCGGACTTGGGAAAGAAAGATGAGTTCTTTGGCGGAAGAATGTATCTAAACACTGAGAAATATTTTCAGTGAATTTGAAGATAAAAATGTAATCAAGTTATGACCTAAACAGCCCTACTTATGTATCTTAAGAGTGTAGAATCATTAAGTTTTGTAATGTTTCCTCCTGAAGTCTTTTTTGAAGAGCATTTCCTGTTCGTCCTTGAACAACTCAAGACTCCTTTGAACTTTTCAATAATGTTTTGTTGGCCTGCTGTCATTTCAAAAGTTATTATGCCAGTTGCTGCGGCTGTTTCTGTTTCTGTTTTTGTTGATTGTGGCCACCGGTGCCGAGTTCGCCGAGTTATTGTTTCACTCTCCCCACCTCTTAAAGCGAGTATGAGTGTGTGTGTGTGGCACATTTTGAACAATTGCTTTGCATATTTTATTGCTAAATAATAAATGCCTATTAAGTTAATTGGCAAATTAGGCAACAAACAACACGGAGGCGACTGCAACTGCAACAGCAACTGCCACTGTTACTGCCGGAGTGGCATTGCAACCAAACGGCGTTCTACATTTTAATTGAGAGAGCCTTCTGGAAGGCTGCCACACACAAAAAAAAAATGGGAAATGGGGACATGGCAGGAGCTCAACAAAAACAAAAAAATGATTGTCCATTTGTTGCATGCCTTAAAGTTTAATGAGGCGCCCATTACGCGCCATTTGCATATGGCAACTGCGAAAAGTTTAGGAACAAAATCGATTGGATTGCACCCGCATTCAGGTACTTCTCCATAAACCTTATACATACATATGTAGTACATCCCCAGGCCCCCCTTACCACCACCACCACCACCCACGCCTGTCACCTTCGCGGGGTTTATTTTTTAGCTCGGTCTTTTGGGGGGAATGACGAGGCAGAAAGCGCGTGCCTGCCAGTGCCAAACAAGCAAACACAATTAAATGTTATGCAGATGCAATCTAAAATGTCATTATATCAAATTCATTAATCCCTCGCCCCCTATCCCCCCTATCCTCCATCGCCAGCAACAACAGCAATACCCCACAGCAGATACACAGATGCAGATACAGATACTTAGGCCAGGCCCAAAGGCAGGGCCCCAGCAACATTGCAACTGCAACTTGCAACAGCAACATCGTCATCTGTCCCCCTGCACTCGATTTATTTTTTCTTACACATCCAGAAAATATTATATACTAAAGGTGTGAATTATTACTATGATTAATGCATAACTTTTTGACTTTTGAACTATAGTTTTAAAAAGTGTTAAGTTTGAAAGCAAATAACTAGTTGTTTGGAAAATATTTTCCAGAAATTAGCACCTTCTTGCATAGGCTTTGTGGCAATATTTTGTTTGTAATTAATACTTTTTCTCCATGTGTACTTCTTCGCAGCTAAGCTCCATGCCCTCTTCTCACACACACACACACCGAGAGAGGGGCTCGTGTTCATATGGTTTTTTAATAATTATTATTTTTTGCATAGAGAACTGAAGAGTGGCGAAGGAATGGGGCGAGCTGGCGATTAAAATCGCTGCATGCACCGCTCGTGAATATTTTAACGTCAGTCAATCAAATGGCTTAAAAATGCTTTGTCATAGCAGGCCCCCCCTTACCACCCATTCCCATCCCCCCCAGCTGAGATACTTCAGCTCCAATTCCAAGCCAAAAGGGGCAGATACACAGATACATTCGCAGATAGGGATGTGTGGGTCGGAGTGAGCCGCAAACACACATACTTCACATTTCGCATGTGCATGTAAATCGTCTTTGATTCGATTTCGTTTGATTTGATTAATCGTGCGACGTCACTGCCGTCTGATAATGAGATAGCAGCCACGACTTGCACGCAATTAAGCCAAATTGAAGCCAAACCGCTGGACTTGTAGATACATTTTTTTTATTTTTTAATATTTAATATTCAGCCATTATTCTGTATCCGCAGCAGCGAGCGGCGAATTCAACGCGCTTCAAGCCCACATAAAAAAAAACTGGTAACTTAAGTTTACAGCACTTATTATTATTGTTTATATTAATACAAATGGTTGTGTATTAACACACACAGTCGTGCCAAACAACAAAATTCGATGGGAGTGTGTGTGTGTGTGGGAAACAGATATACATAAGAATAATAATAAAAAAAAATTATTCCATTCATCGTCATAAACTTCAATTTTCGAAAATCATTTCCTTAGCAGCTGCGCATTAAAAAAAATACAGAAAGCTGAAAAATAAAGAACAGCAACAATAAAAATGAATAAAATGAATTAAGGCTCATACAGTGGGCATGATTTGCAATACTTTCCGCAGATATTGTAAATCAGATAGTATACCCCGGAATTCTATACAATCTCCCGCACCTTTCCCTTCCTGGTATGGGGGCCACTTTTCGAGAGTCATTTGTCAGCTCACAAGCTGCTGATTGATGTCCAAGCACAGCACAAGTTATGCAAATATGTCGGAGCAGTGAGCCCAGGAATGGGGGTAAATAAATGTTGTCACTATTGAGCACAAACTTTGAACTTGGAGTGTGAGGGGTTTTTCAGCTTGAGGGAATAGAATTAGCATAGACGTAGACTGTTTTCATGGTAACAGACAGGAGAAAACCTAGAGTTGAGACTGTTAAGTTTAGCTTTTATTTTTTTTTGAATCTGCGCTATAATTCTCAACTGGTTCTAGTAGTGCTGCCCTGAAAGGTAGGCTAAAAAGGTGTTTCTAGTCCTATTTTCTTTCTCTTTTTCTCTGAAACGTAGATTTTAGATTGTTAAGTTCAGTTTTTCTTGTTCTTGATTTGACACTATAATTCTCAACTAGATCTAGTACTGCTGCCCTGAAAGGTAGGCTAGGAAAATGTTTCTAGGCCCCTTTGCTCTCTAATTTTTTAAAGTAGAGCTTAGATTAATTCCCACTTTGCTTTTCCTTGAATTTACCTATAATTCTCAACTAGTTATAGCAATGCTACCCTAAAAGGTGGGCTGTTTTTAGGCCCCTTTGCTCTTTCTTTTCAACTCACTTTTAACCAGAAATTGTATGTTCAAGCCCCACTGTTTTCAGTTTGTTCAGTTTTTGCCCTTTGCACATCGTTAAGGAATATTATAAATTACTACAGCAACAACACCAACCGCAACAGCAACAGCAACAGCAACAGCAGCCGCAGCAGTGGCAGGCACATCAGCAACACCAACTACAATAACAACAATAATATAAGATACAACATCCAAGCAGTAACCAAGTCGAGTTTCTTGAAATATTTATTTTATATTACGTTTTTTCGTTTTATTTTTATTTCCCTTTTTTTTTTCTTCCTCTCAAGTCACTTTACTTTACGGACAGGGGCGCGGTCTAAATTAAAGAATATTTCTTTTCAACGACTTGAGTCTGGGGCTCCTCTGCCTCTTCTGTCTCTCAGCCTTTTTTTTTATTATTTTATTCACATTTTTTTGTTATTTTATTTATTATATGTATTTGTTGTTGGTGGTGGTGGAGCTGCTGCAGCCCCGTCTTCATTTAAAGTGCGGTTTCTTGTCTTTCTCCATATATATTCATTATTATGGCCGCGACGGCGACGCTGCTACACATAACTTCAACTTTGTATCTGTATCTTTGTATCTCCGAGTGTGGATACCGCCAGCTCTACTTTATCTGTATGTGTGTGTGCGTCTGTGTGTGTGTCCATGTATTTAAGGAAAAAGAATGATGCAAAGACGATAAAATATAATTTCGGCTTTATATTTTATTTTAATGATGAAAAATGTTGAAACTTTATTACGAACTCATAAAAAATTTAAACGTAGGTAGACACGCACACACAAAAGACGGTGCCCAAAGACGGCGGGGGGTGGGGGTATCTTAGCCTCCTCTTTCTCTTCTTCTTCTTCGCACTCATAAATAACAAAAACACAAAATGCTCTGTGAACATTGTTAAATGTTATAAAAATCCAAAACGTATTTATTTTTATTGCACAATGCAGGCAGAGGCATAAAGTGTGAGTAAGAGAGTATCTCACAGATGTATAGATACAGCACAGCTCAGCGGGCTTGTCACAGCAGCTGCAGATACAACAATAATTAAAGAAAGCGCAGAAAGGTGTGAAAATACATGTCATAAGATACAAATGTATCTAATTGAATGAAAGCGACGTAGCGAGCGATTTACTCTAAACACGCAGCCCCCATAGCACCTCCACTGCCAGCCGCCCCCCCACTTCTATGTTTTCCCAGCCCCCCCGCTGGTGTTAGTAGAGCGTGCGAATGAATCGCATCTACCGCTGTCCGTCCGCCGCTGTCCGCCTGTCCGCCGCTGTCCGTCTGTCCGCACGTTTTGTGTGAACACCGCGAACGAAGCGTGCGGCCAACGCATCAAAGTCAAAGTCGACGTCGCGGCGAATTCTGATTTCCTCGTTTTCGGTGGATTTCCATTGATCCCCCAAGTCCATAAACTATTTCAAATACTTTGGGGGGAATATTAAAAAAATAAAATATTAAAAACCATAAAGAGTTGTAAACCCAAAAAGCTGATAAGAACTACATTTCGTGACATTTCTGACCCAAAAACTAATCTCTAGAAAACATAATGGCTCCAATATAGTTTTATTAATGTAATTTTCTTTCGTATCAATTAAATGCTGATATGACACTTGGGCGGAATAATTTATTGGTCAGTCTTGAAACCCCCGGCGATAAGTGCAGATTAGTTTGTCATTTTATTTTTTTTGACTTTGTCATTAAATGACAAAATAAAGTCACAATTTATGCTATATCATTGCTTTAATTCGTATTGTTTTATGAAGAGAGGAATATAGAAAGTGTATTGGGTTTTCGGTTCATGATTTGTGACCTTCCGCTGCTTCTTTTGCGGCTATGTGTGAGCTTTCGTGTTGTGGCAGGTTATGGCCCGCCGCAAGCACCCCGAACACTGGCAAACACACGCACACACCGACACCCATTCACCCGCAGATACACCGATATACAGATACAGATACAGATACAGATACAGATACAAAGCAAGGCAGATACAATAGCCAAAAGCGAGGTGCGACGCGTCGACAACAGCTGTTGAGGCTGACGATGACACGGGCATGACGATGACGGCCGCGGCAACGCCAACACCGACCGCAAGTATTCAAGTATCTGAGTATCTCAGTATCTCGGTATCCGCGGCAGAGTATCTTTAACTGTTTTAAGTGGGCTAATCGCTAATTCCAACACCTGAGTTTGGGTGAGAAACTCCACCCCCGACTCAGGTGGCACTTTAAACAATCACTTGACCAGTCTTTCAGGCCCGGGTTACCCAATTCTTATCGTGGCTATCTTATCGATGCAATGACGGTTCGAATTCGGACATTCGATCGATTTCTGATGGCAATCACGTGCTTGCTCTATAAATAAAAAGTCCAGTCAGCGAATAAAATACATACCGCTCATTATTGTTGTAAATAAATAAATGCAATTATAAAAATTACTACTGCCTCTGCCGTTGACTCTGTCTGTCGTCTTTTCATAAATTACAAAACACAAAAAAAGCGAAAAAAAAAGAAATATGAACAAAAATTAAATTGAAAAAATGTATCTGCCCGCTTGACTGCATTTTTAATTAATTTATTTTCGTTCGATATAAATTGCATGAGAAGCAGGGGGATGACTTGGGAGGGAGGAGCTCGCAGGCGGAGCGGAGTGGAGTGGAGTCACTCCTCGATGCACAAAGACAAAAGCCAAGACAAACTTGTATCTTTCAGATACACATGATGATGCTTCGCCTTTCTTCGACGTCAGCGACGGCAACAGCAACGGCAACTGCTGATGAAGCTGATCTTTGTTGTTGTCTGCGGGACTGCAGCTCTGCCATTTATTTATTTATTTAATACTTTTTCGTATTGTGTCGGCCGCTCGGCTGTGCGTTTGATTAATCGGCCGCTCATTGTAAATATTTGTCTTTAGTTTGTTGCACCGCCACAAGCCGGGGCCTGGCCACCTCGTCCTCCAGGCAACGGAGGTTCTTCGACGATTCTTCCCCGCCTTCTGGAGACTGTTCTTTGTACTTTTTGTCAGCTGGGTGAGGCCTTAATTTCTTTCCCCCCTAGCTAGTTTCTTTTTATTTAAAATGCATAAACGACTAGTCAGTGGAGGATTAAGGTATTCACACCATGGCAGGATCTAATCCGAGCTCATCAATAATTGATTGAGAGCCTGCATTTCCATTACGGCTTATAAGCACAATTGGCAGAGTGGCAAGAGTGGCAGAGTGTGGCGGAGTGGCATGCCCCACATCAATTAGAGGCGATCTCCCGTTCTCGCTAATTCGAGAAGGTCTCCTCCATCATTCATGCACTTACACCTCATCCTTGCACTCCACTCTCTTTTCTGATTCTGGTCCTTGTCGATGATTCACAATTATTTTGCACTGGGAGAAAAAGTTAGTGGGCTAGTGGGATAGTGAGAGAGGAAATTCTTGATCTCAACTGCTTATTTTTTACAAGAAGAAAAGATACTATCATCTCCTGAACTTTTTTCTTAATAATTCATTAATTTTCTATTTCTTCTTTATAACTTCTAGAATATATTTTCAGTGTAACAGCTTCATTCCTTTCCTTAATCCTGGGCGCGCCTTCTCCACCAAACTCCATCAAGAATGTATCTGCCGCTCCCTTCCAGCGACTTTGTTATATTTTATACGGTAATTTATAATAAGTTTCCTTTTTTTTTCACGCACCTTAAGCCCTTGCTCCTGGACCTGGCCCTGGCCCTACTCCCGGCCCTCCTGCTCCTGCTCCTTAACCATTTTCCCCCCCACGCACTTCAAAGCCAGAAAAGGCAAGACACTACTCAGCAGGCCACAAGTTCTCTTGGCGGTTTCGGGGCCGGAGTCTGGGCCTGACTTACAACTAATGCAATATAATAAATTTATACAGGGTTACAAATAAATGTGGGCAGGCCTCTTTCTCTGTTTGTAAAGAGTGTATATATATATCTATAAATAAATGTGTGTGTGTTTGAGTTTGAGTTGAAAAATAAATAAATAAATATTTTTAGAAGGATACATGAGATTGAAAACCCTTCTTGTCCCAGGCCTCCCTATACCTATACCTACTATTTCTCGTTTCCTGCCTTTTCAGTCCGTCGGTCGGTCGGTCGGATGGTCGGTCGGTGTGTTATGTTTTGCTTTATGTTGATGCCTTGGGATCGCCTCGCATCGCATCGCATCGCATCGGTGGCTCAGAGGGGGGGCCTTTCGGTTTCGGGTTATTTATCAGCATAAATTATTTATGCCGCATTACAAGCATAAAAATAAATAAAATAAATGAAGCCGGGGCCAACTAAATCCGATTAGAAAATGCCGAAGGAGGCCCGCCGCCAGCAAATTACACACAGTAATGGGCACACACAGATACACAGATTCAGATACTCAGATACTCTACTATACACAGTGCATAGATACAAATTTATTTTTATAGATTAATCAACGAATTACTTGTGCAGCTGTTGCCGCAATACCATTTCCATTTCCATTCCCCATTTTCCATTTTCCATTTCCACATCGTATACGATTTATTTGGCTTAGCAATAAAAATGAAAATTTTCCGCCAAGTATTTGAAAATATAAACATTAAAAAGGCTGTTATGGCTTTTTGTTTTTAATTAAATGTTTATGCCATGCATTTAAACTAAATCGACCGATCCGCGGATATAAGTACAAGTATCTGTAGCTGTGCCTGTTTTGCATCTTTATGTTTAAGATTTAAGATTTGCGCTGTAAAAACTACTTGGCGGAGTACTCGAATGGGTCGCTTTGTATATTCTACCATATGTGGATCTGTATAGATCGGTATGGATCGGTGCGCATATATAAAATATGACTGAATAATATAAAACAGAAGGCGATACATCAAAGCGGATTATACAATTTATTTTTGCTTTTATTTTTAAACGCTACGCTGTTGGGGATTCTTTTTATTTTCCTTTTGTGTTCTTTGGCTTTGGGGTTTGTTTGTCTGTTCTGAAAATATATTTCTTCATTTTTATTTTATTTATTTACTTTCTTCGAAGATGTTGTATACAAAAGAAAAAATATAAAATCTTCGTTCTAGAATGCGGAATGTCCGTATTGTGGATGCCTATCTTGTGGATGCAACAGATGTAGCTGTGTGGGTCGGCTAATGCATCTTTACAAATGCGTGTAAAAAGGCACATCATGCTGAGTCACCTAATAAATTGTATTATTTATATTATTTTATTTCATTCAACCCCCTGCTGCAATCCGAGATCTTTCAGATACTGCAGTCGCTGTCGGCAGTCGCAGTCGCAGTCGCGCATAACGGAAGCGTCACAGGGCATTTCTTAAGTTGAGTCTGGGGGTCTTGAGGTCTGTGTCTGAGAGTGACGAGTGTAATGACTTTTGTCGATTGGGTTAAGTGGCTTGTTGGCTTCCTTCGCTCCACTTCGCTACACAGGCGCATCCCGGAGCCACACGGATGCAGATACAAAGATACGCGCCATCAAATGCAGTGTTCGAGCTGCGAGAGATTCCTTTTTTTGAGTTGCATCCACACATTTAGCTCCTCGTCTCTCGTTTCCTCGCTCTTGTATCTTTCCCTTTTTTTTTAGCCTTTTGGTTGAAGTAGTTTGAATGTGGCACGTTTAGCTGTGCTCCTCCTGCCCCTGCCTCTGCCCATTGTCTCCTGGTTATTTTTTTCCTACCCTGCGCCATTGAGATGCGGTAATTTGTCTGCAGCGTTTTCTTTTTTTCGGTTGTTGCAGTTTTTTGTGGCTCTCGAAAAAAGGTAAGCGACACACGCTAATCATGAGTGTGAGATTCTGTGAGATTCTGAGAGATTCCCTTTCTACCGACCCTCACCCACCCTGCGGTTTGGCCCTCATCCGAAAACTAATTGAGTGGGAAAGTGGCAAGGAGACCGAAATCGAAAGGGATTGCTTCCCGGAAAGGGAAAAGTGTGCGGGATCTGGGATTGAATACAAATATTGATTGTCTCGATCAATCAGCAGTTGCTGTTATTCTTAATTGATTCCCCCAGGCAGCTTCAAATTGATTGAAAATATTATTCTTTAATTGAAATTATATGTGATGAAGTAAGAAAATATTTTCTTTTATTTTAAAAATATGGAATATTATTATTTTTAATTTATTCAAGAGATCTTAAATTTCTTTAATGAGGGATATAAGAGTTTCATCCTTTATTTTTAGAGAAAGGAAGGGAAGTTGGGACTCTTTTTCTGAAGATATAATTTTTCTTATAATTAAAAATTAATGTGAATGTATTTTGATACTTAGATCTTTATGGATTTTGAAAGAATCTTAACTTTCTAGGGAGAGGTAATAGTATCATCCTCCATTTTTTGAGAAAGGATAGGAAGTTAAGACTCTTCTTCAGTAGATATAATTTTTTCACAATTAATGGTAAATGTAAATACATTTTGTAACATAGATCTTCAAAGATTGTTAATAGATCCTAACTTTCTTGGGATAGAAAACAAGTTCTTGATAGATATTCACATATTTTCTAAAGATTCTAACACTCTAGGGAGATGTAATAGTATCATCCTCCTTATTTTACTAATTTATCTTCTAAAGTTATAACTATCTCATAATTATAATTATATTTTAAGAAATACAACAAATACCTTCCTTATACTTAGATCTCCATAGATCTTCAACAAATCCCAACTTTTTTGAGCAAGACAATAGTTTCCATCCCATTACTCCTCATTTATCTTCCAAAGTCATAACTTTCTCATAGCATTCTTTGTGGATCAAACATTTTTGAATCATTTATTTCCCCCTCTGATGCGTTTTAATCGGCTCATTATTCTCAATAAAAACTTCCTCTGCACCCACGCTCTGCAAAAAGTTCAGTGAACTGATCGAGCAACCACAGAGTGGAAACCAATAATAATATACAACCTCTAATGATGCACACTCACACAATAAAAAAAAACTCACATCTAAATGCGTTGGCAATAAAATATGAAAAAAAAAATAAAGAAAAATAAAATGCGTAAAGGAGAAAAAATGATTTTTAACAAAGGCAAACTCAGACAAATAAAAGTGCAATTAATCACCAGAAAGCGAGGCTCCAGACCAGAAACCAAGGGCCAGAACCGAGAGACCCCCGTTTCCCAAAGACTCTGACACTTATCGGCTTTATCTGCTTATGGGCCGGGAAGAAAAAAATATAAATGTATATAAAGAATGGAAAATAAAATCAAGGAACCGAAAGATGCATTCACACAAACATATAAAATAAATGGGAAGAATTATAAATATTAAAGAAGCTGCACCGGATCAGGCTTGGCATCCTGGCGGAGTGCCGGGTTGGGGGCTGTCAATATTTGATTTTTATATATGGATGGCATTTGCCTTGATGCTTGATGCTGATGCTGCTGCTGATGCTGATGCCTTGATGCGATCGCCGCGAAGCAACGAAAAATGCATCAATTTTTAATAATAAATGAAATGTGTGAATAAACGTTGTTGGGGAGAGATATGGGGATATAGGGTGGGGGGAAGAACAATCGGAAAGGCAAACAGCAGGAAAGCATAAACACGACCGGCAACACTAATACCAAGGCAAACAAACAAAGATGCAGATACAGATGCCGCAGAGGCAGAGGCAGAGGCGGCAGAGGTTGCAGCAGCGGATTCAAATGCAGATGCACACACGTTGGTATATGCATTTTCCAAAGAATTTCTAAGCACATAAAAAGCAAAGCAAACGGTCAGTTGGGAAAATATTTAAAAAAGCATAAAAACAAAATATTTATTGAAAAGAGACGCTAACGAGCAAACGCAAAGCAAGCTGCCATACTGAGGTGGAGGCTGGAGGTGCTGGAGGTGCTGGAAATATGAAATGAGGAAAACAAACGGCTTCAAAAATTGAACATATGAGCACGCTAATGCAGACCCCTCCTCACTCATCTGACTATAGCTATATAGCTATTTGATTAATGCACTCGAAAGCGACAATAAACACGGAACATGGCAAAGAATCAGAGAGAAATACACACCGAAGATGGAGCTTTCAGAAGATTTCTTCTGCCTCCCAGACAAACAAATATATGCATTCCGATTGATGTCTCGGACCTGGATCGGGGATCGGGATATGGTCGTGGACATGGACATGGTGAATGGAACTCCTCGAGGCGAGATCTCTGGGTCTTGAGTGAACGAGCGTCTGTGTCGACGTCTATTAGATAAATAAATACAAATTTTTATTAAAGTGCGAATTCTGCGGTGAGCACGGTGCTAATGCAGACTCTTGAGCCGAACCGGTCGCGAATTTCAACCCAGAAAGGAGTCACTACACTGGGAGAATATTTGATAACTAGGCTTGATGGAGAACAATAGGGATTGGAATATTAAAAAACACTTTTTTGAAATTTTATTTAGATACAAATACAACTCTAAATATAATTTTGCTTAAACAAAATTATCTCTTTCTTATTTAGTATTAAATTTTCTTATATTTCAAGATTAAACACTTAATTGTTTCAATATTACTCTAATATATAATAAATAAAGTTGTATTTTAAACATAAAGCGTCATTTTTTGAATAAGAATTTAATGACAATTAAAAATTGAGTATATATATTTTAAGAAAAATATTAAGCAGTTGTTTATTTTATTAATAATCTGTTTCAAAAACCATTTCTTTTTGGATTCTAATTTTTGAACCTCCTCTTCTAAAACTTAAAGATATCTATTTAAAAATTAGATAAAAAAAAATAAAATCGCTGAGAATCCAAATGAAAGATATCTTTTTTATTGCCAGATCCCGTTTTATCTGAAAGATACATAAATATCTTATGATCACCGCCAGAACCACCGCGCAGATACCTTTGGCAGTTGCCCTAATTGAAGCGCACTTAGGGAACCACAACAAGTCACAAAATGCGCCACAGATCGAAATCGGACCGCAGGCCACAGGAATTTCAATCACTTCTCAGTCACCAAACTGTTCCAGTGACTGCTCCCCAAGAATCGGAATTGGAATCGGAATCGGAGACGGGAAGGGGGTAGAAGGGGGGCAGTCTCTGACCACTCGAATCCCAAAATGTGGAGCAGATCTCCGCGAGGGGGCAAGGCAAGCAGCCCCAACAGAGAGCGAGAAAGATATAGGAAGGGAGAGCAGTGCCGGGGAGCGAACAATAAGCGACGTGGAGCACGTGAATGCTGTCAATCACTTGTGGACGAGGATACCCGGAGGAGGGGGTGGTGGTTTGCTATTGGAGCTCCGCATTCCGCGGGCTCCAATGCTGTTGCTGCGGGTGACGTCACAGCACGAGGCGAAATGCCGCCGGCAGAATTCTTCAGCCGAAGATTGCTGAAAGGAAAGATCGCGCGAATCGTGAATCAAAACAAACCGGGGGAAACGATCGGAGAGCCATCGAAAGAGAGCAATGTTGGGGCTTGGGGGCAGCACAGTTGCAGCGCGGTCGCAGCGCAGCTGCTGCAGAAGAGTACTCATTAACGATCGTAATTCGCCGCACCGATCTCTCTCTTCTTTTTGTTTGAAATTTAAGAGAGTGTAGTCTCCAAATAATATCCTTTTTTTGGAGGATATTTATAATTTTAAATATGACACAGAGAAAAATATTCTTGTTTTTAAATTTAAAAAATTGTAAAACTTTGACTTACCCTTTCTTCCTCTCGAATCATTTCGGCGATTCCCGGCTTGATCTCCAGGTCATCGGCTAGAGAGGATCCTCCTCCGGCACCTGATCCTCCGCCTCCTACTCCGCTTCCTCCACCGCCCCCGCCATGGTGGTGCGACGGTGGGGGCGGAAGGCGTGGCTCGGCGGGCGGTCCTGGTCCCAGGCCACTCAGCTCCATGGCAGCGGCCATGGCGGCGGCGGGTCCGAGGGGGAACCGCGAGTCTGCAGCGGGCGATGGCGGATGGTGGGCGGCCGCGGCTGCCTGGGCGGGGTGGGGGGCAGGTGATGCATGATGGTGGGGATGGAGGGGCAGAGGCAGCGGGTGCTGACTGGCGCCCGGCTGCTGCTGGGGACTCTGGGAGTGGGTGCGCGAGGATCGGGACAGAGGTCCTGGGGTGGCTGACGGCGAGGGCATCTCCAGGCCATGGATGGCCGTCTCGAGGCGCCTGGCTGCTCCGGCAGCTCCCACTCCCACCGCAGCACCGCTCATCGGCGGCTTGGGCGGCGGCGTCATCAGGGAGCAGTCCCGCTGTCTCTCCCGCTCCTTCTGCTCCAGCTCCAGTCTCTCGGCGGCGATCAAGCTGCTCAGCGGACTGGGTGGTGCGGGGGGATTGAAGATCGTGTCCGCCGAGGGCCACCGCCTCTTTCTTACGTTCCGGCCTTGCTGCCGCTCCAGCGGCGACAGTCTCAGCTCGGCGGGATCCCAGTCGGTGCGCAGCTTCTTCTCCGGCTGCATGAAGGCCAGCAGCTCCTCGGCCTCCCGCTCCGTCTCAGTCCTGGATGCGGATGTTCCCTCCTTCGGGGAGGGAATCCGGCTCTCGGAGGCCGCTGCGGCAGCTGCTGTGGCCGCCTCCATGTTGGTGACATCCGCCAGGCCGCGCACTTTCAGCATCTCCGCGATCCGGAGCAGCGGACCAATCTGGTCCTGGCTGACGTTGATCTCGCCGCGGTACATGAACTCCACAATGGCCTTCAGATCCGACCAGTTGACGTCCCGCATGATCACGATGGGATGCTGGCAGGGGGTCTCCGCCAGCAGGGTCTGGAAGTATGGAGAGCAAGCCGACAGGACCATCTTGTGGGCCTTCATGGAGCGGCCGTCGCAGGCCAGGGTTACGTCCACGAAACACTCGTTCTGGAGCAGCTGATCGAAGATGGTGGTCAGGTTGGTCTGGTAGTTGTTCCATCGCAGGCAGAACTGCTGCGAGGTGGAGCTGGGCGAGGCCACCGAGGAGCTCCTGCCCTGGGGCGAGCTGACGGGCGAGGATCCTCCGACACCGCTTGCCCCCGGGTTGTCCTTGTCCTCGTCCTTTACACCACCACCGGACCCGGGGCCGGCTGGGGAGTTGCGATCTTCGCTCTTGGCCTGCTTCTCCTCCTGGCTGGGAGAGCTCCGATTACTCTTCGGTGATCCTGCTCCCGATCCCGTGCCGCCTTTCCGCTGCCTCTGCGTCACATGGGCCTGCTGCTCGGCCGGCATGCCCGCTTCCGTTTCCGATTGCGCCGTCGCCATTTTGTTTTTTTTTTGTTCGATCGACACAAAAAGTTATCGATCGTTAATCGCCAATCGAAACGTAATCGACTCGTAATACGCGCCTCGTAGTTACATAGCGCCAGGAATCCAGAAACGCGACAATTACAGTTACGGCGCTCAACTGAGAGTGGGCATGTACATGTGAGTGTGAGTGTGTATGGGTGTGCGTGTGTTGGCAAGTGTGTGTAAATTACGTATACGTTACGTTACGCGCACTACGTGGCCATTTGGCAATTAGCCCGCCTCGTAACCGTTATTCTTTTCCCGTTAAGTCCAGTTAGTAGAGTTTCGGTTTCAGTTTCAGTGTCAGCCTCGTTCTGGGTGGCTTCGTTATGGGTCGTGTTCCGTTCTGGTCGAGTACTGTGTTCCGTGTTCCGTGTTCTGTGTGTATTTGGCTATTATGGCCAACAAACAGGGCCAAAAGTCTTCTCAGCACGAGCGTCTGAATTAGACTGAAATCGTTTTGCACATTTTGATACGGAAAAACTCAAAACAAACTTAACACACGACGACGACGATGGCCACGACGATGGCGTTGGGCGGAAAACTCGGAGGTCGGTTCATGTTGCTCCCGTGATGTTGCTGTTGCTGCTGTTGCTGTTGCTGTTGCTGTTGCTGCTGCTGTGTGCTGCTATGCTGTGTGCTTGGGCTGGTTGTGTAGTTATTGTAGTTGTTGCTCTCCTCAGGCTGCGACTGAGTTCGCGACGAAGTTGCGAATAGTTCGCGAACTGTTGCGATTGCGATTGCGACGGTGACGGTGACGGTGACGTTGACGGCGAATGCGAATGCGAATGCGAGTTTCTCCGCTGCCGGCGTCGCTGCATTTCGAAAGCAGAAGCAGAAGCAGAAGCAAATTCAAAAGCAGAAGCAGAAGCAGCAGTGAAGGAAAAGCGGCAACGGCACTGCCACCCGGTACCCGGCAGAGAAAGAGACAGCGACCGAGACTGAGGCCGAGACCGAGGCAGAGGCAGAGTCCTGCGACCGAGGCAGAGAGTAGGCGCCAAAAAACGCCGGCTAACGGTACCACACATTCCTTTACTCGGCTAAATCGCCATGCCCCACCACCCACCACCTACCACCCACTGCCGTGCCGCTCTCCTCCGCCGATTGCCAAAATCGCCGAAGCTTCTGACTCGTACTCGTTCTCGTTCTCGGCCTCTTTGCTCGTTGCAACCCCCAAAAATTTTTGGCGCTGCACCAATACAAGGATACAAGGATACACGGGATGCGTGGCGTTGCGTTGCGTTGCTGTGCGTCGCTGCAAGTTGCAAGTTGGGTGCCACGGCGCCTCGATGCCCCACGATGCCCCATGTGCCTCATATCCCTCATACGCCATGTGCGTCGCTGTTTGCGCGCGATAGTGTGCGTGTGAGGAAACGGAAGTTGGCCGAAAATGCAGAAGCG
The DNA here is from genome assembly GCF_017639315.1 of Drosophila ananassae. Taxonomy (NCBI): domain Eukaryota; kingdom Metazoa; phylum Arthropoda; class Insecta; order Diptera; family Drosophilidae; genus Drosophila; species Drosophila ananassae. Next base: position 20,259,327 of record NC_057928.1, read on the forward strand.
CCGCCGACTGCGCCTCTGACAGCCGGCAAGTGCGGCGAAGAGCGAGTTTAGGCCTCTAATATTTTTGAAGTTTTTTGGAGGGGGGTTAGTGGGGGGCTAGTGTGGGTTAGAAAGGAGGAGGACCTCCCACCCATACTCCACATAGAGGGGGACCCGAAAGAAGTTGCTGAAGCGGCGAAAATAATATTAAACGGAAAATTGTTAAGTGTTTTTTTGGTTTAGAAATTGGGTTTTTAAATTTTTAGGTTTTGTTTTATTGTTTTCTTAATTTATTAACTATTTAACAATCAATTTTTTCATAGTCTTACATTAAATTTAATATTTAATTGTACATAAAACTCTCCAGAAATGTAGATTTTAATAATATTTATTTTTAATACAAAAATTGTGACAAGAAAAGACTATTTATTATTAAATTTTAATAAAATATTAATGCATTTGATGTTAGTTTTTTCATTCCAAAATTAATAAAAACTGATCCTCCAAGTCTCTTGAATCTTAGAATTCTTCTATCTCCGAGTCTTTCTTCTCCATCTAAGAAGCACACTTTCTTCCACCGCTTTCTTCTATCAGTAATCCCACATCTAGGGAATAAAACTCTGAAAGATGCTTCATTAATTAGTTCCGTTTGGGGGGCAGCCCTGCATTGGCCCCATCCCGCCCCCCCTACCCCCCTCCCAGCCAATAACCAACTCTCTTCGTTGTGGCGCTCTCGGTGGCAGAGCCGCTGACCGAGCAGCCGGCGTCGCTGCCCCAATCGGGCATTGTAAACAAATGCTTAGGCGAGCAAGAAGTACGGCAATTTCGCCGTGCTCCCCACCCAATTCGCCGCAGTCTTTGGGGCTCGCGCTCTCTCTCTCTCCCCCTTTCCCACTCGCTGGCCGTCTCTCTTTGGCATTTAAGAGACGTTTCTCTTGCTCTTGCCTTTTGGTCATTGCTTTGGATTTGCTTTGCTGCACCTGCACCTGCACTTTTGTCCCGGCGACTATTTTGCCTCTTTTTTCTCCCGCTTTTATTTTTTGTGCTCAGGTGGGGGGACAGGGGGCGGTGACTGTTGCCCGAGACTGGTCAGCCTCGCTTTTCGCAATGCCGGTGTATCTGTGAGATGCAAAATCATTTGCACCTGTATCTGTGTATCTTGCCTGCACTTGTGTTTTGTGATTATTTGTTGTTGGCTTGCGCATTTATAATATGCACTATAAAATAAAAAAAAAAAACACAAATCTAGCTAAAATAAATTTCGCAAGCGTGCGAGCGAGACAAAGGTGCTCCAAGGTAGTGAGCGAGCGAGAGGGAAAGCGGCTCCAGCCAGTCATAAATTATGCATAATTTTTTTTCGTGACTGGCAAATGGCGGCTATTCAAGTCGGTTACATTATTATAAACATCGGCCATGAAACCAGCCAACAAAAAAAAATAAATAATGGGCGAAAAAAATGAGAAATGATCGCAAATATTCGCCAACGGCGACACTCGATCAGTATTCAGTATTCATTGTGGCAGCTGCGAATGAGTGATTTTTAATGTCTTTTATTCGCTCATTTCCGGTGTATTATTGCCACTAAGTGATACCTTTTGCTTACTAATAGCTCTCCAAAAATTTCATTAATATTTAAGACTTGAGATACTTTTCAATTTCAGTTGAGGGGATGATCCAGTCAGGTACACCTATACAGGTGGTTTTCAGAAAAAATGTTTAAATATTAAGATGCAAAAATTTTAAAATAGTATAACGACTCTAGAAACAGAATTTTCAAAGAAAATCATTCAAATTATGATCTTTTAAGCTTAAATCTGGTTTTAAAAACATAATATCTTCAACGTCTCAACTTTCATTAATACTTGGTACTTGAGATACTTTTCAATACAGTTGGTTTTAAGAAAAAATGTTTAATAATATTTAAGAGGTGTAATATTTAAATATTTTAATGTGAAAAAAATATCAAAATTGTATAATGACTTGTTAAAAGGAACTTTAAAAGAAAATTATTTAAATCATAATTAAATTAAGCTAAATTGGGACTTGAGATACTTTTCCATTTCAGTTGAGGGGATAACTTAGTTGTACAGGTGGTTTTAAGAAAAAATGTTTAAATATTAAGCTGAAAAAATTATCAATATTGTATAATGACTTTGTAAATGGAACTTTAAAAGAAAATCATTAAAAAAATGATCTAGAAAGCCTAAATCTGGTTTTAAAAACATAATATCTTCCAAGTCTCTGAATCCATAAATCTTTATAAGTATCTCTCTCCCTTTCTTTCTCTCCCCCTCTCTCTTTCTCTCTCAGCCATCTCTCATGGTGGCCCACTGTGTCCTGGTGTCCTGGTGTCCTGGCATCTGGCAACAAATGAAATGCAGCAAACAAAATTGGGATCAAACACAGAAACACGAAAACGCATCATGCATTCTCTAAGTTGTTTGTTGTTGGCCGCTCGCTCGCTGATATCTGCTGGACGAGGAGGAGGAAATGGGGAAAAAGCTCTGGCAATGGGGGAAATGGAAAATGGGAAATGGCTGCCTAGGCTGGCCGCGACTGCAGAACGCGTTTATACGAAAATTTATGTATTTAACTGGTGACGACGACGCTGACGAGCAAAACGATGACGCGGACGTGAAAGGACACTGGAGATGGACGCAGGACACACAGGATTCAGACGAGGACGTGGACGTGGACGTGGCGCTACACTGGGATGAGGCATGAGGATGTTGGCCCGTGGATGCGAACGCACGATGTCCAAAAAAGCGACGAAAGCCGCCTCTACGACTAGGCTGGTGGTTGGGGGCAGTAGAGTGGGTGGGTGTTTGGCGAAATGTGGGTGTGTGTGTGTGCGGTTGTATAGTTTGTGTGTATGTGTGTAGAGAGTGTGCCTGTGCCTGTATGTGTGTGCGGGAAAGATGACATTTGAGCCAAACAGACAAAGTTGCGGACGGGGTGAGAGGTCGTCGTCTGACCCACACACATGAATGAACGAACAAGCAAACAAACAAATAAAACGGTTACCATGAGTGCGACTTCACTGTACAAAAATCTGAGGAAATCTTTGGAAAAATTCTAAAATTCAAACTTAATAAATTTTCCATTCATTTTTCATTCCAGGAAGTTATAATAAGACATTTAAATCTCAATAAGCTCAGAAGCCTCAATAGACAATGGCTTTATTTATTAAATAATATTTAATATCTGCCCAAAAATAATAAATAATATTAAATATATATATTATTAAAAATATGACTTTTATTCCCGTGTCCTTGTGAGGCCGTGGAGGTGACCAAACGTACACAAGAGCCCCGCAAAGGCAAAGGGTCGAGCTATTGGAGCTGGGATTGAGGAAGGGAGGCGGAGTATAGCCAGCGGGGAGATCAGCGGGAAAAAATGTTGCATATTAAAACGCCAAATAGAAGAGTGCAACAGCAACAGAAACAGCGACATCGGCGACGTTGCAGCTTAGAGAATGCAGAAAATAGGCAGAAGGGTTAGCTAGCCCTTTACTGTTCCTGCCACAGCTTTTTCTTCATCCTCAGCTGCTGCCACCGTTGCTGCTGCTGCTGCTGCTGCTGCTGCTCCTGCTGTTGTTGTTTCTACCTTCGACCATGTCTAAAAGTTGGCTTACACACAAAAGCGATGAGCGATGATGCCTCAAATATGCAAAAATGCCTAGCGCAATAAAACCCCCTTGAGGGCGCAACCGAGGGTATGGGGCATGTGGCATGAGGCGCGGGCTGGGGGTTCTGAAAGGGCGACAGGCAATGAAAAAGGGCTTACCAAGGGGGCGAGTGAAAAGTATAGAAGTCATACTCTGGGGTTGGGGGCAAGGTGGACGTGGAAGTTCGAGCTGACCATCGGGGTTGCAGTTGCCTCAAATCCACAGCGAACTTCGAAATGCAGGCGAAACTCCAGGCAGCTCCAGAGTCCAGAGTTCCAGAGTTCCAGAGTTTAGAGTCCCGGAGTCGCGTTGCGTTGCTAACGATGCCGCTGGCTGTCTGATTGGGAAACGAATCGGTGGGGGTATAGTATGTCCTGTGACGGGGGGATATGTGTTTGGCGCACATGTGGGTGGAGATTTCGGGTGGTAGAGGGTGGTACTGCGCCGATTCAGCGGGGTGGGAGATCAGGTAGAGGGGTGCATGCCACAGACACAAACAGATAGACAGCAGGCTGAGGACGAGGACGAGAATGAGAATGAGAATGAGACGGAGGACGGAGTCCTAGACTAGAGTTAGAAACAGAAAAACTGAAAGAAAATCATATATTTCATAAGAATTCAATTTAAAATATTTTAGAAGATTGAAGGAGCTATGGGATATGCCCCATTGGTGACAAAAACCTTCCACCATTTTCTCCCAGTGCACTCCCCCATTGGGCCCGCATTGATGGACAGTTAACGCGGCAAAACGAACGCGAAAACATGACCAGAGATGGGCAGCGAAAAAGGGGGGGGAACTCCATCTAAGAGTGGGCGTGGGGTGATTCCTCCGGCTGCTCCGGTTCCTGTGCCTGCGAAGCCACCAGGCTTAGACGGCGCAACTGTACCGACGACGACCGTTGGCAGGAAGAGGTCCTCGTTCTCGGTCCTCGGTTCCTGATGCTGCCAGCATCCCGTGGCAGTGGGGATGGCACGGCTTCCCTTGGCAAGATTTTCGCGTGCGTTGCAAGTTGCCTATGTCCTTTTGCCCCATGCCCCTGGCTGCATGTGTGTCCATCTGCTGCTGCTGCTGCCGCTGCCTGTATGTGCCCCCTGTGGGTGTGCGAGTGTGTGCTTGTGTTTTTGTAGATTTTGCGCGCTGCGCCATTTGATTGCATTGCGTCGCTTCCGCTTCCACTTGGCCATTGTCGCTCCTTTGGAATCAAGCTCACCCGCCCTCCCTGCGGCAACCCCCACTGCCCCCCCTCACAGTCATTTATATACAAATGAACGCCTCCGCTGCCACGCCCATTCCCTAGTCAAGTGCAGACGCAGGCAAATAATTTCTTTTTTTTTTTTATTGTATTTGCTGGGCGGCATCGACAGACGACGTCTGTTGTTGCAAGTTGTTAGACCATGTGGTCGAGGGGTGAAAAGTGGTGGGAGGGATGGGGGCAGGGGATGCTGCATGCTTCTATCCGGGATTAGTTGTCAGCAGTCGCACATGTGTCCAGCGGCAACAGCCGGGACTTGGGAGGCTGGCTCTTGGGAGCAGCAGTTGCATCTTTAAGTCCAACTTCGCTTTAAGCCCCCGGACTGAGTCATCTCAGAGCTCTGGAAACTCTGACATAATTTCCGCGATTCGGAAATAATTAAGCAGCCAACTGATTGATGTTCTGCTCAAGGAACTCTCACAAAAGCCCACAAACAGCCACAACTGCCGGGGACTAATTAAAAAAACATTCCACAATGACACAACACCAGAAATATTCCGAAAAACAACGCGGCGGAAAAGAAAATATTCGAGAAACAGAATCTTTGTGGATGTTGTGTTCATCCTTCCAGGGGAAGGACTTCTTATAATTGCCACCGGTGTTTGACAATGCCCCGATTATTATAAGCAGCAGAAATCAAGAAAAGGCAAAAGACACACACAAATTGTTAAAAAGCGAAGGAAACCCCAGGTAATTGTCAGGGGATTTGTTTGAAGTTGTGGCAGGGGTGGTGGCATGATTACTTCGGCAGCGAGTTGCAGCAGTTGTGGTTGATTTTTCGAGGCATGTGCAACACAGTCTGTGTCCCTAAGGAAACAGTCTTTGTTATTTCAGGTTCTTTTTCTCTTTTCATTTTCATTTTCATTAAATTTTATATTTTAATAATAACTATTTTCAGAGAAGGTTGAGAACAAAAGTATTTTCTTTCAAAGTCCCCTGATTTGTTTTCTGGTTTGTTGCCCAATCTCATCCCCTTGACCCCTGAATGCCCGTGAATAGTTCACACCTGAATGCCCCGTTAACACCTGTCCAAAGTCAAAGCCACAAATGGCAACAGAAAAAAATAAAGCAGAGAGAGAGGCATGCCCCACACATCCCTGGGCTTTTCTGCATTCCAATGAATGAGGCATTCAAACTGAATGAATTTGCTCGCGACGCACACACAAAATGCATGAATGAAAATTTGCCCGGTGCATGCCACGCGACTGCTGCTGCTGTTGCTGTTGCTGTTGCTGCTGCTGCGACGCCAACATCGACATCGCAACAGCGATGACTGCAATGCGCGTTCAACGCAATGGAACGCAACTGAAAAAAACAAAAAACGCACAGGGGTTCTGGTTGTTCTGGTTGTGATTCAGACAAATAGGGTCTGCTATATGGCTATATACCCGGCTGTTCAATGGGGCACGCACCCGAAACGGGGACGCGGCCCCAAAAAGTTGCTCCCGGCTGATGTTGCTGCTACTGCCACTGATGTTGCAGGTTGCCAATGACAGCGAAAAAAGCGTTGCATCGCGGCCAGAAAAGTGCAGCCGGAAAAAAATGATAGAGCGGGCATGGTGATATGTACTGTGTCCATGATGATGACGCCGCCAATTTGGCTGTCCATTCGATTGTTCAGCATGCGGCACACGCGTCAAGGTCACCAGCCATGCCACGCCTACTGCCATTTTTCCCACAAATGTTGCACGGCTGCAATCCCGGTGCCCGGTGCTCGGTGTGTGTGCTCAACAGTTGGCAGCTCATCCCGAAATGGGTGCAAAAAAAAAAAAAGGACGATGGCCAAAAAAGAGCACCGTTATTGCCAAGCCACCCCCCCTCTCGGCCAGGATTCACCCTCGCGTGGCACTTAAAACTCCCGCCCCCCCCACTTTTCCGCTGCTGTTGCTGCTGCATTGCACTTTGATTGCACTGGCTGCGATTATCCTGCGCTGCATATCAATGTCCTGACCGGCATGGTTAAAAAAAAAATGGAGCAAAAATCAGTGAAGGTCATTTCCATTCAGGCCGACTGAGCCTCCCCATCACTCTCCCTCGAAATTTTTGCATTTTTTCGATACGAATAGCCCCTCGACTGGATGGTCGATTTTTTTTACGCGAGAAGTGCATTCAACGCGATTATTAGGGATTTCAATCGACGCTGCACTCGCCGCGGCTATGCCACCGATTGGGGAGTCTGTTTTTTTGTTGCATCGCCCCTCTGCCCCGCCCCCGACCCTGGAGTGACCCCCCTGGCCGCTTGTTTGCGGTTGCTGTTGCATTGATTTTTTTCCGCTGCTTTCTTTTTTTCGACTTTCGCACGCGCCGATTTTTGCATGAATTTTTGCAGTAGGCTTCTCGCGCCTGCCACTGCCCCGTGCCCCGTGCCGCATGCCGCCCGACTGTGCACATTTTGGGCCATTTGAATTGTTGCACTTTTTATGCATCGGCCTGTCGCCTTTTTTGGGACCATCCCGCCTCTTTGCCACCTCCCCCCTTGATGTTGCTGCCACCGTTGAAGTGTGAAAATGCAGTGCGGAAAAAATAAATTTGGGGCACGGTCACCGGGAAACAAGTGTGCCCCGGTGTGTGTGTGTGTTTATGGGAGGCACCATCCGCGTTTGGCTTTTTGGCCAATGAGTCGATGCATTTTTGTTGCACATGCAACTGCCGTCAATTTGTGTCTGTGTGGGTGTATTCTTGTTCATTGTTGCGGCAACTGCCCGAAACCCAATTGACCGCAAATTTGTGGCTTACCTCATGGCTTTTTCAAACTGATTTTTATCGCAACATTGCCACGGTTAGGGGATATGTGGAAGGAGTTATATGGGAGGGGGGGAATGCATAAAGATGCAAGGACATGTGATGAACAGTTGACAGGATTCTATAAGCTCTTTATTGTCGGAGATTAGAGAGGGCTTTCAGTTTCTAATCTGGGTATTATTGTTTTAAGTAAATGGGGTTAACTATTTTATTGGTTTAGGAACAGAAAAAGATTATTTAAAGAAGAAATAAGAGCTTTTTCTTTTAAAATATACCAAATAAAAAAAAAGAGAAGTTAAACCTTTTATATCAAATATTTATGATATGAAGAGTGAATTTCTTCAAATGTGGTATTTATCCGTAGGATATTATTGCGGCTATGCCAATAGTCACTTTCTTAAAATGTGGTATCTATCCTTAGTATTTATATACCAACAGTCACTTTCTTAAAATGTGCCATTTATCTCTAGTATTTAATATTAAATTCAATAAGCTTTTGAAAATTAAAGTGCTCGTTTTATGAATGAAAATGTGTGGCACGTGGAAACTATTAGCCAGTGTGTAGCTATTAAATGTCACAACAAAAGCCACCAGCAACACCATCAACAACTACAACAACAACATAGGCACACACTCACAAGTGGGCAGCGCTGCTGGCGTCGCTGCTGTACAAATTGTGTGTGAAAAAGTGCACACACACACAAACACCGCCATCGACACGACTACGAGTGCAAAAAACACGCGTAAAAAGTGTTGCTGTCATGCGGTTGTTGATGTTGCTGCTGCTGCTGCTGCCGCCGCTGCTGCTATTGCATGCAACAGTGCGTTTTGGCTGCAACAGGAATATATACACACACACACACATGGACAAACAAATATTGCACATGCAGCTCACCCACAAATGCAACTCTTTATTTTTATTTTTTTGCAATTCACGCGAAATGCGTTTGAAAGCGAAAGTGTTGCTGCCACCCACACACAAACTCATACAAATTGTTTTTGCTGTTGTTGCCGTGCTGGTGTTAACAGCATGTTGCACGTGTCAACATAAAGCTGTTGCAGGTTTCGGGCTAAAGGTATGAGCCAGATGCCACCCACTTCTGCCCATCAATGGACCAAAATCCGCGTGTAATTGATAGCGCATTTTGGCCAACTTTATCACTCACTCTTTGTTGCTCTTGTTGTTGTTGTTGTTGTTGATGTTGCACATTTTATTTGCATTGCAGTTAGTCAGTTTACGGTTTTTTCTATTTCACGGTCGGATTGGTAAAGTGGCAGGGGGCTAGGTGGTTCTCGGGGGTCGGATAGGGGTTAGCCATTAATTAGTCGGAGTTGAAATGAGCGTTGTTGTTGCTGATTAAGCCAAATACTCTACACAACATTGGCATTGATGATGAGTTGATTATATTCTAGTGGATTTGATTTAAAGGACACACATCATAACATACATAGGATGTTTAAGTTTCTTTGTAAAGTATTGGAAACTATAAGTTAACACTAAGAGTTGAGAGAGACTTAATCTTTATGATTTCCCCTTAAAACTCCTGTTACAAAACTAACTCTAACTTGTCTTTCCTTTTATTCAAAATGGATTAAAATCCTTACAAGGATTAATCAAAAATTGTAGCTCCAGGACATGTGCCTTAAAGTAGGCAGTAACTTTCCAACCAGTAAGCTTTCCAAAAAAACTGTGACCAAGTTCGATGCGCCTTTTTTGGTTTAGTATTTAGTCCTTCGGACCCCTGCTCCTTTGGCAGGACAACGTTTGTGGTGCGTCCTGGAGGATTCGCTGGCCAAGTGCCTGCAAGAGGAGATATCTGCAGAGAGGCAAACACAAACAGACACCCACCCATGCAGGCAAGTCCGTTCCACTCTGTCACATGTCAGGCCCTTATACTAAATGCGTTTTTTGCTAGTTTTATTGCCGCTTTTGCCAACCAGGACCCCTCCGCCTCCGCCTCTGAAAACGCAATGCGTCGGCATAGAAAATCGACAGGAGGTCCACCCCGTAACTCCTCATCCTTGGTCCTTTAAACTTTTTGTGCCAAAAAAAAAGAAGAAAGCCCCGGCCAAAAAAGGACAAACGCAATATGCAGACAGAGCAACAGAGAGTCTGAAGCCTGAGTGCAGTAAAAATCAAGCGAAAATCTATACGAAAAAATTTAGAGCTCCACAGAAACCAAACAAAATAGATCGGGGACGGGTCGAGGAGGGAGTGTATCTAGAGGGTGGCGGTGTATTTTCTTTTTCTATTGCTTGTCCAGCTTGTTTTTTGTCTATCGAGTTTCAAATTTCCCGACGTACAATGCGTCGTGGCATCAGCTCCTGCTGAAGCTGAAGGCTTTGATAAAAAATTTTTCGGCAAATGTTTTCTGAAATCCTTCACTCCCCCCGCAAAAAACTCAAACACATACAACACACACACACACACCACACCACGTTACAGGGCAATGCAGCAGCCTCGCATATAAATGGCATGTTTGACACACGAAAGGGATGAGGGGGGGCCAGAAGGCCTGGGGGAGCTGGAGGAGATGGGCAGGAGGCACATCCATCCACCCAGCTGCGTTTCAAACAAAATAATATGCAAAATGTTAAAAAATTAAAAGCGGAGTTGGGGGAGCACTGAGTTTAGAGGGAGATTGGCACAAAAGTTATCCAACGGAGAAATTCGCGAATTTTTAGTTGATTTTCTACATGTGCCGGCAAAAGCCCCATTCGCAAAAAGTAGTGGGTGGTGGTGGGTGGTGGGTGTCCTGCACATGCTCGCCGTTATCTGTGAGTGGGTGGGGGTGGTGCGCCAGGCTTAGGGGGTGTGCATGCGTTTTTGTGTTTTGATTTTCTGTCGCCTTGCAAAAGGACAACGAGTCCACAACACATCCATTTGCTTGAGTCACCGTCAAAGGGAAGAGCATCAAAGGGGGCACCACAGGATGAGGCATGGGGCATCGACTGGTCTCGACATTAAAAATAAATCAAATAAAATTAACACAACATCGTCTAAATATACTACACAAGCCAGCCACATAAATTAATATTTTTTCCATTGCTCGCCGACAAAAAAAAAATTGTAAATGGAAATACTTAGCAAGCTTTTATTTTATTTCAATTTTTATTTTTATTTTTGGCGAGAATTCATTTGAAGCTCATATTTTAGGGGTGGCATTTAAAAAATGAATCATTCAGGATTTTAATATTGCCTTTCTGGCAAGTTGTATTTGAAAATGTGTGTTTTTAAAGAGAATAATTAATAAAAACTCATACTTTACCGATTTATTTGTGGAACCTTCGAGTGGAAGACCTTTTATGTGTGGCTACAATGTAATAACCAAATCATGGTGCCCCCTGGTAGTGCCGTAAATTTAATTGAAAATCCATCCAGGGACAGACACGACAAGAACAAAGGCCATGCAGATGTCGGATGTCGGAGTGGTACAAATAATAAAGTATAATAAACATTGGCGATTAAGTGAACGGCTGCAGAAATGTCCAAATCGAGACTTGCAACATATGACGACAACGAAAACGACGACGCCACGTTGCCATAATATGCGAAATATTAACAATAAATGCGGGCCATCTGATGGTTGGGGGGCTAGGGGGCTGGAGTGCTTGGGGCAGCAGCAACAACAAATCATGCCCAAAACAATGGGCCACATTTTTAGTCGTTGTTGCTGCTGCTGCAACAACTTATATCAAACAATTACACATATTTTGCATGCGGTAGCAGCTCGAAATTTGAACAATTGCCGTAGACGAAGACGAAGGCGCCCCCTTCTTACCATTTTTTCTTTTTTTTTGTGGTTGTGCCTCCCTATCTCTCTCTGTGGCATTGCTCTTCTTTTTGTTGTACGTTTCGGACAGGCTGCAACAAGTTGCAGCAATATGCTAAATCCGAAGCAGCGGCAACAGCAACAGCAGCAACAATAAAAGCTGGTTAGCCACACACAATGCCAGATGCAAGTAGCTCACCCGGCAACCTCGTCTTCATCTTCGGAAGCTGAAGAAGTTGTAGCCATCAGCGGCAGCAACAACATTGGCCGCAATAACTGCAACATCGTAGCAGCAGCAGCAGCAGCAGCAGCAACAACAGCAACGTGCCCAACCATGCATGCAAAGCAGTTGCAGATGCTGCTTCAGTTGCAACTTGCAACTTGGGAAGTGAGACGCTGGCACAGTAGCAGCCAAAATAGTTGTCTTCCCCAGTTAACCCCCCTCCGTATTAGCCCCCGCAATCCATGTGGCATCGCCCACGAAGAAACACGACGCGTCTGCGGTGGCGTCGGAATCAGAATCGTCGGTGGTGCCTCCTCTCTGAGAAAACGTGCAACGGCGGTGGCTATGGATGTGGACTTGGTGGCTTCATCTGGCATTTCTGACTACTGTGGCCACTGCAGCAACATGGAATCTTTTCGATTGGCCTATGTAATTGGTCATACCCTGGGTCACTACTCATAACATGGAAAGAAGGGACTAGGAGGACATATTAGTTAACAATAATAGTTAAGGATTAAAAGGATATTATAAAATAGATATATAAACAGTATAGTTGGTAGATTAAAGTCTTCTTTAAGACTTCCCTTGAGCCTTATTTTAATTTAAAAAATATATATTTTCTAAGGTATGGAGTAACAAATAGATTATTTTAATCCACAGTATCTTGACTTCTTTACTGATTTTCCTCTATAAATTATTACTGGTATTTTTTTTTTTGGCTCTCCCTAGACCATAATGTCTTTCTTACGCGAATCGTTTTGGCCCAGGGGCGTAGTAAGAGAGTGGGAGGGAGAGCCCTCTGCGAAGTGAAACTAAACTTAAACTTCATATGTTTGGCGGAGTGCTGCTGCCGAGCATTTTTGCAGTAGCAATTGACTTCATTTGCAATTGTTAGAGCGCTCGCCTCCCCCGTCATTTTTCCTCTTGGCCAGGTTTAATAAATATGTCCAAGGAAATGATGTTTGGTAATTGTTCGTTTTCGTCGTTTTTGGGCCCTTTTGAAAGATGCCGGAGGAGAGTTGGGCAAAACAGGAAACGCCGCAATGGACCCTTACTATCAATCGTGAGATCTCCGGGTTTTGGCCATGTTTGGTAAGTGTGTTTTAATATGCCGAAAAACTCTTTCTGCCAGTTATGTAAACATTTGCATAACTCGGCAGTCCAACTTTGCCTCCTCGACTGCTTCTTTCGTTATTAACTAGAGAGCCATGGTACCTGCAAAGGTCTACTCATATTACGAACTCACACGCACACATGTACAGTTCAGAATCTAGCCCAGAATCGAATTGAAATGAATTCACGCATTTTGACAGGCCTACGTGTCGTATACGCAATGTGGCTGAGTGAGGCTTTTCCTTTGCCGTTGCTTCTGTTTCTGCTTGTGTTACCGTTACCGTTACTGTTGCCTTTGCCATCGCCATTGGCGCAGGTCAGTAAACCGCCAATAAAAACAACCGTTGCCCAGCAGCCAGTGTCCTGGACATCCTGCAGTAGCCACTGCCACTGCCACTGCCATTCCCGTTGCCGTTGCCGAAATGAAAATTGAACTCATATTTATTTAACTGAGGCCTCCAACTCGCAGTCGGCATGGCAACTGGCCCGGTCCGTAGCTGCATCATCCGCTGCTGCTGCTACCAGTTGCCACCTCCGAAACTCGGTTCCTAGGTCCAATTCATCAACAGACATCCTAGCTAGGTGGTTTACTGGCTAGAGTCCTGGATGCTGCACCGAAACATAAATAAAAAATATTTTCAAAAATTTTAATTATAATAATTGAAGAAGTAATGCTTGTTAAATCCATACTAGTGGCTTAGACTAACTAAATCTATATCCTAATATGAACATTTCATTAAAATTATTTACTGTGTAGTTCCAGGATCCTGACTAGTATCCTGATTCTACTGCCGGTCCTCCTGTGTGTACTCTTTTGTCTAGGAATTTTTGAGTTTTGAGTTTGCATACAAGATGAGTTTCTGCCCCGTGCCCCGGGATGAGAGGGAGGGATGACCAGAACACCGGGATGGCGGGCTGGTCATAAGCCTAGGCCCACGCCCCCTTTTTTTGGCCTACGCCCGCCCACTCTTCGACATGTGCGTGCCCCTCTGGGTGCCGTAATAAAATGTCATTCGTCATTTGGTTTTTGCGTTGTGCGTTGCCGGCTTCCCAATTTTCCTCTACCCCGACCGACCCTAGTCCTCCTCCTCCTGCTCCTCCTCCTGTTCCTCCTCCTGTTCCTCCTCCTGCTGCTGCTCGTGCCGCATCTGAAAACTGGCTCTTGTGCCTCAGCAGCAACGACAACGACAACTAATCGCATTGTCTGCGCTTTTTGTATGCACCACGCAGCCTGATACGAAAATCCATATATACTACTAACTACCTCACACTGCCGCCCACTCTGCCACTGCCGCCCCCAACCTTCTATGCCACACTGCCACCCACCTTCAGCCCCTAGCCCCTAGCCCATCTGGCATTTGGGTTCTCAGTCGCCACATTTGCCTGTCACATTTAACAATTCTATTAATTTGTTTTGTTCTACATAAAGCTCTCTGGGCTCCCTGATTGCATTCAACCACCTACCTACCCACCCATCGTCCCATCTCTTTCATGGCCAGCAGCCCCGTCTCTTTCTGCAGCACCTGCTGAATAAGGCATGGTTTGCCGGCTATGCAGTTTTATTATGACAATTTTGATTTGATTTTGATTTCTTATGCAATTTTCTTTCACCGAGTCTCATGCCTCTTCATTTTGCGTAACTCATATTTTTGTTTAGTTTTGTGATTTGCATTCCATATGCATAGACATGGGATTTCTGTGGCAGCCACTACACAGATCCCGATCCTCCTGCCTCACAGAGTCCAGTTCATTTGTTATTAAGGAAACCATGCGGAGCACCCCCTCGGAAAAAAATACACAAAAGTCCTGGCCTCAACACACCGATATCGCCAACTGCGGTTTTGGCCAAAAATACTCCCCTCTTGGCCGACTGGTCTGGGCGACGTTAACCCATTATGGCCCTGCCTAGATATTGTCTTCGGTTGGATGACGATGACGCCGCAAAGGCAGCAACAATAACAAATGTCGAATGGCGGTTGCATTCGCAAAATTCTACAAAACTAAAATATATCACTGAGGTACTGACCTCGCTCCCCAGTGTCCTTTCCATTCTTCCCCTTTATTCCGAAGTGCGTAAATTTTGGGATGCACTTCAAAAAAATACTGGAATCATGTTAATTATCATACACTGTGGACTCTTAACTGAAAACTTATTTTGTCCCTGTGTATTTCTGTGCAATTCCAAAGGACCCTGGCTCCTAATCGTGGTCCGCTTCTAACTGAAAATAATGATAGGCCCTGGCGACATTACTCCCTTTTCTGTAAAGGGGGTGGTCTTTTTGGGGGCATGGTATTGCTGCATGTAATTGTCAATGCATATTTGGATGATTTGGGAGCGGTGGCACAGAGTGGGGCACCCAAATATTTGCGATTGGGATTGTTTGGCTTGGTTTGGTGGCCTTTGGTCAGCCGGTGGCCCGGCCGACGACCATTGTCGCTCGATTTATGATTTATTTTTTGCCATGGGTCGCCATGGCTGCCCAGTGGCCAGTGGTGGTGGTGGGTTTTGGTTTCTGGTGGTGGTTCAAGTGGATCCGCAGTGACACTGCTAAATTAAAAGATTGATCGCCACTCTGATGGATCGCTGATTGATGGCAGCGTTAATCAAATTAAAAAGTTTAGACATAGACAAGGGTAGAAAGGGTTTGAAACATTAAACAGGTTGAGGTAAAGTAATTACTAACTAAGGATTGAAATAATTTACTAAACTATGATAGCTCTTTATAGGATCTACCTTCTATTGCCTGGCAATCGATCCTTACTATCCTAATGACTTTTTGGGATTTGGCTGCCGTTTCTTTCTCCATGTGCATGACCGTAAAGACAATTGTCCTTGTCATCAGCTGCATTATCGAAGCAGAGGTAACTAAGAGCCTGCCGCAGGTCACAGCCTTCTTTGTGGACATTCACACAAGGATATTCCCCCATTTCACCCATCATCAGGACTCGGCTGCTCCGTCTGTTTCATAGCTTTTTCTCTGGGTGCCCGGCTCCTTTGTTTCATTGTTATCGCCTGGAACAGAAGTCCTTTTGGAACAGAACTCCCCACTTACCCCACAGACTTTCTTTTCTGGTATAATCCGGCCAGCCAGCCTGATAATTCGAATGGTCATTATTTATATTCTTTGAAAGTGTTTTTGCGTATTCAAAAATTCTATTAAGGAAGTTCAAGTACAAAACTTTTGTTGCCTCGACTGCGTTGTTGTTCATGCATGTCGAATGCATCATGGGGTGCGGGTGGGGCACACAGAGTGTTTGTTGCACACAGAGTCCCATCCACATAGTGACAGTGGGTAGTGGTTGGTGGGGCAGTGGGTGGTGCGGCCTGCAGGCTGCAATGTCGTCGCCAACGTCATCGGCATCGTCATCGTCATCGCCATCGTCGTCCTGAACGTCATCATCGGCCAAAAACTTGCCCATTTTCCATAGAACGTCGTCATCGTCGTTGGTTGTTGTGTAGTTTTTGCGTTTATTGTTGCATTTCTGATGTGATTTTTAGTATTGTCCAGCGACGAGTGCAATGTGCTCAGCATTTTTGCATGTATCCTGCCCCAAAGTGTGTCCATGTGTGTGCGATTGGACTGGGATTGGATTGGGTGGGTGGCTCTGGAAGCTCCTGTGTTAAATTGTTTGCTTGATGCTCGATCAAAAATGACAAATGTAGCAACAGTGTTTGGCAAAAGTATATTCATGCTTGTCCAAAAAGGGTTATAGGGTTTTATGGGGATAATAAAAAAAGAAAAGTAGTTTATTTTAATGTTAATTATACCAACTATTAGATGCCTAAAGAGTCTTAGTAGAATATGATTATTTCTCTTACATTTCTTGGCCAGAAACTAAGAACTTGAAAAGATAAAAATCATATAAATTATAGCTATTCTTCCACATACTTTCCATCCACACTGTTTCTATCATTTTGGCAATACTCACAGCTGCAGTTTCGTAGCATTCGATGTCGCTGGGATTGCTGCAAAATGTTAATTTGAATTTGTGAGCATGTCATTAACACAGGCCCACTCACCCACTGCCCAGATAGTTGGGCGCACTCCGATGCCACGCCCCCGACGAGCCCGACGAGGAGGCGGCATGCATATGCGTTTGACAAATGCGTTGTTAATGATGCAAAATGCAATTTTCGAAAATTCAGAAAGTTTTGTTTTCGATTCCGTGCACTGACCGAAAAATCCAAAAGTCTCTTTCACTCTCACCCCTATTTCTTTTTTTTGGGGGAAGTTCTAAATGTGATTTAAACACAAAAATTATAAATACAAACAATGGAGATGGTTAGAAAAAGGTGGATATGTATATTTTTATATAAACAAAACATAACTAAACAATGTGCCGCTTTAATCAGTACCGCCTCAGCCTCAGCCTCAGATACAGATACAGATGCAGAGATACAGATACAGATACAAAGATACAGCTACAACTCAATTACCAACAACAAAAGAGCCGGGCCAAGCAAACGTCGGCCAACATTCATCACCACAGAATTAAATTGCCATTGTTTATATACATTTTCCCGAAAGGGCAGAGAGGAGTTGGGAAATTTAGAGAAATGCTGCGTTAAAAGCAATGGAAAATTATTTTTCAACGCTGCCAGCATTTGTTTAATTATAAATTTCTGTCAAGACTCGCTGTCTCTATCTGTACCAGCTAGTCCATCTCTTTCTTCAGTCTTTAGGCTCAAAGAAGCGCCGCCGCCGCCGTCGTCGTCAACATGTTGCCATCGTCACCCTGGAAAATAGTTGGCTCGGAGTGGGGTGAGGGTTACAAATGCAAACACACACACTCAATACATCCAGCACAACCAAAAAAAAAATATAAAAAAAATAAAGAAAAGAAAACCTCTGAGACAAAAACAAAATGCAAACAAACAAACGATTACCAAGTCTGAGGAGGAGTAGGAGGACCTCCACCTCCTTAAAGTCGGGAGTTTTTCTTTCCCATTTCTCAGTTCGAGATGCATTTGCCAATGTTTAGTTGTTGCAGCGTTTTTGATGTTGCTGCCACAAGGGGGCAAGCGGGCTAGGTGGCACGGAGGCCCCATGGAAGCTGCAGATCGCTGCGGCTCTGTTCTGTGTTGTTTAGTTGAATTCGAATTTGATTTGTTTGTTCAAAATTTATTAAAGATCAAAGGCGAGGCTGAGTCAACTTGTCAATGCCCGGGACGGGGCCGGGCAAAAAATATCACAAAATATCTGCAGGCAGGGGATATTGTCAATAATACATATAACCAAAACAAATAATCAGCCAGATCATGAGAAAGATTTGGGATATGTAGGATCAGAGCCCTGTAAGTAATACTCTTCTTAAGGGTGTCTGATCCTTTTTTTTTTTGTTTAAAATAAAATGGAGAAATGCAGGAAGTAGTTGAGACTCTTAGATAAATATTATAAAATACAAATATCATGGGAACATATTGGGAATTGTTAGAATAAATATTATAACTTATCTTTTTAAGACACGTTAAGTTCCAGAAGAAAAAGACTTTTGTAGAGCAATCCCTCATAATTTCTTTTTTTGCTGAATTTATTAAAAAATACAGCCGTTTTGGGGGAATCATCAATTCTTTATTAATAATTCCTTTGCCAATTCTAAACACAATTAAAATCGCCGGGCCATAAGCAATACAATGAAGTCGGAAAGAAGACGGTCGCCTCGTTAAAGTTCCCGCTCCCATAGAGGCGACATCCGCGGCTTCCTGCCCCCCACTGCCCGCTTAGCGGGCATGCAACCATACTGACTGGTCGTATACAAAACAAAGTCGCCAACTATAAAAATTATAGTTAATGTATAAATTTAATGGCAACTCGTTTATTAAAAATTTTATTTGAATTCTTTTATTTATACGTTTTATACGCTCTTTTGCACTCGCGCTCGCTGCTCGCGGACTGGCTGCAACAATGTTGCACAGCATTGGATGGCCAAGAAGCAGACGATGAGGTTGCCCCAAGCCCCAAACCCCAAGCCCCTTGCCGCTTGCCCCACCGTCCCTGCCATAAATCGAAAGAACAAATCGCCGCAGCAAAGGCAGTAAAAGCAAATAAACCCAAGTGCAGACATAATAAACTCGCTGGTGTTATGCGCTGGATTTTGTTGAAAGGAGGGATGGGGGGAGGCTTATGGGGAAAATTCACTTGCCCAATTGGGCAGTGGCAGTGGCAGTGGCAGTGTGGCAGCTGGGGAAGTGGCAGGAACTTGGCAGAATACAGTGAGGTCATTATTGCAACTATTGAAATTATTCCGCTCGTGGGTGGCTCAAACTCAAGCTGCATTTCTAAGCTTCAACAATTTTATATGTACATGCAATTTCCGGCTGCACTTTTTATGGCCCTGATTATGGCCAACTTTTTTTCCACCTCCCTCGCAGCTGGGCAGGGCCACCGCCACCACCTTGTTCTACACGCAATTTAAAACTAAATGGACGGAGTGGAAATGGCAACCGCTGTTTTTTGCAAATATTAAATGTTCCGGCCCCACAATGTTGCACAAAAGAAATAAAAGTCATTTCGTGGGTCGCTAGTCGGTTGAATTTTTAATTACAGTGAAATACAACGAATTTATGGCATCTTGCTTTTAATTAAATCATAAAAAGCAAAAACAAAAGATATCAATTAGGACAACAAGAACACACACTGGCAAATGGCAATGGCGGTGAAATCGAGTAAAAATTTCCTAAAAATCGAAATTGCTCAACTGCAAGTGCCACTATCTGATTAATTTCGTATAATTTCCGATACTTCCAGCCATCGTGCTTGGAATTTGCTTGCCTCGCTCTCCTATCAGCAAGCAATTAAAAACAAGTTTATTTTACAACAATAAAATGACTAATTATTATTATTATCATCGAGAGCGACGATGACGACGGGCTATCAGTATCAGGGCGGCAAATAAAACTTAACATAAAATAGGTAAAAAATGGAGAGGCGGGTGGGTGGACGGGTGCCTATCGAACTCAACAAGTTTCAATTATGTGCTTGAGACGTAGCGAAAAAAAGAAACTACTCATACCACAAATGGGAAAAAAACAACGAAAGCAACACTTTCGTAAGAAGTGCTCATATATGCCTTATAGTCGTTGTTGTTCTTGTAATAATTAATTGACTATTTGTTGGTGTTGTTGTACACTCAAGTGTCGGCTTCTAACCGTTTCGCAGGTGCAAGTGGCACGACTGGGGGGGAGTCGACTGGGGGGTGTAGCATGTTATATTATTAAATTGTAATTTTATTTATTTTAAGTGAAAGATATGATAACAGCCACACATACGACAGCCAACAGCCTTGTCTGTTGTTGATTGTTGATTGTAGCTCTAGTTTCAAAGACTGCCGACTACACAGGGAGAAAATGATAATAAGAACAAGTTAATCAGGGTAGTCTTACCTTTAATATTTACCCAAAGTCACTAGAAACAGAGCAGAACCATAGCCATAATTATAATAATTTTTATGGCACTTTTTAATTCTCTGCCATCGTAGTGGCTCCAGGGGAAACATCCACTCAACTACAGTTGCCAACTTAATTGCAACATTTCTATAAATATAAAAAAGCCAAGTTTATGACACTAAACTAATGCAAAGGCGCTTGCTAACTGCGGTGAGTAAATAAATGGAAAACGAGTTGCCGCAACTTTGTTGCAAGAATCTAGAACAACAGTCTGCAGCCTCTCAATATCTTGAACTTGTTCCAAGATGTTGGCCACAATTCGTTGGATTATCCACACCAACCGATTAGCTAGGCTTGCCACGGTCTAAGTGGCAAGATTCAAGGGCGTAGATGTCACTATTAACGAGGGGTATTTAAAGGTATACTTAACAAATAAGTAAATAATTATGATCAAGGTGTCAGTCTTTCTTTAATCACTTGAGTATATTATATATCATTTTCCCCGATTCCCGCCAACTTTTTGTCTCTCCAAGTGTTACATTAACCCAAATGCAACTCCAGTTTTGGCCCCTCCAGTCCAGTCCCTCTCTCCTCATCGGCCAGTTCGATTGCTGAGCTGTCCGGCCCACACCGTACCTCAATTAGTGGCATAATTCATGTTTCGCAGCTGCCTTGCACGGGGCGAGTTGTTTACAGTCGCCACATATTTTGTCATTTACTTAAAGGCCAATCAAAAATGCAGACGACTGCCAGTTGCAATATGCGTATGCATTTATATAGTATCTGTATCTATGCTTGTGTATTTGTATCTGTATCTGTACCTGTGTGGCAGTGTGTGTGTGTGTAAATGACAGAGCATAAACAAAACTTTGGACGCGTCTAAATTATTTCCGCTGGACAGCGTCGAAGTCAACGATCTGCAATCGACCATCGGCCATCGGACAAGCCCCGATCAGATCGGCGATCGACGATCCACAGACGATGTCTATCGGTAAACTTCCTTATATAAATTTCAATAAAAAGCATATTGACAGACAAACACACGCGACAAATAATGCGTAAAAGTTATTGAATTGAAAATTGAAATAAAAAGTAAGAGAGTGTCAGAGAAACTAGTTGGATTTGAAGAGATACCCTAGAGTTTTAGGAGCTTTTAGTTATAATATTGAACTAGTTATATTACTTTCCATCGTACTTATAATCTAAAGTATTTACTATTCGCGTAAGTAATAGTTTAATCATACAAATTATTTAAAAAAAGAGTATTATATATCCCATATTTTAAAGAACCTATCCCCTCTTTGAGAGTTGTTGAAGTGCGGAGGACAGAAGAACCGACTCCGGACGCCGAACTCCGGAGTTGTTTATGAATTTTTTCAACAACTGGACTTGGACTTGGAATTGGAGTCGAAGTCGGAGAGTCCAAGTCTTTAGCTATCGTCTCTGTGTCTCTGTTTCAGACTCAGTGTCAGTCTCGCATCCATATCGACAGACACATCCATATTCACAGCCATATTCGCGTCCCAGACATGCAACATTGTGTGGCAATGTGTGTGACAACGACTCTGTCGAACTGGTTTGCTGCAACATAATAAAATATTTTATTTAATGTTTAGTTTATTTTGTGCAGTTTTCAAATTTATGGGCCACAAAGTTTCGCCGCATCGCCGGATCGGATAGGAACGGATCGGGGGGCCATCGACTCCTTGGTAATCATTCCCTTAACCCTCCTTTAACTCACCCTGATTTGTTTGGTTTAAGTCTGAACTCTTGTGTTTGCTTTGGCTAAACATTGTAAAAATATCTGCGGCCACATCTGGGACTCAGCCGGGTCTGAATTCGCTCGGATCACTTGATCTGCGAGCGTCCATCGATCGACTCTTCGGTCATTAAAATTGCAACGTGCTGTTTACTGTTGCTGCTGCTGCTGCTGCTGCAGCTGCCACGGCATGGAGAGTGGAGGGGGAATGCTGCCACGGAGTTGCTGCTGCCACATTTATTGCATTCGCTGGGATTTGTTGCCCGCTTTTATTAAATCAGCGCAGCAATTGCAATTTAATATTAAAAATAATAACAAACAGCACCCAGCGGCAGCAGCAACTGCAACTCCAACAGCGGCAACAGCAACAACAGCAATTGCTGTAGAAGCAACTTCAGCTGCCTGCTGCATTTTGCATTGCTCGTGTTGCATTCTTGCAGTTAATTATTTGAATGGGGAACAGAGACCAGACCCAGACCAGAAAAATTTAATGGAGGGGCGGGGGGCGAATATACATATAGCGTATAGCCTATAGCCTATACTATAGATGCCTGTTTGCAGTTCCATTGAAAATGTTTTAATGCACGCTTCGTCGGTCAATGCATGTCAGTTGTTGTTGCTGCTGCTGCAACTGCCTCTTGATGTTGCATCTGCGTCTGATCTTGCAGCAACTTCCTATTTCTTCGCGGCAGTTTGTGCAAAATGTAAACAAATTAATTAATTGCCTTTAGTTGTGGTCTTTACCTCGTGATCTCTTCAATCGATTGGATCTAAAAAGTTCTTCCTTTTTCTCGAATTACAGAGAATCTAAAATGTGCATTATGCCATAATTTAGGATTCGGAATGCAAATATTGAAATAGCTCCAAAGTGTGGACAAATAACGGATTATCCAAATGAATTAAATAATCAGCACTGCAGCAGGCATAACGCATACGCCACGTACGCCGGGGGAGATAGAAGCAGGAAAGCAATCAAGAGGCATCCCCACCCACACGATGTCAGCAACAGCAACGGCAGCAGCAGAAGCAGCAGGAACCATAGAGCTTGGAGCATCCTTGCTTAGAATGGATACACATGCATATTCCAGTCGTGACCCCTCGGCCACATCCTGCCACTCCCCGTTCTGCTGAACGCCCACGCGACGTCGGAGGATGCTCGTCGGAGATTGGCTGCGTCAGCCAACCAAAAATCTTTACTGTTTCGAAAAAGTTGAACATTTTCGCACAAAAAGGCGCGGCAAATGGACTCGCAAGGATAAGGACTATGACGAGGATGTGCAAGTGGACGTGGTGGAGGTAGTGGACGAGGGCGAGGACGAGGAGCAGAAGGATGCCAAGCAAACGAGAGAGCTGCAGTTGAATTTGAAATTCAAAAAGCCCACACCCTCCTAGCACCGAACCTCGAACCGAGAGGGTGGCAGGCCGTCCGTCAATGTCCATGTCCTGCTGCTGGACATTGGCGAAAAATGCGTTAGCCGTTGCCGCCGAGGAAAAGTAGAAGGCAAAACTTTTCGGGCCTGGCAAATGAAATGAAAGCACCGCGCCCCGAAAAACTAGACTGGGGCGAGAGTGTGAGGAAAAAGGATCAAAATAGATAGTGTGAGGGAGTAAGGGAGATAGAGTCAGAATGAGAAAGAGGCATCTAATGCGCAAGGATATTCGTAAAATGCAAATGTGCAGAAAACAAACACACGCAGCACAGAATACACAGACACACTCACACTGGACTCCGGACACTGGGCCCTGTACGCTCTGGACTATGGACAGCAGGACGAAGGACTAAGGACACTCTGGGCACTCCATCTTGCTGGGCAACCAAAGGCAACGAACAGGCCGAAGGTGGTCCAAAGTTGACGGTGGCGGTAATGGCATTTTGGGCCACGTTCGACGATTTCGGACACCCACGACAGCATCCAAATAGCAAAACAGCAGCACAAGCAGCAACGCATCGCCTCCTGGGATGTGCCATCCTAGCATGTGTGTGTGTCCTGCTCCTCTGCTCGTGTGCATTTCCGCCAAAGTCGCAAAATGGCGGCTTGAAAAATCGCCACCCATCGCCATCGCCAATGCCATTGCCTACTGCCCATTGCCCATTGCCCATCATCATCGCTGTCGTCATCAGCAGGAATGGCAGGAAAACCGGGTAGAGCAGCCAGCAACTTTGGCAGCAGCATAACAAAAGGCGGCGAATGAAATTTCGGGGCAAGCCTTTTCAAATAGCGCTCAAGCCACGCGTAGATGGATTTTAGACGTTGCCATCTACCATCTACCATCTCGTGTGTCCGCCGTTCGAGTGTGTGCGAGTGGCCAAGATGGTGGCAAGTGGGGTGGTAAGGCGAACACTGGGCGTGAAGCTTCAAAAAGGATATGAAGTTCTTGGAAAAAATATATATTTTTAGATTTCTGCCTATTCATCATAAGAATTGGACGCCTATTAAATGAAAAAATACATCCATAGCCAAGGCATATTTTCCTTCACATCCATTCCTTAGAACATTTCCAAAAAAAATTTGCAAAACTAAGATTTTAATGCAGATTTGTGAAGAATCGATCTACAAATCGTTTAAGGTATTCAGCTCAAGAATCGGATGAAAATTGGCCAAGGTATGGCCATCGCTGGGGGCCATATAGTGGCTCCAAGCATTTTTATGGATCTTCGAAGGGGACCCATCTAAAAATTTGATAAAAAATCTGAAAAAATTTCCGTGCCTAGATTTTGATGCAGACTTGTGGCGAATCGATCCACAAATCGTTTCAGGTATTCCGCTCAAGAATCGGATAAAAATTGGCCAAGGTATGGCCATCGCTGGGGGCCATATAGTGGCTCCATGCATTTTTATGGATCTTCGAAGGGGACCCACCTAAAAATTTGATAAAATATCTGAAAAAATTTCCGTTCCTAGATTTTGATGCAGACTTGTGGAGAATCGATCCACAAATCGTTTAAGGTATTCAGCTCAAGAATCGGATGAAAATTGGCCAAGGTATGGCCATCGCTGGGGGCCATATAGTGGCTCCATGCATTTTTATGGATCTACGAAGGGGACCCACCTAAAAATTTGATAAAAAATCTGAAAAAATTTACGTTCCTAGATTTTGATGCAGACTTATGGAGAATCGATCTACAAATCGTTTAAGGTATTCCGCTCAAGAATCGGATAAAAATTGGCCAAGGTATGGCCATCGCTGGGGGCCATATAGTGGCTCCATGCATTTTTATGGATCTTCGAAGGGGACCCACCTAAAAATTTGATAAAAAATCTGAAAAAATGTAAGTTTCTAGGTTTTGATGCAGATTTGTGGAGAATCGATCTATGAATCCGGTGTTCCGCGCAAGAATGATTTGATTATTAACAAAGTTATGACCTTCCTTATGTCCCCTTTTGTCGATTTTCGAAGAGAATCCCCAAGACAAAAATTAAAAAAAATGTTTTTAGATTTTCTCACAATGCCCAATAATCCTTAGCCCACTGTTCCCTAGTCCTGGATCTTTTTGTCGGGTGGCTTCCCTTCTGGGGGGCTCCGTTCGATGCCTGTGTCGCTGTTTGGTCATCAGCGATGTTTGCTGCGCCGTTATTTTTGCTCCTGCTCCTGCGGCCATCCGGCCACCTCTCACTACCCCCCTATCCTGCTACGACTCCGGCTCCTACTGAAACTCCAGGTCCTGCTGCTCGGGCGCATTCTCATCCTGATGCGACTGGTGCTGCTGCTGCAGCTCCTCTTGCTCTTGGTTGTTATTTTTCGCAGAATTTTCGTTTCCGTTTCCTGGGCCCAAACGTGCGTGCCTGTATGTGTGTGTGTGTGCGAGTGTGTGTGCTGTACGTGTGTGTCCGTGTTTGCGCAGCAGTCCTCCCCCCACCAACCGTTCCTAAAACCTCAACATGCAGCAACGGCTGAACATAGAGAAAACAAAAACAAAAATCTTTCAAAATGAGAAAACGGATGCCAGCTTGCACATTTGCACAACGGGCCCCACATCCTTCTCCCACCACTGACGCCGACTCCGGCTAGCTTCTAGCCCCCAGTCACTTTTATCGGCCCACAAACACCACCCCCTTCAGATATATATATATATATATATCCGAGGCCTAAGCCCGATGCAGCAGGGGCTTCGCTTGAGGGCGCCTCATCTGGCCAAAGTCGCTGGACTTTTCAGGCATCGCACCGTTATCGATGACGATGGCGATGACGACGCTGGCACAAAGCCACCATCCACCATCTCTTCGACCTGTATTTGGAGCGTCACCCGGCTCGCCCGGGTGCCACCTGCATTCTGCACCACCGACAAAACTAGTTGCCATGCATAAAATTTCGTTACCTCAATGCCGGAAATGACGGAGCCGAGACCAGCAAACAAAACGAAATTTCCAGGATTGGTCCCCGGAACATGGACTCTGGACTTTGGACTCTGAAGTCGGGAGTTAGGAGTCCTCAGGAGAAGAATGATAATCAGTTTGGTCTGTTCCACAGCTGGAAGCTCTAACAGTTCATTCACCTTGGATCGAATGCGTGAATCGGAACAGGATGTTTGCTATCCTTACCTCCAGTTCTCTCGCAAAAAAATCATATATGAAATGATCTTGAATCTTTAATGAACAAAATGGTATAAGAATATGACACTTTTTCTCTTTGTGTAATGGCTTGAACTTGCCAAAACTCTGCGAGTTGTATGTAATATTAAAAGTTTGACCCGTTGGCCAATTATCAATACCGCAATGCATTGGTTGCGCTTTTAACCCACCGCCATTGCCACTGCCACCTCACTACCACTCTACCTCCCTTTACTATCGATTGTTTCCCCTTCGAAACTAAGCCCGCAGTTGCATCTGTGGATCGGCACGGTTTTCTGTTTTCTGTTTTCAGTTTTCTGTTCCTGGCGCGCCTTTATACGCCTTCCTGCACTTAATTATTATCAGCAAATATGCAGCAGGCAGAAAACCCAATTGCACCACCCAAAATGCACCACACATGCCACCTCCACTTCCACACCCTCTATCCTCTACCGTCGACCCACTTGACTAGCCCCCGGAAACCAATACGAATGCCACGTTTGTCGCGCCTACAAGCGAAATTTTCTCTAAAACAAAATTAATTCCAATTTTGTTTTTGTAGAAAATTTTTGGCCGGGCCAAAACATTACAACAACAACGACATCAACAAAACAGGACCAACAAGGACAACAACGAGAAGCCGTTGACGACGACGACCGCACCACACAGCAACGGCAATGACGTTGACTTTGCCGGGACTTCCCCTTTCGAAACAGGCCGCTCCTGCCCAGCACCACCCACCTTCCTGGTAACCTTCCTGGTTCGTCTACGCTTACGCATATGCAATTTTCGCCTGCAGGCCTCCGGAGGGGGAGGGCTCACAGGATTTGATGGGGCGGGCTTTTAGGACTGCAACCGGGCCCAGGACCCTCAATACACCAATACATAAGCAGGCCCAAAAACTGAACCAAACCCCGAAATGGGCCCCGAAAACTTTTCTAGGTGCAGCAGACACTTTGCATGCGTATTTTGCACGCATTCTAGAATTTCAATTAAAAATAAATCACAAAAACGTTGCCAGGACCCCGGCTGCCTGCATCCTGTCTACGCATAGCGATGGCTATGTGTGTGTGTGTGCAGCTGACTCCGTGTTTGGCTACACTTTCAGAAATAAGGTATAGCTACTTAACTAAGAAATATATTTGGCACTCTATATGTTAAGAGACTTAGGAACTAATCCTCGAAATATATTAACTTTTAAAACCCCCAAATTTTAACCCCCTGTTTCTCCCAGTGTAAGTGTGTATCTGGACTGAGTGCCGTTGCATTTGCATCTCGCGCTGCATCGTCGTCGCCATCGTAGTTGTGTTAGAAAATGCATTTTGCACACGCATCCAATTTCTCCTCGGCCACCAGGCCCTACCATCGGAGTCCTGCACCGCCATCCCACTCACCCACCTTGCACCACCCCCTCCGCCCCGTTGCAGTTGCAGCTGCAGTCGCCGTTTGGCACCCATATCGATGACGCGCTGACTTTGGCCTCGACTGTTGATGCTTCCCCGTGTCTGTGTATGAGAGAGTGTATGGTAGTGCGGCTTGGGTTGCCATGTGCAACGCCCAACAGCGCTGCAATGTGCTGCGTTTTCTTTGCCACGGGCCATGGCCACCAACAACAACAATGTCCCGGCCAAAGTTGGCAGAAAACTTAATGGGCGCTCTTCCATAATGGCTGCCCATACCCTGTGTGGGTATCCTTTTTGGGCTGCAGAAACAAAAGGATATTCCATCACACTCTAATGGATAAATACTTGAAGGATTCGGAATGAAAAATTATAAGAATCTCAGAATCATTTATTCTTTGTAAGTATCTGAAGTTAAGATAGTTTTATTTGAAAAGAAACGGCAGGAAAAGTCTTCCTTTGGCTTGAAAATTTTGAAAAACTATTTTTATTTGTATCTTATTCTCTCAAGAATACCTAGTTCTTAGGCTCATATTATTCTCCATTTTGAAAAGTCCACCATTTATGGAACTGCCATCTTTTTTGCAGCTCTATCTCGCTTTCTCAATCGATACTCCAAACCCCTGTAAATAATGAATTCGAATTCGTTTTTGTTGAATTGAAAATCCTTTTCGTTGCCGCCGCGCAGTGATCTCCTGCTCTTGCTCCTGGAGCAGCAACAACAACTACATTTTGGGGTAAAGCATCTCCCATAACTGCCACAAACATCTACACACAGACACAGACACACTTAAACAGAGGAGCAGAGGCCTACAAAGCGAGGAAATCATGTATAATGGCCAAAACATACAAATACGCATACATACAAATGAGTTGGTACGCACACACTTGCCTCTACGCATCTCCGGGCATATATGTACATGTATAATACTTAGAAATGTCGCCCATGCAACACCACCCAGCTGCACCACCACCCATCCACCCACACCGGCCCAGTCCACTCGTTATATGTCCGTTGCGCCTCGGCTCCGAAAATGCAGCAAATGCCACATAAGTGCCCCTCGCTGGGCTGGCCAATGCCTCATTGACAATCGGGGGGATTGGCTGTGGGTGGTCACTAGTGGGTGGCAGTTGGTGGCGCCTCCAAAAGCGCTGCATTAGCAGGCGATGGCTGTTGTTAGTGAGTGAGTGAGTGTGTGTGCGTGGCGAAAATTCGTTGCCACGATTTGGCTATAATTATGTGTGTTATATAACAAACTGCATTCTGCCGAAATACTCAGCATTGCATTGAGGGTGCAGTGCAGTGGGTGGTTCGATGGGTGGATGGGTGACTGGGCGGTTCGATGGTCCGTTTGCCTGCATGAATATTCAATAGCTCAAATATCGTATACGCCGTGTTGCCCGCCGCTCCTCCGCCTTCCGCTTTTGACGCTACCAGCGATATAGTTGATAATAATTATTTAATTTCATAATGCATTGCCATTGCCTAAATTGTACCTCTCGATTTTGTAGCTCAGCTCGTCGAATTCTCGGATTCTCCGATTCGGGTTCTCCGTTCTCCGTTCTCGAGTCCCGGTTCTCTGTAATTGGAAACGTCAGCTCGGCCTCAACTTTCTTAATGGGCGATGATTTCTGGCCGAGAATGGGAATGAGAACTTTGACTGCAACTGAGACTGGACTGTGAATCGATCGTCCGGTCTGGCTACTGTTTAATTTGAATCGTTTTCTTTTTCTTTTTGCATTTTTTTTTTTTGTTCAGTTCAGTTGTTATTTTGCATTTGTTGCCGACTCAGGAGCTGAGCTCGCATTACTGTAATTACGCACAGAGGCAACACAACAAAAAATACAAAATAATTCCAAGGAAACTCATAAAAAGAACCAAAACGAAGTCATTACAGTCACACATTCACACACAAAGTCTTTACTGCCAAAGAAAAGGAGAGATCCAATCCCGTCCAGCCGCCATCCAATTCCCAATCCCGGGAGTGCGCATGCTAAGTGGGGCTAATTATGGAGAGAAATGCGAAAAATATGCTATTTGAATAATGGCATTGGTAATAAATGATTCAGAATTGTGAGTCTCTATCTGGCTTTTTGTTTGCCAACATTTTTTATTTATCTTTGTTTTATAATTTTGAAGTGGAGAGGATCACCTTTATCAAGGTACTCCTAACAAAAACGACGCAATGATTCCGCAAATTTAAAAAGCTTACAAAATACTAAATTATCTCAACCTCAAACAAAGGAAGGGAAAATTAATTCAAAGAGAAGCCGAAGCTTATATACCCTTCCATTTAGCATTTATGGATATTTTTCTTAAACTTATGGATGCATGAGGACTACTTGGCATAGGTATATTAAGACCATAAGGCGAAAAGAGAAACTTGTGGCCAATTTTGGAATATTTTTGTCCAATTTTCCGCTTTGGAAAATAAAAGAGTATGGGTCAAAAATGTATTCTACTCGAAGAGATAAGATCGGAAAGCTATAACATTTCAGGATCTGTCAAGTATTAGTCGAGTTATATACATTATTCCATTTAATAATGGCTGAAAGGGGAAAAATATTTTCTATTTGGTAAAAATCTTGATCTCTTGATGCATTTGTGAATATTTTAGATATTTCTTAACCGATCCAAGAACTGAATTCCACTCATGAGTTAACTATTTAATCACCTTAAGACTGAAACACAAGTAACTTGATTATTTTAATGCAAGATGTCTGTAGTCTTCAATTAGCTGCAACCCTCTTGGCTTAAACTCAAACAAATTTTATCTCGGAAAAAATAATGGTTTTATAATTTCTGTGTTTTTAAATATTTTAATGAGACCTTCAAAATCTGAAATTTTGATTGCCGCTTTTTCCCGAAGTTTATGTAATTGCAACTTCAACTATTCCTATAAGATACTCGATCCATGCAACGCCGGCTAATGCAACATGCAAAACAGTAGCAAACTTTGAAGATAACTCACGAGTCTCGGAGCTGCAGGAAATGGGGATGGGGATGGAGACTCCAAATCAGAAACTTGCATGCACAAATATATATTTTCATAAAAATTATTTTCCACCATACCCTATCAAGGGGTACATTTTATTAAAGTCCATAAAACTGAACCTTCGAAAAAAGTTACAACCTCTAAAAGTGTAAACCCTCCTCAAATGAATCATAAAATCATTAAAATTAACCTTTACTTGTGAATAGTTACCGCTGGCATTTAGGCAATTATTTAAATTTATTAGTTATTTATGTTCTAGGGTATTCAACTGAGACTTTAACTGCTTTATGGCCTTTTGTTTTATTTCCTTTGGCCGGCCGCTGTGTCTTCATCGCCGCTTTCGTCTTCGTTTTTGCTAAGCTGCAAATCGCGGCAATCGTTAAGATCACGAAAAACAATTCAAAATTAATGGTAATAAGCAGTTTGGCAGGCCAGGCCAGGCCAGGCGAAGGCCTCCTCGGCACCGGAGTCTTCCAGCGAAATTACTGCGTATACCAGAAGCCGTCTGGCAAGGGGCCGCTCCTTCAGTTCCTCCAGCTCCTCAAGCTCCTCGGGCTTCTCGAGATACCCGTCGAACTCCTCGATCTCCCCTCCATTCGACGGCAATGTGCAAACGCAAACAGTAGCCCAGTCTGGGATGTTGGGGCGTTCCATCCGATGGCCTGGGACTTGGGACTCCAACTCTGCCCTCGTCCATGCAGCCTCTGTCAGATCGCTGATCGATGGATGCTGCTGGCGTCTTCCCGTTTTTTTTTTTCGTTAGAGCTGAAAAAGCTGAAAAAAGCCAGCAAAAGCCAGGCCCGGCAATCATAAGATATTTTCAGCATCGAAATTATTATAATATATTATTATTAACGGCTGCCGTGTTTTTTCCAGCCCGGTTGTTCTAATTGTTGGCTAGTTAGGCGCACATAAGGAGGAAGGTCTGTGAACCCATCATATGGAAGCTGAACTTCAGAATAAAGAAGGTTTAAGATATTAAGTGTGGCTAACAAAAAGTAAATTATAAGTAGGGATAAGTTTAAGAAGAGGGATATGAGGGTATTCCTGAAAATATGATAATATTTTGTATGATAAAAAATTATTAAATTACTTCAATAAAGAATGCTTAATGGAGACTTGGCATAAATGTATTAGCCTCACAAAGCCTTTTTGCTAAAAGCCTGATACGAAGGAGTCGCCAGCTAAAGACCAGCTGCCACAAAAAATATATATATGTCGTAGAATGGTTAGTTTGTCCATAGTACATGTGCGTACAGCTTTGGTGTGGCGACACATTGTCTAGTAGTTGTGCGTCATGTGCGTACAGCTTTGGTGTGGCGACACATTGTCTAGTAGTTGTAGAATGCACAGCAGCTGAAAGGGAAAAAGGGACACACTCTGCTGCTGAGCATGGTCTGATCGGAGAGCGCGGACTGAATGCAAGAAACAGAGATGGCAATAGACTTTGGAGAAATGATGAAATTAGAAACAACTCTGTGTTACGCAGGTCAGTTTGGATGCGTCTCTTGCAACGAGCAGAACTTGCTGTGCAAACTTACTGAAAATATGGAATCGTTGGAGGGATCTCTGTCATCAGAAGTGGGATCTGCTTTGCCTACTGATCGTGCCACCGATCCGTATTTGTTGGCGTTGGAGCTGCAAAACCGCAACCTACTGGAAATCATCAAAAACATGCAGACACCAAGGGCACCGCCAACCGATGGAAAAGCGTCATATGTAGCTCTTCCAAAATTCAATCCTGACAGTGCTGGAGCAGATGCTTCCTCTTGGTGTTCAACAGTGGACCTAATTTTTGCGGATAACGTGCTCGAGGGTAGCAATCTGGTGATCGCCCTAAGCAAGGCACTAGAAGGCGGCGCATCACAGTGGCTTTCCCAAATTTGCTTTGCCGGCATCACTTGGGCGCAGTTCAAGGAGCTGTTTATACAACGCTTTGTTGGAATTGAGACTTCTGCCGCCATGCTGTTAAATGTTCTGAATGGTCGACCAAAGCCGGAGGAGGGCTTCGCTGAATACGGTAGCCGTATTGTTACGCTACTTATGTCAAAATGGAAAGCCAAGGATTTGGAAGAAATAGCGGTATCTGTGACTCTGGCTCACATGGCGCAAATAGATAACAAGTTGACGCACTTGGTTTTTACAAACAACGTAAAAACTCGCAATGAGCTACAACAACAGTTACACGCACACTCTTTCAAAAAGCGCAGTATAGATGACGATTCAACAGGCTCGGAGCGCAAGAAGTTCAAGTCTCCGACACCGACGGAATGCAATTACTGTGGAAAGGGTGGTCATAAATACGCCGAATGCCGTGCTCGCTTGGAAAAGGGTCAGAGCAAAGGCAAAATCAACAGCGGCAGCAACATGACTGGACCGAAGGATTGGTCAAGTGTCAAATGCTTTAAATGTGACGAAATAGGACATTTTGCATCCGCTTGTCCAAAAGGCCGTACGTATGAGAAGCGGGTAGATATCTGCACAGTAGCTCCACCGACTGGAATAATGAGGGCATCCGGTGAGTCTATTCCATTTTGTTTTGATTC
This sequence comes from Drosophila ananassae, assembly GCF_017639315.1. NCBI lineage: Eukaryota > Metazoa > Arthropoda > Insecta > Diptera > Drosophilidae > Drosophila > Drosophila ananassae. The sequence continues at coordinate 20,292,715 of NC_057928.1, forward strand.
AGGTGCTGAATGCTCCTTAGTGGAGGAAAGCGTCATGGATAAATTTAAGGGGAAACAAAAGAATAAATAACATTGTAAAACTTAACGCCGAGGGTACATACATAGGTGGTAGGCATTTTTGCAAATCGTTTGAGATTGTCAAAATATTAAATGGAGATAGATGTCTGTCCTTAGCAAGTAAGCGAATTTACAAATATTCCCATGAATTCTTAAGAGCTTTGCCGAACAATCAGCTAATACGCAAAGATAGAGACGGCATGATGGAAAAAGCGTCTGACAATAAAGAAAGAGATTCAAAAAGAAAAAAAAAAAGGGGTGGCATAAATTAATGTATAGAGATATACCGAACAGAATTTAATGTTAAAAAGTGTTAAAGGAACTACACTAAAGTTATTTCATTGTGTTAAAGGAATTACACAAATGTTTAAAAGTGTTAAACGAACTACACTAAAGTTATTTCAATGTGTTAAAGGAATTACACAAATGTTTAAAAGTGTTAAAGGAACTACACTAAAGTTATTTCAAAGTGTTAAAGGAACTACACTAATGTTATATCGTAAGACGTGTAAAAGGAATTACAAAATTGTTAAAATGTGCCAAAGGAAATGCACAAAGGTTTTATTTTACAAAAGAGAATAATGTTATTAAAGAATAACAAAATGAATTAATAAGATTATGTTTAATTGAAGAAATGTAATGAATACAGAAGATTTGATATTTATGTAAGTGATTTTTATTTTTGAAAGCTTTTGTCCAATACATGAAGTAAAAAGAAAGAAAAAAAATATCTGTTTAAGAATAAAGAAAAGTTTAAAGAGAAATTGAGTCTCGTGGTATTGAAAACAAAACACACGAGGACGTGTGAGTTGTCAGGAAGGCCGTGTCGTAGAATGGTTAGTTTGTCCATAGTACATGTGCGTACAGCTTTGGTGTGGCGACACATTGTCTAGTAGTTGTGCGTCATGTGCGTACAGCTTTGGTGTGGCGACACATTGTCTAGTAGTTGTAGAATGCACAGCAGCTGAAAGGGAAAAAGGGACACACTCTGCTGCTGAGCATGGTCTGATCGGAGAGCGCGGACTGAATGCAAGAAACAGAGATGGCAATAGACTTTGGAGAAATGATGAAATTAGAAACAACTCTGTGTTACGCAGGTCAGTTTGGATGCGTCTCTTGCAACGAGCAGAACTTGCTGTGCAAACTTACTGAAAATATGGAATCGTTGGAGGGATCTCTGTCATATATATATATATGTGTGGCAACTGGGGGAGGGGTGTAACAAAAAATAAAAAACAGAAGCAGCAGAAAAGGACGTTGGCAGCTCGTGTGTTATTTTTTGCAGCGCTCCTTTTCCCACTTGGACTCGCTAGTGCCGGGGAGCCGGGCACTCGAAGGGTGGACAGACACGCACTAGTCTCGCCCCAAGGCCCGGCCACTACTGCACCAATCGAAGCTCGCCGCCATGTTGGCCAGAACCACCGCCTCAACCTCCTCATGCCTCAGCCTCAGCCTCACCCAGCTCATCCTGCTTGGCTTCGTCTCCAGGTCCTCGGTTTGCCTTGTCCTTGCATTTTCTTTTTATATACATTTTTTAGTTTCAGGTTTTTTGTTTTATTTCGCTACCGTGGAGGAGGTCCGACGCATGCCTGGACTTCACCTCTCCGCCCCTCCTAAATCACCCCCTCTCTCTGGCACCAAAAGCCCGGCTTTATATCAATGTCTGAGCTGCCATGTTGTAAGTTATGCTGAAAAAAAAAAAAACCGATGGCAAGGCAAAGAAATACACGCAGGCCTAGAAAATTGTTTTCTGGCGCATCAAGGCAAATTCCCATTGAAAGCTGCAGCGTTCCGTGAAATGCTTTACGGTTTTGCCCAGTAACCATTTCCATTGCCCATTTGGAAGACCAAACACACACTCCCAGTCCGGCACCTGGCACCCGGCACCCACAACCCGGCACTTTCGTCGAGCGCATTTGTGACACCTCTGGAAAAAGGAGAGCTGCCACGGCAGCTAAGGCAAATGGATTTTTATGGATTGACATCGGACGAGGCCAAGGTAATTGGGTGCACTTCAGGAGTCCAAGTCTCCACACCCAGTTTTCCATCTTATGCAACAGGACACTGGAAATAAAGGGCTTACAACAAGTGTCTTACTTATCATACTTATTCCTATAAAAAGTAATTTATTAACAAAATGTGTTAAAATTGTAGCTTAAATACTTATTTCTTAGTTGCTAAAAATATAAACATTTTCTCTCAGTGCTTTCTGTAAGCAAAGATGGGTAAAAGCCTACTTAATTGAGGTCCTGAAAATGGAAAGGGGACCTGCCATGGTATGTCATGTAAAGTGCTGGCCAAAGGCGCTGCTAATATGATATTACCCCAAAAGAGGGGGAAACGCATTTAATTGCAACTCACACGAGTCTGGTTTTTTTTCGAAAAAAATGGTTTCTAGCCTTTAGCTCCGAAAATTGAGGCTCAAAAGGCTCTTACTTTTCTGAGCCATTATGATCTGAAGAGTAAACTCGTTTCGAGCTTCCATCAGTCACCTTATTAAGTTATTTTTAGTCAATAATTAGGAAACTTAACAAGATCCAAGTTAATGGAGTAATCATTAAGGAACTACTTAATAGTAATTGAGTTTCCCATTAAAAATTTTCTTCCTTTGGAAATCATATATCTCTCATTGAACACTCGATCATCCTGCGAGCATCTTGCCACATATTTCAGCTTATCGGAATCATGAAATATTGAAAGGACCAAGACATATGGCAAACATAGAAACTAAATGAAAGCAAATCCCATCCCCCCTCTTTTGGGGAGCAGGATGGAGCCTGAGGAGGAGGGAAAAAGGACGAGCCAATGAACGTGACGAACTGGCAACTAAAACAATTGGAAGAGCAGAGCCAGGGAAACTAAAGCTGGGAATTTATATATGTGCTCGTATATAGCCAGCTTTCCTCCTTCTGTACTTAAATTTACTTAGAGTTATTTATGCCAAAAAAAAAAAAAGAAAAAGTGAATGGGGCGGAGCGGTTGGGAAAATAAAAAATGGTGGAAAAGAAAAACAGTCGGTGGCTGGTCAGGTGCAAGATATATTGTAATTACTTGCAGTGCTCAATGAAATTTATGCAAAGCCAAATCAATTTCAATAACAAAAAGCGGTCCCGTCTCCTTTGGATATCCTGCAGTTCTAATTAGACAACGCCCCATCAAAAAGGAGCGGGTGTGGATAGTGGGTGATATATCCTTTTTGGTCGGGCAAAAGGGTATGGGTCGCGTAATGCATCAATGCTTCTCGGAGGACAAGGAAACGGGGTGCCATAGATTGCAAGGATGTGTGGCGGATGGCCAGATCCTTCTAATGCCTGCGCAGAAAAGTGCGCCGTCTTTTTCGCACGTCCTCGCAGTTGACTGGCCAGCTAGGATTCCGGCTCTCTGGTCCGAACTGGGCGGCAATTTAGTTTCGTGGTTTCCGTCAACTTCTTCTTCTCCTTTGGAGTACATAGGCCTTCCTTACCATCCTGCCTCCTAGTCATCCACACCTCCTGTGTGCCGCTGCCCCTTTCGGAGCCATCATCTTGTCAAATGCGGGCCGGCCGGGTCGCCTTCACCTCGCCGAAAGATTCGAGAGCCACGCCTAACGCGTACATACATTACCCCACCCCCTCCCAAATCGTCCATTTCGCATTTTCACCAATTTTCCTCACCCAACACCCACATCCACCCATAACCCCCCGAAAATAGTACTCAAAATCATACCACCACGGTGCATAGGCCTGCCTTCGCATTGCATTTTCCTGCAATTTTCGTTTTGGCCAAAAATGCATTTTGCTCCAGCCTGCAGCCTCCAGCTCCAGCAGGCGAATATTTCAAAGCCAGGGCTCGTTTATCCTGCGAAGGACCTCCCCGGCATATCCCCAGCCTTCCAGTTCTAGGGTTCGACTAGGCCCAGTTCCTGGCTACGTTTCTAATTAAATTTTATTTTATGCCACCATTTCGGCGCCTTCCCCCGTCTGAAAATTTATAGCACTGCACTTGGCTGCGCTTATCCTCCGAGTTGTCCTGCACCTCCTTGTTAGGCTAGGGCCTTCAATTTTCGGCCACCGACACACACACACACACACACAGGACATCCCCCTTTAGTTAAGAACGCGTTCGGTGTGCGAAATTTCGCCTGATTGCTCTTTGATGAAAACTCAATTATTGCCCATAGTGCGTAGGACATGCGAGTCGGCCTCTATTTTTCCTCTAGTCCTGCCACATCCTGGAATGCCCTGGCTTAAGTAACGTTAGTCTGCTGCACCAAGCTTTGAATCTGGACCAGGTCCCTGGATCCAGGCTGCAGGACCTGCCTGCTGTTTCTGTTGCTAATTGAAACGCAGCCAAATCTGATGCATCTGATGGCTATCCGTCATCGATCAGAAAACTCAGTTACTATGCTGGGTAGGATATTAGGGATTATCGTGGGAGTTTCTTGAAGGTGTATAGAATTAATGGAAGGTTCTATTAGTAAATTTAGGAAGAGAATTACAAGAAACTGTTTTATAGAAAAGGGAAATGACATAAGAACCTAAACTTCATAAGAACATGATCTTTGATGGTTAAATATCGTTTGGTTATAAAAATAATTACAGAAATATTTAAAGATCTTTTATTTTAAGGACCTTTTAAGGATCTAGAACCTAAAAATTTATTTTCTAATTACTAAAATTCAATCATAAGACTTAATAAGGATTACTATTTCCTTGATTTGAACTGTTGATGAGTGCCAGATCTGAAAGTCAAAGGACGACTGCCCCCCTTAGTTAGCATTGTAATCTTATGCGAGCAGCAGGGCCAGCGGTTTCTGGCTTTTCCTTAATGAGTCTAAGGTGATATGACGAATGAATGATTGATTTTTTCCTCTGCGTTTCCGATGCTCGTTTTCTAGGCTCAGTTTTCGCTGCGATGGCCCCCAGCCGGAGTCGGCAGGACCACAGCCACTCCCACATTTTCCTTTCCCCGATTTCTTTTGCAATACATTTCGATTTCCCTCAAACACACACAACACTCACACTCACACCCACACTCACACAAGTGCAGATGATTGGATACATGGGGATACTGGCCAGCATCATCAGCGACGCCATGTTCGTTTTTAGTTTGCTTTCTCCCCCTACCCCCTAGCCCCTACCCCCCTTTGGAAAAGCCCCATCCATCCACCCACCAACCCCTTTAGATTTTCCGTCCATCGGCTTCGATTCGAGTCCGAGGCTCCTGGCTCTGGCTCCTTTGCTCCTCTCGCTCGCCCATACATAGTTTTCTCTATTGAACATTTTACATATTAGAAATTTTGCAAATGGGCGAGTGTGCCTATGCCCCCGTGTATCCTTCCCCCTCCGCCATGTCCATGTCCTGCCGTCTGCCTTTTGCCATGCAAAAAGTTATGTGCCCATTCGGCGAAAGGGTTGGGTCAGTAGGGGACTTCCCCCACTCTGGGGGGTTGGGGGATGTAACGCACACGCATCCGAGTTTAAATTTCGGCGTCGTCATAGCCGGAGAACCAGAGAACCGGAGTCCGTAGACCATAGACCGTAGACCGTAGTCCGGCCATAGAAATAGGAACAGGGGCCAACGTCATTTCTATTTCTCTGTCGTGGCCAGTGTCGTCAGCAGCCCAGCATCCCAGCCACCCACTGGTCCACCACCCTCTAGACCACCCACTCATAGCCCCAATCCCCCTCGTAGCCTTTTTCCCATAGCCCTGTGTTATTGTTGTTTTTGTCGTGGACGTCGCTACGGCTTTGGCTGCTCATGTGGGCTTGTGTGTGCGGGAGGGATGTGTGTGGTATTGCCCCCCTTTGCCCCCTTTTAGATGTGTGTGTGTGGGTGTGTGTTTGACTACAACTGAGGCACAGGACCATGGTCCTTCCCTTCGCCTTGTCCGCCAATCCACTAACGATTGAGGAACCGCAGCAGGAACAGCAGCACCCAGTCATTCCATTTATGCGTGGTATATTGATAAAAGGCACTGAGAAAAAAGGTTTTTAAAGTATTTAATGATTTATTTATGTATATTTTTTTATATATATTTATGCAAGACTTGTTCAAAAATTAAGAAAGTGTTTATAGAATATTCTGATATCAAATTTTTATTTAAATTTAATTTTCTAAAATTGTTCCAAGGTACAAATAGTTTGTTTCTAAATACTTCTTTAAGAAATTAATAATTAAGACCCTAATTTCTCAATAAAGTCTTCTTATTTCTTTCTATCTTCTAGATACTAATATCCGAATAATAAAAATTTTCTCTCAGTGGAACGCACCAAAAGGCATCTGAAAAGCAGTCGCCAGTGTCGCCAATCGTCGTCGTCGTAGTCGTTGGCGCTTCTGCTTTCTCCATTCTCCGTTTGCGTTTCTTCTGATCCTGCTCCTGTTCCTGCTGCTTTTGCTTCTGCTCGCACTTTTGGCTAAGCCAGCACTGCTGTTTGATGCGGCACCCACACACACACACACACACACATTCACATATGCGAATACATAGAATCACGGCCTAAACAACAACAACGACTAGGACGAGGAGGACATCGTCAACAAAAACAACAACAAGAAGGACTAGAACCAGGACCAGGATGTTCTGCCCTCAACCCCCTCAGGCCCACCCATCAAAAATGGAGTTTTTCCAGCCCCCCCCCCCCCCCCCCAACCCTCTAGGACTCTCCTTCGCCACCAGCGAGGAGGCTGCTGCTGCCATTGTATGCATGCATATTAAATTCAATCGAATGTATTCTCTCCTCTCGATGCTCCATCTCCATCTCCAACTCCATCTGTAGCTCCACTTTTCCTCCGCAACTCCAGAGTCCACACAGTCGGCTGCGTTCTTTTTTCGAACCAACTCGCCAACTCGGCGTATACGTAACGGAACGATACAGAACCGAACGAAAGCAAACGTTACGTATACGTACGTCGCACATTCGTTAGGAATAGGAATAGGCGGAGTTATCAACGTTTTCAAGTTATAATAAAAATGCAACACATTTTACAGACATGCCACTATGTACACACACACATATGTACATATGTATGTGTATGGTATGTGTGTGTTTACACACATACAGATACGACGGGGATGAGTCTTCTCGTCCTTCGTATTTCTGCCCCCCCCTGAACAATTCCCGGTCTGGGCTTTGGCGCTGGCTACTTTCCATAGATTTTTTCCTTCGTTATTGGTTTCGAGTGGCGCAACATATTCTTTTTCTTTTTTTTTTCTATCATTCTGCATGTTGTATATACAACAGACTTTTTTTCCCATTTTTTTGTTGTTGTTTTTTCATTGCGATTTTTATTATTTTTCAATGCTCAAAACTCGACGTCGCATAAAACTTGTGTTTTTGCTGCTGCTACTGCTACTGCTACTGCTGCTCCTGCAGGATCTGCTTCCCGTTCCCCCTCCCATTTTTTTTTTCCATCTCCAGTCCAACGGATGCTGCTCGTTACAGAGTTTCCATTTCTCGCTGAGAGCGAGACATTTTGCTAATGCATTGATTAAAATTGAATTTTTAATTAAAATATTTTAGCAGGATGGGACGATGGAGCGGATATATGATATGAGACTCTGCACACAAGTTTTTGTTTGATTTTTCTTAAATCCCTGGATGCTGTCATATTTTAAGCTGCTCACCAGATTAGATGAAAACTGTATCTGAAATGTATTATATATCAGGCTAAAAATTGTCCAATTAAATGCATAAATTTTAAAGGGAGATGAATAGATTTATTTGAATCTTTTCACTTTCAATTTTCCCAGAGAATTTTCCCCAAAACTCAGCCATCTTAATCCAAATAAATCACAAGCAATTATGCAAGCCAAGCATCCTTAAGGAATTTTCACACTTTCACACGTTGCCACAAAGCCAAGTCGAGCAATCCCAGGCGTGCCATCTCCAGTCTTTCGGATTGTATTCCAATGTCCGATTGTCCGGAATTCGATGACCAGAAAGCCACAAGTGCATTATACCAGCATAAATCTCTCAATTGCTTTCTTATGCAGTCCCCCAAGTCCTTGTCCGAGTCGGAGAACCGGAGACCCGGCGTCCGAGGCAAATGCATGTTTACAGAAAATATTTTCTTTGCATTTATTTTTGCCTCAAAAATCTGGCGTCGTAGGCCGCAGAGGGACGCACACGCAAGCCGGGTGAAAGGTGGACAATGTCCAGCATAAGTGAGCTAATAAATGTACAGAAAATTTCGACAGCAAACATTTACTTAAGCAAACGGCAATCGAAAGCATAGGGACAGGAGACGGAATTCAAAGTTGAGACGTTCGGCAGGAGGAAATGAATAAGTGTTGGGTGCACTGAGCCAATAAAAATTATTTACATTTTGGGGGGAAATCTTAATGGCTTTTGAGGGGTAAGAAATAAAATGAATACAATTGTTAGAAGTTTTTATGGGAGAAGGATATATCTTCTATCGAATAAAGGACTATTTATCCCCATTTCTCATTGTATTTTTTTAAGTGTTGTGGGTGTGTGTAAGGATGTGTATAAGTGGTGTCAAGCCACAAACACCTTTTGCGTAAAATAAAGCAATCAAGCAAATAATGTTGCCACATTACACTATCAACAGCTTCCTGTTTTCTCGACACCCACACATACAAGCACACACTCTCAAGGAGCAGGGCAGGAAGTCGAAGGCAGTTGGCAACTGCAGGAGGTAGGCGGGGCAAGTTGCCCACTCACAAGCTGTAGAAATTCTTTAATAGCTGACACACACACAGACACACACACACAAATAAACATTCAGGACAAAATGGTTGTGCAGACTAAAGTAAAATTGAAACAACCTTGAGGAATGCCGTAGCAAGCACACACTTACTTACTCACAGGATACTCACTCAACACACACACACACTGTCGGGCAGACAGAGATGCAGACTGAGAAGCAAAAGTGTCTGGCAAAATGTCTCGACTCCTGAATTTCCTTCCAGGTCCCCCTCGGCACTCCGGTCCTTGGCTTTTCTGCTCCCGTTCCTGTGACCGACTCAGTGGAAGTCAAGGCTTTGAGCCAACGACGACAAGGTTGTCCTTGCTTAGCAGCAGCAGTGGCAGTGGTAGTGGCAGAGGCAGTGGCAGGATAAGGAAGTCAGCAACCACTACCACCACCCTGCACCCCAGTGCACTTTCGCTTTTGGCCTGGCCCAAAATTGCACATGCTGCCAGTACTATACAGCCACTACAGCCACTGTGCCATATTTAACAAATTATCTGTAATTTCTCGAGAGCAGGCAGCAGCAACTTGGGGCTTCAGCCGGGCTTTGCTCGAGTGCATCATCCCGCAGAGCGTGAGCCCAATTGCCAGGTTCAATTAACCCATGATATGAGACTATAAACAGACTAGGAACTTCTTGTTATGAACCTTAAACCCACATCTTAAGATAATTAAAAAAGGACTTCCCAAAGCAATATTTTTCAATGGCTAGCCGAAAACCAAAACTGAAGTTTATATTCCCAACCATAAGCCCTTTGAAAAGCCCGAACCTCAACGGGTTAAGGCGGCGCCAAACCACTTGTCAAGATGGCTAACGGCAGAGTGGCTGCTAACTGTTGCGGGGTTAAGAGGTAGGACAAGAGGCAGGACAAGAGGGGCCAAAAGGCAAGGCAGCCAAACAACCGGCAAACCAACCAGCCAGGATTTTGGCTACAAGCAGCCGCAAATGCTTAACTTCAGACACAAATCGAGACAGGGATAAGGGGGTGGGTTTTGCAGGACGAAAAGAGGAGCTAGCCGGGTGCAGGGAGCAAGGACAAGGCATAGAAGGAAGACAGACAGCAGAGGCGGCAACCACAGCAGGCGCATTGCTGGCAAGGACGAAGCGAAGCAGGCAGGACGACGAGCACAAGGCAGCTGCCGTGGCTGGAAGGAAGTTGTTTTGTGGGTCGGGTCGCAATTCAAGGCTGACCGAGAACGAGGACGAGAACGAGAATGAGACTCGGACCCTTTTGGTGCTCCTGTTGCTTCTCCGTATCCTGCTTGCCTCGCTCCTCCTACTCCTGCCATTTCTGCCAAACGCCTCTGACTTTGGTGTTTGTGTGTGTGTGGGTGTCTCGGAAGATGAAAGCTATTCATGACCAGTCGAGTGGCTGCCAAGCACTTTGGCTTTAATGCACTGTTAAAAAAAGGGATATTTTATTTAAAATTTAGGTTTAACTTTCTTATGATGAGCTTTTACTCCAAAAGCAGCCAGGTTCATAAGAGAGTTAAATTTTTTTTTATTTTCTTTTTTGAAAATTAAATTAGATATAATTTTTTCCAGTGCAGGTTATACTTTCGTCCGTTGGGTGGCCAGCAACTGCTCCGGAATGACCTTGAGCATTACAAATGTATGGCTGTCCCCTCCCTGGACATCGGGCTTTGCTTCGGTTTCTCCTATTTATCTGCAGCCTGCAGTTAAGGATGCTGAGGATGTTCACGAATGTTTCGGCCAACCAAGGACCAAGGACCACAGGGCACAAGGCAGAGGACATAGGACGCAGAGCAGAGCAAAGCGAGACAAGCAGACCGACCGAGTTTTGCATCAAGTGCAAAGTGATGTGTTAAGCTGTTAAGTGCCAAAGTAATTGTTTTCTTTCACCAACACAACACAATACCAGAGGGAAAGCATGAAGAGCTTGACGTCGCTTTCACTTGCCACTTGACCTTGAGAACTGGCCCCGTCCGAGTGTGTGGCATGGGGGGCAGCTGTTCCGGATGAAGTTGCATTTGTTGGGGGAATTAAGTGAATTATGTCTTTGGAAGCGAGGCCCCCCGAAAGGGGTAAGATGGCTTATCTTATCCAAAAATACGATTGAAGTAGCAAACATTTTTATCTCCATTACATTAATATATTTCGAGAGCTATTAGACCTTTACAATCTGGAAATTCCTGAAAGATCCCCGAACCCCTTAAGAAAACACCTCCATATATTGGTTGACAATTAGTTTCTCAATTTGTTTTTATTTTCCGTTTATTGTTGTATAATTTACGGTTCAACTAAACATAAGAATGCCTCGTGCATCTTCGGGGACATACAGTATGTATAATAATAATAATAGTCGTAATAATAATAATAATAATAATAATAGTTCACTCACAGAGTACGGACAATACATATGCAGTCGAGGGTATTGTGTGCGATTGTGTGTTGTGTGTGGGTGTGGGTGTGTGTATGGGTAATTGTTTACATAAAATTAGCACAATTATAATGTGATGCTGCCTGCCTGCCTGCCTGCGTTGTTTGCTCATTCATTCATTTACAATGTTACAGTACGAGCTTCTCTATCCGATTATCATAGAATAAGTGCCATTTGTATAGAGGGGACTTGAGGGAGGAGCTCTATTTGAGGGAATGGGAATGGGGATGGGGATGGGGCTTTGGGAGGCGGTATATCTAAGATTAAGTCGAAGCCTAAAGCTATGGAAATTTGTACATTATTTACAGTTACATTTGGAAATACCATTAATATAATTATATATGTTTTGGGCGTGTGTAAGTGGGCGTATTCTCTATATATCTAAAAGTATATGCATAGGCTTGTATATAATATATTTATGTATGTATCGTAATTACCAGTTTTTTGACAACATTCAGTGTGATTGTATGTCTATGGTAGGGTTAAGCTACATTTAAGAAATGCACAAGTCTCTAATGGTAATATTAAATTTTCTCTCATTATGGTTAACTTTACTCTTATCTTAATATTATTTTTATATTTTTCGCGTGGCAAAAAAAGGCAATCAACGCAACGCATTCTCTCTCGAAATAAATAAGAAAAAGTACGAGATCCTATCCTTACAGGAAAGTTTCGAAGTATGTGATTATGCGTGTGTGTGTGTGTGTGTTTTTGGATTCATATTAGTTTTTTTTTGGGTGTGCTTTAATAATAGTTTAATACTTTATATGTACCTTCCTCGTTACGCTCTAAAACTAGCCTAGGCATAAAAACCAGTTAGCAACTCTTCAACTAAGCACTAAACTCTAAAAACGTTGGGGTTTCCATCAGCAGTCCAAATTGTTATGTTTTATTTTTAATTGTGGATTAGGGGGTGGTCTCATGTTATTTTCTTTATTTTTTTTTTGGCTAAAATCCTGGGGTTAGTCTGGAGAACCTTCTTAGTTTATCTTTTGAAAGTAATAAAGTTTAGTTTTTAAAACAAATTAGAATAATTGTTTTTATTTTAATTTTAAAGAATAACGTTTTTAAAAATAATAATTTTAATAGCTTCTTACTTTCAAAGTCAAAGACTTACAGTTCTTCCACGACCGGAATTCCCTAAAAACGACCATACCCCAGTGATTGGGGCAATGCCCCTCCTCCCCTGATTCAATCCTCGTGCGGCAGCTCGGTGGCATGCTGCTGCTCCAGCTTGATCTTCATCAGAGGCGACTCCCGGATACCGGGACCACCGCCTGCCCCGCCCACGGCACCGGGGGCATAGGCGGCCGCCGCTGCGGCAGCTGCCGCCGCATCCGGATTGGCGAAGAGTTCGCTCATGTCCTGGCCGGGTCCCGGGAAGAAGTCCTCGAAGCGCGGGCTCTTGTTCACCGACTTCTGGAGCAGGCCGTTGGCAATGGCCTCGAAGTCGATGCCGGCGGGCAGGCTCTCCAGGAAGCGCTTGTTGTAGGCGCTGGCCTGGTGCTTCGCGTAGGCGGAGTAGGGGGAGGCAGCTCCGGGTCGTTGACTGGCCGACAGCGACTTGGCGCTGCCGGACCCGGAACTAGAGCCCCGCGACTGGCTGCCATATTGGCGGGACAGTTCGCGCTCCCTCTCTCTTTCGCGCTCCCTATCGCGCTCTCTCTCACGCGACAGCTCCCGGGCATATGAGGCGGCACTGTTCGGAGCGGCGCCTCCAGCTCCGCCCGCCGATCCTCGCGAGGGCATCACATTCAGGCCCGGCAGACCCATCAGACCCAGGGCACTGAGATCCGGAAGGTTCTCGGAGCCCCGACGGTCGCCCTGCTGCTGCTGCTGATGCTTGGCCGCCGCCGCAGCAACTGCCGCTGCAGCGGAAACCTGGTCTTCGATCTCGGATCTCTGCAAATAGGCCGGCGACTTGTACATGTTCATGGACTGGCCGTGGGGCGACTGCTGTTGGTGGTGCGACGGCTGTTGTTGGTGGTGCGACTGCTGTTGCTGGTGGTGCTGCTGCTGTTGCTGCTGCGAGAGGATCTGGCGGCGCAGAGTCTCCGTCATGGAGCTCAGCGGACTACCAGAGTCCGGCGGAGCCAGTGCGGCGGCATTCTGGGCAGCCATTTTGGCGGCGGCGGCGCTGTGATAGCCATTCGAAGCAGATCCTGGTCCAAAGTGGGACTACATAGTTTGAGAAAAATTAGAAAAATTGGAAAAAAGGGGGAAATTGTTAAAAGGCTGGCAAGGGATACATTCTTCAGTAAATAAATAAATTATCTATCTATCAAGTCTTAAAGATTATAAATTTTTTATAAAATTCAAAAGTACTTACACCATGAGCCTGTCCATTGGCGTACTGATGGGCTCCCATGTCCTCCTTGATCTCACGGTAGTCCCGGAAGACCACAGCCTTGATGACACTGCGGATGAGCTCCTCCGGCCACATGCCCAGGAGGATCCTCTGGGGACGACCCCTGGCCTTGGGCCGAGGATCAGCCCCGCCATCCAGGGAGGGTCCCAGCATGTTGTGCACTCGGTTGGCATAAAGGACGAATGTGGGATACGGGATGTCGTACTTGCGGGCGGCTTGCGACAGAGACAGACCCTCCTTGAGGACACTGAAGATGGCCTCGGCCATGGCCTCGGGTCGCCAGGACTTCAGGGGTCCTCGCTCGCGGAATCGCAACTGTTGCACGAGGTTCTGCTGATTGGTGTTCCAGCACTTCTGCCACATGGACTGCAACTGGTACTGGTAACTGTCTGCTGGAAGTAACGCAAAATACCGGACACAATGAAAAGCCTGCAAGGAGAGGCAGGTGGCCCAAGGAAGGGCCGAGATTCAGAAACTTACCCGCTACGGAAGCTGCTCCAGTGGCTGCAGCTGCGGCGCCCATCCAGCCGCCATGTCCTCCGCTCTCGATCATTTTGGCCTGAAAATAAATGGAAAAATAATACAAATTTAGAACCGAAAGTAAACTGTAAGATTGCCCCATTATAGTAACCTTTTTAAAGAATTAAAAACTATGGCGGCCGGTGGAATGGAAACCTCCGCCCAATCGTTGTCACTAGGTTTTCTTTTGGCTTAGTTTGGGGCCTTGTGACATTTGCACACGAATTGTGGCTGGCCGTAAAAGTTTATGAATGCCATAAATGTTGCCAAAGCATTTTCGTATGCAAAGGGAGCCGGAGTCGGAGTTGGAGCTGAAGTCGGAGCCGGAGACACAGAGCCAGCCGGGAAGCCAACCGAAAGCAAATTAGTATACAAAGTGGTGCTATCCCCGGCTACCATTGTCTTGGCGGCTTTTTACGGCCCAGCTGAGCCCCAGACCACAATTCCACCTAGTTTGAATATACAAAAACCCATTTATTTATTGCTATTATTAGGAATTCAGGTGGAAGCTATGTACCGCTTAATTGAGACCGCCTTTAACCCTACCGGTGGTATTAATCAGTTGCCCCGGCGGCAAAAAGCAGTCCATTTAAGGGTTAAGCGCTACCAGAGACTAAAACTCTAAAAGCTTCAACTAAACCTGGAGACGCTTGTGTGTTGGAATCACCATTTTGTTGAAACTCTACAGAGCTATGGTTTTTTTCGTTTTGACTCCATGGGGTATAGGAAAAGTTAAATTGATGCACGTTTCGTGCCATGGTCGGAACAGAGGCTCCGGCCATAAAGCCTTCCTTCGGCCAGTTGGCCATTTTGGCCAGTTTCAGCTGGCCACGCCCACCCAGCGCACGTAGCCATGCATTTTATATGCAGAGGCGTAATACAAATTATGTGCAGCAAGCATGAGCCACAAAAAAAAAAAAAAAAAAAAAAAAAAAAATGGAAGAAACAAAGAAAAAAATGCATCGCATAAAGAGAACATATAATGCAAGGCTTAAATATTTGAGAAGTAGGCGCCGTAGAATGGAGAAAGGAGTGTAGAGTTCGGAGAAAGGAGAAATGAGAATGGAGAACGCAGAGAACGCCGCCTGACATGCCAAGGAAAAAGGTCATAAAACGTATGAATAATTGAAATTGAAAAGTCGGAAGCATTTTTACATTTTTACAGGAACTACAGCTGTAACTGTAACGGTAACAGTAACTGTAACAAATGCGGCCAAGCTGCAAACAAAATGGCGTTAAAAATGCTATTTTATGTAAAACACTTTGTTAATAATGGCGGCGTTGGGCGGAGGGTGGCGCTGACTTATGGCAGGCACAGTTCAAAATTTAGTGGCTTTTAAATCGTAAAAGTAATGAAGGGAAATATTAAATTATGGCTTAGAACTTTGTGAATTTTTACTATTATTTTGTTATTTAATTGCTCTTAATTTACATAAATATTTTAATATTTTTTTTAAGTTATTTCTCTCTGTGTATAAGTCAAGCAATTGTCGGATATTAATCAAAAGACCCTGCCTTTTAGAAAACTCTCTCGCATAGTACAATTCATATAATAAAATATTACGAGCTCTGCTCGAAAAATGTTTAATTAATTAAATTTTCAATTCCACTCCCCCTCGGCTAGCTCGGCAACAACCATCCCACCGTCCCATCCCTTCCTCCCATAGCCCACTGTTCGACAAAAACAAATTTGAAGTGTGCGCGCATTCAACTTTCTTTCAACTCATTTAATTTAATTTGCGGCGCCTCGCCGCTGACGTCGCTGTCGCTGTTTCTGCCTCTGCCACTGCCACTGCCTCTGCTGGTGGAGCTTCTTCTGCTTCCTCTTCTTCTTAGTCAGCCCCATAATGCTGTTCTTGTTCTTGTTCTTCTTGCCAATTACTCATCGTGTGCACGCCCCATTCACATAATAATTTATTTAATTAACTTTTCCGCTGCTACAAATTTCTATAAAAATTTATTGATTTTTGTTTATCTCCCCTTCAGTCCCCTTCCTCCAGAGGCGAGAAACGAAGGCAAAGAAAATATTTTTCGTAGCCAGGGCCTGGACTTTTTCAATACTTTTTTTTATTAGCGCCCCCACCCTCACACACACTCCCGCAAATACAGAAACCATATATATATATAGATTTCTATAACTTTGTGTGTCTGTTGGCAATAAAATATAAATTTATAACACGCCCTCACACTCGCATTTACCATCAATCCAAATGCATAGAGCCCTTGCCTCCTGCCTCCTGCCCCTCCTTGTCTCCTTTCAACAGCCTTCAAGTTTTCACTACATCGCGGGCTTAGCCGCCCCCACCGCCACACCCCTCCTCTGGGCTGTAATACCCCTCGGATTCTAATGCAATTTTAATTTTATTTTTCAAGCGCGCACATAAACTCTACTCCTCCCCTCAACCCCATCCTTTGGAAAAGCACTAAAAACTACACCATTCCCGGGCCCATCCCCCCCTGCCGGCATGTCCTTTATCCTTAACCCGTCGCCCCCCCATCTCCTTGGCTTCGAACTTTTGCTGTAGTTTCCTTCTTCCACATCGCTTTTGCTGTGTATATTTCTTATATTATATAACACTTTATTTATTATTCATTTTCGATTCGTGTTCCACCGTGGTGGCGTCTCAAGTTTGTTATTTCTCTTGTCTGCAACTTGCTCACCGCAAGTCCTCCTGCCACTCCCCCCTCTCACACACACACAAACACACACACAGAGCAAGCAACCACCTTGTGCGTCACAACTAGCTGGAACTTTGCGATTTCCTTTGCGTTTTTGCGAAAAGCGTCTCATGCTTTTGCTTTTCCTGGGCGCCTGGTTCCTTTTAGCCTTCACTATTACTACTGCCAACTAGTTTTCTCTCTCTAGCTCCTGCCGGCCAGCTCCTGCCGCACATCGGACGCTCTTCGTTCTCGCTCCGGCAACTGGCCTCTCAGCTCTTCTGGTTCATTCATTTATTTGTATTACGCATGCCACCCACCCACCGACCCACTCATCCAGCCATCTGTCCCCCTCTTTTCCGGCAACCTTGGCCACGTTTTCTACTTCCGAACTTCCTCTCCAGAACTGAGGGAAATTCTGTTAATTATCTAGTTCTTGTGAGATTAGATCTTATTTAAGAAATATCTCACTTTCTATCGGCCATTCATTAATCTTCCAACGACTCACCCACAAATAGTTCCTTAAACAAGGATCGTCCTAAGGATCGTTAAGGTCCTGTGTCCAAAAAAACTGACACTATTTTAGGAGATGCCCGCGAATCCATTTGCATTTTTATAAATCCCGTACCCATTCCCATTCCCATGGCTCCTCGAATTTCTAATGACTTTGGCAAAAGCCAGTAGGAGGTAGGAGGCAGGACACCCAGTGCTCCTTTGCTCCCTTTTTTCTTTGCCGCAAGACAAAAACGTCGACGTCGGCGGCAACTAAATATTTAATAGTATTTTATTGCACGAATTTCACATAAAATATGCATATTGGCCCAATGCATTATTCATGGGAATAATGTGAAAAACACATTTCGCGAGCTTGGCGAGGGTAGGAATGGTAGGAAGAGCTACTGTATATAGATACTTCTTGGGCTCGTACGATATCTTGTATATATCTTTCATATCTTGTATACATATACAAGAGTATGTATTGGAATATAATGAAATGCAAGAGTGCAATAAACAATTGCACTTGTGGAAATGCTGTCCAAGAAACCAACAGAAACAGCAACAATAATTGTAGCAATCATAAAGCCAAGTGCGAGTGCATGAAGCTTACTCTCTATCCTACTTCCCTCCACTCCCTTTTTCCCAACACCCCTGAAAGTTTTGTTTGCCACACCAACAACAACAACAACAATAAGAACAACAACAAGACACCAGCTCACCTCACAACAATGGCAACAATAATTTAAATGTAATAAATAATTATACGCCAAGTGTTGAGTGCAACGTGCATTGAGGTGTGTCAAGTTGCCGACTAACCAGCAACTGCCAACTGCCAACAGCAACAGCAACACTAGTAACAACAAAAACAACAACATCAACCGCAGCCGACAACAGAAATTGCTATAAAACATTTAAATGGGCCGCCGACTTCTTTCAGAGACCCTCGAAAATACCGCGATCCGAGGCAGGCACCCCTTGTAGTGAGGCGAGCCTGCTGCCTGCCTGTGTGGGCTGCTTTTGTTGCAGACCCTCCTGCCCCAGAGTTGTCTTGCGCTGCTGTCCTGCGAGCTCAGACGGCATTTGGAACTGGCCAGAACTGGCATTTCGGACTTTGTAAAATGTTTAAAACAGTGATGGGAAAGTAAAAAAAAGGATTCAAGATAGTATCTATTAATTATAAAAGTTTAGAAAAAAAGATTAAAATATTGCTCTTAAACCTCTTATTATTCCTTACAAAATATTTTATTTTTAGTAAATATAACGACCTCCCATTATCCTTTTCACTCCGCCATCTCTAAAAGGCAACTCCCCTATATGTATTGGTGGAATTTGTTCGCCCGACCCTGGCTTTTGGCTCCTCTGCTGTTATTTTTGCCGGCGTTGTTGAGCAATTGTAACTTCTGCAGTCGTTGCTCATGTAATTTCTGCTGGCTCGTGTAGTTGCAAAGTAAAAATTAACCTCTTGCAAATACTAATTTATTGTTTTTAGCACAGAGGATAATGAGGATATACGGCTTTGGGTCCTAGTCCCCCATTTAGCCCCCGTCCCGAAGCTTGCGCATTGTTGGTTATTGTAATGACTTGGGACTGGCCGGAGCCTTGCGTGTTCTTCGGGCTGATTGAAAGCGCGCTTTCACTGCGAGAAAAAGGATATACACAATACTAGGACGAGAGTCCCAAGAAGAAGGGAGAAAGTCTACAAAGTGTTAAAACGGCTGCACACAGTCATTAAATATTAAACCTGTATAAGCTGGCAGACTAGAGCGGAAAAAACACACGCCTCCATCGTCAGCGGCTCAAAGCTGGAGAAGAAAAACTGGCACCGCACTAATTATTCATGGGCGCGCAAATCTCGCAAGTTTAAATAAAAAGAAAAGCCATAAGGATAGCAGGAAGCCGAACGCCATAGCAACTCCGGTCAAGCGCTCGAATGTATGCTACGTTTTTTTCCTCACTCACATCCCACACCGCCACTGCCAATCGAATGGCTCGAAGGCCTGCAACTGCAACTGTAACTGCAGCGGAAATAGCCAGGGCTGTGGCGGGGAGCAGTGAACTGCAACGCACTGCAAAGCCTTGAAATAATATTTAATATTTAGAGAGACATAAATATTAAATGAGTCCAAAGCTATGCAAAAAGGTAGCACAACTTTCGCCCGGCCGCCCGCCTTCGTCCTTCGTCCTTCTGTGCCGCGTCCACTCGGCCATATAAGGCTAGAATTACAGCTAACATTCCGCCATTATTTTTGCAAGGCAATAGAGGGGTAGTATGGGCTATAGATATAGTTTGACAATATATGTTTTTAATTAAGATAGTTAAACTTTTTTGTATCTTCTAAGTAAGATTTTGAGTTTCTATTATGATTAATTTTTTTAAATTTATTTTTAATGAGTACTCTATTGTCGATCACTTTAGATTCTCTATTTTGCTTTGAGGCCGAAAACTGCAACTATTTTGCAGCCGTGGCACGCTTTTCTTTGCTTTTGGGCCACAGTTTTTCCATTTGATACTTTGGGGAGTCGACCAGAGACGCTCTACCTCTACCTCTTTCTCTATCTCTTTCTCCAGCGCCCCAGCCATCTCTCTCTAACCGTTTCTCAGTCGAACTCTGAGCCGCGTCGAACATCGCCGGCACCATACGAAGTCTTATGAAATATGCACGGCCTGTGTAATTTCTTATTTAAAATGCCATTAAATTTTTTGAATAGCATAGAGAGGAGATGCGGCCGCCCACTGTCTAAAACAGAGCGCAGCATGCACTCGGTCCCAGATCCTGGGTAAATAGAGGCCCCGTATACTACCCTCCTGCCCTGTCCTGTCCTGACATCCCATGTGTGTCTCTGTGTGTGTGTGTGTGTGTGGGCCCAGGTTAGACAAATATGGTTTGGTCTGGGCTTTGGCTGCTGTTTGAGTTGCAGGCCATGGGGGAGTCGAGTCAAGTCGAGTCTACTCGGATCGGTCCAAAAACGAAACTAAAACCCAAACGAGACGAGGTGAGTGGAGAGCTGAGAGCCAAAGTCGGGCAACTTTTAAAATGCATATTTTATTGTTTCTTTTTTTTTCTATGATGCCCACTAAAAGCGGTGGAGCTAAGCCTATAGATGTCGGATATCGGGAGTACGTGTAATTAATACAAATCGGGGACAAAAACCAATCGGAAAGGGGTCTCATTAAAGTGCAGTGGACAGGACTCCAGGCTATCTGCATCTTTCATGACCGGAGACTAGGAAGGGGATGCACTGATCAAAAAGGATAGAATTATTTTAGCATTAGCTATCCTTGGACAGTGATGATAACCAATCTGTTTATCTCAGTGTAGTCTCGTCTCCATTTATATTATTTCCAACTTATTTCTAATGCCCTTTCCCAGCGACCTGTCAAATGTCTGTCCCCAGCAAATGCATTTGTATCTGTATCTGTATCTGTATCTGTGTCTGCAACTGCAACTGGCATTGCGGCGGCGGCGATTGTTTCTATATTCAATTCCGTATCTGCATCCGTGTGCGGCGGCAGCAAATGTATTAGCGTGTGTGTCTCCGTGTGTAACACCTTTATTAGTCAGCCATAATATTGATTTAGTCGAGCGCTGTCTGCTCAAGATAATTATTATAGTCCAGGCCCATCTGTGAGTGCGAGTGGGTGTGCGGGTGTATGGGTGTGTATACACACACAAAACCATTACATATGTAAATAGATACAGACACAGACACAGCTGAGATTGCAGTTGCAATTGATTTGCAGTCTGCGGATGGCGAAAATAATTCGAAACACACACGGATTAAATTTGCATTAGGACCTCTGGCAATTAGCGGATCTGGTAGCTAAAGGCCCGGAATTTCCGAAACGGAAACTCTCTGACTGTCTTTGACTTTGGCTTAGCTCACCGGGAGATGGTATCTGTGTCTCGGACTTAAGTCCAAAAACCCACATATGATGCATCCTTTGTCCCAGGATGAGCCGACAAATGCCACGAGCACTTCCTCCAACTCAAAAATCATCTCATCGGCCGGCCATCAAATGAATTTCCCCATAATCTGCTCTAAAGAAAATATATGGCTCATATAATTGGCTGCCGGTTTTGAACTTTAATTTCTTGGATTTGTTTTTCAATTGTTTTTTGGGGGGGGGAATGAGGATGGAATTTATAAGTACTCGAGAGTATATATCCAAAGTAGTTGTTCCCCACGACGGAGGAGGAGATCGCAAAAAGGCTGCGTCACTTTTATTTGTTTCGCTTGAAGTGCAGGAAATTGTCTGTAGCCCATTCAAAAATAAACAACAATAAAATAAATAATTAAGAAATACGCTTTCTGCGTTTAATTATAAACAAAAAGGCAGCCCCACATTGTTGTGAAATGAATTTGCTCGCTAAGGCCGGCCAAATGAAAAATGAAATAATAAAACGCGTATTACATAAACGCTCGAAATAAATATTAAATCGTTCGCTGGCTCAGGCTTTTTAAAAAGTGAATCATACTCATGATGGAAGAAGCATTTCAAGAAGCCATCAGCCATCAGTAGCTATAGCTACACGCGCAACACAAATTAATAAAATAAATAAATGCCAAACTAGATTTTTATTTATTTGCGGTATTTATTTTTGGCCTCGCTCACAGAAATAAATCAAATTGAATGCGAAACCGAACGGCCAAGACTCGTACTAAATTGAAATGGTTTTAAGAAGGCGGGGGGGCGGATGACTGCTCCACTAAGGGGGCGTGGCTGGCCATATAGTTAGTTGGCTTTAGAAATTTACACGACCCCCATTGTCCGAGTGCGTGGTGGAGCGTTTTAGCGGTCGCGCCTTCACTATTTGCTCTTCGAATATCCATTTTATTCGCGTTTTGATGTGTATTTATATATTTTTTATTTATTTAACATCGTTTTTTCAACAAGCATCCGAAACGCTTCTCGATTGTTTCTAGTATCTGATTTTTTATTTACTTTTAATGAGTCGCCCCGCCGAGCGGAAATTTCAGATGCTGGGGTATCGGTACTAGTACTATGTAGAGAAATGGATTAAAATGGATCTGATCTCTCGAGAAGAAGCAAGATTTCCTAAGCTTGTTCCCATTTCTCACTCGCTAAGAGGCTTTTACGTTTATTTTCTTTAAAAAGTTGTATTTTTTATGGCCGGCAAATGACAGACAATGAATGCGTCAAAGGAGGCCGGCAGTTAACTTGGCTGTAAGAGCTATAAAAAGAATAATGCATAAAAAGTTGTTGCTTATAAACTTTATTTTAGCTACAGCTTAACCCTTAGTTGGTCTCTGGGGGGAGGGGAGGCGTGAGTATTCATCCGAACACCAGAATATATTCATCCGAATCACGCTCGAACCAAAAACGAATGGGAACTCTGACTTATCTGCAGTTCGCAGCCTCCGGTAATATATTTAAATTAATCTTCATGTCTTTGTCTTCCTCTGCCAACCACATTCACATTCGGAATTGACTTATTAATTAATTTATGCAGACACGTTTTAGTTTTATTATTTTTAAATTTGTGTAATTTGCTTTCCATACCCCTTACTCCTAACTCTGGGAATTGGGGTATCTCCGGCCACCTGAAATCCACCAAAAAATTAGTGTGATTAGGCCATGATTCTGGGCGATTACTGGGTAAGATAAGGTCGAGAATTCCGGTTTATAAAGTTTATATCGTTTCTTTCACAACAAACAGCCATTTTATTATGTCTTTTTCGGCCATTGAGCATAAATTATTTTGCATTTGTGTTTTTCTTTTCATTTATATTGAGATATTCGGTTGTTTTCTTTATTTTTGTGCGAGTATTTGATTTTTTTTTTTTTCTTGGTTTCATTTGACAATGTTTGTGATTTGATTTTTATGTCCGTCCATGTATGTCCCTGTGAGCGTTTTGGAATTTAAATAAATTAAATTTTATTAGTTAAAATTGACGAGAAATATGCCGCGCTCAATGGCACCAACAATAAACCCAACAACATCAACAAACTCATCCACAAACAAGATAGTTTTGATTAATAAATGCTTTCTTATGTATACACCAAGAGTTTATGATGTAGCCAGCTGGCCAAGATAGATTTTATTATGACGGGGGGATGTTCTTTGATATTTTCTACAAAACACTTTTTGTATACACTTTTATTATTTTATTATTATGATGGATAAATGCGATATAGCGTGGTGTGCCTGCAGTTTGGTGCGTTTATTGTCGCGTCACGACTAAGAGTTTCTGGGCCAAGAGGGGTTAAGCCGGTTCATGGTCTAGCTATTGTTCAAATATTTTTCATAAAATTTTCGGTTAGAGGGTTGGAGTGAAGGAGATATGTTTTCATTCATGAAGACAATTGAAATGCTTTCATTTTGGCTTTTTAAATGACCGCTTTGGGATGCTGTCTTGGTGTAACTTGTTTTTTATCCATTTTTCTGGGGCTCATTAGGTCGCCGTCCCCCGCAGAGTCGTATAATTAGCCCCAAGAGCCACAACCATGCCACTTCCATCTGTGAGCAAGCATAGTTTGGAGATGGAATCAATCAGTCGAGTGCTATTTTTAAAGAGAAGTCGACTTTTTATTTGATTTTTCACTCGACAGCCGCCACACGCCGCCTGCCAAGTAAATAAGCCAACAAGAAATAAACGGCTTTAACAGCTGATGCCACTAATAAAAGTGAAAAAATAGCGACAACAAAGAAATAACACCACAAATTAAGTCCAAGATTCTTTTTTTTTTTTGTTAGCTGGCCACAGGCGAAATGTATTAAAATTAAATTCAAACATTTCGTCGCCGTTTCTTGATTCTTTGTATTT
Organism: Drosophila ananassae; assembly: GCF_017639315.1. Taxonomy (NCBI): domain Eukaryota; kingdom Metazoa; phylum Arthropoda; class Insecta; order Diptera; family Drosophilidae; genus Drosophila; species Drosophila ananassae. Next base: position 20,316,700 of record NC_057928.1, read on the forward strand.
TTTTCTGTATTTTGTTTTTTTTTTTTTGTCAGTCAGTTTTTATAACATTTGCGCATGCGCAAACTGCCAAACGAGCAAATTAATAATTAATGCAAATAATCACACAAAGCGACACGACTAAAAAAAACAAGCTGCTAAAAAAGATACAAAACAACAGCAACAACAACCGTTTCGCACAAAAGAAGATACAAAATCAGAACGCACGTGTAACAGAGCTTTGATTAATAAAGTAACCATTTAAATAAATATTATTAATAACGCCACTTTCGGTGGCTATAAATAAGCGCCGAGGCAACGTTCGACTGTCTTTATAAATCTGGATTCCGATTTGGAATTAAAAAAAAATCTTTTTCTCTTTTTTTTGTTATTCAGAGATTTAAGATTTGTGAATGTGTTTTTGAGATCAGGCAATTATTATATCCAAGGCGATTGAAAGTTATGAACCAAAAAAATAATATAGAAAAACGACTTTTCATTCATTTCCGTTTTAACCCAAAAAGAAGTGGAAATGGAAATGGTTATGAGGGGAGGGGTAGGGAAGGAAAAACCACTCCGTCACGATGACAAAGGTGAAAAATGCCCCCATATTGCGGCTTACAATAAAACTATATAATTACGAATGTGGCTCAACTGACCGACCAAAATACATTTGGAGGGAAATGGAAATGGAAAATACATGCGATGGAACTTGAGACTTCAGACCCGGGAGGGCAGGCAGGCAGGCTCTCCAAGAAAAGCCATTAATTAAAAACTATAAAAAATTACACGATCATATTTTATTGTATCTTGACAGACACAGACATACACGTTGTGGATTATTATTATTTTTTTTTTCTTTACATTTTATATTTAATTGCTGGCAGCGCGGGAGTCATCAACGTAAAAGTTTTCCCACTTTTTATTATTATTTAAATTTCTGTGTAATTACTGCGAGGATTGTCGTTCCTTTGTCTTCGCTTTATGCATATGCGATTAAGTATATTGTATTCTTTTTTTGTGTTTTTTGTTGTATGGTATGGAAAGTGGGCGGGGGTGGCCTGCCCTGAGGTCTGGGGGAGTGGCAGTCGCTTTTAATGACCATTGCAGGCGTTGGCTTTCGATTGACATGAGCGCCTGTCCCTCCGTGTGTGAGTGTAGCCGTGTAATTTATATATTTATTAGTTTGCCGTTGCCGCACTTAATTGTTGGATTCAATTGAACTTTTTTTTTTTTTATAATTCACCAGCGTATCAATTACAATTTATGGCTAATTACATGCAAGACGGTAGCCAGGTGCCTAATTAGAAGCCTTTCGAGGAACAATAATCACAATGTCAGAGCTAGAGAACTGAGTGCCCCACTAATCCGTACCAGATCGAATTACGATATCACCCTTCCAACCTGCACGAACTCATTTCCATTCGCACTTTATCTCCGTGCTCTGGCAGAATTTATTATATCATAATTCAGGGTCTTGAGTCACTGAGAGGGCCTTCGCCACACCCCGAAACGGAAAGCGACAAACGTCCCAAATTATCACTAATAAACCAATTTCATTATAAGCCGATGACATGAATCAGCCAGAACACACAGCATCTCTTACTTACAACGCGTCGCACCCACTACTTGGCTGTTAGTCATTTGGCTTAATGCTAACTATAAATTTAGATTTTAATTTCGAATAATTATGCTCGTTTGCATAAGTTCTTAAGAGCAAACAAAGCCAAACAAAACAAAAGGCAAAAGCGAGCTGGTGAGCGGGTGAGTGAGTATCTTGTATCTTGTATCTGGCGCACATGCGAAAACAGTTCAAAGACCTGTTCGACGGCAGAGCCAAACGGTATACCATATTATAAAATAAAATAAAATACAAAAGCCAAGACTGCCAAGACTGGCGGCAAGTGCCAAGCCAGCCAGAGAAAATAATTACGAATAACTGGCGGGGCTAAGTAAATGTGAGGAAAATAGTCGGAGATCGAGATTTCAGAGCAGAGTAATACAAAGATGAATAATAATAAAATACAAGCAATTAATCACTCACAGAAATGCACACAATTCGAGTTTCGTTTGGATAGGGATTGAAAAATATGTACATGATATATCTATGCATTTGGATCTGTGGGAAAACTGGTAAATTACAAGGCGCTGACAAAGCGTTTTCCCCGCTGGCATTGTGCAACAATTCAATAAATTAATATAGATACATATAAATAAATGGAATGGAATGGATTGGTACTGGCATTCTACAGTTGATGACACAGAGTGGGAACCTACACTCCGTATAGGCATTAGACATTAGACCATTATAGAGACCATTGACCAAGTTGGCGTCCATTCATCGCACACGAAAATGACTCAGCCACATAAATTTAATTATAGCTCGGCGCGAAATTTATTTAGTTTTGCTCAGCCCATTATAAAGTAGGCAAACACCCCACCAGCACACACCAGAGTATAAAAATATTTAATTAATTATGGTGGAACGTATATATAGTATAGTATAGTATTCCTGGAAATGTGCTCATAAGACATACTGTTTGCCAAATAAATAAATAAATAGATATAGACTATAGGTATGAGTATAGGGCTAGGCTTTCCAAATCGAGTTCCCATTTGGCCGTTTTGGGCTCCCCGAGCGTGGCAATTTAAAAAATTAGGCAGCATTTAGTTTCCAATTTTTGTCGTGTGTTTCCGAAATGAGCGGCACACATTTGCGACTCATTTAAATTTATTGCTGCCGGTTGTTGCTGCTGCTGCTTCTGCTGTTGCTTTAGCTTTTGCTGCTGTTGTAATTAATAAAGTAAATTTGACCTCACAGAGATGCAGAGACAAGTCGAGGCGACAATATAATGAATGAACGCCAACGATGAGAACAGCAAAATAGAGGCATGACAAACGGCAGCGCGTGCAATTAGCAGCAAGTTGCAGTTGCAGTTGCAGATGCAGATGCAGATACAGATGCGAATGCAAATGTGCGGTTCTGTTGCAGTGGCAGACAGTGTCTTGATAAATGTCTTTGACAGCGCACAAAACAAACTGTGCAAATATTTGACAAAATACAACTATAAATATTGCTTAAGAATTAATGCGCCGTCTGCCGGGTCTGCTGTTGCATCTGTATCTGTATCTGTAAATGTATCTTGTATCTGTAGATGACAGACAAATAGACTCGTACAGTGACACCAAAAAGTGCGTGGCTCGCTGACAACTGGCTGAGACGCTCGGCGCAACTGCGGCTTGCGGCCTGTCAACGCCATGCAGCAACAGCAACATCACCACCAACATGCAACATCTCAGATGCAGCAGCAACAGCAACAGAAGCAACAGGCGACAGAATTTACCGCAGAATCTGGGGAGTAACGGTGTCAATTGGACGACCACAGATACTCGCATCCATCAGATACAAGCAGCAGGCAGCTGCTGGGCGTGGCAGCGGTGGCGGTGGTTCGGGCCAGGCCAAGACAGACCACGAACTTAGCGTTTATCTTTTGTTTAAGCACATTTCCCTTCGACTGGTGCTGTTGACATTTGTGTTTACCGTTAAATAAATATTGAATAGAAAATGTATTCGTTGAGCAAATATTGTAAATAAGATAGTTTCTTCTTCTACTGCTGTTGTTGTAGTTGCATTTGTTGTTTACCTGCCAACGGCGGCGAAAGAAGTTTCGAGCACACTTGCATTTGCATTTTTGTGCAGTACACACAGGTGAGCTGTGTGGCTTGTATCTGGATATCTGACTATCTGGTATCTTGTATCTTGTATCTTGTATCTGGCGGATGCTATCTGCAAGACCTACTTGCCAGTTTCCAGATGCTAGGGCTTTGGGGGCGATAATGTGGAAATAAAAATAACAAATAGATATAAAAAGAAAACTGAAAGCCATCTGCCTGGAGAATGGCTCTGGCTCTTATGGCTTCTGCCATTAAAAAATCAACTTTCAATGGCTTTCCAAACATTATCTCCTTCAGGCTTCAGTCATCAGACTCCTAAGCATTAAAAAAAAAAAACACAAAAAATACTTCAACTAATAAAATGCAGCAGCAGCCAAGGAAAACTAAACTGGAAACTGGAAACTGAAAACATATGTTTCGCTTTACAAATTATATATCCAATCGTAATAATTACACGCCGATCCGAGGGGGATCCGACCCGATACCTCCCTTTCTCCGGCTCGCATCTCTCTTTGTGCCTTTCTTCCGCAGCGGACCAAGCGGGGGTGCCACAAAGTATAAGAAAGAATGAAAAAAAAATAAATAAAAATAAAAGAACAATTGCAGGAGGAAGGGAATGGGAATGGGAATAAAACACAAACGAAGCAGATGAAGAGGAATGGCTAAATTAAGAAATGCAGTTCAGAGTGCAACAGAAGGGAGGGTGGGGGTAAGAATAAATAAATGAACAAAAAAAAAAAGGAAAAAAAGTAAAAGAATATGTTCTACGGCAAATGTACACAAAGTAATAAATATTGATGTGCGCGGGAGGGAGGGAGCGGAAAGGAAAAGAGACGACCGAACATTCCGTTTACATGTGTTCGTTCGGTGCTGGCAGCAGATACAAGATACAAGATACATTTAATAATTCACAGATGCATTTCCAGCAGATGTGTTAAAATTCGTAGAGTAATAAAATAACAAATCAAATGCAGGAAAAGGCAACTTCAAAGGCCCATCGAAATGTTCTGTTTACAGATGCGACTCGAACCGCGCCGATAAACAAATAAAAAATGAAAAGCCTTAGATCTGATGAGTCGGAGATGCATCGTCGTCGGATCCAAGTCCAAAAGCTGCAACTAGAAACTCAAAACTCAAACTCCGACTGAAGACTCCATTTCGCTCACTTTGCTGGCTAATTTCACGCCGAATCATCCAGCCGTACTCGCGCGGCAACCACAGGATGCACAAAAGGACTCAAGCGGCTGGAAAAAGGAAAGCCACACAAGTGCCAGCCACGCAGTGACTGCAATCGAACCTTTCCAGCAAATTGCATTCGCATAAAGGAGAGAAAACTGCAGTTGCACTCAGGCCTCAAGTGGGTGGTGGTGGTGGCAAGTGTGGTGTGGATTGTGGCAAAGAGGCACAGAGACCATTATGCCTAAGAGGCAGCCAAGCCAAGAGAGGAAAGAGTTTTTTTAGTTGATTGCCAAATTAGAGGCGTTTACTGTGTGATTTTCCTTCTGCTATTATCCTGGCCAGAGAAATTGCGAAAAAAATATGTATCTTCTATCTTTAGGTATCTCTTTACCTGTAAGATACTTAATAAATTTCTTAAAATTAGTTTTCATTTCGCAATAAGCCATTATTCATTTCGAAAACAATTGAAATTTTTCGCTCTGTGGAGCTGCTGACAAATTATAACACATTATATTGCCATTTGCGGCTGCGGTGACACTATCAGATACAAGATACAAGATACAAGACACTTTTCTTTAATTTCGGTTTCTCATTTAAGCCGTTATCTGTGCTCCCTTTTTTGTGAATGGCCCTAATTGTGGCAGGCTGCAGCAGAGTGTTAGGACTTTGCCTCAGAAGAGTCGTGCATCCGAATCCGCATCCGCAAGATGCACTCTGTTCGCGTTCTGCCGTATCTGCCGGCTATAAATTTTGTATCTCCGACTCTGGGGCAGAGTCTCGGATCCACTCCCCCGAACTAGGTTTTGTATCTCTCGGCATGGCCCTGTGTGTCTGTCTGTTTGTAATTGCGTAAACAGACTCGTACATATTTTATTTTATATTTTATTGTTTCGCTCCGCTGCGCTGCGCCATAAGGGCAGATACCTATAATTTTCTTATGTCTTTCCTACAATGAAAACACACCGAAGCAGCGACCGACAAGCTGAAACTGAAACTGAAACAGAAACAGGCTATGGCAATAATAATCATCATCATCATCATCGTGGTAGTCGTCGTCATAAAGACAACAGTCGCGACTGCACTAACGATGGAAAAGTGTATCTGTCGGTATGTCGGTGTCTGTACTCTGTAGACCACAATAAATGCTGGAATAAATAAATAAAGTGTAACAAAAGGCAGCCAAATAGATGGAAATATAACAAAACTTAATACAAGGAAAACAAACGAAGGAACACAGCTGGAACATTAAAATGATGGGAGCATGAACGGAAATGGCAGGAGAACCTGCTCAGATAGTGGGTCCAAAGTTTTAATATCATAAAAATAAAAAAAATCACATGGCTAATATTACAAAGGCTTTGCGCACAAGGTACTAGTCCCAATAAAATAATTCACACTATCAAAAGAAATAAAATCACATAGCAAAAATATTCCAAGTTATATAAACTAGACTATAATACGATAAAAAAAAATCAGATAGCGGGTGTACAAGTATTTGTTATTAGCGACTCCAATCTGATACCAGAGCTATACCTCTTAAGTCCAATTAGCCAAAAATGTTTCTATAATTACCCTTCAAGCCAAGTGCACGGACTTGGACGATGGCCATTGAAAAACCCAGATATATGGTATATAGGGTCATATAAATTCTATAGTCCCCCCGTATACGCTAATCGTTTTATTTTTTTTTTTTTCTCTATTTAAAGAATCACCGTCGGCTTGTAAATACAAAGATGATTTGGCCAAAAATGATTCTAGATTCTAGACTCACTGCGTCACTCTCCACGAGTCATACTGTTTTGGCTTTATCAGTCTTAATAGCTGTAGTTCTATAGAGTACTGATCACGTAGCGCCAAGAAACGAATTAAAAATAAAATATAAAAAACAAAAATAACAAAAAATATACTATACAGCAAAAAGAAAAAAAAAAGGAATCAAGAGAAATCTTATCAGGGAAATTACCAAAGCCAAGAGCTGGAGGTGGCTGGAATCGACGCGACTTAAGATTACAAATTGTTATTATGATTATATTGTTGTATTATTTGCACGACGATAAGATCTATGTGGGTTTATGGCCAGCTCGGGTCTGTCATAAAATAAATTACTTATTTATTTCGAGTGCGGCCCGAGCACCGGGCACCAGGGTACCAGGGCACCCAAAATTTTTCGTTCCCTCTTTATATAACAAGAACAATTGCTGCAACGTTTATGGCCCAAACGACAAACTAAAGAAATTATCGAAATTGCCTCGTAAATTATAGAATTCACATATAATTCATGCGACTGAATTCCAAAGTGCCGCCCGCCTTACGAAATCCTTTAATCTTCGAAATGGAAAATGCCTCTAGCCCTCTAGCTTTTTATATTCCCGATAAGAGAGGGCCTAACCCTATAGATTTTCCCATTGGTTAAAGCTACCGGGGTGGCCCAAGCACTAATACTTATAGTATACTGTGCGATCGGTTTCGTTTATGTAACAACGGACATAAATTTGATTTATTTCCCGGCTTGGGTTCGAATCAATCAAAGTGTTTTAATGAGCTCTCTAATCCGGACCATAGACCTCACAGGAAACAGCCCGTTGACATAAGGCTTACTCTAGGTAGGGCCCTAGGCCCGAAAAGAAAAGATTCACACGGTCAGAGTAAATATTAAAAAATCATGAAAGAAAAGTATAAAATAAAGAAAAGAAAACCTCTTTAGCCACTTCCTTTAGATCGTAGTAGAGTTCAAGCAACCTGCTTAGCATAAAACATAGACTCTGTAGAATAATTATGACTAACACTGGAGAGGACAAAGCTGGGGAGCAGTAGTTCTAGGAGCGAGTGGGGGCCGAACCTCACCCCATCGCCCTTGGCTGTCAAAGAACTTTCAGCACTTGGCAATTTTCAGTAATTTTCTTGCAAAAACAATTGGCAAACGCACAAAAGAAAAGACAAAGCAAATACAAGGAAAAGTCAAGGAACTCGCACAAAAATTTGTGTGCGACGGGATCTGCTGTGGTCGGGGGAGTGTCTGGAAAAGCCCTCAACTTGTGACTTTTCCTGACGGCTGGGTCGCCGGAAAACTGCGTGTGTGTCTCGGTATCTCTCGCTCTGGTCCTGCGTGTGTGTGTGTGAGTGAGTGTGGCTCTCACCCTGCCGCTGTGTGTGCGAGTCCATGAATGAAAGCCCCCCAAAAGAGAAGAAAACTCTCACAATTGACTTGGCCAAGTGGCATGGACTCTATTAAGTAACAGGCTCCCAGCTTCATCTTCCTCTTTTTTTATTTTTTGGCCAAGAGACGTAGGGACTCCCCCCCCCTTCAGTGTGGTCGTGAAATTTTTGGTGGTCTATAAAGTAGCACTTTTTGCTTTAACTGCCATCTGTGTATTTTTTCTTGATTTTATTTCTCATTTCATTTTAATAAATTAACCAAGGAGCCCCGCATAAATATGCAGTATCTTGGAGCGTTTATCTAGTATTCATATTCATGAGTCTGGCTCATTTATTATATAGATTTATTTATACAGAGTCTAGATATATGTCTAAACAAATCGAGTGCAAAAGCCTGTAGAGTCTAGAGTCTAGAAAAATATATGCCAGCTCAAGAATTAATGCTCAATGTCAGCGGTTGAGGCAAAGCAAATATTAAGTGTTTATCGCAGATATACTAATACCACACCATACTATGTATACTATATATATGTCTGAATATGATATATCATATATGAAAAGTATATGAAGCTAAAAGTTAAGAATGCAGGGGAAAATCGGAGGCGCATTAGTTGCAATTATGGAGAATCAGATGCACGAGACGAACACAAATCAAATATTTGTGCGTCTTTTGTTTGCCTTGCCATCAATTTTTGCCAATTGTTTATAATTTTGTTGATTTTCTCTACCGCTTTGTCTCCTTAGCTGGATTTTTATTATTTTCTGCGGCATTTCAGCCGTCTTCAGTCGTTTCTGGCGCATTTGTATGCGTGCATTGTGCAATTTTCGTCATTAGCATTAAATGTTGTTGAATTATTTTTCAAGTCGCTGACGCACTTAATGTCGCGACCTCGCCCCCCTCATGACCCCACCCTCCTCCCCCCAGTAATACTGTCGTTTTAAAGTGCTTCTTATACAAATAGTAAATCGACTTTAATTTGCGATCTAATAGAAATAACAGCGCTCTGGGTAAATGCAAAAGATTTCGTTAATATGCATGCACTCCTGCACTTTCCAAACTAAATAAGCGGCCCACACGGCGAATGCGCAATATGCTAAGCAGTCTGGTGGACTGGCGGACTGGCGGGAGGGGAGGGTCAGAGGTCAATGGGGAAGCGGATTCCCAAGATCCCCATCCACTTGGCTAGGAATTTCAATTCCAAACAATAAGCTCGTATTAAATGTAGAGACTGCCACTTACCCTCTCTTCCTCGCGGATCATTTCGGCAATTTCTGGCTTGATTTCCATGTCGTCGTGATGGGAGCCCACCGAGGAGGCGGATGCACTGCCTCCGGCTCCGGCTCCCGACGAGGGGGCAGCGGCTCCCGCTCCCGATCCAGCAGCCGCAGCTCCGGATCCTGCGGCGGCGGCTGCCAGGGCACTGGCCATGGCGTGGGAGTGAGCCAGTTGGTGTTGGGCGGCCAGTTGCTGGGCGGCAGCGGCTGCGGCATGGTGGTGCATCGAGGCGGGCGGGGGCGGTGGCACGACGGCGGCATGGTGGGCGGCTGCGGCCACGGCGGCGGCCATGTGCGGGGGCAGAGCAGTCTGGGCGGCACTGGAGCCGGGCGGGGAGTGCAGAGCAGCTCCGCTGTTGCCGCTTCCATTGCTATGGGCCGAGGGTGGTGGCGGGGAGCCCCGGGAGGCGCCCCTCTCGTTGGCCGAGGCGCCGCTGCCCTGCAGGCTCTGGGGGTTGGGCGAGGCGAAGGGATTGCGGACTATCGTGGATGTGGTCATGGCCAAGGGCTGAGTCTGGTTCTGGTTTCCTGGAGTGGCCCGTTCCGAGGTCTCGGACTCTCCGCCCTGCAGAGAGGGGCTGGGCGTGGCATAGCTGCCGTCGCGGGAACGCTTCCGCTGGCGCTGATTCAAGTCCAGAGCTCCATCTGCCAGCAATCGTGGTCTTTTGGCCTTCAGCTCGTCCTCCGGATCGGCGTCGTCGTGCTGTCGGAGAATGGCAGCTGCCGCCGCCAACTCCTCCTCGTCGTCCTCGTCGTCGTAGACGGACATGGGATGAGCGGAAGCTCCGCCGTCTCCCCGGCCGGCACTGACCTCCGCCAAGCCACGAATCTTCAGTGTCTCGGCCACTTTCAGCAAAGGATTGATCTGATCCTGGCACACATTAATCTCACCCTTGTACATGAACTCCACCAGAGCCTTCAGATCCGACCAGTTAACGTCCCGCATGATGATGATCGGGTGCTGGCAGGGATTGTCGTAGAACAGAGCCTGAAAATACGGCGAGCAGGCGGACAGCACCATCTTGTGGGCCTTGATCGAGTGGCCTTCGCAGGCGAGAGTCACGTCCACGAAGGACTCGCTCTGCAGGAGCTCGTCAAAGACGTTGGTCAGATTGGACTGGTAGTTGTTCCAGCGCAGACAGAACTGCTGGTTGTCCCCACCGCCTCCCGAGGGCGGGGCCACTCTCCGCCTCGGAGGCTTTACGTCCGGATTGGATTTGATTTTGCTCTCCACCGGGGCTGATCCGCGACCGAACTCGAAAAGAGCCGAGGCGGCAATCTTGAGATTTTGCTGGGGCTGCGGGGAGACGGGCAGGGATCGGGACTTCTTGGCCTCCAGGCGCAGTCGCAGCTCGGGGTCATCGGGATCCCGCAGGCCCACCACCTCGCTGGAGGTCAGTGGGCGTGGCGGCGGCGTCAAGGCCTGATCGTTCAGCAGACTGGCTTTGGCTTTCGCCACGACTGAGTCTGAGTCTGTTTCTGCGGCTGTTTTCTCTGGCATTTCTTTGTCGGTGTGCGAAGCGTTTTCTTTGGGCTCTTCCAGACTAGCTTCCATTCCGCTCTCCTGCGGGGACTTGACATCACTCTCCTCCGGCTCCTCCAGAATGGGCTCCACCACCTCCTTGGGCTCCAGCAGGCCCGGCATTGTGTAGTCACTCGGCTCGTACTGCTCCACACCGGCCATCTCGGTCTCCGACTTCAGCTCGAAGTCGACAATCTGTTTGGTCATGTCCATGGTGCTGGGATGGTATTTCGTCTTTGTCTATCAAGTGCAGGATTCACACGGGGATTCCTAACACATTTTTAATGGCCTTGTTTCCAGATCTTTTCCTGGGAACAGTTCAAAAGCTGCAATCGAAAGAAATTACAAATGATTTTCACAAAAAGCTAAATAAACTTGAGTAATATTAAATGGATATTTTTAGCAAGAAATATGTATCTTCCGGCTATCATCTGGAAAAGATTTCCAGGAGAACGTATTATTCATAATTTGAGGGGAATTTAATTGGTAAATAAAACTATCTCTCATATAAACAAATAGATACAAAGATACAAAGTTCTTGGAAATTCAAGACAGTCACTGTTAAAAATAATTGTTGGGCTAACAGAAAAATTAGTAAGTCTTCAAGAATGTTTGTAAGTGAGAGATTTCTAGAAAATAAATGGATATCCCTTAGTAATTGAATATGTGCGGATTTATTATCTAATATCTTGGCAAGCATTTCATCCCCATCTGAACCGTATCACAACTAACGCATTTACTCTCAGCCATAACTCTATTAAATAAGCCTATTAATCTTGCCGAAAATTTCCATGAATTTCTATTAATTTATGTTTAGTATTTTCCCTTGCAATCCCTCCACCCTGCCACGCCCCATCCACCCACTAACACCCACTCACCCAGCCCAGAAATGTGCTTTATTAGCTAAAAGCTAAGCACACATTTATTTATGTTTAATTTGGCTTAATTTATATTACTGAGCTGCAATTATTTGTAGTCTCCTATACGCTTCGCTCGGCTCTGCCAATTGTTATACATATATGTATCTAGATATCTATATATTTATATATCTGTATCTGAACAGATACACAGAGTGTGTGGTGTGGTGTGTGTGCGATTATTGCTTATTTTGTATTGTTGTCTCTGGATCTACTTGCATGCGCATATCGCCCGTCTATAGATTTATATTTAATTAAATATTATTATTTATGGCAGCGCTGAGAGAGAGGCAAAAGTAATTATATTTATTTAAATATTTTGTATAATTTTAATTTATGAGTGTGTGCTCAGGGGACATCTACGTGGGGTGGTTGGGACGAGGACAATGGGTTTTTGGGTTTGGGTTGAAAAGTTGCTGCCGTTGCTGCTATTACAGTTGCTGCCTCTGCTGCTGCTGCTGCTGCTGTCATAAAATTTAATTATATTTATTATTATTGTTATTATAATTCTTCTTCTTGCTACTTTTTATGTTTATTATTATTTCATTCCAATTAAATCTTGTGGCTCTGTAGCGACTCATCGTCGTCGTTGGCTGTTATTATTTTTGTTTATTTTATTGCCGCTGTTGTTGCTGTTGCTGGAGAGTCATCGTCGAGGGAGCCTTGCCTCCTGCCCCTGCCCCTGCCCCCTGCTACATCCTTGGCCCCCCCCTTCAGAAAGGAAGAAAATATCTCCCCCTTAAGCTAACCCCCTCTACCATTCCGCCTTTTTGGCAACTTTTGGTTTATTGTTATGGCCGCGCTCTGCCTTTTGTTATTCCTTTTATTTATTCATGTTGTTGCTGTTATCGTTGTTCGTTCGCCGTTCGCATTAAATTTGATGCTTCTTTGGAAAAAGTCAGCATCAAATAAATAAATAACTAAATTGCCAAAATGCAGGGCGAAAAATTGAAAATTCATAACAAAAAAAAGTGAACTAAAGAATCGCCTTCTAGTTGCCACCAAACTGCCTTATCACTTCCTGTCTCCATTTCCTCATCTCGCTGATGTTGCTGCCGCTGCCTTCTCATTTTTTATTTTTGATTAATTATTTATAACAAGCGCAGCTGTTTACAAAAAAAAATAAAATAAAAAATGAACAGAATACAAAATACAGATGGGAAGTAAATAGCGGACGGAATGCGAGCCACTTCTCCAAGCACTTTTATTTATTTATTATTTTTGTATATATTTATTTAATTTATTTTCGCTTCGTTCTCGTCTCGAGGTTGCGAGTCCTTCCTCCAAGTTGCCAAGCACAAACACACTCACACACAAACATGCACAGGACACCGACACACACACACAGACACAGACACAGAGAAGAAGGAGCAGCACATTTATATATATATATTGTATATTGTATTTATTTATTAACGCTTATTTATTATTTATGCAGCAAGTAATAAATTACACAGGCAGAGCTCGTTGTTGCTGCTGCTGTTGCTGCTGCTGCCTGTGCTTGTGGCAATGGCAGTGCCAGTGCTCTCGGCTCGTGGAAAATGTTTACAAACTGTTTTTGGCGCGTGCCTCCCACTCGAGGGAAACTCGGAAAAGTTGCTCCTTCGCGTAAGTTTTCTTCTTAATTCCTGAGCGCCCAAAAGACGTCGAATCTACAAGAGCAACAGCAACAGCACTAGCAGCAACACCAGCAACATCACCAGACACGGCAGCAACACCATCGCTTTTTACGACCATGAGGAGGTTTTTTGTTTTTTTTTTTTTGTTTTTGGAAGACTTCAGGGGGAATGTGGAGGGACTGGATTGTGTTATAAATTAATAAATTACAATTTCTTTGGGTGGAAAGGAAAATGCGCGGAAAATGTGCGGGGCCACTGAATATAATTTATATATATATATGTGTATAGTGAATTTCTATAAGGAGGAAAATCGATTTTCGTGCAGTAGCAATTAAATGCATTGCAACCAGCCAGGTCTCGGCTAACTCACTGTCATTTGTCATAAATAATAATACACTACAATTATTATAATAATCACCGTACACCGTACACCGTACGTACACTTGGTCTGCTATTTTATTTGTTTCACTTTCCGACTGCAGTTTTCTTTACTTATTACTTTTTTTGATTTTCTCTTTTTTGTGGCATCAACTATTATTAATAGAATATATTGTTTATGTTCGCGGCATGCAACACATGCTGTTGCAACTGATTCTTGTTTTTGTCAACCGCTCTTGTCTCACGTCACTTGTTGTTGCTGTTCTTGTCTATATTCTTGTTGTTTTTGTTATTGTTGTTGTTGTTGTTGGTAGTGGTAGTGGTGGTTGGCTCTTGTTGCCGGTACACAAACGATGTTGCACTCACGACGAAAGTCAGATACGGACTGAAAGATACACGAACTGAAAGATACGCTCTGCACTGGGGTAGTATCGCACTCTCAGCTGAAAACCCGACTGCGGAGAGAGTTCGTATCGGAACGAACTAAAAGATACGAATTCGAAACTGAGCGATTTCACTGAATGGAACTCGAGACTGCTCAGCCGGCGTCGCCGTCGACGCCAACAGCGCTGCCCACGAACATTAAACACTCTCGGCAGCAGAGAGGATTCCGGCGTCGGCGTCGATTTTCCGGTTTTTGCGGCGAATTCGGTAAGAGTCTGGTTTCTGGCTAAGAGAAGGAAAATAATTTCAAAAAGAAGTTCTCTTCGGGTCTTTGTTTTCCTTCAAAAGTGATCTTAGGAATTCGAAAATGTAATATTTTTTAAAGAAATGGAAAAATTTTTAATATTATTTCTTGGTTATATAGAAAATAGAAAATCGAATTATTTTTTACGGGAAACATCCTTGTTTCTTTACAATATCCTTGTAGTATCTTAACTCTCCCAATCTTAGAAAAACATCACAGAATTTCAGAAACACTTAAATACCATAGCTGTTATCCGAATATTCCTGATATCCTTGCAGAGGGATTGCCAAAAAATGTCCTGTATTGGCAACCAACTTACCATAGGAAATCTCCAGTAAGCCTAAATCGAAGAAAATCGCGAATCAAGATAGCAAATACCAAAAAACAACAAAAAAAGCAATTAAGCCTACTCAAATGCTGGCACCTGCAACCTGAAGAGCAGCAACTTGCAACACTGCAACAGCAACAACTGTTGCAGGCAAGAAAGAGAGATGCTGGCCAGTGTCCAGTAAGAAAGTGTTGCCAATAGTTGCCAACCCTCTGGCGGCTGGCTTCTCCTTCTTCTGCTTCTTCTTCAGCTTGCGAGGGGGCCAAAACTATGGCAAAAAGAGCAGAGAAAAACCTGGCGAAAAGCAACAGAAACACTCTGTCACTTGGCCACGCCCCCAAAGCTCACGCGAGTGAGTAAGACAGCAATCTAGGTGCTTGCCCCAACAGTAAGAGTAAGAGGCGGCAAAGGAGAGAGTGAGAGAGAAAGCAAGTTGGTAGTGGGGGGGAAAAATACAAAAAAAAAGGCCAAAAGACGAACGGGCCAACGAACAGCCGGGAAAGAACGAATGCGGCTTCGGCTCTCTTCTGGCTATTCTTCTTCTGCCTCCGACTTGGAGGTGGCAACGAAAAGAGCAAAGAGAGAAGAAAATGCTGAACGAAAAAAAAAAACATTATAGCCAGAAAAGGGGTGAAGACCAAGGCGGCAAAGACACTAGTGGCAAGTGCAATGTTGCTGTTGTAGGTGCAATTTTCATTGCACATGTTGCTGTTGTTGCCTGACGTGTTTCTCTTGATGACGTCACATGGTAGGCGGTGCTACGAACGCATTTTTAATATTCGGCTCTCTCTCTGAGTGTTGTTGTTGTTGTTGCAACACGCACAACTGCAGCAATAGTAATTGTTGTTGTTGCTGATGTTTTTGTTGCTGTTGTTGTTGTTGTTATTGGTAGTTGACACGTGTGCGCAACCAATAACAAAAACTAAAATAAATCCCCCATTGCTCTCCCCAGTGTGTGCGTGTGTGTGGTGCGATTTTGTATATTTTGCATATTTTATTCCACTTGCCCTCTCTTTTTTTGCGACCTTTTTGGCACTCGTGCGAATCGGCGAGCCTCCGAAAGCTTCGTGCTCGACGCCGATTGGCCCAACCACTCGAAATATATCTACAATATATAATATATATATGTGCCGGCATTCGAAATACTTTTATATATATATCTGCATATATAAATTGTTGGGTGTACATGGGGGGGAAAAAAAGCGTATCGCATCGCAAATTATTTTCAAAGGCCTTCGTTGGCGAATCGCTGACACGAGGCTCTATTTCTTCCCACTCTTCTGGCACTCTTCCTTCCTTTGCGTGTCCTTTGGCGAAAGGATTTTAAATCTTGAGATGTTTTTTTTTGTCGTGTCCATTAAGGTAGGCATACATTCTCTGAGATTTATTGTGTCACCTGTCAGTTCTTTTCATTTCAGGAAATAAAGCTTCTAGAGATTCAATAAGGCTTCTTTCTAACTTTATATTTAAGTAAACTATAGACTAGAAGATC
Source organism: Drosophila ananassae (assembly GCF_017639315.1). Taxonomy (NCBI): domain Eukaryota; kingdom Metazoa; phylum Arthropoda; class Insecta; order Diptera; family Drosophilidae; genus Drosophila; species Drosophila ananassae. The sequence goes on from NC_057928.1 coordinate 20,332,905, forward strand.
TAATTGAATATTTTCAGATATCCATAGTAAATAAAATATGTTTAAAAATATCCCAATATCCTTTCGATATATTGCATTTTGTTTATGAAACTAGGTATTTAGAGGTTTTGTATTTAAAAGATTAAATAACTAAAATTTAAATTATCTCCTTATAAGGAGTAAGTCTCAGTTATAAGAAAATTATCGTATAGATTTAACGATCAAGAATAAAAGCTGTGTAATATTTTCAACAGAATCACTTTTTTTACAACCACTATTATTTTTATAAACTTTAATAAACCAAAAAATAAATACCAACGATCCTCACTAAAGAAAATGATCATTTCTCCCAAAACCAAAGAAGCCCTAAAAACTATGCTACAAATTTTACAACTGCAACTCAAGGATTCCTGCTCTCGTTGGAGATCACTTGAAGGTGCCTTTAGTTTCCACTTTATACTTGGTCAAGCAATTGAAATGGTTTAGGATGGCGGGAAAATCGCGAATCTTTCGAAGCGGAAATGAAGGCCCCTTCCGCTTTGACAGCTCAGAAGATGGAGTCCAGAGTTTGGTAGTTCGAAAAAACAACGGGAAACTAACCAGTCTCCTGGGAAAAGGAAGCTAGAGAGCTTCCGTGCTGCAGCGATGAGAAAAATTCAAAGTGAAATTATCGGAACAGCCAGCGTGAAGAAGGCTTGTGGGCTGCGACAAGGGCAGTGGTCTGGAAACCACGTTAAAGGACATCCGCTGCCAAAGCGAAAGAGTTCAAATTGCCGGTAGTCACAAGGACCAAAAAAAGAAAATATAAAAAGAAAATGCTAACACATACTAACGTCGAAGAGAGAAGGGAAAGCGATGGCCAAAGAAATGGCGACAGGAAATGACCAAAGCCACGAATGGCCGGTGATTGAATTGAACTTTTCGTTACTTTATTTTACTTGAATTTTTTATTTAAGTTGGAGTTGGAAACTTAAATATAATTTATTGGTATAAAAAGCATTAATATTGAAATCCATGAAACTGTAACTTAACTAAATAGTTAAGAGCCAGCTTAAGAATAAAATTAAAGCTGAAAGTAATAATAAAATAAGGAATAGATTTTATGATTTCGAAAAGGATCTTTGTAGTTTTTAATTAAAATGATCGTAGAGAATCTTCTCCTGCTCCTTTGTACCAAGAGATCCCCAGTCTTTTAGAATAAAAGTTCACACAGTATTTTTGATAATTTTTTCTGTCAGTTATAATATGTATTTCTTGTCTATCAGTCTTTTCATAAGGTGATCTTTAAAGCACTCATACCTTGTAGTAGTATCTCCTACCATTCGAGACCTCCTCCAGACAGTGTAAACTGGAACTAATCGCTTAGTTAGCAATGCAATCCTGCAGCTTGCATTTATCCCATTCTTTGGATTTGAACTCAAAGGGATTTCTGCAGGCGCCCAATGCGGCTATGGCTGCTTAAAGTGTGGATCACGCAAAACCAACGACCGACGCATAAAAAAGTTAAATGAGACTGCCACAGGAATGGAGAGGAAGTTGGCGAGCTTAGGAGTTGAGGAACCATTGGTGGGTGGGTGCCGGCAACAAAAGAAGTAGCCACATCAGCAGCAGCAGCAGCGTCCACGGCCACCTCATCCACCGAATGCCACCAACTCACCATTTAATGCCCCGCAGGTCCTTTCTCGGCCTCGGTCAATTGGGTAGCCACTCCAAAACACGGTAAAAAATGAGGCGTTTATCTAATAAGGTTTTATAAAGAATCTTATCAGCTGCCAACAAGATTCAAGAATAGTATTTTTAGATTTTTAGAATTTAAAAAAAGGATTTCTGATCATTACTGATCGAAGATTTTATTATACAATTCGTTTAATATAGTTCTTAATATTAACCTTTATTATTAATCACTTTTTGATCACAATACATCTTAAAAAATAATTTATGTGCATCTAGTGCCCCTGTTTTTGCATCTAGTACCCCCTTTTTTTAGAAAATTGCGCATACGCGACGTCGTCACCCATCAGCTTCTCATCCTCGTCGGAAAGGAAAAGCCTGCGTCGGAGGAGCTTCCTCTGCTGTTTTATTTTTCCCCGACTTTGGGGAAAGCCTGCAAACGTGAGCCAGCTAACAAAAAGAGTTTCTAATGATTTTTGCGCCGTGTTTGTTGTTTTCCTCTTAGTTGTTGTTGTTTGTTTTATTGTTGTTTTGTGCCTGGAGAGGACACGGAAATGAAAATCGAAAGAATTGTTGACCAGGCCCGTAGCCGAGGCCTCTAAGTCTCCACCTCGTTCTTCTCTTTTGGCGCCCATGCGAATGCAAATAAATTCAATCGATAGCCGGTCCAAGTTGGCAATGCCAGTTGCCAGTTGCCGCAAAGGGGCAAGAGGTAGGAGTTAGGAGGCAGGAGGCAGAAGGCAGGTGGAGATCTGCCCCAGCCTTTGGGCCATGCATGCGTCTGCTGCATTGTTTGGTTTATTGCGGGGCTTGGAGGTCGTGGTGGTGGTGGTGGAGATCTAGGTGGGTGGGTGGAGCTGTGGGTGGGTGCAGTGCCTCCTCGAAGTTGCCGTTCGCGAATCCTATTATTTAGAAAAGCAGAACACATACCCACCGAACCGTCCAGTTCAGTTCTAAGCTGCGAAATGAAAATCCCCTGTGAAAGGGGGTAAATGGGAGTTAGGGGGAAATGGGTCGGAGGAAATGGGAAAAAGAGGGAGACACATGCTCAAGCCCAAAACCAACACAGAAGAGCCGCAGCCTCTGTCTGTTTCTCGTTCTCGAATTTTCCGTGCGATTTGCAAGCGCAACATTTCCACCAAAAACCCAAAGACAAACAAACATGGTTCACTTGGAGAAAAAAAGGAGTTGCACTCCAATATTTTGGAAGACAATTCTTTCAGTGTTTTACCTTTCCAATTTTTAAAAAATTATTCCCTTTAATTTTTCTCCAATAAATGGCATTGCATTCTTAAAAGCTGGTAAGTTAGGTAGATCCAGTTTTCAAGAAAATCTATACAATATATCTTGAGATTAAATATCTTATGTCTCGATCAGCAATATAACTTGGTGATAAGACTCGAATCCTTCCACTTTCCTATCTGTTCCCCTATCAGAATTTTCAGTTAAAATTTTCCCCGCATATATCGAGAAATCGAGCACTGAGATCCCCACCAGGCTCAGAATGAGGAAAGGGGCGCTCCTCAAGCGGAAACGCAATTTCCAGGCCTCCAAAGACAACAAACAAAAATTTTGTTTGAGCCAAAGAACATTCGGGCCTGTTTTCCGTACCACAAGCAAAACAGGTAAATGAGAAGCAAAGGGTCATCGGGTGCAGTTAATGGAATGGTGGAGCTCTCCAGGAGCATAGGACTGGTAAGAATTCACCTGCCTTTTTGGTTTTCGTTGTTTGATTATGCGTTGGCTTTCCTCATTTGGCCAATGGCCAGTTTATCACCAGCATACTGTTGGCCAACTGTTTTGCATTTTTACTTTAACCGGCCAACAATGGTCTTGGCCATTTTCAAGTTAACTCGACTGCAGGATAAATACGAAATGACCGCAAATCGTCTTCAACGATTTCTCATTTAAAACGCACTTAGCACACACTCTTGGCCAATAAAAATATGGGGGAATGGTATGAAAATGTTGGTCCAAAGTACCGGGAAACAACAAGTGGTTGGCTTATTGTTACTTTGGTTCACACCGCTATTTAAATCATAATCCGTTTGTTCCAACACAAATAAGTCTCAGAGCTCGGAGCTTATCTCTTCGGAGGTGTGGAGAAAAATCAAGTGTAGGTCTGCTTTCTATTTTATAAAAGAATTGTAAATATTCTTCTAGGGAAATTATTTAAATAATATTATATAAAAGTTAGGCTTCCTTAAAAGGAGAACTAATATATATTTTAAATATGTTCCATCTCTTTATAATAAAGGGACCAACGAGTTAATCCTAATCCAGAATGAATCATTTTTATATCACTTAATGAACTTTACCTTTGGAAAGAGTATAAAAAAAATGACAACCACAAAGCCAGCACATTTTTCTGCTCCGTTAGCTGGTCCTTTTTTTCGCTGCCAGCCACTCATCCTGAAAAGCACAAACACAGGATCTAAAAGGCTACCCAAGCCTGTCAGCCTGTCGCCCAGACATCCCCGACCAGACTCCGAGTCAGGCGTCATTGTTAAATATATATATAGAAAAAGATTTCCTGTTTTTTTGTTCATCCTCCACTGGCTCAGCCTCTCCTCTGCCGTTACTGCCATTGTCCTTAGAATGAACTCCTTGCAAAATATATCCACACACACGCAGTCGAGCACAGACAAAAATGTATAAATTGTATGCGTGAAAATATAAAAAAGTCGACGCTGTCGTTTGTCGAGGTTGCAGAGTTGAGTGGCTCCGCGGGTGCCCCTTGGGTCTTTGGATCTCCGGGTCTCTGAATCTGTGGCACGCGCCACGCCTTTTCGGTTGCCAATGTGGCAAGAGAAGCAGATGTTCCACTGGAAATTATTATTTGAAAAAAATATTTTAGAAGAAATTTCTGGGCATAGAAATTCGTGCCTCATGTGAATCCTGATAGCTTTCTTCTAGGCTAGACCTAATTTTATGGATCTCCAATTTCTCTCAGTACCTAGCAATTCCTTTGGAGTTGGCTTTGGCTTTGGCACTGGCTTTTGGGAGTGGAGAGCCGCAGGAATCCAGTGGTGGCATCTCGCGCTTAAGTGTTATTTGTCTACGCTTACGTGGGGCAACCCACACGGTTGCCAGAAAAGGCAGAGGGCATGAAGGGTGTGCTCAGTGGGGGCATTGCTGGGCGGTGGTATGTCCTGGGCGTGCTTGGGTAATTGTGCCGCTCATATGTGTGAATTAAATGTGCCGTAAAGGATCCCAATTTTCCGGTCACTTAACCGAAAACCAGCAATGTACCGCAAACAGAGAAAGGACATTTTCGAAAGTGTTTGTAAAGGTTTCCCTTAACTCACTCTCTCTCTCTTCGTGAGCCTCAGCATCTTTTGACCATTGTCCTTGCCACATAATTTACTTATCCACGGTCCGCTCACATGACAATTTAATTGCTGACATAATGTCAAACATGGGCGGCAGGACATCCGCTGGCAGGCCAGCCCTTGGGCAAATGTTATCCTTTGCGGTTAACACATTCGCTCTCAGTACCCAGTGCCCAGTACCCGGTACTCTGCGATGGCAAACAATGTTTTTAATATAAACAAAGTAAAACAAATTAGCGAGTAAAAAAATGTCCGGCGAGGACCAGCACAGGACACAGGAAAGGTCCGGCCACTGCCGGCCATTGAGGATGTGTGAAGTGGCTTTTATTTTATTACGTTATCCTTGCTTTACCGGACACATTATTATGCGGCGAGCATAAAAAGTTTACATATATTTATATTGAAATAACAAAAAAAGGAAAGGAGGACTTGATGCCCTGCCGGGGCGCGTGTGTGTATGTGTATCCTAGGTGTGTGCACAATTGTTTTGACTTAATTTGCATGCCCGTCCAAGGATCATCAGCGCTGGTGTTAAAGGACCCAGAGTGTGCGGCTAATTACCGACACACGGAGACCCAAAGAGCAAGGACTCTGACTCCGGCTGTGACTCGGACTCGGGCCAGGACTCTGACTTCAGGTCCTTGCTTTCGGGCAAACGCACATTAATGACAAGCGGCCAGGATAAGGGGAGGGCCAAAGGGTGAAACGGGAGCAACGAGAGGAAGCCGGGCCGGGCCAGGCCGGGCCGGGCCAATGATGTCGGTCTGTTGCCGCAGTTAATTAGGAAATTAAATTGACTAAAGTGCTTGAGCGTTTTGCCTGTTTGTCCTGTTAGCCCACACTCCTTGGAAAATAATTTAGCGCAAATAAGTTTAGCAAATGTCCGCTCTTCTCTGATTGATTTGTTTGTGAGTGTGTGGGTGTGTGTAGGAGTGGGTTGTGTGTTTGGGTGTGTGGATTCTAGGGAGGTAGGGAATCGAATTGAAAATGGAAATGGAAATGGCAACTGAAACAGAAACAAAAACAGGACATTGCACATACGCCGCGTGGGCACGCAAACAGTTTTCTTAGAGCTCTTTTATCCATCGCCCCCCTCTTTTCATTCGATGGCTTCCTCGTCCTAGGCATGGTCCTGGCTCGGCTGCTCTATGTATTTGGTAGGAGGTTCTTTTGCCTACTTTTAGGCGCCTGCCATTCATTTTCATTTACTACTGCTGCTGATGGTCGTCCTCCTTCGTCTCTGGCATATCCTCCTGCTTCTACTTCGCCTTATCGTTGGATTTTTTGGTATATAAAGCGCCAAACGGACGCACAGAAACGCACCAACGGCATTGGGAGGCGGAGCCAAATCGGGGAGAATTGAGAAATGGAGAAAGCCGAGTCCGGCATGAGGAGTGTGGAGAAAGGCCGCCAAAGAGGTCCTGAAAATGGCAGCCTCACCGCCAGCCTCTGCCTCTGCCTCAGACTGATGACCGGCCTGCTCCAAGACCCGACTTTTGGTGTAAGGATTCTCGGCCATTAATTATAATCGACATGCGAAGAATTACAGCATCTTCCACAGCCGAAGGATCAATCAAACTACAAATCACAAAGAGCTGAAAATAATATCCAAGCAACGGGCAAAAAAAACGGTCCCTTTCTGAAGGAAATTGTTCATCGCTGTGGGTCTTGAAGCTCTTTTGGTAAATGTTAACCCTTTGAATTATTTTTTGACAGACAACTGTTAGGGAGGGATGGGGGATTATATTTCCATCTGTGAGCCACAAATGCCAACAAAATGTCAAATAGAAAATGTTTTAGCGGAAATTTGATTTTAAAAAGCGTTTTGCCAGCAACTAAATGAGATTATGTGCTGCCAAAAGTGCAGGACACACACAGGACACTCAGCGATGGTCTCCACAGCTCCTCCACTCTGCTCTTTAGCGATTCTCCGTTCTGGCTCGGGGCAAGTGAGGCATTAAAAAATGCAAAATTATATATCAAAGCAGCCGAAGGACGATAGACGATGGACGCAGGTCGCAGGACGAAGGAAAACAGCGAACGGAGACCATACAAGCATCCTATAGCATCCTGCCCCAGTACGTTGCATGTCACATGAAATTATTATATCCCGCCACACATCCCTGCCAGGACATTGAAAATATTCCAACGTGATCCGGCTGGCAAGTGGCCTCTTGCCTTCCCGGCCAAAAAGGACATTTCAGGACACTCCGGAACAGGACAGCATCGAGCCTTGGCCCGTCCAACGAGCCATGCAAAATAAATAGCAAATGGCAACACGAAAAAATGCGAAATTTTGTTAGAAAATAGCAAAAAATTACATACATATTTGGTTTATGTGCAGTAACGACAAAAAACCGAAGCAGCAGAAGATGAAGGACATTTTTCGGGGGTGGGCTGAGGGGTGGGTGGTGAAAAGTGCAGGGCGTTTCTATTTTATTTTTTTTTCCCCATATTTGTTTTCTATTTTGTGTCACAAAGGACATGTGAGCTTATGGTAATGCACTTGCCAGGCCAATGGCGGGGAGAGGGACGACCCGGCGTATACTTGATTTTTCTCCATCAAATATGAATGGGCTTCGCGAGAACCCTTCAATCGATAGAAAGGATGCTGGCCCGGCTTAAAGTTGCTGTAAATTATAGCCCCCCATTGCTTTATTAGATTATCCACAGCAATTATATTGCGTCCTAATAAAAACATCCTAATAAATCATCCAGAAGCTAATGAGGGAAGGGCATCCCATCAGGTGGTGTATTTTCTCATCCTCCCTCAATCAGGACAGACAATACGCGTCCTTTAAGTTCATATTTCAAACCGAATGCTCAAACCAATCATTTATTTTTTTTGTAGTCTCCACCTGCCAGAAACCTATCCCCCATGTCTGCAGTTTTCAAGTGTTTTTTTATGTTTTTCCACCCTTCGAAACACTTATCGCATTCAACATCATTTGCATGCTGGACTGGCGTTGAAACAAATAAAATCAAGAAATAAATTAGAGAAATACAACAAAAACGAAGAAAATCCGGATACGGAAATGTTTGCCCGAAAAAACCGAACCACCAAAAACCCAAAAATCTATACATAACCATACACGTCCAACAAATATGGCCCGTAGTTGATTTTTTGCAATCTGCACTTTTCTGGTCCTTTGTCGAAAATGTTGCCACAGAATCCTCGTATTCGACTAGAACTCAAAAACGGTGAGTTGTGTGTTGAGGCGGACTTGTTGAGGAGAAGGAGAGGAGTTTGAGGATTGAGCTTCAGCTTTGGCCAAAGCCCGTGCTCCTGTCGTCTGTCTGGGATCTGAATTCTGGGATCTACAGCCTGCAAGCTGCCCGACTGCAGCCTGTCTGCCCGTCTGGACACGTAGACAAGGACCCCATCCGCCGAATTTCAAGGACACCCAACCATAACCCAAAACACCAGTACCAGTGCCAGTTCCATTTCCATGGCCGTGTCCATGTCGTAGTCGTCGTCACCTCGCGACGCATTCGTGGCACTCGCGTTTAATCAGCGATGTTTCGAGCAGGACTCTTGCACTCCTTTCTGAGCCATCGGGCTCTCCAACTCCTTTGGCTGGCTCCATCATCGTTTATTGTTAGTGGCTGGCCAAAAAATGCTCAGATGAAGCGGCTGGAGTGGCTGGATGCCACTTCTGCTCCTGCTCCGACTCCAGGTCCGACTCCTTCTGCTCTTGTTGTTGTTTAGATTTCTTTGTCCCCCGCTTGGTCGTTTCAATATTTGCATGTCCCATTCCACCGCGGATTGGGAATTATTTCCTGGTGCGGTTCCATCATATATCATGTCCAGGGAAAGCACCTGCCTGCACCCTATCCGCTCCTCGAGAATCTATTTTCTATTTTCCATTTTCCACTTTTTGCATTTTCATTATTTTCAATTTCCATTTTGTTCGCTCACCAATTTATTAAGCGATTTGGTTATTCCACACCATGTGCCCTTTCCCCTTTACACTTTCCCAATTTGCATTTAAGCTGCCGGTCATCTTAAAGGCAGCCGGCACACCCTTATCCTTCAATTATCCTTCGGATCGTATTTCACTCTGGGCCGGGCAACAAGTGGCACCAAGTGGCTCAGAGGCTGTGAAATCTCGGACTCAGAAGTGCAATTGCAGTGCTTGTGCCAGGACGAAGGATGCAGATGTACGAGGAGTCGGAAGGATGGGAAGGTGGGGAATAAGGAAGAGGGAAGGAGCAGCAAAGGATGTTAGAGGGTTCACAATTAACCGGCACACCAGCTCTGTGTGACTTTTGCTGCTTCCTTGAATGCCCCTGGCTTTTCAGACCCGGAGTGATTGGGGTGATGGTGGCCATTTTTCAGACTGGACACTTGAATGAACATTTGTGGTAGAGTCCTGGCCGTATCCTTTTGCCCCTTCAGACCCACCACAATACACATCAACACACACACAATTGTGTGTCAAGGTCGACCAATGGTCCTTGCTGTGTGGTGTTTCCTGCTCCAAGACGATGCCAAATGATGAGGACGATAACGTCTCCATTTGCTGCCAAGCCAAATGTGTTTGCCCGCCTCTGTTGTCCTGCCAGGCTCCTTTGTATCCTCTGAGTGTCTGACTGTGTGAGTCTGTGTGTGCACAAGAGGAAGTGTTTTGTGCTGTTGGGGAGACAAATCAGAGCTTCAACTGCTCCGGCTCCTGGTCCTGCTACTGCTACTCCTTCTCTTGCGTCCTGGATCCTTATGGTTGGCATTCTTGGGGAATACCTTTTGGCAGCTCAGACTTGTCTGCCTCCTGCCAACTTTTGTGTGTCTGCTTGCTGTTTTGTTATTTGTTTGTTTGTTTGTCGGCTTGGCTCGGCTTGGCTTGGCACTCATTTGAGTGCTTCAGAAATTTGTGTGAAAATTGTTTTCTTTCCGACCTCCCCCCGCACAAGACCTTTCAGTGTTTAAGATTCTGTGGCTTGTGCATTTTGTAAATAATCTTGTTTCACACTCGCCCCCTACCACCCAGTTGGACTTGCCTGTCGACAGGATCCAGTGGTCAGGACTAAAACGAACGGCTGTTGCATAATTTATGTGGGAAAGTCTCTCGGCCGGAGTCCGTCCTGCTTAAGAATTTTGCCAGGACACCTTCTGAGTGTGTGTCTGACTCCGGGCGGAACAAAGTCAATTATTGTTACAGGTTTTCGGGCAACAAATTAAATGGTTTTGTGGTCAAGTGCCAGAGTGTCTTGTTTTCGGGTGTTTGTTACTTCTGCAAGGTGAAGTTAATTCCCAAATTATTTAGCCAAAGTCAATATCCCATAGATTCTCATTCTCGTAGATTTCCATTTAATGGAACAAGTCAGTGGTTTTTGGCTTCTAATTTCTGGCAAAATGGACATGTTGATGATTTTCTTGGCCAATAATTATTATAATCATTATTTTGTATTCGTTTTATTATACAGTTGAGGTATAAAGTACTTATACAATTTCTTAAGTGTTCCTACGTCTTAAAGGAAATTGTTTCTTCATCAAAAATATAATCTAAAATACTGAATATATTTTAAGAAAAAGAATCCCTAATGGTTAAAGGAACCTTTTGAATAAATTTAAATTACAAATGCATTTTTCTTTATTTTCAAGAAATTTTTTAAAGAAAAGTTTGACTATTATTCAATATAGTTTAGTCCAGTAAAAATAGGGATAAAAGAATATTAATAGTTTAATATGGTTGAATAAAGTTTTAAAGTTAGCATAGTTAAAGACTGATGTTAAAAAAGACTTTTTTTATTCAAAAGATTATATAAAATTGTCTGAAAATAAAATTTCTTCTTGTATACGATTCATTTTCGATTAGTCGTTCGTACTTATTTTTTAGCCTTAGAAATCATTTTTTTTATTTTAACAAAATTGTATTTAAATTATAAGAAACGATTTTAATATTTTTCAAGTACTGGAAAACGACTGACAACCAAAAGCTTTTTCTCCTGAAAGCCAAGACTCGAACCTGCTAAACTTTGTATAAACTTTGTAAAATTATAACAGATTGCTAAGCTTACGAAGAACTGAATATATATTCTGATATATAAGATATATATTTTTAATATTTTTAAAATTAGAATTAAAAACAAATCTAAAAATAATTAAAAAACATATATTTTTCAGCTTCAAGTAATAAATTATAAGAGTTTAACGGTGTTAAGGTGGACCTGATACCTCCCTGATAAGACTGCACTATCTGGTCGATCGGCTGGGCACGGACCCGGTTCATGAAGCAAAAGCCAGACCCGTACTTTCGGGGTAATCACCCAGACCGTCGCTATTGCCGCCTACTCATCCTAACCAGAGTCCGAAGTTCCACCTCGAGCACCGATCATTACGTAGTTTCCAAGCGATTCAGAGTTATTTTGACGCCGCCTGCAGTAAAGTGATCCATAAAATTGATCGATAAGCCGAATGTCAGGCCTTATCAATACTCTCAATGTTCTACCAGAGAGCAAAACCAACTGCAGACACATAAAAAATATATATGGAAAATCTCCGATGAGCATTAGAATCGGACATGCTGGCTTATCCAGGAGGAGGACTTATCAGTTCCGTTCACTCGGTACTGGACGATCGTCCGGTCATTTCAGTTGGTTTCTAGCATCGGAACAGAGCAGTCGGATCGTGATTAGTACCGGGAATTATTGGGTACAGAAATACCCACGTGCCGAGCATAGAAACCGGCTGGACAAAAATATAAATACATCATCAGATCATCCAGCGTCAGCGTCAGCGTCAGCTTCAATTGGAATCAAATAAAATTCGTCGTGACTGATAAGGCAGAAGCTATTCCAGGCAATATAAAATATATGCAAACAAAATCTACAAAAATTCAATTCAAAATATACGTATAAGAACCCAATACTTCCAAGATGATATCACATACAGTGAGGTGCGTGTTTAGTTCTAAATATTACTTCTAAAGACATTAATTGAATTACATTTCCGTCAGGGTTTTCAAAATGATGTATATCGTGGCGGGGATTCTCATCAGCAATGCGGAGATATGTGACACGGTCGATCGCATCCAAATAGCGCCACGCGTCGACCTCAAGCCGGGCTTCGACCAGCGCTCCTCGGGCGGATCCAGAAGCAACAGCCCCGGCTTCCGGTCCCGCACCCACTCCCGCTCCAGTTCGGGCTTCGGTTCCGGATTGGAAGACGGATCGCCCAAGCCCATCAGACGCCGCAGGGTCAGTGTTTCGGGCATTGCCGGAGGAGTAGTCCGGGGAGTGACCAGCCAGGTGACCAAACGAATGGGTCGCCGCCTCGGTTGGCTCTCCGATCTGCGACTCATCCTCCAGCAGTGGAGAGCCCTGGCCCTCAGCTTCACCATCTGGACCATCCCGAACTTTTTCGTGGAGTGCCTCACCAGCTACATGACCAAGAAATTGCTCATCAACAGCGACTGTGATATGATCTACAAGTAGATTACACATATATACCAAGAATAATACTATAATTTAAGGGCAGCTACACCGAGAAGTTGCAAATTTATTGTTAGTTTAGTTTTAACATAGTTTTAAGATTTGAATAAACATCTAGACATAGACAAGAATGCGTGTGTTTTGCAAAGAGTTACCAGTATAATTCACTAAGAGGCCAAGATCTTTTTAAAATTCATAAATCAAGCTACTACTCTTTAAGCTTTAATTGCCAAATTATTAAAATTAGAAGCCTTCCGAAGCGAATTATACTGCTTTTTGGTCCCAAGTTTTGATTTGTATTTGTTTTCATTTCTAGTCCCCATCCGCCGTAGAGTTATCCGAGTTGTCCGGACTGCAGGGACTGCCTCCGCCTCCGGCAGCTCCTCCCCGGACATTTAGGCTATTGTGCAACATATTGGCAATACTGTCCACGTCCAAGTTCTCATCGGTTGCGGATATTTTCCGTAGAGCCGAGCAGACAATGCTGAGATCGCCTTTGAGTTCGCTGACCACGGCCGTGATTTTCTGGGCATTCGACAGGACTTCCACACTCATGGTATAAGGATTGTAACGAACTCCAAACGGACGCTGGATGCTCTCGGCAAAGGCCCTGAAATATTACTATTTTTTATATTTTTTCTTTAGTAGAAGTCTTAAGCCCACCTCATTTGCTCCTTGGCCTCTTCAAAGGAATCCGTGTAGTAGTAGGCGTTCTGGTACGAAGTGATTATGCATTCCTCCTGGCAAGTTACTTCCGGATCGAATTTCTTAATCTTCTGCTCCGCCGTAATGGCATGTTGTAATTCCGCCACAGAACTCAAAAGTCCGGCTCCGTAAACCTTGAAACTGCTGTCCGCCTGCTTGCATAACCCAAATTCCACAGTGAAGAAGTAGAGCTAAGAAGGGAAATGTTAAAGTTTACAACCCAAGAACCTTATTCTAAATTACCGTGGCCAACTTTTCAATATCCGCATCACTGGCTCCCAAAGAGGCCAAACCAATTTCTTGGGAAAACTGAGCAAAGCTCGAATTAGCCAACAAGGGCATGTGGCCCAAGAGTTCATGACAGCAATCCCTAAAAATATATAATTGTTCTAAAACCTTTTAAAACTCCTATTTGTACTTACGGTTCCGGGGTATAAAAGGGATCCGAGGAGTGCCTTATGTACTGAGTGCAGTGGAAAACCCTAAAGGCCAGTCCTGAAAGGAAGTCCCTTGGCGAAAGGTATCCTGCAACAGGTCGCAGCTGAAAGCCCGTCTTCCGCTTCAGATAAACACTGACATCCTGCAACTGGGGAACATTGTCTTCGCGATATCCGCAATACTTCTCCAGCTCTGGCCAGTTTTCCATGTACTCTGGCACAGCATGCAAGACATAAAGTCGATGAAGCTCCAACAGCACGGTGCCCCTTCAATTTTCACAAAAAGTTTCAAACCACACATGTGAATCGATATTCCTACAATCTGCATATAATTCAATAATAAACTTACCAAGTTTTCACCTCCTCGGGTGTGTACTGAACTCTTGGTATGGGATTGCCACTATAAGGGTTAAGGGGTTATGTAATTGGGTTTCTCAGGGTTATGTAAAAAAGTTTTCCCTTTTTCATACTCACTGCTTAAAGTTATTGGCAATGGCCGAGAACTGTTCACGGCGTTTCCTGTACACAGGATCCTTGAATCCCGGATGGTCTGCATCCAATTCTGAGCCGTACATCAAGACATTCTGTGCCTTGTCCAAATCGGAAATCTTACGCGGAAACCACACCATGTCGCCAAAATCTTAAGGAAAATAGCTTCCTTATCTTTTAACCCAGGAGAGTCCTTCATTTTTAAAACTCACCAAAACTAGAACAGGCCGAGAGTGAAGGAGCCCTGGCCAGTCCATGGGTGTTCACCGAAGTATAGTTCACGGAGGCCACCTCCCGATTGAGCATTTTAACCACCTGGTCGAGTCGTCGAGGATCGCACTCCACATCCACGAGGACATCCGCCTGATTGGTGGCCATTTCCAGCGGCGATAGCTCCAAGTGGAGCACATTGATGCCCAGCTCCTGGAAGACCTGCAGGGCCCGGGCCAGATTTCCCACCTGGTTGCGCAGGGTGAAGATGATGGAGATGCGTTCGCCAGGAGAGTGCTGTCGGGGCGGATCCTGGCCAGCACTGGGTCCGATGGACAGACGCGGTGGCTCCAATGGAGCGGATGAGTGCCTCGATAAGTTCGAGTGGGAGACTGGCGCCGATGATCCCGGAGCTGTATCCTTATTGAGCTGATGCAGGGGACTGCCCTGCTTGACGGACCACTCCTGCTCGCCACTGCGATAGAGCCAGAGGCCCAGCAGACTTTTTCCCGAAGCGCTCATCACTGCACTGCACTCTGTCACTGCACTCGGAGGTCCTGTTCTTCGCGGGCACACGCGTCGTATGCGCAACTCAGCGCCAACTGCAAGATCCTGCCGTGGCGACAGCCCCTTTTATAGCCAGCCCGCAGCACCCACACAGAGATACATATTCAATTGTATTTATTAAGTGTGCGTGGCGAGATAAATTCGTTCAAGGATATAAAAGCTACAAGTGAGTCTTTCGAATCGCTGGCCCCACCTTCCACTCTGATTGGCCAAATCATGCTGGAGTCAGGCGAAAACGTTAATGCATGACGTCATTGTCCCCTAACAAGAAGGTCCTTGGGTTCCATAACAAATCCTGGCAATGATAAGTCAAGTAGAGCATAGAGATTCATTGTTGGTCGCACAGATTGATTCACTTTCTAATCAGCAGCAACAACTTGAATGGGGTACAAAAAATAAGGGATATAAAATGGATGGGGGGTTCGGGTGGACAGACAGACTGACTTCTGTGCTTGACTTTCAAATTCTGGCGTTTAATTTATGCGGGCATCACAGTAACTAGTGTACCGTAAGCGAAACCTAGTGAACCCCTTTTGTAACTCCAGAAAAACTAGAAGGAAAATCGATAAGAAAAAGACTCGGCCCGACTCGGTCAAATAAATAGGTAGTTGGGAAGCTCGAACCGCCATTAAAGGAAAACCACTTGATGCTCCAGCAGCCACAGAGTCAATAGTAGATAAATGGCAATTTCTTTTGGCTTTTGTTTGCGCTTCGAGAAAAGCAAATAGCGTCGGGGGAGATACAAAGATAGAAAGAAGCCCGTGAGTAGGAAACCAGAGTCGCTGCAGCTACTTGACTATTAAAATATGCGAAAAATCGAAGGGGTATGGGGACTCACTAAACACATGCGTGGGCACGGTGTCCTGCCACATCCTTTTCCCCTCCGCCACACAACTCATCAGCTGTGGCGATAAACTTAATGGTGCTGGCTAACTGATTGACCGTCAAACGAGCCGGTAGACAGGCCACCCAGGGAGATACTTTCTATTTGGCCAAGAGCCTGCCCAGTTCCGCCTGATGGATTTATGGCGAGTGCTTCGAAGGAAACAGGGATTTCGCCACCAGCTCCCTTAAAGGAATGAATGCTTCCAGACGGAGGCGGAACGAAAAAGAGCCGAGGTCACGATGAATGGCAGTTGTTGATTCACTTGATTTTCGAGTAATTAAGTTAGGCCAACAAATTCGCCGGAGGAAGGGATGAAGTGTGAATCAGTTTAAATGAAAAGATTGCCAATGATGCTTCAGATGGGGTGACTATGTGCATATGTATTTGCAAATTAGATACAGTTCTTAAATTTGCCGCCATACTCGAATAACGATGATTTTGGTAGAGGCCCGTCAGGAAAAATTGGAAAATAATTTTAAAAATATTTTCGCATCAGCGTTTTGATGCAGATTAATTAAGAATCGATCTACGAACCGTTTAAGGTATTCCGCTCAAGAATCGGATCGGAACTGGCCAAGATACAGCCATTGGTGGGGGCCATAAAGTGGCTCCATGCATTTTTATAAATCTTCGAAGGGGACCATTTAGAAAATTTGATGAAAAATCGAAAAAATAATTTTTTCTCAGGTTTTGATGCAGATTGATGGAGAATCGATCTACGAATCGTTTAAGGTATTCCGCTCAAGAATCGGATGGAAATTGGCCAAGATATAGCCATCGCGGGGGGCCATAAAAGGGCTCCATGCATTTTTCAGGATCTTCGAAGGGGACAATCCAGAAAATTTGATGAAAAATCTAAAAAATAATTTGTTCTTAGATTTAGATACAGATTGATGGAGAATAGATCTACGAATCGTTTAAGGTATTCCGCTCAAGAATCGGATGGGAATTGGCCAAGATATAGCCATCGCGGGGGGCCATAAAAGGGCTCCATGCATTTTTCAGGATCTTCGAAGGGGACCATCCAGAAAATTTGATGAAAAATCTAAAAAATAATTTGTTCTTAGATTTAGATACAGATTGATGGAGAATCGATCTACGAATCGTTTAAGGTATTCCGCTCAAGAATCGGATGGGAATTGGCCAAGATATAGCCATCGCGGGGGGCCATAAAAGGGCTCCATGCATTTTTCTGGATCTTCGAAGGGGACCATCCAGAAAATTTGATGAAAAATCTAAAAAATAATTTGTTCTTAGATTTAGATGCAGATTGATGGAGAATCGATCTACGAATCGTTTAAGGTATTCCGCTCAAGAATCGGATGGAAATTGGCCAAGATATAGCCATCGCGGGGGGCCATAAAAGGGCTCCATGCATTTTTCAGGATCTTCGAAGGGGACCATCCAGAAAATTTGATGAAAAATCTAAAAAATAATTTGTTCTTAGATTTAGAGGCAGATTGATGGAGAATCGATCTACGAATCGTTTAAGGTATTCCGCTCAAGAATCGGATGGGAATTGGCCAAGATATAGCCATCGCGGGGGCCATAAAAGGGCTCCATGCATTTTTCAGGATCTTCGAAGGGGACCATCCAGAAAATTTGATGAAAAATCTAAAAAATAATTTGTTCTTAGATTTAGAGGCAGATTGATGGAGAATCGATCTACGAATCGTTTAAGGTATTCCGCTCAAGAATCGGATGGGAATTGGCCAAGATATAGCCATCGCGGGGGCCATAAAAGGGCTCCATGCATTTTTCAGGATCTTCGAAGGGGACCATCCAGAAAATTTGATGAAAAATCTAAAAAATAATTTGTTCTTAGATTTAGATACAGATTGATGGAGAATCGATCTACGAATCGTTTAAGGTATTCCGCTCAAGAATCGGATGGGAATTGGCCAAGATATAGCCATCGCGGGGGGCCATAAAAGGGCTCCATGCATTTTTCTGGATCTTCGAAGGGGACCATCCAGAATATTTGATGAAAAATCTAAAAAATAATTTGTTCTTAGATTTAGATGCAGATTGATGGAGAATCGATCTACGAATCGTTTAAGGTATTCCGCTCAAGAATCGGATGGAAATTGGCCGAGATATAGCCATCGCTGGGGGCCATAAAAGGGCTCCATGCATTTTTCAGGATCTTCGAAGGGGACCATCCAGAAAATTTGATGAAAAATCTAAAAAATAATTTGTTCTTAGATTTAGATACAGATTGATGGAGAATCGATCTACGAATCGTTTAAGGTATTCCGCTCAAGAATCGGATGGGAATTGGCCAAGATATAGCCATCGCGGGGGCCATAAAAGGGCTCCATGCATTTTTCAGGATCTTCGAAGGGGACCATCCAGAAAATTTGATGAAAAATCTAAAAAATAATTTGTTCTTAGATTTAGAGGCAGATTGATGGAGAATCGATCTACGAATCGTTTAAGGTATTCCGCTCAAGAATCGGATGGAAATTGGCCAAGATATAGCCATCGCGGGGGGCCATAAAAGGGCTCCATGCATTTTTCTGGATATTCGAAGGGGACCATCCAGAAAATTTGATGAAAAATCTAAAAAATAATTTGTTCTTAGATTTAGATGCAAATTGATGGAGAATCGATCTACAAATCGTTTAAGGTATACCGCTCAAGAATCGGATGGGAATTGGCCAAGATATAGCCATCGCGGGGGCCATAAAAGGGCTCCATGCATTTTTAAGGATCTTCAAAGGGGACCATCCAGAAAATTTGATGAAAAATCTAAAAAATAATTTTTTCCTAGATTTAGATGCAGATTGATGGAGAATCGATCTACGAATCGTTTAAGGTATTCCGCTCAAGAATCGGATGGAAATTGGCCGAGATATAGCCATCGCTGGGGGCCATAAAAGGGCTCCATGCATTTTTCAGGATCTTCGAAGGGGACCATCCAGAAAATTTGATGAAAAATCTAAAAAATAATTTGTTCTTAGATTTAGATACAGATTGATGGAGAATCGATCTACGAATCGTTTAAGGTATTCCGCTCAAGAATCGGATGGGAATTGGCCAAGATATAGCCATCGCGGGGGCCATAAAAGGGCTCCATGCATTTTTCAGGATCTTCGAAGGGGACCATCCAGAAAATTTGATGAAAAATCTAAAAAATAATTTGTTCTTAGATTTAGAGGCAGATTGATGGAGAATCGATCTACGAATCGTTTAAGGTATTCCGCTCAAGAATCGGATGGAAATTGGCCAAGATATAGCCATCGCGGGGGGCCATAAAAGGGCTCCATGCATTTTTCTGGATATTCGAAGGGGACCATCCAGAAAATTTGATGAAAAATCTAAAAAATAATTTGTTCTTAGATTTAGATGCAGATTGATGGAGAATCGATCTACGAATCGTTTAAGGTATTCCGCTCAAGAATCGGATGGAAATTGGCCAAGATATAGCCATCGCGGGGGGCCATAAAAGGGCTCCATGCATTTTTCTGGATATTCGAAGGGGACCATCCAGAAAATTTGATGAAAAATCTAAAAAATAATTTTTTCCTAGATTTAGATGCAGATTGATGGAGAATCGATCTACGAATCGTTTAAGGTATTCCGCTCAAGAATCGGATGGAAATTGGCCGAGATATAGCCATCGCTGGGGGCCATAAAGTGGCTCCATGCATTTATCTGGATCTTCGAAGGGGATCATTCAGAAAATTTTCCAGACCAGAAGCCATTAAATGCCTCCATACCTTTTTATGGATCTTTGAAGGGGGCCCTCCTGAAAATTTTATAAAAAAATACAAAAATAATAAGGATCAGATTTAAGCCTCGACCAAGCGCGGTGCACAATTTACAATAGAATAGTTTTTCAATAGAAAATATTATATCTTCGTTTTAATATTAATGAATACAGAAGCCAATATTATCTTTTTATGCACATATGCGTCAATTTAAGAAAACAATGTCAGAATCTATTTGAAACAGTCGTCGATTGGTGGCAGATATCCGCTGCAGAAACGCCAAACGGACCAGGCTGACCATCCCTGGGCTCCCATAACTGCCTGAGCACATCTCACGGAGTTGGAAATATCATCGGTTAGCAAATCGTTACAGTTTATGCGGCAACCATTGTAGGAGAATTTTCCGCTGGCCGGCTGGCACCAGTAGCGATCATTGATTTGGAAGAGTCCGTAGTCGTTGGATCCATCCGGATTCGTGGGTCCCACCACTCCAGTGCGGTAGGAGCTCTCATGCTCGGCGATACACGCCCACCTGGCCAGCTCGCCGCGGGGTACACCCCGTTTGGCCATCTCTCGGGCCAAGGAGCATCGGTCCATGGTGCGGGCCAGGATAACCGGGGCTGCCAGAGCCAGAACACATATTAGTAAGACTGCCTTCATTGCGATACGCACGGGTGGATTGACTTTGTATAACAATTTAATGAAGACTGATTTCTCGGGGTTTTTATAGCGAGAAGATGAATCAACTGTGAGTATTTTCATGGGGCTTTGCCCACCCGATAAGAACTAACCACATATTTAATTTCTTAATAAGGCTTTGATTTTACTGAGGAATTCCAACAAAGGGTTATTATCAAGTATTTGCAAGCATCTATCTCTATCCATCTATTTATAGTATTAATCATATCACTTAATCTAGAGGTCGAAAGGTGCACTCAGAAAAAAAACCAAGAATTTCGTACTTAAACCAAGTACTTCTTTAAGTCTTAATTTAAGTACGATTTTTTTCCCTGAAGGTCGATTTTGAGGTCGAAAATTCTTGATTTAAGCGTGAAAAATTCTTCTCGTTAAAAAGAAAAATAGCTAAAAAAATAAAAAAAAATTTTTTATTAATATCTCTTAGTTTAATATATTTTTATTTGATTATTTAATTTTGAACTTTTGTTTTTTTTTTATTTAACTGATTTTTAATGAATGTGCTAGGATTCGAACCCGGGTCTATTAATACGACGTTTTAATATTCAGCTATTTTTTAAATCGTTATATCACTGCACAAATTACCCCTAGTGTTTAACAAATTAGTAAAAGTAGTGGAATTATCGAGCTCGGCTCGAACCTGGTACCCTTCACACATCAGCCGAGAACTCTACCTTTGGGCTATCCCTGACAATGTTTCGCGAGGTTAGCTAATAATAAATAGCTGAGTTATATTTTCCCCTCCGCCTGTTTGGCAACAAAATGTTATTGATAACCCATTTGTTCTAATTTCAATTCCGAATTCCGGTATTGATTCAACAGCACCTGAGTCTTGTTTTAAGAATTTTGTGTTTTCAACCCGTTTATTAGAACCCGTTTTTCTATCAGTGTAGGATTTGTTTTAAATTATTTATCTTTGATCCACCTTAAAGTCACCCTTGGGCCCCTGAACCGCTCCTGTCTTTTGGTGAGCAAAGCGCAACAGCATTGCAATTCGGAAGCCACCCCTTGCGGCCATCAGGAGCGGAAGTGAGTCACTGCGCAGGCGCCTTTCCTGTCAACCCCCAAGAGAGCGATTTGAAATTGTGATGCCGCTGGCCCCACACCCTCTGCCCTGCTAACGGTAAACAAAAACAAGTTGGAGAGCCGAGAGACAGTGGCAGAGAGAGAGCTTACAGCCTGACAGCTGAAAGTCCCAAAAATTTCCCTGGCTCGATGTCAGTCTTGTGCCACCACTTACATCTGGAATTCAGACGGGGGCTCAAGTACGCCAGCTACGTCAAGGAAATTATTGATTTTCGCATGTGAAGTGAAAAAAAACTGACTCGATTCTATGTGCGCTGGCAAAAATTCAATAATTTAATAAATCAGAGGCATAAATACTTAGAAAAAGGACAACCAGCTATCCTGTAAGTGGGGGCGTGGCAGCTGGCCAGGTCCTGGGATGGCTGACAGTGAATTCGAGGAGTTCCGTAGACCCATTTTTGAGCCCCATACGATTGCCACATTTGGAGCTGGAGTGGCCAATAAGAAAAACAATCCCCATGCATTTTACTCGTAAGTTCAAAGTTTGAATATTAAAATTAATGGAAAAGGGGAAAAGGATGTGCACTTCTATTGAAAGTGAAGCGCACTGAAGTGCGACGAGAGTTGAAAAGCTGCACGTGTCCCCGAGAGCACCCCGTTGACATTTACGCACAGCCTTGCAAAATCATACGAGTCTAAAGAGACAAATTCCATTGAAATTTCATCCGAATTCCGATTAACTCAAAAATATATTCTTTTTCAGTCTGATTCCCAACGATGACCTGGAGGACTCCCACTCCTCGAAGAGCGATGGCGATGGCTCCGATCAGGAGGACGGCATCGGCCTGGCCGGCAGGGAGGCCAAGATGCACCAAGTCGAGGACGATGAGCTGGGCGATGGTTTGAAGGTCACCTTATCGTCGGACGGCTCCCTGGACACCAATGACTCCTTCAACTCACACCGACACCACCCGCTGAACCACCAGGATGCAATTGGTGGCTTCATGGGGCTCAACAGCATGGACACCAGTGGCTTGGGCGGTGGTGGGGGTGGTTGTAACTCGGCTCCAGTGACCATTGGTGCCAGCACGGATTTGTTGACTCCAAACGCTGCAGCCACAAGGCGGCGTCGCAAGTTACCAGAAATACCAAAAAACAAAAAATGTAAGTGGAAGTTAAGAAATTGTATTAGTTTCGTTTTTAGAAGCCCTCATTATCCTGCATGCTTGTTTTGAACAAAAGATTTTATCCTGGTTCCTTTGAGTAAGGACTGCTTAAAACCTTTTAAAACATTATCCTTCGTAGTTTCGGTCTAACCCACTCATGGCTCTTTGCAGCTTCCATTCTGCATCTTCTAGGTGGCCCCACCTTTGGTTCTCTGGCAGATGAGTTCCGCAACGGCGGAGGAATAGTTCCGGGAAATGGCCGGAACAGTCAGCAGCGCTCTTTCTTGTCCCTTAAATGCGGCTACTTGATGGACGAGGACTCCAGTCCGGATTCGGAGCGACTGCAGAGCCTCGGAGATGTGGATAGTGGACACAGCACGGCCCATTCGCCGAACGATTTCAAGAGCATGTCGCCCCAGATCACTTCGCCCGTCTCCCAGTCCCCCTTTCCGCCTCCGTTCGGGGGCGTGCCCTTCGGCCAGCTGGAGATGCTGGAGGCCACACATCGCGGCCTGCACAAGTTCGTGCCACGGCACCATGACGAGATCGAGCTGGAGATCGGCGACGCCATCTACGTGCAGAAGGAGGCCGAGGACCTGTGGTGCGAGGGAGTGAACCTCCGCACCGGGCGGCAGGGCATCTTCCCCTCGGCCTACGCCGTCGATCTGGACTACAACGAGTTCGATCCCACGGTGCAGCTGGTGAAGAAGGAGCGCTACCTACTGGGCTACCTCGGTTCCGTGGAGACCCTGGCGCACAAGGGCACGGGTGTGGTGTGCCAGGCGGTGCGCAAAATCGTGGGCGAGTACGGAAACTCTCCAACTGGACAGACCTGCATCCTGGAGGTCTCGGACCAGGGACTGCGCATGGTGGATCGATCAGGACCGAATGTAATTTCTATGCAGGGTCGATGCAAACACCAAGCTTATAATATTTTCTCTCCACAGCAAAACAAAAAGGAAAAGAAACCTTGCATCGATTACTTCTACTCTCTGAAGAACGTGTCCTTCTGTGCATTCCACCCTCGAGATCATCGCTTCATTGGCTTCATAACCAAACACCCGACAGTTCAGCGGTTCGCCTGTCACGTATTCAAGGGCTCAGAGTCCACCAGACCTGTGGCCGAGGCAGTTGGGTAAGTCTTCAAGGACCCTAAACTTAAAATGAAAACCAATTTAATAAAATATCCTATTGCAGTCGCGCTTTCCAACGTTTCTATCAGAAATTCATTGAAACCGCTTATCCCATCGAGGACATCTACATCGAGTAAGGTTGCAATGCGGGTTTGTGCTTCTAAATGATGAATTCATTAAACAATATAATATATATTTTTTGTGCGGTTATTACGAATAAAAAACAAAGAAATCTCAAGTAAAATTTGCTCTTCTTCAAAGAGAATCTTAAAAAAACAAATTCAATAAGCTCGCAATAGAAACCCTAGCTATAAAGACCACATTACTCGTAACTTATTATAATTTCTCCGTTCCTACGAAATGTGCAAGATCTTAGACATGTAAATAGTTAATTTTGGTTCAAAACTCTCCCCTAGACACACGCTTCAAGCAATCAGCAATATTTTTCCCAGATAGGAACACACACACACTTTACACTCAACAAAAAATAGCTTAAATTAATGCACAACCAATAAACCACACTGATAAGCCTCAAATTTGTAACCATAGATCAGTTGGTTAGAAAGTCTTTTTGTAAAACCCAACCTTATAGCCAATAATTTAAATATATTTCAGTTTTGAAATTCGTAAACCATGGCAAGGCACAAATAGAGTGAGGCCAAAGTAATTTAGACATTTTCGTGAATCTTAACTTTAGTTATGTCAAGTCTTTTAGTTTCCAGACTCAGCAATTGAATAATAAAGCACACCAGCAGCTACATTTTCAAGTATACCCTTTAAATGCCCAGTTCTAAGATGTAAACCCCTTAAAGTTGTATACACGCAGACGAATATATACTGTATATGTATACAAAAGAAATATATATATAATGCAAAACAAAATAGACCTGTTGAGTTATTACTTAATAAAAGTAGTATTATTTAAGTTGATTAATCGTTACTTCATAAGCTGGAAGCTAATCTATCCCCATCTTACCAATGGCTCCCAAACTGTAAGTATCATCCTAAAATTATGCAATAAACTAAGTAAACTTTTAAAAGAAAAATTAAAGATTAAATCTTTAAACAATTTAAAAAGCCTTAAGAGATAAAGTTTTAATATTTTAAGGACATTATTTAATTATTTGTTAGTTTCAGTAATTATTAGTTTTTCAATCCTATAAGTTCCTAAAGCTGTGGGTCATCTTTTTATTAGTAACTCAACATTTAAATAATTTTTAATTTAAAAATATCAATATATTATTAATTTAAGTTGTTTTATAATAACAGATTAATACAAATAAAAATATGTAAATGTAAAAAAAAAAAAATTGTAAAATTAGGTTCAATTAATTACCTCAATCCATTTCCTATCAAAAATATTCCGTAATTTCTTAATATTTCTTTGAACAGTAAGCCGACTATCTTCCGTTCTAAATATGAACGAAAAAACGATCTCACATTTATGGAAACGCCTAATACCTGAAGCTCTAAATTGGAACGCTATTATAATGGCGATACATCAACCGGCCTCGGGGCATCAATCATTATGCAATTTTTAACAAAAAACCCCACCCCACCAGCCACAAGCACAGCAGCACCAGCAGCCGCCCAGCCGCACTTACTTTCTTCGGAGGTGGTTCATTGAACGGGTTGGTGTAGGCCTTGGTCCGAAAATTGCCTTTGGGCGGGAACAGGAGCACTAACTTAATTCGTGTTACTCCTAATGGAAATGGAGACCAGATGTGCGGTAGCCTTGGCAGCGACTTTGCCATAGCCAGAGCTATTGTGGACATGGTGGTTTGGCGGAACAGGTTTGCCGGTTTGGGAAAATCGGTGCGGCGCTTGCTTTATGCACTTGACGGCCGGCACGGCACGGCCTCTTTTACGCTATCAACAAATGTGGCCAATTAGAGATTAAGCGACATTTTCAATTTAAAAACGCTTGTAAAGCAGAGCGACCAAAAAAGTTGCAAACTTGCTTTGTAATGCACTAGAAAAAAAATGTGACCCAAATTATGGATATTAATATGAGTTGAATATGTAGCTTTAATCTTGCACTTAATCTTTCAACTAGATGGTATGATGCTCTGATTATATTTTACTCTGTATTATGGATTACTTTTGTTTCCCAAGGAATATAGTTAGGAAAACCCTATTATCTTTTGCTTAGAATACTCGCATTATTTTGTAAAAATTCTCTCCAAGCCCCAGTTAAGAAATAGACTTGTCAAACACAATCTCGTATTCGACAAGAGTCTGAAGATACTTGGCAGAAGCTCCCCATTAATGGCTAGAATTAATATTTATCAAAATACGGCGATAGAGAGTTCCCCAAACAAGTTCGCTGGAAGACCATGTGAAAAGCCACTCCAACCAGCTAGTCAAGCCATCGGATGGCCAACTTCATTCAGTCTGCAACTCGCGTTTAAGCCAACCAGACGCGCTTGAATCTTGAGCCCGAAAAAAATCAGAGTCTTGGACTTGGCCAAGTATTCGTATTCGTTCGTATATATATGTACGGATTCCGAGTGAGATCGGTGGAAGTGGAGTGAAGTGTGAGGAGTGGTGTAACATCGGATGGAAGTGAAGTCAATCAAAGCGAGGCAGCTAATAAAAAGTGCTAATGGTGTGTTTAAAATATGAATAAACCGACTCTGGCTGAGCCACAAAAACGGCCCCAACCACAACGGTAACAATAACAAAAAGAGATTTTCTTTTTCGTGGGACGAGAAGAAATCGCATTTGCATTTCACCGCGTAGCTTGTCTGCCCGCCTCTCGACTGACTGGAAGATTAAATTGGATCAATCGATGGGCGCTTTGTGCTATTCAGTTCTATTTCCAGTGCCACTTTCTGAGCTCCACTAGAGAAGGTTATACCCAGAATCTCGAATAATAAACATCCAAATGCAAATATTGGAGACCCGTTAAAAGACAATAGCCGTAGCCGCGATTTGGGATAGTCTTCATCGGAGTGGGTAAGTCTTACGATCTATCATGATCGATGCGCCTATCATATTGTGTGATTTGTAACTGTCACAATATTCATAAAGCGGGCTTTTGAGTATTTATTTCTCTACATTATTTATAGATTGCTATTGCTTTAGTATACGAAACGTTTTAATGGCTGACTTCGCTGAGATTGCAGTCGCAGTGGTGGGGCTCTGCATGAATCAAAGTTATTAAATAATTAATGGCCAGCGGTGCAAAAAGAAAAACACAGATTGCTGCATGTTCGGGGCATTATTTACGGCCTGCTTAGCTTTTCTGCCGTATCGTGTCTCTCATTAAAAAACCATGAAACCGAAGATCGGGATTCCAGCACCAGAACTCCACATGGCCACTTCTCTACCGAAAGAATCCAGATCATTTAGCCATCGATTTGCATGGCGAAGAAAGCTGCGGCTCCAATTTTTGGCAATTACATAAAGTCTATAGCCCGGGGCTCTACACTATAAGCTCCAACCGTAAATGATGTGATGCCAAAAAGGTAATCATCGTTGCCAGTCCGACAGAAACCGAAAACATTTTCTGAGAAGACATTTATTTTAGGCTCGCTTGTTAATAGGTCTTGATGGATTCGGCAGGTGCGGAGACATCAGCTGATCCGTTAGCCCGGGCCTGTCCACCCGAACCACCCGCTCCGCCACGTTCAGATACGCCTCGTACTCCACGATCTCCGGCGTGGTGTCGTAATGGTAGTGTCCACCCCAGTTGCTGAAGGAGAAGGAGTGGAAGTGCTGCAGCCGCAAGTCCAGACCCAGATCCTTTGTCACCAAGGTGCCCAGAGCATTTAGTTGGGCGGGCATCTCGTAGAACTTGAGCCACTGCTGGATCTGCTCGGTGGTGTAGATGGGCGTCGTGCTAAAGTCCCGCATCACATGCTGGTGGACCTTTCCCTTCTTTATGAGGAAAATACCGCCCAAGCCCACGGGCTTGTCCTGGTAGTGCTGCTCCAGACCCTTGCGGATGCACTCGATGAAGTCCTGCTCCCCGGTGCGCTGCTTGGCGGTGATCTTGAGCACCTCACCGGGCTGACCCTGGCTCAGGAAGAGGTTTAGGATTAGAGCACAGCGTGGCTCGGAGTCAGCAATCTTCTCCAGAACACACTCCTCCTGATCCCCCCTGACAGTGGCTGTGTAGCTGCCATTTGTCAGCTTGTCTTCTTCGCTCACGGCCAGGTTGAAGATGCCCTCGCAGTTGGAGCCACGAATGGGCCAAGGACCTGCTCCTGCTCCTACAGCAAAGATCTTTCCTGGCCCCTGAATCTTCCGGGTGATCTCCTTGAGGTTATAGAGCTTGTCCCGTTGCACCAGAGGTCGCAAATAGGGAGGACCTCCGGCTTCCAAGAGAGTTGCCTTACCGCCCAAGCCACTCTCCACCAGGCCGAACTGCGATCCTTTTAGATCCGGACAGGGGACCACACTGACATCCGCATTGGCGAAATTACTTTCCAGAGCACCCTGTATGACTGAAGAGAACAAAAAAGAGCTTTATCACTTACCCCTGCTAACAGAAAGCTCTGAAAACAGCCCTCTTTGGCTCACCACTTTGAAGCTCCTGGAGGGGCGGAACATAAAGAGGCTTCTCCTCGAACTTCAGCTGATCCGTTTGAAGGTGACTCTGGCTCATGTTATCTTCGGCACTATTTCGATATGGTTACCAGGGACTTGCCTCGCTGGAGGCACAAATGCGACTAACCGGGAGGCCATCGTGTGCCAAATATTTCAACTATCCGGACGGCCTGTCATTCTGGTGATAAGTTTACGGTGATACAGGGTCTCCACTGATATGGAAATGTAGTCTTTGGTTTTGGTAACATGCCAAGTATTTGTGTCACACTTTCACGGGCCTATCGACTCTTAGAACCCTCTCCGCCACGTTCAGATATGCCTCGTATTCCACACTGTCTGGGGTAGTATCGTAATGGTAGTGACCTCCCCAGTTGGAAAAGGAGAAGGAATGGAAGTGTTCCAAGCGCAAGTCTAGATCGAGATCCTTGGTGACCAAAGTTCCTAGACAATTCAACTGAGCCGGCATCTCGTAGAACTTGAGCCATTTGTTAACGTCCTCCTCGGATTCAAGTGGGGTTTTGCTAAAGTCCCGCATTACATGCTGGTGGACACAGCCTCTTTTGATAACGAAGATCCCTCCCAGACCCACTACTCTATCGCAATAATGCTCCAGCAGACCCTTCCGAATGCAATCCACAAAGTTTTTCTCGCAGATCCGCTGCTTGACAAGAATTCCTATGACTTCGCCGGGTAGTCCTTGACTGAGAAATAGATTCAGGAGCAAGGCACATCGAGGCTCTGTATCTGGGAGCTTTTCCTGGACACATTCCTCACTTTCGCCTCTAACTGTTGCCGTGTAACTTCCATTGGTCAGCTGGTCGTCCTTGTCCACCGACAAGTTGAAGATTCCTTCACAGTTGGAGTTTCGAATGGGCCAGGGACCGGCACCTGCTCCCACTGCAAAGATCCTTCCGGGTCCTTGAACTCTCCTGATGATCTCAGGAATGTTGTACAGCTTGTCCCTTTGAACCAGAGGGCGTAAGTAGCTGGGACTACCCACCTCCAGGAGGGTGCCATTTCCGCACAATCCACTCTCCACCAAACAGAATGGCTTGGCCTTCAAATCAGGACAAGGACACACTTTAACTTTTACAGTCTTGAAATTTTCACACAAAGCACCCTGTAGCACTGAAGATCAGAGAAACAATTGTTTGAGAAACAAAGCCACCAGCAACACTTTAATCAGCACTTCAAGAAGGCTTGCTCACCTTTTTGAATCTCCGAGAGGGGCGGAACATGAAGGGGCTTCTCCTCGATTAGAAGCTGATCCGTTTGAAGGTGACTCTGGCAAGTTTTCCGAACCGATCCGATTTTATTAAAATGTATAGACGACTGTATAAAATAGAAGAGTCTACTAAAAAGTAGACAAGCCCCTGCCATTATGAAATTTCATAACCCCCTGCCAAAAAGAATCTTTTTAAATTTTTTTCTAGTTTATTTTTAAGTTTAAGGTACTATTATTTATAATAGGGCTGAGGCAATGGAAATGTCGGCTACAACTAGATGGGAGAGATTAGATATCAGTCCCGTCCCACTTTGTGAGTGGAAACGGGCTTATCAACGCGCACCACCCGCTCGGCCACATTCAGATACGCCTCGTACTCCACGATGTCCGGGGTGGTGTCGTAATGGTAGTGACCTCCCCAGTTGGTGAAGGAGAAGGAGTGGAAGTGCTGCAGGCGAAGGTCAAGGTCGTGCTCCTTAGTCACCAGAGTGCCGACGGCGTTCAGCTGGGCGGGCATCTCGTAGAACTTGAGCCACTCGTTCACCTCCTCGTCGGAGTTGATGGGCGTCTTGCTGAAGTCGCGCATCACGTGCTGGTGGGCAGCTCCCTTCTTGATCAGGAAGATGCCGCCCAGACCCACCACCTTGTCGCCATAGTGCTCCTCCAGGCCCTTGCGGATGCACTCGATGAAGTTCTGCTCTCCGGTGCGCTGCTTGGCGGTGATCTTGAGCACCTCACCTGGCTGACCCTGGCTGAGGAAGAGGTTCAGCAGCAGGGCGCAGCGGGGCTCCGAGTGGGGAATCTTCTCCAGGACGCACTCCTCCTTCTCGCCTCGGACGGTGGCGGTGTAGCTGCCGTTCGTCAGCTCGTTCTTTTCGCTCACGGACAGGTTGAAGATGCCCTCGCAGTTGGAGCCGCGAATGGGCCAAGGACCTGCTCCGGCGCCCACAGCAAAGATCTTTCCAGGCCCCTGGATCTGGCGGGTGATCTCGGTGATGTTGTACAGCTTATCGCGCTGGACGAGGGGCAGTAGGAAGGGCGGGCCGCCGGCCTCCAGGAGGGTGGGCTTGCCGCCCAGTCCGCTCTCCACCAGGCCGAACTGCTTTGCCTTGAGGTCGGGGCAAGGACCCACACTGACGGACACATTGGCGAAGTTGGTTTTCAAAGCACCCTGTATGACTGGAAGAGAGAAAAGAAGCTATTTAAACTGAAAGCTTTATCGCGCCCCCATCTAGACAAGGGGTACACTCTAAATAATATTACCTAAATCCGATTTCCAACTCAAATAAATAGTTCTGAAAATATTCTCCCAAAGTATCTCTAGGCCTCTCTAACCTGCTTTTTAATTTAAAATTTGTTTTGGGTCAAGTGCCCCCATTAAAGTCATTAAATTCTGAATTTGTTTCCTGTGTAGCCAAAGCTAAGTAATCAAAAGCTCTCAGTGAAATCATATGTTTGTGTTTAGACTGCTCAATGAAAACAGAAACGACCAAAAACACTGAGCAGCAAACAGAATCGTAAGAACCTCGGACCAAAACCGGCTATGGAAAGTTCGGCACAGTTCTGAAGGTCATTTGCTCATGAAGCACCGAAGCTGGCACGTTTTTTCAGTGGCTATGGATCTATGGCTATATGTTATCTCTCTCTCGGGATGGGAAATCTCGGGAAATTGTCGCGGAAATTCACACTCACCATTCTGCAGCTCCGACAATGGGGGCACATACAGAGGCTTCTCCTCGAAGAGCAGTTGCTCTGTTTTCAGTTGACTCTGCTGGCTCATGGTCTCTGAGTTATGTGTGTGTCCTAGTTACTCCTGATGACTGTTGGCTGTTGGATGTTAGCTGTCCCGATTCAGGTTCCTTTCTCTACGTAGGCTCTGTAGATTTGTGGCCCAGAAATACAACTGGAGGTTGTACCGCTCGCTCGATCGTTGCAAAAGCGACTGTCGACAAAAACCAGATGGGGTCTCGCATTTTAAAGTTGAGTGCTCGGCTCCCGGTTTGCCCTAGAGTTAACATTGCTGCGGGTACAGGGTGTCTTTGGTGCGTGCATCGCTTGATAAGATAAACTCTTGCGCCGTATTTAGTTTAATTAGTGCTTAGCGTCGAGATTCTGGTTTCTGGTCTTCTTCAAAAGGGGACAACCCATCAGGTCTCACGCTCAGTGCGCATGTCAGCGAGGCGTATTTATTGTATATTATATAGTACAGTAAATAAACAATAAGTAAATTACAATTATTAAACCCTTTATGCAATAATATTTTCCACTACCTCCTGCCTATCCACTAAAAATCAGTCATTAAACCAAAAACCTTATGAATGAAGGCTTTACGGTGGCACCTTCGTTTTATTACCCAGCCCAACCTACCTTAAAAACCTTTTTGTTTTCCTCACAAACTTTCCACTTCTTTTCCGTCACTTTCACTTCGAGAAGAGGTTCTTAAGGGCCTACTGCCCATACCCTAGACCCTAGAAAACTCGATTTTAATGGGTTACATTTCCATATTCTTTATTTTGGTGACAATAGCATGAAAGTTGTTCCTCCCAAAAAACTGGCTCTGTAATTTATTCCTCTTCCAAAATCTGGACCTAAAATTAATTGGTTTCTGATAAAGATTTTTTTCATTATACTGTAAACTCAGGTAGTAGGCTTCGCTGTAGAGCACCTTTCACTGTAGTATTTTTCCCTCTGAACTGATAAGTCCAGCCCTCTATTGGAACCTCCTCGGTTTCGTGTCCACTGATAGTGCCCGTGGGTTTGGGCGGCGATCGTGTTTTGTCATTTAGCGGTCACGTTTGCTACGTCAGTGGTCGGCAGCCGATAAGAATATAGAATAAGAATATAGTCCCCACCACTCGACTATATATTTAGTTCAATCGGGGGGTCAAGCCACAAGTGGCGGGGCTTACAAATCGTCCAAGGGCGCTAATTTGATGGATTGCCTCCTAATTATGTGTAGAAATTTTAACCTGAATGTGGCTCCTGAACTGGATCCATTTAATGGATGTCTATCGGCAGACGTATCTTCCATTTGAATGACATGCCGAACGCCTCATGTCCATCCATGCCATCCATCTAGAACCTGGTTGCTATCATGTCCAAAACTGGTCGGTGCAATCCATCATTTCGCCAATGGTCGGATAGTTTATCATAATTACAAAGCGAGCCAAGAAGGAGAACTCCATCTACAGGCATCTCGGCTCTGGCCCGACCTCGTTCCGACCAACGAGAACTGGCTGCTGACCCAATTCTTTTGGCCACCGGCCACTTCACTTTTTTCGCCGCTCAGAACTGGTTGCCAGAATGGTGTCAGTGCTAATCCAGTGGATCGAACGATGCATTTAGAGGCCTAACCAAACTAACATGTGTTGTGCTTGTTCCTGTCACATTAGGCGATGCCCGACAGGCGACGATCCTCGACGTCGTAATGGGCAACCGGATAGGATCCACGGGCGCCGAGGAAGGAGCCGCCGGCGAGGGGGGCAACTTCGGCTTCAATACCCGACGACGTTATCAGCAGCACAAGCGGGAGTACTGCCTCCAGAACGAGTACCGCTCCAAGACCCTACCCGCCCGCCCAACTCCTCTCCAGACGCAGAAGCAGCCCCATCCACAGACAAGGTTGGGATCCAGCAGTTGCCTGGGTGGTGGCCAGAATACCTCAAGCAACTCCACACCACCGCACAATGGAGAGACGTCGAGGGTGCTCTTTCTGCTCTACTTGATCCACCGCACCTGGAACGTGGTCATGGACACTATGGACTCACGCACCAAGAGGTAAGACTCCAAGCCCCTTCTTTAAAAGTTTCAATTAAAATAATTAATCTAGATGTGTAATTAATAATAATAAAAAATATACTTTCCATTGCCCCTTTTAGTCGCTCACCCCGTGGCTCTAGCCCCCAAAAAGAGTCGCCCGTGGAAATGGAACTCCAAGAACGTAATCTCGACGAGGAGTGCTCCATTGGCATCACCGACATGGACGCCTCCTCTTTCTGTTCTCAGTACTCCTGCTGCAGTTGCAGCTACTGCGATGAGGGAACAGCAGGCACACCCACAAATGTCTATAGCTCCATTGGTGATGAGTACTCCCTGGACTCCATGTTCGATGCAGCAAAGTCAGTAATCGAAAGGTAAGTCGAGAAAATATGTACTGCTAGCATAACACTCATAGCTGTCAGCTTTTGTCAGCTACAAAACTGTAGCATGCTTTTAGGCTGTGCTGGAATATCATGGGAATCACTGAATGAAATCAAAGTATAGTTTTATGTTCGTGGTTTATTGGTCAAATTTGGTCTGAAGGCCACTGTTTAGAAGCAGCTGTCGATGGAGGGCAGGGAGCCGCTGCAGTAGTGCCAGGTGGACCAGGCGGTCCAGCCCTGCTGGCTGAGTACCTTCTGGGCGCAGCGGACGGAGTGGGTGATGTCGTCGGTGAGGAGGGCGTTGCAGCTCAGGCCGCACTCGTTGTAGGAGAAGCGACCGCTGGGGGGAGCGCACCAGTAGTAGTTGTTGATCTGGAAGATGCCGTAGTCGTTGGAGCCGTTCGAGTTGGTGGCGCCCACCACGTTGGTGCGGAAGCCACTCTCGTGCTGGGCAATGCAGGTCCAGCGGGCCAGCTGATCGCGAGGCACGCCCAGGGCGGACATCTCCTTGGCGAGGGAGCAACGGTCCATGGTGCGACCGAGAGCAGGGGCGGCCAAAGCCAGGGCAACCAAAACAATGAAGGCCTTCATGATTCCAAGTGTTTGAAACTAATAACCCAATTGGGAAAGAGTCCTGGCTTATATACCAATAAGTATCATCAGATAATGGAGTTGCGCACCAGTTGCCAAAAAACTCGCCATTTTTTAATTAGGCCTGATAAAAACTTCGGCTGAACCTGGCCAAATGTTACCCAAAGGGCTTATCGGCACCTTAAAGTAAACAAAGCCATATCAGTTTGGCAGACGAAAAAGCAACCTGAGTAATTGGCGAATACATTAATGAAATCGGGCCCCTATAACCCGATAAGGTTGTGGCAATCAAAACCTGTCACTGATCCATCAGGTACTATCAGTATTATAACTGGTATAGCTCAAATAAAAATAATCTGCGGAAACTTTTCAATGGTTTCTAAAATTCAACGTCATAAACTTATCTGTGGGAGTGAAGCTGTTTTGGATACATTTTCCTATTATATAATATTTGTACATCGTAATTATTATTATGTTATTAAATTGTAACTTCTTTTTTTACGATGGAGTAGTTTGTGGTACAATATATTTGGTTCAACCAGAAGAATCACCTAAAAACTTTTAGGTTGAATCAATTGGAAGCTAAACTACAAAGCCAAAGTTAATCTTTTCATGGCCCCCAACCTTTTGTCTAAACTCTCCAAGTCACTCTTAATAGAAACATAAAATTGGTTCATCTGTGTTTAGACCCGGGCTATGTTTCCACATTCTTCTAACTAATCACAAGCCATGGCTTGGCTCAGAGATGCCCTCCGGCGTTTGACAGTCTTCATCTAATCATAGCCATGCAATTGCCACTGTGCCACTCATAAGGAGGGTCTTATAACCAGAGAGTGGCTCTAAAAATTCGAAGAGTGGTTACGGCTCTCTGTAGCCGGTTTTCGACTTGGCTCTGACTTGGGTTCAAGCCAAGTTAGCGGCTTCGGATCAGTCGGTGCGTGACTTTTGCTCAAAACGGACGTGTTGCTGTCGAAGTTGCGATTCGAGTTTGGTTTGCCAATTAAGTCGAGCGATGGCTTTGCTAGATATTCTCGAGGTCTAGCCAAGTTCAATCGTCAAGAAACCAAAAATAATAGTGGATCCTTCTCATCCAGAATCCAGAATCCTCAGCTTCGATGACACTTCAGCTGCTGAGTTACGTGATGTGAATTTTCTTATTGTGTATTCTCGGGAGAAATAAACTCGTTTGATTCGATAGAAAAGTGCGGTATTGGCACTTCACATTCCCCATATAATCCCCCATCCCTCCCCCCGTCACGTTGTCTCTCTGGTTGCCACTTTGGGTAACAGCATCGCGAGTGGAGTGATTGCATTCTAACGGTAAAACGAGTACTGGCCCGGCTAGAACTGGCCCCAACTGGCCTATTGCAGCATCCACGGTCCACAACATAATAACAAGCCGAGTAGTGGTTGGTTCTCTTAGCCAAGTGCTCCGTGCTAATCTTCTCAATTTATGACGACGCAAAGTGCACCACCAGCATCTCCCCAGACACCCCCAATCTCCCCGAGATCGGCCCGATCTGCCCGGGAAATATGAAAATAAGTGCGGTGTGTGTGTGCTAGCCAAACGAATTCGCTTGCTCGCTAACGTTATTCTGGAGTGTCCTAATCCGGAATCGTGTCAATACTCTGGAATACTTTGGAAGACCCAAACCCGAATCCCGAAACCAGGAGAGCAAAAAAGCAGCAAAAGCCAGATAGGCAAAATAGGTGGGTAAGTTATCTGGAGTGGACTAGCTGGGACTGGGACTGGGACTGGGGCTGGGAGAACTAGTTCACCAGCGAGTGGGGGCCCCCGAAACTAAGTCAGAGGGTCAAATGGAGTCCAAGGCACTCATTAGTGCGATCGTAGGCACTCGAACGGAAGACCCACTTGGTCAATATAGCATCCAAGTTTTTAGATTCAACCTGATGCTCGGGCATGCTATATATGCTAATGGGCTAAGACTTTCTTTTAACGGCCAGCCGAAAATCTAGATACGAATGTAAATCCCTTACTTCTTATCTGAGTGGGCAGCTCGGGCTCTCTGACATTGAACTGTGACGCCTACACTACTGCTTTAATGTACACCGAGAGAAATTACTGTTGATACTGCATAATATTAGCATTCAAAAGATCTACTCTTAACTAATTTTTTTATTTATTTTTAATGGAGAAACTATTTAGTAACAAACCCTAACTAAAATCTCTCAAAAAGTCTGCCTCAAATGTCCACAAATAAATCTTCTAAAAATATAACACCTAATTTTTTAAATGAGCTATATGATTAACTTTTTCCGTGTGTACAAGAAAGTAACTTTAATGCCAAGAAATTCCAAAGAAAAGAACTCTGAAAACGTGCCACAAAAAATTCGTTTAGACTGCGTGTGCGTTATAGAAGTATGAAAACAAATTATATTTAACTGTAATTCATGGAAAATTGAAGTGAAAATTGAATCGGCCGAGGCACGAGACTCCAAATCTTCGACGACCGAAGCCCCAATCTGGCCAACAATAGCCACTTTGTCCAGCCACAAAGACAAAGAGTGGGTAACCCAACAAAAGAAACCAACGGGCGGGGAAAAGATTGGATTGTAAATAAATAAATAAAGGTGGAGAGGTAGAGACTAAGGTATAAAAATCCATGTAAGAAGTAAGCACATGAGGCGAGCTGAAGAAAAAAAAATCTGTTCCGGTCTGATTTAACAATTGTTAGGAGAGCTTAGACATTTTCCATGGTCTGGGTCTGGGAGGCGGGTACCTGGAGGAGTGGGTGTTACACGCAAAGCAACGAACTTACTTTCGGTATTGGCCAAAAAGAAAGAAATTTCTCTCTTCACGCGATTTTGCGGTCGAAACTAGCCAGACATTCTCCGACGGGCTTTGACTTCCTATTGAAAAGTGCATCAAAGCCACATTAGCTGTTTTGAGGCCATCAACAGATGTTGGACACCTTGACGGGCCCTGACAAATGAAGCAATTGGTGTATTGAGTAACCGCACTTGGGCAATAAGCCCCGGGAATTGGAATAGTATGGGTTTTAGGGCTTGGAAGCGAAGTGAAGTGGGCCATCAGCTCTTGGGGGCTCTTTGTCGGGGCCCACGACTCACCTCACTAATTGAAGCCAATGGGCCGACACAAAGCGAGAAGCACAAAGGCCATAATTGAGATCAGAGGCCAATTGGCCGAATAAACAATGGCTGCCGCCAATTTGCATCCATTGGATGCCTTCCTATTTGGAGCAGGTGGACTTGGGCAAGGACAGCGGGCCAACTGGCAGGGGAACCACCTTCGGGTTTCCGTAATTCTTCATTCATATTATCACAACATATACTCCAGACGAATTATCAATGGTCCTATCGATATGGTCCGACAGCCACGCGAATTTTCGACACGTCCAGATTAACTCGCAATTCGGCCATCAATAATGGCCTACTCAGAGATAACAGTGGGCTGATAATTTTCCGGCTATAAAAGCGCCCTCCCGGCCGGGGAGCGACCTTCGGTCGCACCTTCGACCGCTGCTCCCTGGCCAAGGAGATGTCCGCCCTGGGCGTTCCCCGCGACCAGCTGGCCCGCTGGACCTGCATTGCCCAGCACGAGAGTGGCTTCCGCACCGACGTGGTGGGCGCCACCAACTCGAACGGCTCCAACGACTATGGCATCTTCCAGATCAACAACTACTACTGGTGCGCTCCCCCCAGCGGTCGCTTCTCCTACAACGAGTGCGGCCTGAGCTGCAACGCCCTCCTCACCGACGACATCACCCACTCCGTCCGCTGCGCCCAGAAGGTCCTCAGCCAGCAGGGCTGGTCCGCCTGGTCCACCTGGCACTTCTGCAGCGGCTCCCTGCCCTCCATCGACAGCTGCTTCTAAATGGATTTCGAGCTTAAATAAAATAGATTTTATGAAATGAGTAATTACAGTCTTTATAGATAGGGATTGGGAAAGGTTTTGGAGAAAATAAAGTGGGGGAGCATACGCTTAATTATAATAGATATTTAAAGTGAAGTAAAAAAGGCGAAAAAAGGGCACCCTCACATCTAATCTGTTGACGAAAAATTTACTAAAAAGTGAAAACCAAAATGGGTCTGAAGATCTCCCACTAATTACTGCTCAAGATCATATAATTATATAATTACTTTTTATTTATGAAATTTTTGCACAAAACCTTGGAAAGCAATTCCAGTAATCTAACATATTATTTTAAATGATATTTTTATTCTCAAATACACTTAAAACACAGCTTCAAGAAACTTTCATCTTGATGGATAAAATTGAACTTTAATTAACCGTAGAATTAAGCCAGTTACTGTGTTTCAAATGAAACAAACCGTATTGAAACGCCTAAATGCCTAAAATATATTGACCGGCTTTCTCCCAATTTTGATCCACCGAAGCCCCAAGGCGAAGCAATTCCAATTCCTACTAATAATCGCCTAACGTGAGCTCGATTCCAATACCGATGCGACCCTTAGGCTCGGATCAATTAGAGCTCGATAAACAAAATTGGTTATAATCGATATGACATTATTCGAGCCGTTTCAATGTTCTCTACGCACGAAGACGGAAGTTTAAATTATTTTGTTGTTTTCAAGTTTTTTTTCGCCATTGTGCACATATTTAAATATTTAAATTTGGAGTCACTCAGGGGTCTTGCGCACAAGAGCTACCAGTTGGACTGGTTCGGACCCCCAGTCGAAGCTGAATGGAATTATAATGAATTTGTTTGAATTTTGCTTATTTTTGGCTTTGACCCGTTGTCAATTTTTTAGCTGTCATTCAGCGGGGGCATTAAGTTTACTTTCTATTGGTGAAAAGCAAAAAAAACTACCCGAATATATTTTATGTTTATTATAAAAAAAGTTTCTAAATTCGCACATCTATTTATGACTTTATCGGAGAGATAAGTGGAATGAAGATTAATATGGATATTCTATCCAGCAGATGGGAAAGTTTGCTCATAAATAGGAGTATCTATAAATCCATTAAAGATTAAAAGTGAAACGCACTTCAAGCTAACTAGAAACTAGTTCAATGACAAGACTTTGGTTTTTGATGCAATCATTTTATTGTGGGTCGAAATCAGGCTTAGAAGCAGTCATCGATGGACGGCAACCATCCGCTGCAGTAGTGCCAGGTGGACCAGGCGGACCAGCCCTGCTGGCTGAGGACCTTCTGGGCGCAGCGGACGGAGTGGGTGATGTCGTCGGTGAGGAGGGCGTTGCAGCTCAGGCCGCACTCGTTGTAGGAGAAGCGACCGCTGGGGGGAGAGCACCAGTAGTAGTCGTTGATCTGGAAGATGCCGTAGTCGTTGGAGCCGTTGTAGTTCTCGGGGCCGACCACTCCGGTACGGTAGGAGCTCTCGTGCTCGGCAATGCAAGCCCAGCGGGCCAGCTGGTCGCGGGGGACGCCCAGGTTGGACATCTCGCGGGCCAGGGAGCAACGGTCCATGGTGCGACCGAGGGCGGGGGCGGCCAGAGCAAGGGCAACCAAAACGATGAAAGCCTTCATGTTGATTCGGATACTGAAGTAAACTGATGGATAGGTCCTCGCCAAGCGAGCTTTTATACCCACTCCTATCTGGGAAAGCCAAAGGAGACCACTCGATGGCGATAAGGAGATAGTGAGCTTAGGGGCTTCCCATTTGGCGATCGAGCCAGAAAGGGTTGATATAGGTAGGAATTGCGGCTTATCACCCAGGTTTGTTTACAAATTCCAATGACGTTTGCGCTTTTCTGAATATCTGCCGCAATGGTAATGAGATAGAAGAGGTTTCAGACGGGGAAGTACGGCTGGGGCGACTTCTTGTCTTATCTGTCGGAACTCTTACTCCATTATCCTAACAGTTAACAGTAATGCCTCGACTAGAAGTTCGACTAACAATTAGCGTTGACCCGTTTGGAAATGACTTTTAATTGGCCTCCCAAGGCACGACCTCATGCATATGCAATGAGGTCTGGTCGGATGGCCGAAGAATTCTTCTGGCGAGAACTGTTAGGTGACACAGTTTGGGGGAAAGAAAATACATTAGTCGATAAATCAGCAAAAAGTAAAAGTGATAAGCATTCTTCTCCGACAAAAGAATAGGCGACTCATCGACGCCGAGCTCTCCACTCATTCACAAATTAACTTTAATTTATGAATCCATCTATAATTCATGGGGGGACCTAAGGGGGTCATGTCTCTCGAGTCCGGAGGCTCTTGCAGGCCAAAACCACCTTGTCTAACCGCTCTTCCCAGCACCACTCGATTGCCTTTACAGTAGCCTTTTGTCATTTGTCTTTTCTGTTAACAACCAGCCGAGCACACACACACGCGAAAGGTTAACAACTTTCTTGGCATCGCAGAAATCTTGGCATCTGGGGGAGATGATGGCATCTTCGCTCATCACTCCCGGCGAGTGGCTAACCCCAGGAGTACCGCTAAGCTCCGAGGCAGGTGGCCCCTCCTCCCCGGTTGCGAATGGGGTTAATGTAACAGCCCGCACTCCGTCGTCGGGTTTGCATACTTGCGGTCGGGTCGTTAGTCACCGATGGAGCTGGAGTTGCCTCAACCCAACTGAGAGCTCCAAGAAAGCATTGTGCAGCATGTTGACTGTTGATGATGTGTGGCAGCCTTGGCGCCTTTGAAGATCCAGTGGTTTTACGGCCAAACGCATGCCCGTTACAAAAGGTAAACAAGCCGCGGGCCCAGTGGAGTTCTTGCCGAGCTCAAAATCCAGATATGGCTCACTCGAGTGCAGCCCCATCTGCCCACTAACAGCCACGTAATTGCCCAGCCAAGAGCCAGTGGAGATGCTAACAAGGTTAATGGCTTGAAACAAATAACAAAAAGCCAAACGTTTAAACTCCGAAATGAATGCTGACCCAAAGCCAGTGTTAAGATGGAGCTAATCTTGGGCTGCTTTTTCTCCACTCCTCTATCGGGTCTATCGGCTTTGAAGGACCGTCCCCAAGCCACTTAAGGCCCCAAAGATAATGGCCAAAGATTGATTACCTTCAGTCGGTCCGATCGTCATAGTCTCGTGCGCAGTCTTGATAAGAAGCGTGTAACTTTGGCCACTTGTGATAACAACTTTGTGGAGATCACGATAATCGAGCCCTATAAAAGCTCAGGCTGTCCCCCACTTCCACATCAGTTTTCTGTGAATTGAAATCATGAAGGCCTTCATTGTTCTGATTGCCCTGGCTCTGGCCGCCCCTGCCCTTGGCCGCACCATGGACCGTTGCTCCCTGGCCCGCGAGATGTCCAACCTGGGCGTCCCCCGCGACCAGCTGGCCCGCTGGGCTTGCATTGCCGAGCACGAGAGCTCCTACCGCACCGGAGTGGTCGGCCCCGAGAACTACAACGGCTCCAACGACTACGGCATCTTCCAGATCAACAACTACTACTGGTGCGCTCCCCCCAGCGGTCGCTTCTCCTACAACGAGTGCGGCCTGAGCTGCAACGCCCTCCTCACCGACGACATCACCAACTCCGTCCGCTGCGCCCAGAAGGTCCTCAGCCAGCAGGGCTGGTCCGCCTGGTCCACCTGGCACTACTGCAGCGGATGGTTGCCGTCCATCGACGACTGCTTCTAAGCCTGATTCCGACCCACAATAAAATAATTGCATAAAAAATTTCTCCGAAAGGATCTTTACATTATGAGAATGGGGGAAAGTGATCTAGACTGTCTTTCAGAGTTCATAAAAATTAATTTATTAACTCTCGCTAAGTCTTTATTTAAGACCTTTGGTCTAATCTAAATGAGAAAACGCTTGACTTTTTAGCTTTGGTGGATTTATGGCTAATCCTAGTTAGTGATTTATTTCTTAAAACTTTCTCCTTGAGGAATAGAATAAGCATATTAAGCTTTTTTTTAAGCTGAGATTATAGATATAGACTTTCGCTCAGGAAAGGTTTAGTTTATATGAGGTTTGTTAGTTAACATAAATCCTTCAGGTTTTAAAACCAAAGTTATTCTAAAGTGATTATAAAAAGATTTCAAAGTGGAAGTTTATAACTTTAAAATGAGTAAAGCTTAAAGTTATTCAAAAGCATTCCATTTCTCCAAATTTAATCCATAACAACAAATTTTATCCGTTACACCATAAAAATTAATTCATGTTTCTTTAGATAGTTTCACATTGGAATATTAGCCTCAAGACTCAAGCCTTCAGTCTGAATCACTTTCTTATTCGCTAAAAAGAATCTTATTTTTTGCTTTGACTCAAAAGAAGCCAATATATGCGCAGAAAATAAGGCATTGTTAAAACAAACAAAGATAAAAACATCGAATGACTATAAAATTAGTTAGTCTGTTTTGTTTTTGCGCAGACTTTTTCCAGTAGAAAGTAAACTTGGCGCTTCAGGTAACAGCGGGTCAAAGCCAAAAAGTAACCCCGCCCGGCATAATCATTATAATTCCATTGAGCTTGGACTTGTCTGCGGCGGAGGCTGTGTCCCCAAACCAGTCGGACTGGTGGCTTTTCAGCGCAGAACGCCACAATGTATTTAATTTTAAATTTAAATTGAAAAAGGCTCAAAACACCTCATGCAACTTCCGTCTCAAATACTCGAGGAGACAACTATGAATACCAAAAAGAAGTAATG
This sequence comes from Drosophila ananassae, assembly GCF_017639315.1. Classification (NCBI taxonomy): domain Eukaryota; kingdom Metazoa; phylum Arthropoda; class Insecta; order Diptera; family Drosophilidae; genus Drosophila; species Drosophila ananassae. The sequence goes on from NC_057928.1 coordinate 20,375,433, forward strand.
TCATAACGATTATAGAAATTGCCAAGAGCCTGGGGCGTCCACGAAACAAATTTTGCACGAATGATGAGAGATCATTGCCGATTGGAATCTCATTGCCTTGAGGTTTCCATTGCGATTCGGTTTCTCGACTGTTGGCGGAGAGAAAGTGCAAGTCCCCCCAAGATCAACACGGCAATTATTCTTAGTAGGAGGCTTTATTTAAAGTCGGGATGGAGGAGCTTAGAAGCAGCTGTCGATGGAGGGCAGGGAGCCGCTGCAGAAGTGCCAGGTGGACCAGGCGGACCAGCCCTGCTGGCTGAGGACCTTCTGGGCGCAGCGGACGGAGTGGGTGATGTCGTCGGTGAGGAGGGCGTTGCAGCTCAGGCCGCACTCGTTGTAGGAGAAGCGACCGCTGGGGGGAGCGCACCAGTAGTAGTTGTTGATCTGGAAGATGCCGTAGTCGTTGGAGCCGTTCGAGTTGGTGGCGCCGACAACGTTGGTGCGGAAGCCACTCTCATGCTGGGCAATGCAGGTCCAGCGGGCCAGCTGGTCGCGGGGAACGCCCAGGGCGGACATCTCCTTGGCCAGGGAGCAGCGGTCGAAGGTGCGACCGAAGGCGGGAGCGGCCAGAGCCAGGGCAATCAGAACGATGAAGGTCTTCATGTTTGGTAATTTTCAGAAACTGATGTTGGGTGGAGGAAAAGCCTGTGCTTTTATAGCCAAAAATCATAGCCTTATCATATCTATTAGACGGCTAACGCATAATCGATTTGGTAGCATACCTAAGCGAAAAATCCCCCAAATATTATTGATTATAGACTTTAAGGGTTTCTTCAAGTACCCAGGAGTACCGCTAAGCTCCGAGGCAGGTGGCCCCTCCTCCCCGGTTGCGAATGGGGTTAATGTAACAGCCCGCACTCCGTCGTCGGGTTTGCATACTTGCGGTCGGGTCGTTAGTCACCGATGGAGCTGGAGTTGCCTCAACCCAACTGAGAGCTCCAAGAAAGCATTGTGCAGCATGTTGACTGTTGATGATGTGTGGCAGCCTTGGCGCCTTTGAAGATCCAGTGGTTTTACGGCCAAACGCATGCCCGTTACAAAAGGTAAACAAGCCGCGGGCCCAGTGGAGTTCTTGCCGAGCTCAAAATCCAGATATGGCTCACTCGAGTGCAGCCCCATCTGCCCACTAACAGCCACGTAATTGCCCAGCCAAGAGCCAGTGGAGATGCTAACAAGGTTAATGGCTTGAAACAAATAACAAAAAGCCAAACGTTTAAACTCCGAAATGAATGCTGACCCAAAGCCAGTGTTAAGATGGAGCTAATCTTGGGCTGCTTTTTCTCCACTCCTCTATCGGGTCTATCGGCTTTGAAGGACCGTCCCCAAGCCACTTAAGGCCCCAAAGATAATGGCCAAAGATTGATTACCTTCAGTCGGTCCGATCGTCATAGTCTCGTGCGCAGTCTTGATAAGAAGCGTGTAACTTTGGCCACTTGTGATAACAACTTTGTGGAGATCACGATAATCGAGCCCTATAAAAGCTCAGGCTGTCCCCCACTTCCACATCAGTTTTCTGTGAATTGAAATCATGAAGGCCTTCATTGTTCTGATTGCCCTGGCTCTGGCCGCCCCTGCCCTTGGCCGCACCATGGACCGTTGCTCCCTGGCCCGCGAGATGTCCAACCTGGGCGTCCCCCGCGACCAGCTGGCCCGCTGGGCTTGCATTGCCGAGCACGAGAGCTCCTACCGCACCGGAGTGGTCGGCCCCGAGAACTACAACGGCTCCAACGACTACGGCATCTTCCAGATCAACAACTACTACTGGTGCGCTCCCCCCAGCGGTCGCTTCTCCTACAACGAGTGCGGCCTGAGCTGCAACGCCCTCCTCACCGACGACATCACCAACTCCGTCCGCTGCGCCCAGAAGGTCCTCAGCCAGCAGGGCTGGTCCGCCTGGTCCACCTGGCACTACTGCAGCGGATGGTTGCCGTCCATCGACGACTGCTTCTAAGCCTGATTCCGACCCACAATAAAATAATTGCATAAAAAATTTCTCCGAAAGGATCTTTACATTATGAGAATGGGGGAAAGTGATCTAGACTGTCTTTCAGAGTTCATAAAAATTAATTTATTAACTCTCGCTAAGTCTTTATTTAAGACCTTTGGTCTAATCTAAATGAGAAAACGCTTGACTTTTTAGCTTTGGTGGATTTATGGCTAATCCTAGTTAGTGATTTATTTCTTAAAACTTTCTCCTTGAGGAATAGAATAAGCATATTAAGCTTTTTTTTAAGCTGAGATTATAGATATAGACTTTCGCTCAGGAAAGGTTTAGTTTATATGAGGTTTGTTAGTTAACATAAATCCTTCAGGTTTTAAAACCAAAGTTATTCTAAAGTGATTATAAAAAGATTTCAAAGTGGAAGTTTATAACTTTAAAATGAGTAAAGCTTAAAGTTATTCAAAAGCATTCCATTTCTCCAAATTTAATCCATAACAACAAATTTTATCCGTTACACCATAAAAATTAATTCATGTTTCTTTAGATAGTTTCACATTGGAATATTAGCCTCAAGACTCAAGCCTTCAGTCTGAATCACTTTCTTATTCGCTAAAAAGAATCTTATTTTTTGCTTTGACTCAAAAGAAGCCAATATATGCGCAGAAAATAAGGCATTGTTAAAACAAACAAAGATAAAAACATCGAATGACTATAAAATTAGTTAGTCTGTTTTGTTTTTGCGCAGACTTTTTCCAGTAGAAAGTAAACTTGGCGCTTCAGGTAACAGCGGGTCAAAGCCAAAAAGTAACCCCGCCCGGCATAATCATTATAATTCCATTGAGCTTGGACTTGTCTGCGGCGGAGGCTGTGTCCCCAAACCAGTCGGACTGGTGGCTTTTCAGCGCAGAACGCCACAATGTATTTAATTTTAAATTTAAATTGAAAAAGGCTCAAAGCACCTCATGCAACTTCCGTCTCAAATACTCGAGGAGACAACTATGAATACCAAAAAGAAGTAATGTCATAACGATTATAGAAATTGCCAAGAGCCTGGGGCGTCCACGAAACAAATTTTGCACGAATGATGAGAGATCATTGCCGATTGGAATCTCATTGCCTTGAGGTTTCCATTGCGATTCGGTTTCTCGACTGTTGGCGGAGAGAAAGTGCAAGTCCCCCCAAGATCAACACGGCAATTATTCTTAGTAGGAGGCTTTATTTAAAGTCGGGATGGAGGAGCTTAGAAGCAGCTGTCGATGGAGGGCAGGGAGCCGCTGCAGAAGTGCCAGGTGGACCAGGCGGACCAGCCCTGCTGGCTGAGGACCTTCTGGGCGCAGCGGACGGAGTGGGTGATGTCGTCGGTGAGGAGGGCGTTGCAGCTCAGGCCGCACTCGTTGTAGGAGAAGCGACCGCTGGGGGGAGCGCACCAGTAGTAGTTGTTGATCTGGAAGATGCCGTAGTCGTTGGAGCCGTTCGAGTTGGTGGCGCCGACAACGTTGGTGCGGAAGCCACTCTCGTGCTGGGCAATGCAGGTCCAGCGGGCCAGCTGGTCGCGGGGAACGCCCAGGGCGGACATCTCCTTGGCCAGGGAGCAGCGGTCGAAGGTGCGACCGAAGGCGGGAGCGGCCAGAGCCAGGGCAATCAGAACGATGAAGGTCTTCATGTTTGGTAATTTTCAGAAACTGATGTTGGGTGGAGGAAAAGTCTGTGCTTTTATAGCCAAAAATCATAGCCTTATCATATCTATTAGACGGCTAACGCATAATCGATTTGGTAGCATACCTATGCGAAAAATCCCCCAACTATTATTGATTATAGACTTTAAGGGTTTCTTCAAGTACTCCTTATTTATCTTATCCAGATCGTTTTTTGTAAGCCTTTGTTTTTCTTGAATTTTTGCTTCATCATTGAGGTAGGATCGTGTTCCTGGTTCTGATGTACTAACTCTTTAATCAATCTATTGGACATCGAGTTACTAAAGATAGTTTAAACTTCTGTAACGGGTCTACTATGGAATTTTTACTATGGACATTTAAAATATAATTATTTTGTTAAAATTTTATTAAAGTACAAATGCCCAGACCTCTGGTGGGGTGATTTCTCTGGGGGATCTTCCTCTCGGATTCAAATAATCAAATAGGAGATTTATATCTTCTGGCGTGTGCGTGATAATTTTCCTATCGCCGAGAGTTCTTCCATGAGCAATAAAATATATTCATAAAACTACTGCCTCCTCGTCTTCTTATATGAGTAACTTTTCAGGTCTCCCCTTTGAACAACAAACAATTACAATTCTCTTGTTCTCCGCGAGTTCCGAAGAATCTGTGGTAATTGTCTTTCTCCACACACTTTCTAAATGGAAATAGAATGAAAAATTGAAGAAAGACTGGCAAGTGGCAAGTGGGAAGTGGCAGGGAAGAGTCGAGCACAGTTTCCCTTCCACTCGGCCCAGGCCAATGACTCTGAGCCGGACTGGTCAATAAATTCTTAATGCGGGTAACGCAGTGGGCAATAAATTACCCAACTAGCTGGTGATAAACGAACGATCTTGGAACGGGAACTCAGAGCTCTGAGCCTTGGTCTGAGGCTGAATCTGCGGCTAAGTCTGAGTCTAAAGGAAGTGGTAACTAAGTACAACATAGATCGTCGGAGGAACAGGCTAAAACAAAGCAGGAAATCAAAGACCGGAAAATTATACCATTCCCAGGAAAAGAGGGGTCCGCCGAGTGGCCTACGAGAGGAGAGCGGTTAAAAGCGCCTGTGGCCCGAGTGTTTCCTATAATCTGAACACATTAGCACAAGTACGGGCGAGGGAATGAAAATGCATAAGTAATTGCCCCCGAGGTTGAGGTTCGGCGCCCTCTGGAGCGACATTGCGTGGGTCAGGCCACGACTAAGACAACTGGCAGTCACTCTAGCGTTAAGTTATGATGGTCCAGAGATAACAATACCGCCACAACTTGGGGTTTACACTTCGGTTGTGGCCCATCTAATTGGTCTGAGGTCTGGGTAGGAGTACTTGACGGTTAGAAGGAACTGGGAAACAGGTTACTGGAGAATTAAGTTTGGTGGAAAAGGTATAATAATTACCGAGTATCTATGTGTGAATGCGAGCTCTATTCTCTAACAGAATCAGAAATTAGACAATATTTGACTTATTTTAAGAAGTCTATTAAACAGAAACTAGTTACAAAACTATAAAAACTGGAATATTCAAAAATTAAACTAATTTCCATTTAGATAAGAGCCAGTAATTAAATTATCAGGGGTGCCTCTTCAGTGGACATATCTGTAGACGATTCCCACTTGGAATATGGACACGGAACCGATGCCTCCGAATTTGTACAAGTTGCCTTGACAGATAGCCAGTATCTCCATTAAAGTGAACCCCCTGTTTAATCAGCACACGAGTTCCTTGAGACTCTTCAACAAAATTAAATAAAGAAATTAAAATAAAAACAAAATGAACAAAGTCTAGATCTCTGGGCAGTCGCAGTTGACTTCCCCAGTTAGCGGATTCAACAGTGTGTGGCGAAGAGACCTGGTCTGGAAAGTTCTGACAGGTTATATAACTTAAATAGAAGGATCCAATTTCTCAAGTGACATGAAAGAGAAAGAAAAGATGGATCTGGTGAGTATTCGCATCTGGGTATGCTCATTTCCCGGTGATCTTGCACAATTGGGATTCTGGAAATGATCGCATTACGGAGTGCCTTTTTCCGCCCGGTTAACTTAACATGATCTTCAGCTGCCATTGTCCATGGCAGACGAACTGCGACGGTAAACTCCGTAGTGACACTGGTGCTACTTTCGGCATCAATTACCTGCCACAAATTTAAATTCAGCTCACAAATTACAAACATTTCTCTTCAAAAGACTTTTCAAGACAAGACAACTGTGTCAAAAGGCAAGCTTGAGAGACCCGGAGTGACTTAGTACACGCCCCGGTAAGATATAGTTTCAACAACATAAACCCTAATTATATTATTTGACAGCTGGGGGTCTGCTGATATATAACCTCGGGCGGGCTGCTGCCCTGCAATCTCTGGCCGACAAATCCCAGTGAAAACTCTAATGAGCGTTGGAAAATCTTTCCCCCAAAAGGCCCCGAAGAAAACCATTTTAATTTGGAGTCAAGCGCAACGCCATAGACCATGACAGCCCCAGTCAGTCGACAATCAAAAAAAAAAACGAAAAAAAAAAGTATATATAAAGAAAAGATGACAAAAGTCGGGGATAGGTGATATCTCAAGGGAGCTGACAGCGTTGGGAAAATGTAGGAATCTGTGAGCCAAGATCTCTGACAGCTCTGAAAAGTGGCCACATTTCTCTGGGGCTTTGTCGGTTGCTAAATTCTCCTAATAGTTTTATCTCCAAGCGAGTTGGGAGTGTGGGTAAAAATATGTATTCCGAAGACAAATGGCGAAAAGGTAAAGCCCCAGCCAGGCAACAGGCAATACAAATGCAAATGGGCTAAAGAAATGGAACTGTCATGAGAACTTTTCCATGTCGGCCTGTCGGCGGTGACTTAATCTCTGGCATCATCGTCAGCAAATGCCACACAAATACAAATCCCACATCCGAATCCCAGCTTGTTGTGGTAAATTTTCATAGACAGTTAAAAAAATAGTTTATGGTTTTCTTTTTAAAAATAAAAAATATACAAAATAGACATAATAAGAGATCAACAAAGGCCACTAAAAGTCTAATAAATTTTAAAAATAAATGTAGTCCACCTGAAAGATTTTTTTTTACCACCTTTTTTTACAGTGTAGAGCTTGTGTAACACCAACTAGAAATAATTTGGCAAGGTGTCGTCTTAACACGAAAAGAAACTTTTTCTCATTTTCATCTTCCATCTTGCCACTTTTATGAGCTGTCCGAAATGGCCGGTTTTTTTTTTTGGGAAGAACTATCTGTTTGATTGTGATTTAAATGAGGATTTGGAGGCGAGAAAGTTGACCAGATTTGTAGTAATTTTTCAAATGGAATTAGAAGCGATTTAGTACATCCATCAGATGGCATGATCGATGGATCATTCAACCCGCACGGACACCCTTGAGAATAAAACACAACGACGGCTGAACAAATTGAAACAACTCGTTGTTGTCTTCGCCATTTGGCGAACTCTAAATGGCAAAGTTGATCGCCGGCGATTAGCCGCAAATGGCAATCCCATAGACCTACATCATGTCCCCGTGGACTGCCATAGATGTAATTGAATCGAAATTGTTTTCAGACTCGCGACAAAGTCCGTTGCCACTTGCCACTTGCCACAAAGTAGCAATATGTGCGTACAAACAGAGAGATTTATGTATAAAAGCCATGATAACGGCGGGCTTTCATACGTAATTTGTTTTATGCTTGGAAATTAAATTAACTTGTTTCAGCCATCCATTCGGCCGTCCATGTGGCTGGACAAGATTGAAGCTCCACTTAGTGGCTAATAGATTTCATTTGCTTTGGCCAGGCCAACTGTCATAATGACTCTGTTATGTGTGGGGGCCATTATATAAAATTTCACTTTTAGCGGCCTAAAAGGCTCTCGTCTTACCGCCACAACAGTTGTCCGACATTAAGAGAAATGCTTATGACGGGTTGCACAATCCTATCATTTTTGTGTTATTTATTCAGTTAATACTTTGTTCGGTATGGACTCTAAAAACAATCACTGATCGAGGGCAAGGATCCGCTGCAGTATTTCCAAGTGGACCAGGCCTTCCAGCCCTGTTGCCGCTGGATCTTCTGGGCGCACTTCACCGAGTTGCTGATGTTGTCTGTCAGCAGGGCGTTGCAGCTCAGCTTGCACTCGTTGTAGGAGAATCTTCCGTCTGCCGGCTGGCACCAGTACTTGTTGTTGATCTGGAAGATGCCGTAGTCGTTGGATCCGTTGGAGTTGGCCGGGCCCACCACACTGGTGCGGAAGGAGCTCTCGTGCTTTGCGATGCACGTCCACTTGTCCAGCTGATCCCGGGGTACCCCCAAGGCGGACATCTCCCGGGCCAGAGTACAGCGATCCATGGTGCGGCCATGAATGGAGGACACTATCACCGATAGCACACAAATCACCAGAACAGCCTTCATCTTTGCGAAAATATCATCTGATGGTGGGAACTACTTTTTCAAAATATTTATAGGTTTCAGAAGACAGTCCAGTGTCAAGGCACAACTGAGTCAATAAATAAGTAATCTCATAATTAGTATTTACTCATAATTAGTTTGGCAAATAAGATGAGTTCTACTACAATATTGCTACATTTTTGATGCGATTTGCTTTTAATTGTAGGGAGTAATTGTATCCATTGTTTTTTCACACAAAGAGTTTATTAAAATATTGTTAATTTAATGAGAAACAAAACCCCAAGCCCCCAAAATCGTAATTTATAAAATTCTTTCCATTTTTGAACTTCCCACAGAGTCTTTCCAGAACCTCTATAGGCTAAGAGACTTCTTAGTCATTTTAATAATACATGCTTTCTATAGTTAATCATTTGAAGAATCTGTCCAAGTATTTTATTTGATTTCTGCTAATCTATCAAAAAAGATCTCCATTCCATAAGAAACATTACTGAAGTACCCCTCAAAAATAAGGAATCTTGTCTTGGACAAATATAGAAAACAACCGGCACTCAAACACCCATTGATATAATCCAATACGATTAGGTTGGTGCGTAAGTTATATGAAGCTGGTTATAGCAGATGGAGTGAGTCTCCATTCCAAACAGCAGCAGACATTCGAAATATTTTTGTTTTTTTTTTTTAACAAAGACAATGCCTACTGTTCACGCAACTCGGGTGGGGTTGCATGTTGATTCAAATTATTCATAGTTATTCATTGTGCGGCATTCGAGCTATTCGAGTCTGGAAATTGCAATACAAGCCGAGCTCTTTCTTTCATCGGCCCAGACAAATTCCCATCTTTTGCACAGGCCCAAGTTTAATGTCCGACTTTGAAGTGAAGCCGGGGCTTTAATGGCGAAACAGCTCCACTTGACTGCAGCTATTAGCCCCCAGTTGTGGTCTCTGGGTTTTATGGCCGAGAGTGTGATTAATCATCTGGATTACAACTTGGGCGGTTCCGCAGCTCCATCTAGGTGGTAGAGTTTTGGGCCCAAAATGCCAGCCTGCTCTATATGGGGCTACGACTACTCGAACCGAACAATGATCCCCTTCTAAGCCGATTCAAAGCAACGTCATTGTTGATATAACAGCAATTATGCTAATCAGTTGGAGGGCGCGTCGAGGTCTCTACACCTTTCTCCTTGTGATTCAATGAACTTCAGCTCCGGAGCCAAAACAATCCAAACAATGACGAAATCTCTGTTTAGCACTCGATTGCCAAGGTAGTTGATAAGCCGATTTTGGCTGGCTTATCTTGGCCAAAAGCTCTGGCTTTTATATTTTGGCCTAAAACTATGCTGTTCCCAGAGTTGAGTAGAGTTCTTTTGTATTTTTTAAGATGGTACCTTTAGATGTACCCGTTGAGCTGATAAAGTTGTTTTCGTTTCATTTTATATTATTTTTTCTTTGAATGAAATATTTAAATCTACCTCTTAATTAAATTTCTATCTCTGAGCACTTTTTGGCTGATAATTCAAGGGCTGATAGCCGGAGAATGTGGAGTGTTGGATTCGCCAATAAATAGCCAGGTCAGAACTAAACCAGACCAAACAGTTTAAGGAATCAACATGAAGGCATTCATCGTTTTGGTGGCTCTGGCCTGTGCCGCTCCAGCTTTCGCCGGTCGCACCCTCGACCGCTGCTCCCTCGCCAGGGAGATGTCCAACCTGGGCGTTCCCCGTGACCAGCTGGACAAGTGGACCTGCATTGCCCAGCACGAGAGCGACTACCGCACCTGGGTGGTCGGCCCGGCCAACTCTGACGGATCCAACGACTACGGTATCTTCCAGATCAACGATCTGTACTGGTGCCAGCCTGAGGGACGCTTCTCCTACAACGAGTGCGGCCTGAGCTGCAACGCCCTCCTCTCCGACGACATCACCAACTCCGTCCGTTGCGCCCAGAAGGTCCTCAGCCAGCAGGGCTGGTCCGCCTGGTCCACCTGGCACTACTGCAGCGGATGGTTGCCGTCCATTGATGAGTGCTTCTAAGCGACTTCGACCTGGAATTAATAAAAACAAAATGATGCTTATGGAAAAAAAAACAATCGGAGTTAATAATTTCACTTTGTGGTATCATTTCTTTAAGAAGCACTCATTTCAGCCATTGAAGTGCACTCTTAGACAGCCACTCGTTGGCTTATCAATTCCAGTTTTGGTTTTTGGAGCAGACACTGCCCCATGCTCCATGTTTTCAATTTCTGTCTCACAAATTGATTTATGCAGATACCCCGCCTCCTGATCCCTCAACACCAGCTCACTGTGGCGATGGTGTTGAGTTTCTCCTGACTGACATTGATCGAAGTGTTTTGGCTGCTGTGGGAACCAGTGCTCGCTCTGCCCCATTCATATTTCTCTCATATGTATATACTTACTACCCAGAGGCAATGCAACTTCGATGGGGGTACACCACCTGATCAAAAAAATAAAAAACAAAACAGAATAAAATGCCTGAGCATCTGCGGTACGTGACTGATTGGACGATTGATACGAGGTGGGCCATGGACTCCATTGACTCTACTTCTTTTTATGTGGCACGTCATAAGTGTCATTTGCATATACATATGTATGGATGTGTGTGTTGTATATACCAAATGAACCGTTAGCCCCCTCATTGTAACTTAACGGTACTGACGGGTCTTTGGTCCCAAGACTATACTCTTTGAAGAAATGGAAATGAAATGGAGATTGAACTGGAACCGATGTTGAGAGATGATCGTTCGGTCGCCGGTTTGAGTGAAAGTGCCTTTATTTCTAGTAGCACATTAAAATGCAAATTTTTCCATTTTCATTTCCATTTCTGTTTACGCACTCGACTGGTCAAAATTAAATAACATATCGTAGAGATCGTAGATCGGCCGGGGAGACTGTCAAAATCGCATTCGCGCTGCCACAGCCCACATGCCACCGTGACACCTTGTCTCAATCGGAGTGTCGTTGACAGCGGATATCCAAGAAAACCAAATAATAAAAAATAAACGCACCTGTCCAGACACCACTCCACTAGATAAGCCTGCAAATTCATTTGAAAAATGTTCAATAAACTCAACGGCTTGTTTTTCCGGTGCGTTACCAAACTGCCCCGACTCGCAGGCCATTTATTTATAACCGAATGCAAATTCGAGTTCTCCCATGTCAAGCACGTACATTAATTGACTCCACCCGATTGGGTTTTCCTCCATTTCCAATTAACGCAGCGACAGCTCGACTCTGCAGCGGCCCCACCACCGATCTGCTCCTCGACCGCATCCACATCCAAACCACCTCCAGATGGCGCCCAGTGTGTGCGAGAAGGCGAGTAAGCCGGCAACGGCCACGGCTACCCAGACGATCAAAACCGGTGGAGCGTCCAGTACCTCCGGAACGAACAAGTGCGGTGCCAGTAGCGTCAATGGATCCCTGGCCTCCTACAAGATAGGTGGATCTGAACAGAGTTGGCCCCAGGCCGCTCCTTACAGTAAGGTTAGTAAGAGTCTTTAAATCCTCCCACCAAATAAAAACTAAAAGTAAATATTTAACTCATTAGGAAAACCAACGACCACCTGTCTACAATCCGGAGGATTATGTGTACTCTCTGAAAAAGTTCACCAAGGGCAGCAGCTCCTCCAAAAAACAGTCCATCTACGATGTCGGCATAAGTATAAGTGCCAAAGAGGAGGCCGCCAGATCGGCTACTTTGCCAGCCAAGCACTCGGAGTACAAGTGAGGACTTGGAAGATTACTTTATAGATCCTTTATCTTATAATTTTCATGCTGGCTTTACAGATCTCCCATTCCTGCCCCGCCAGAGAGTGATCGAGAAATGTCCCTGCGGCAGTTTGGTTCCATAACAGACTTACTGACCAAGCTAAGAGCCGATCTCCGAACGGCTTTTCCCAGGTAGGATATACGCTCATAACATCTTAATGTCCTTTCTAAACTTCCCTTATCTCCTACATAGTTTTGTCCAGGAGTTTGTAGCCACACCTTCGGATGGCATAAGCCACTTGCTGGAGGTCCTGCGAGCCATACAAATGGCCCAGGCCAGCAATGCCCCCGGGCCCATGTCCGGCACCAGCAACTCCTTGGCCATGACCAGGAATCCTCAGAGCTACCAGCGTCGAGCCCTGCTGGATGAGCTTTCCTGCCTACAGTGCCTGAGCATCTGCTGCTCCCGATCTCTGGATGCCATTGCCCGCTTGGGGAACACACCCGTGGGCCTCATGCCGCTGGCTTCCTCGGCCACGGGCCAGGGTATTAGGGGTCGGATTCTGGCCCTCCAGTTGCTGGCCTCCGCCTGCGATCGCCAGCCCTTTGTCAGCAGTGGTGGTGGCGATCAGGTGGCCACCTCTGGCCACACGGCCGTCTCGGAGGCCATGTCCACGTTGCGGCTGAGATGCAGTGAACCAGTGCGATTCCGGCTATTAGTGGGCATTCTCAACAGTGGTGGCGGATCAGGAGAGCTTCAGTGTGCGGGTGTCAAGTGGGTATCACTCTTTCTGCAGTCTCTGAAAAGTTATTAAAGATTTGTTTCCCAACAGATTTCTCAATACCTTCATTGAGAGCGCAGCCAGCATCCAGCAACGTTTGTACATCCAAGCGGAGCTCTTCCAGGCGGGTCTGGACCCCAGCACCTTGGCGCGCACCATCTCCTCCTCCTCGCCCTGGCTAGATGCCCTGAAGGCGGAGGTGAAGCGCTTTAACGAACTCCACATTGACGTGGACAAAATGATAGCCCAGGCCAGAGATGCGGATCGAGTGCGCAGCCAAATGGTGATCTTGGAGAGGAGAGTCCAGATCCTGCACGAGGAGAAGGCCGTCCTCACCTCCATGGAGCGGAGGCTACAGGAGCGGTGTGCCGAGCTGCAGCGTGAGATCTTCCGCCTGCAAGGAGCCCAGCAGGACTCCAAATTCAAGGAGTCGTCGCACCAGCCAGTGGCCCTGCCCCGTCAAGTCACACCGACTACGAAGAAGGGAAAACAAAGCTCGGAGCACGAGGACGAGGGCATCAGCAGTTCAGAAACGGGCGCCTCCCTCAGTCCGGTGCCCATACTCGTCCTGCCCTCCAAGGCCAAGAAACAGTCAAGAAAAGTGGCCCCGGCCGATGACGATGACGATGCGGCCACCATTGAGGACGTGATCGAGGAGCTGGACAACATTGTGAGCGAGGCGGAGAAGCAGATCAGTAGCCAGGCGGGCAGTACCTCCAGGATAAGGGTACGCCAGCACAGACCTGCAGCCGAGGAGGACATAGTCCCGGTGAACATAGTGCCCCAACCGCCGAGGAAGGCCCGATCCCTGGCCCATTTAATGCCGCGAACTGACTGCTCGGAGCAGGATGGCTCGGAATACGGTATGGCCCTTCATCAGCCGGGAGATCCCGATGCCGCCGAGCGCCTGGTCGCCATGCAGACCTTCTTCGACGAAGTGGACTATGATGCCCCCGAGACAGATCAGCCATCCACCTACCAGATGGAGTCCCCCACGCCGGACATGCCGGAGGCGAATGCTGCCGCTACGGCCTACAATGCCAGCACCAATCGGGAGCTCCTGGATGTGATCATGAATGCCAGGCATGACGAACATGATCCCACCATGCAGGCCCTGCGGAAGAGTGCCCAGGAGCCGGTCCAGGCTGCGCCTCAGGTCTCCGTGTCCCACCACCATCATCCGGTGAAGGTCAAGGCACCAGCTCCTCCACCACCCACACCGCCTGCCCAGCAATTCAATGGCGTGTTTTTCATGACGGGCATGAATACTCCGCAGAAGTATCCCAAGCCGGACATCACAGCTGCCCTGCAGGCCCGGCGGGTGACCAAGAATGTGGAGCGCCTGGAGGCCGCTTTCGCCTCGTCCGAAGCCCTCAACGATTCCCCGCGGGAGAAGTCGCGCAGCAATCAGCAAATCTACTTCACCAGCAACCCGGCCATGCGAACCATGCATCACGACTCCCCAGGATATCCGAGTGGCAATATGGGCAAAGGACCCACGGCACGCACCCGCTCGTACACCCAAGGATCCATGTCCAAGGTGACGGATCTGCCATCGGGCCTCTACTAAAATCCAGAATCTCTTCAACTCCAAATCCTGTGCAATAGCAAATCCTTAGGTTATCGTTTAGCCCATCAGATCAGCGTATTTATAGGAGAAATCATTCCAAGTTAATCAAGTTATTATTTTTATTCTATAGTAATATGAGTATATATTTTATGTAATATCTCAATATAGACTAGTTACGGTGGCAGCTTCAATCGGGTATCTTAGCCAATAAGTTTTAGATTCTAAAGTATTTTTGTTTCTATATCATTTTTCTTTTGAATAAAGTTTATATATACATGATATATTATTTCTTCGGCATTTTCTTAATCAGAATGATGACTTATAGCTTGAAAAGATAAGGACTTCCAGTTAACCCACATATAGGGCAATGTCTTTAAACTTTGGGTAGATAGTATAATAAATATGAGACTCTTAATAGTTTTAGTTTTCTTAATGGAAGTAAGCTCCATAACTTATGTTTTTTGGCCAATGTACTTTTAAACTTGGCCAGACTTTCCTAATCTCTGCCCAGATTAGTCCGATCTTATCGCCAGTTGGTTTGAATATATCAGCAGTTGGAAGTGCATTGGCGGCATAAAGTAATCCATGTTAGTCTGCAACTGATTGTCCAGCCAGCATGATCAGCAGCTATTCCCAGAGTTCCATTCGCCCCTTGTCGGAGGGTTTGCAAAAGGTGGCCATCGAGGAGCTAAACGAGGTTCCCAGTCGCATAGACTCCGATATAGCTGCTCTGAAAGAATGGCTTGAAAAGCAGCCGCATCTCTGCTCCTGTAAGGATAATCAGTTCCTGTTAAGCTTCCTACGAGGCTCCAAGTATAGTCTGGAAAAGGCCAAGCAAAAAATCGACAGATTCTACAGTTTGCAGAAAGCAATTCCTGAAGTTTTCAACGAACATCGCTTGTCAGATGATCCTCAAGTTCTGGAAATCATTCGAATGGGGTACGTAATACTCATTATTATCTGGTAAAGATGTTAAACCATGATTTCTCTGGCAGTGTTATACTACGAGTGCCTTTAGACAAGGATGACACAGGACCTGCCGTCACAATTATACGCGCTGGAGCCTATGATCTCAACAAATTCAAGTTCCAGGACATCATACGGGTGGGCTCCATGTTTGGCGAAATTATGATGATGGAAGACGATAATGCCACGGTCAGTGGTTACTTGGAGATCATGGACATGACAGGAGTGACTGGTGCGAATCTATTCGCCCTGCAGCCGCAGCTCCTTAGCAAGTTTTCCGCCTATGCCGATGAGGCGATGCCCACCCGCCAAAAGGGCATCCATTTCATCAACGTTCCGAAAGCCTTCGAAGTGGGTTTCAAGTCCTTGTTGGGCTGGTTCCCAGGGAAAATTAAAGAGAGAGTAAGCCAAAAATAATATGAGTCTTCGCTTTTCTCAACCATTTCTCATTAGGTTTCTGTAAGCTCTGATCCAGAGGCCATTTTTGAGCGGATTCCCAAGCATTATCTACCCAAGGAGTACGGTGGCACTAAGGGCACTATGCAGGATATAATCTCCTCTATGGAAGCCAAGATATCCAGCTACAAGGATTACTTTGAGGAGAGCCAGCACTTTGGCACAAATGAGAAGTTACGTGAAGAACCCGAACTTTTCAAGCATGAGGAGAGTCACTTTGGTCTGGATGGCTCTTTCCGGCAGTTGGTGATCGACTAAAACTATAACTAACAACTATCAGAAAAGACTCGTAACTTTTTCAGGCTAGACAGCTAAAATAAATGTATTACGATAAGCGTTTTATGATTATTTTAATGTATGGTTATCGGTTCTTGATTACGAATCAAGTAATTGCTCAAAAAGGGAACTTTTGAGACTCATTCTGACGAATATCTTGAGCACTTGTGTGCCGATTCGAAAACTGAATAGGACTTATGGAAATGGACTTCATACCCCTTCGATCAGCATCGTATGAGCCAAGTTATAGACATTTTTCAGTTTCAATAATACTGTAATACAGTTTTTGGCAGTAATACAAAATGTTGATGTTAGCCCTTTAAAAAACTTAGAAAAATGAGTCAAAAAATAATATTTATTGTTCTGATTCCAGAGGATAGTACTCAAAGAACCAAGAACTAGAAGGTGTGGCAGATTCCGTATTGGCAGGACCTCTCTCTTTGAATATACTTAATACAATACAATACCTCTGAATATAAAAAAATAGCAAATACTGCAACTTTATGGCAAGTGTAAGCATTTTCAAACTAATAGGCCATCATAAATGCGTTTGATAAGAATTGCTTTACCATTAGCTTTATCAGCCCTCAACCGATATGTAATCTACTTAGTTGGCTTGAACGGCGTCAAAAAAAGCGACATTCGTTCCGTGACCATCAAGGAATCCCAAACAAAATGCCATCCATCCGACCACTGTCCCCGGAGCTCCAGGAGAATGCGATTAAAATTCTAAACGAAGTGCCTGAGAGATTGGACGACGATATCGCAGCTCTAAGGACATGGATTAAGCAGCAGCCCCACCTTAAAGCTCGTACCGATGATCAGTTCCTGGTTAACTTCCTCCGTGGCTGTAAATTCAGTTTGGAGAGGACGAAAGCAAAGATCGATCGATTCTACACCCTTCGCACAAAGTATCCAGAGTTCTATTTGGGACACAATGTTGACGTGGACAAGCTGCTTGAGATTTTCCGATTGGGGTAAGTTTTGCGGATAATCGTTTGCCCAACAATTAATCTATATTATTTATTTATTACCATGCAGTTCCATTGTTCTATTGCCACGTCCCCTGAACGATAATGGCCCTCGATTGGCTCTAATCCGAATGGCTACCTATGATCCCAATAAGTACACCTTCCAGGAAGTAAATGTCGCTGGCGGTCTAATGCAGCAAATAATGCTCGATGAGGATGATGTGGCGATTGTTAACGGCCTGATCTCCATCCTCGATCTTTCCAACGTGACCACAGGACACTTCCTGCAGATGACTCCCACCTTTGCCAAGAAGATGACGGTTTTCCAAGAGGAGGCTCTGCCGTTGAGACCCCAAGGAATTCATTTTATAAACACGCCAAATGGATTCGAAACTATCTTCAATATGGTCAAGCCCATGATGTCCAAAAAGCAACAGGGCAGGGTGAGTCCTTTATTCCTTTAAATGGAATGCATTTTAAACATATCCTTGTTAACCCCCTAGCTATACGTCCATGGAAGTAAATGGGAGGCCCTTTATGAACAAATCCCCAAACAGTATTTGCCAGTGGAGTATGGCGGAGAGAACGGTTCCATTCCGGATCTGCTTAAGGAATGGGAACAACGTATTCTGGCCTATAGAAACTACTGGGAGGAGGAGAAGAACTATGGGACGGATGAACGGCTTCGGGTTGGCAAACCTGTCGACTTCGAGAGTCTTTTCGGACTGCAAGGCTCTTTCCGGCAACTGAATGTTGACTAAGGCCACTGAGAACTAAAAATAGTCTCACCTGGAACTCTTATCGTTAGTTAGAAAGGTGGAGGAACTCATGAACCCGGGAGTTACAGATTTGATAAGCTCCGAGATAAAATCATTAATAGAACAAAGAATTTAGAAAACCAGAAACTTAAATATATGTGAACAAAAATTTAAATAAATTATTATTTTTTTTACTTTTAGGAATTATTTTAAAGAGAATCGTGTTAAAACATAAACACACGAGAACAAAACAAAAACAGGCAAGAGTGATTTGAAGAAAATTTTGGAAAAACTAGACGACTCGGAAAACAAGAGAACTTCGAGTATGACCAAAAATAAAACAAATTTCCCGAGAGATTCGAGGAAAGTCCATTCCATTGGCTCTTCTCAGTTAGCGTTTGTGGGTCGTACGGATCGGTGCGTCGGTTCATTGTACGGATCCAAAAAAAAATTCGATCGGATAAAGAGCACGTTCCGCCATGGATCTTAAATTGGAAAACTGAAAAGTGTTTTCCACCCAGTGCCAATCAGATAGCGATCCTAGATCGGTAATTATCATCATTAGGAGCATCACCATACCCAATGGGGGGCTCATAAATTAGCAAAACTAATTGCCCAAGTGAAATCGAAGTTCATAATTGCTCGGACATGTTATGTAGTCGGTGTCTATAAGCAAAAAATACAAAAAAATAAGCCAAAAGAGTTCTCGACAGGCGTGGCACGAGTCTGCGGCGTCCGATTGACGACGAGATGAATGCCCCGTCGTGCAGCAGCCGGTTACCGAAATAGTTCCATGGAGTCTTTCCGTGTCTACCTCACCATTCCCCAATTCCAATCCCTTGGCTGGCCCCTCGGCTCTTCGGCCTTGCCCCAGCAACCCAAATAAATAAATATTTGGACAAATAAACATGTGTGTGGCAGACCTGTGTTTTCGGTTTACCTGTAATCTTTGGAGCTCCTTTGTAGATCACTAAAGGAAACAAACCGGAGTCTATAAATTGATGGGGTTTATGGCAATGAAATAATTATGATTTTAATCAGTCTTCCTTAAATGTTTCTATGAAGAAATTGTTTACTAAATGGAATGGACAATGATCATTATAGTTTTCACTTTAAATAAAAGTTAAATACTTTAAATATTTATTTTTTGAATACTTCCTTCTCAACAAAATCTACAAAACCTACCTGTTCCAATACCAAACAGTTTCCAACCAATCCCCCAAGTTTTTAAAAATGTCTCATAAATAAAAAAAAATTACAAAAAACACTATAAAATATGAAAGAGACAATGATATCTTCCGTAGAATATATTTATAATATTCAATATCTCATAAATCATATCATTTCATTGAAATTTTCAAAGAGTATTCCTTGTGTCCACACCCCAAAAGATTTCCCCACAAGTCTAGTCCTTTATTTAGTTTCATTTCAATTTCGCAATTTATGACCAGTCGAGCGGTAAATTAGCCAAACGGAGCAGGAGGAGGAGAAGGCAGCCATGTCGGGGAGGAGGGCCCAATCACTGCCGGCGCACATGTTGGAACCGGCCAAGCCGGAGCGCGGAAAGTGTGTGGCAGCCATCTGCTTCTCGTGGAAAGTGATCACCTGCATCGTGTCCCATGTGCTGCTGGTGCTCCTCGTCGTTTCCTATTGCGTGGGTGGAGCGTATCTCTTCCAGCACCTGGAGCGACCCCACGAACTGGAGGTAAGTACAGTAAATTCTGGAAGGAATCAGTAACTATACTCCCTGATCCTGAAAAGATCAAGCGTGGCATTGAGAACATACGCTTCAATCTCACGGAGAACATTTGGCTTTTGTCGGATGATGCCGAGGTCTTGAGGGAAAGCGATTGGATGGCCAATGTGAGCAAGCACTTGGCCAACTTTGAGAAGCAAATCCTCACGGCCATCAAAGCTCATGGCTGGGACGGCAACGAGGACCTCAAGAAGTCCCAGTGGACCTTTGCCGGCTCACTATTCTACTCCATCATAGTGATAACTACCATAGGTACGTAAAACTGGGTAACCATTGAAATTTATTCGCTTAGTCTATCCTAATCTCTACTCTAAGGCGACTATATACATCTGAAGGTGGTTGGGAAATGGATGAGATTTGGGTTGAAAGTAGTCCTTTCTCTTAGATCTTCTTACTGAGCTTATCGTTGATGCTTCGAGGAGCCGCTGCCACGCTCTTGGCACTTTTTCCCTCGGCAACCGCTGGGGATTTCTCGTCAAAGCCGAAACCGCCGCCTGGCCCATAGCCTAGGCCTCCAGTTCCCAGGCCCAGTTGGCCCAAACCCAAGCCTCCGGCCAGACCATAGCCCTCGGTGTACTGCGGTCCTCCGAACTGTGGGCTTCCCGGATACTGTCCCACTCCGGGGAACTGGCCTCCAGCAGCAAACTGATTACCATTAAAGTCGCCTCCTGGATAGGAGGTTCCGTAGGGATACTGTCCGTTTCCGGGGAACTGATTTAGGCCCAGTCCGTTTCCAGGATAGCCAGTGTACCCTGTGCCAACATTAGCTCCAGGGAAACCTGCATAGCCGCCCACTCCCGGGTAGCCACCAATGCCATTTTGTGTTCCTGAAAATCCTCCATAGCCGGGCTGGTAGGGATTCGGGTAGATCTGAGGCCTTCCAATGATTCCAGTTGGCCCTCCAGGTCCCACCAACACTCCCGGATTTCCACCATAGCCTCCAACGCCGCCAAATTGTCCAGCACTAGGCTGACCTCCGTAGGGATTATACTGACGAGTGCCCACATTAGGGGTATCCGCAGACCTGGTGGGCTCCACGTCCGCATAGTCCTCGATCTCATCGTTCTCGGGTTCTCCGGGTAGTGGCCTTCGGGTGGTGGGTTCTCTTCTCAGCTTGTTGTCGTAGGAATTCCGGATGGGGGAACTCCGGCGATCGATGTCGCGAAAGGAGCGTTCGCGGCGATTGTATGACCTCCAAACCCAGTGATCGTCCGAAGCCTTGGCGGCCACCAACCCGAAGAGGCACAATGCCACAACGATGAGGCAATTGTTTCGCATGATTGTCCGACTTTGTCTTTGTCCGACTTTTTATATATTTGGGAACGACTTCGATCGTACACTACTGACCCGTTTTTTGCGCTTGGTCGCGACGAGCTCCCGCAACAGAATAGTTCGGATTTGCGACCGGCACACGCTACTTATATAACCACAGCCGAGAATCGAAAACACACAAAAAAAGACCCACAAAAAAATAAATGAAAAATACAAAACGATGACGCCGCACAAAGGCAGTCATGCGACGAGGGCAGCCGCAGGTGGGGATCGTCTCGGATTGGATTGGATTGGATTGGTTTGGATTCGTTTGGCGACTTCTCGTCCAATGAATCAACCCAAAACGCATCATGTCTGGCGGAGATCTTGGAACCACGGGCCACGTATCGTTGATTCTCATGAAGCGCAACCACCGAGGAGCGTGATCCGCCCAGGAACCAATGAGGCAAGCGGATGAATCGGACAGTTGATTTTGGCGATCACGTCGCAATCGCATAAATCTCCGATGCGTTTCGATCATTTGGTAATTGTTCATTAATCGATGTCCCTTTACCATGACTGGGAAAATTTCCACAAAATCATATGCCATCCATATTCCCAAAAGTCATAGGTCAAAGATCCGATTCGGACACAGTTAGATGGACAGGAGGGAGCACGTGAATAATGACCTCTAAAGAAAAAATGGGTTCATTTTGTTTCGGCAGGCGTGTGTTATTTTGGATGAAACCGAAAGTGGAATTACTGCCATCAAAATACTATATATGAGTGGTCGGAACCAAAAAACAAGGTCAAACGCCACTGACCGATCGTGATTAACTTCTGACGGCTTAGATTTAGATTTTAATGATGGGAATTTCTAGATTTTTTATAGAATACTCTTCTAAAGGGAAGACTTGAAATGGAAACTAATAAAAAGAAGTCGTGAGATTTATAAAACTTATGATATAACTCTTAAAAGTACTCCTATTTGAATAAAAGAATATTTAAATATCTATTTTCTGTTAATTTAGAAGAGCATTTCAAATTCTAAATCATATTAATCTGAGAGTTTAAATTTAGTCATTTGTGTTTTTATTGTCTGCACAATTTCCCGATATGGATTTGTGGCCAAGACACAAATGGGTTTACTGACCGTAGTCCCATCAGATAGAACCTATTGCCAAATATATACGAATTTGCACACTTCCGTAAAGGCCAAAAGCGGCGGACTTGAAATACCTTATGTTCGCAATTGTTTGCTGTTATTTTGCGATAATGGGCTTGGCTTGTTCAAAAAGAAGTACAAATGGAAAGATTAAGCCATTTTTTCGGGTCTAACATTCATTAGCATTTGAAGAACATTGGGGTTAGAAGGTTGAAGGCAAAGCCTCAACCATGACTCGCCTATAAGACTCTCTAGTAATTCATTATTCTTGATCGGTTTCGTTAATTCTGGACAGGTTATGGCCACATATCGCCGCGCACGGATTGGGGCAAGGTGACAACGATTTTCTACGCCATCGTGGGCATTCCACTGATGCTCATCTGTCTGTCCAACATCGGCGATGTCATGGCCACATCATTCCGGTGAGTTGACACGGGAATGAGCCCCCGGAGGTCACTTTTAAGTATGATTAGTCCAACAAATAAACCCACTTTTTCCAATCCCAGTTTCCTTTACTGGAGAATATGCTGCTATGTGTGCACCCGCACTGCAAAACGTCCCAGGAATGCTCGATCCCGGCAAAGATCCATGCGCTCTCAACGCCATGCCCGCTCCCAGCCACCGCCCTCGTTCCGGCGCTCCATGAAAATGACCCAGCGATCGGGTAATGACTCTGGCTTGGGTCCCTCCATGGGACATGCCTACTCTGATCCAGAACTGCGGACCATGGGCAGGGGATACGATGATCGGGAGTTCGGACACCGAAGCAGTGGAGGCCGCAATCGTCGGCAGCAGCACCAACAGAACCAGCATCACAATCCCTACCACGATCACCGCCAGAGGCACACCATCTACGGAGATGAGTACGAGACACAGACGCTGAACCGCTCCCATCGCTACAGCAGCCGGCAGAGGCAGAGGGACCGGATGAGGGACAGGCACACCGTGGAGAGGGAGCGCTACCCGCGATCCCACCTGGATGCAGGCTCCATCGAGGACTTTAGTGACGTACCACCACCGACGAAAAGAGCTCATAGTGTGCGATCAGTGCGATCGCCGCACAACCAGGATTCCTCGAGGGCCAGCAAGGAGCTGCAGCGACTTCACTCCGCGCCGGGCAGGAGCAGGGCCAAGTCCGTGGATCCTAGGCATGTGTCCTCGCACTACGAAGACGTGGACGAGGATGTGGTGAGGAAAACACCCATAATTCCGAATAGGTATGCCATGGACGACTTTGGGGGAAACGGACATCGAAGGCAGTCCGCTCCAAGGAGTCAATCCATGCCGAGATCGGCGCACCAAAGGCACCGACAGAGGGACCGGGAAAGGGAGCGTTCACCTCAACCACCACCGCACAACTCCCACCGCCAGAATAACGGTAGGAGAGCCGGGAGCCTCGGCAGACAAACTTCGCGATACGGCAACCATTTGGAGCTTCCCGACTACGATGCTCCACCGCGGGGCCGGGATCGTCGAAGGGATCACAGTGGCCATTCGCAAGGACGCTACGATGATTATGTAGAAGAGAGCTTCGACGAAGGATCCCTCTACGGAGAGCACTACGAGGACTATCCGCCGCAACGCAGTCGCTCTAGAAGCCGCGAGCCCAAGAGAAGGGAACGCAGAAGGGAGCGATCTGAACGATTGCCTCCTTCCCCACGGATCATGTCGCCCATGGGCTTTCCAGTCCAGCGACAAATCCGTCGGCGTCCCAGCTATGATTACGATGACGATGACTCTATGTATGGAGATGAGTATGGCGACTACGGAGATCTCCTGCCCAAGGATCGTCCTGTGCCCATTTGGTTGTGCGTCTTCCTGGTCGTTAGCTACATCCTTGGAGGAGCAGCTCTCTTCGCCTACTGGGAGAGCTGGTCCTTCCTGGATTCGGCCTACTTCTGCTTCATCACACTGACCACTATTGGTGAGTAATTAAAACCAGTTTATATTCTTTATTTTAATATCCCTTCTTAGGCTTTGGTGACTTCGTCCCCGCTAAGGGAGTCAAGGATGAATCGGAACAGTCCATTGCCTACTGTTCCCTGTATTTGCTCTTTGGTATCGCATTGCTAGCCATGAGCTTCAACCTCGTCCAAGAGGAGTTCATCGCCAATGTCAAGGAAGTGGCCCGCCGCCTGGGAATTCTCAAGGACGATGACGACGATCAGGATGAAGATTAGAAACACAAATATGAATTATTTTTTGGTCATTACATATTAAATTAGAATTTAATCCTTAGGTGGATACATGTTTGAAAACAAAACTATCTTTAAGAGAAATAATTAAGAAATTTACATTATTGAATCAGAAACGAAAATATATCTTATATACTCATACTATACTTCATACAAGGTCCATCATTGACCTGTACTCTCGGCTTTAAGGTTTGTTTAACTTTACATAGCAGACTAAGTTTATTTAAATAATAATTGTACGAAATTCCAAATTTAAATACACAGATAAAAAGAATATCCAGGAGTGCCAGACAAACAAAGTACGGCGGGGCTAATGGAGGGAGTACTGCATCGATCAGGCCACGTTCTCTTTGTTGTGCTAACAAGAGTTGAATGGGAAAATAAGAAAACATAAACAGAAATTATTTATACGGCTATAAGCCACTCAACCACTGGACTTACCCTGTTCATGGCCGGAGAATTGCGTGGAGATGCCTTTCTGGGCGTCAGGGAGCGCGACAAGGAGCTGCTGCGCTTCGTACCAGCCACTGGCGGCTTCAGGGCGTTGGAGTTCGAGTTTCGGGTGGTGCCACAGCCTCGCTTCATATTGATGCCATCGACGGGTTCAATGGGTGTCGAGTTCATAATAGTCTCGGTGTCAGAAAGCTCCTGAACGGACTGCAGCGAGTCCTCGTTCTCACCCTCGCTGCACTATAAGCAGAAATGGTTAAGATCTAGAACAAGTATTAAAGGAAAAGGATTACCTCATCTATGGTAGCGGTGGTGTCCAAATCCG
Organism: Drosophila ananassae; assembly: GCF_017639315.1. Classification (NCBI taxonomy): domain Eukaryota; kingdom Metazoa; phylum Arthropoda; class Insecta; order Diptera; family Drosophilidae; genus Drosophila; species Drosophila ananassae. Next base: position 20,400,141 of record NC_057928.1, read on the forward strand.
ACCAGTCTTGCTCCTGCCGATAACGCTTCACAATATCCTGATGCGGCGATGTGGACGCCAAACTGCGAGGATAAACGAAGTCCCTCTTTGAGGGTGTGGTCCCTGTGGGCGCATATGTCTTTAGCTCGTTCTGCTGGAAGCGTACAAGCTCCTGTTCGCAAATCTGTAGCTGCTGGCGCTGCAAAGCTGCATGCTCATTAGTCTGACGCGTCAGCTCCTGAACCAAGTCACTGGCCACAGCGGAGTGTCCACGGAACCGTTGCCTATCCTCGGTTATCAGATGCTGCTTTTCACATGCAGTCTCCTCCAGCTGAACCTTCTGTTTGCTTTGCAGCTCCTCCAACTGCTTAGCGCTGGTCTGGCAGATTCCTTGCAGCTGCTCCTGCTGCTGTCGATTCGCCAGGACATTGTCCTCGGTCTGTTTGGCAAGCTCCTGGCCCAGATTCTTCATGTGTACTTGCAGCATGGAGCACTTGGAGATGCCCTGATCTAGGCACAGCATACCTGTGTCCATTTGGCTCGCAAGTTCCGACTGAGCGGATTTGGTGGCTTCGGAACCCTTGGCCTGGTAGTCTTTTATGCCAGTTTGGGTCTCCTCTATGCGCTGGTTTCTAGCCTTTCGGCTTTCCTCTATTTTGTTCAGCCTGATGGACATGCTAAGGGTGTTCTTTTCCCTTAGCTCCTTGATCTGTTCCATTTGCAACATCAGAGATTCGAGCAGGGACGCCTCCTGTTGGGCCAGTGCTCGTTCGTTGGATATTTCGGCTTGCAGCTGCTCCAATTCCTCTGCATCCGGCACACTCATTTGACTCAGCTCTTGCAGTTGCTTCTGAACTTGCTCTACGTGATTCTCCAGCGACAGCGCGTTGTTCTCGATAATCTGTGAGAACTTCTCCTGCATGGAGTCCAGCATGGCCTTGTGGCGCTGATTATTCTCCTCCAGTTCTTGGAGATTCGTTTGGATGTCCCTGTTCATCTGCAGCTCACGCTGCTGCATCTGTTCCAAGAGTTGAGCCACTAATTTCTGGGTGTGCTGCTCGCAGCTCTGCGAAATGTCAGCTATGAGTTGCTTATGAATCTTGGCCTGATCCTCAAGAGACTGGCTGCAGATACCCTTCAGGGCCTCAATGCTCTGAGTGGCATTGGTGGAGAGTCGCTGGCTCACGTTACTGGAGTTGGCTGTAAAATTTCCAAACAGAATTAATAATTAGGAACAAAGTGGCCTTAAGCACTAAACTTACTCAGCTCCTCGTTCAAATGCTCCTTGGAAGCCGCCTGCTGCTCAATATAAAGGTTCAGACTGCCCCCAATCATCTCCAGATTGTCGTGCATTCGATCCTTAAACTGATCGCAAGCGGTGCGAATCTTCTCGTCCGCATGACGTCTTCTCTCTATAGTTCCGTGCAGCTGCTGAGTGTCACTTGTGGCCAAGTCAGCAGCGGCCAGGATCTCCTGGGCCTGAGTGGTCAGAGCCTCCTCCGTCTTCACATGTGAGGCCACTATCTGTTTCTTCTCTTTGTACCGTCGCTTGGTTTTTGTAAGGACTTTCTTGGTTAGGAGCAGTGAGCCCTTGGTGTTAATCAAGTTCTCCTCGGTCTTCTTCAGTTCTTGGGTTTTCTGCACAAGACTCATGCTCACCTCACTGAAGATCTTCTCCTTGTTTTGCAGTTCATCTTTCAGTGCCTTCAGCAGAAGCATTTTCTCATTCAGTTCGCGGTTCTGCGAATCCAGCTTCATGGTCATCTCGCCATAAGTTTCCTCGGCCAAGTAGATGCCGTTCTTATCCCTGGCCGCCATGAGATCCCTTTTCAGCTTATCGATTTCTTCGGTGTACTCCTTGAGCACCGTTTTTTTGGTCAATTTCTGGTTGACTTCAGGCTTGTTCTGGATATTCTTGGCTCGATGGGCATACTCCAGGGTGCTAAGAGTCTCCTCTATGTCCTTATGGCCCGGAGAGATGGTGGCTATGATGGAGGTCTTGGTCCTGCCTCCCAGAGATTCCTGGAGCAGCCTCGTGAGCTTCGATTCACGGTAGGGAACATGAGGAGCACGATCCACCAAGGCAGTTATCACCCTTCCCAGGGTAAGGAGACTCTGGTTAATGTTTACAGTTTCCCTAACCCGAATGCCCTTCTCGTTTCCGGCCTTGGAGACATTTTCGCTCCCAGCCAGATCCACCAGATTGAGCTTTCCAATCTTTAGCATATCCTCTCCATCGATTCCATTCTCCCGAATGTGCACCAGTATGGAAAATACCGTGTGTGATCGCGAAGATTGGGCATTCATCAGTGTAGTGGCTGTCTTGCGGCGCTCCTTGCCCTTCTCCAACAGCTTGTACACATCGTCCTTGCTGTGCACTGGGATTTCCTCCAGGCCCTGAATGATAACCGAGCCCTTTTTCGTGCTGTCATCGAAAATTCGTATCTTTGTAGTGTCATCGGTGGAGAGCAGATCGCACAGCTCCTCGTTGTACAACTCCAGGTAGGAGATACGCATCGTATACTCCACTTCCATCATGCGCAGCTCATCGAACAGGTGACTCAGAGCGCGAGGTATGATGCCAATATCGGAGTCCTAAGCGGAAATTAGTTTTTAAAAAGGTTCCCTTTTCCAAGAACTAAGAGAAACTCGTTTCTATTGCCTCGCAGCCAGTAGGTAACTTTTAGATTCAAGGCCATATGGTTTGCAAACCCTTTTCAGGCCAACTCGGACAGAACTACATATATGTATGAAATATCTTAAGAAAAAACTTACATCTTCCCAGGAGGATTTCAATTCAGCAGTTTCGTTGCCCACCATCGTATGGGTTTTGCCCGTTCCAGTCTGTCCATAGGCAAAGACAGTGCAATTGTAGCCATTCAAAACCTCCTCGATCAGAGGAGACACCACCACGCTGTAGACATCGCATTGCTTGGATTCGGGGCCGAAACTCCTGTCGAAGGTGAACTTCTTGGTGAGCTTGGAGTCCAGCGTGTGGCGAGTCACAATTTCCCGTGGCGGAACTACGTCCACCACCTCGGCAGAGCGAATGCATCGTTCTCGGGAGTTCAGAGGCCTTTACAAAACAAACAATTCCCAATGCTAGAAGTCGCATTCCATCACATGTTTTCGGAAAACAGAATCTCACCTGACTCGCACATAAACCTGGATGTTTTGATTTGACTTTCTAGGCGCTTGGCGCGTGGTATTCCCACTTGAAGTGTCCATCTCTTTGCCTTTAAATCAATTAGTTTAATTTTTACCGCGTACAGTCAAAGAAGCGACGCCAGTTGGAAACTGCACTAGTGTGTGTGTGTTTTGGGAGAGTGTCGTCTCAAAGTCCTCGTTTTCCAGTCTTTTCTGCAATCGCTTATCCGCTAAGTAACGTTAATAAACAGAGAAAACCTTTAAATATTAATTCAAACACAATTTCCGAGGAAGATCAAGCAAGCCGCGTCTTTCTTCGTCCGTTGACTTTGAATTCGATGTTTTTTTGCGGTATTTTCAAGAGTATATTTTGGTATATTTCTTAAATATCGATATTAATATCGATATATTTCTGTTTAAATATTAATTTTAAATATGTACTTTACTGTTATTTATTAATCGAGGTATTAATTGCAAGGTTATTAACAAAAAATATAATTAATCCAAGCAGTAAGCTTTGCTAACACTGCATTACACTCAACAATTTTTCAAAAACTTCAAAATTATATGTTATTTTTAGAATGCTGTCATAGTTAAAAGTCTTGCTGGTTAGGTATGTGCGAATGCCCCGAAGATCCGAATGAACAAAATGGCAATGGTAATTAATAAATTAAACTTTTCATATATCTAAAATATTTTTCAAATATTCACTGGTTGCCACACAAATATAAAACAGCGATGCCACGCCGTTGGTTTTCGTTGAGGGCGGTAACCCTGCCATCACGTTTTGGTCGATACGACATCTCCAGCACCCACGTATTGGCAAAAAGTTCTCCAAAAAATAAATGATTGAGAGAGTGAGGTGATCAATAGATTTGCCAGACAAAACTGCAGAGGCTGTGGCTGATTTTGTTGCTGTGCGTGTGTGACAGCGGCGACAAGAGGAACAACTCTTTGAATCCAGAAAGTGAGGTCCCAGTCAGTTAAAGAGGAGGGGGAAGCAGCACAGGTGCAAAATATATTTATGTACTAATTTATGTTTTCCTCTTTACTTTCGCTGTAGGCTACGAATTGGGCCGCCCACCGCCCCCTGGCATCATGGAGAACAAGGGCGAGAATGATGTCTTCGATGACATGAACCTGTACATTACACCTGAGAGCTTCATTGTGGAGCCAAATGAAGGTGCTGAGGTTCTCATTATCGGCCGGCTGGACAAGGTCACCAAGGTGCACCCCGCTGGAGGTCAGCTGGCGAATCTGCGACCCACAAGGAGAATCTGCGGTGTCCTGGGAACCATTCATTTGCTCAGCTGCGATTACTTACTGGTGGCCACCCACCGGATCTTCGTGGGCGTTCTGAACGGAGCCATAATCTGGCGCCTAGCCGGGTACGACATCATTCCCTACATTCCGAATGCCATTCAACGCAAGGAGAACGAAACGTATCTGAGACTGCTGCGACAGACGCTGGACACCAAGTACTTTTACTTCTCCTACCGCTACGACTTGACCCACTCGCTTCAGAGGCAGCGGGAGCTCGGCCCATTTAGAGGAGCAAACTCAACGGGCTTGTTTCAGCGTGCTGATCAAAGATTTGTGTGGAATGGCTATGTTTTGCAGCAGTTCGGCTGCGAAAAGATGCACAGATTTCAGTTGCCGCTGCTACTAGGTTTCGTTTCCATCAACCAGGTCCAGATAAATGGCCAGACCTTCTTCTGGAGCATTGTGACCAGGAGATCGATTCAAAGAGCGGGAACGAGGCTGTTCACTCGTGGAATCAACGATCGCGGACATGTGGCAAACTTTGTGGAAACTGAGCAGATTGTGGAATTCAACGGACAGCTCGCGGGATTCGTCCAGACGCGTGGCAGCATGCCCTTCCATTGGCACCAGCTTCCCAACTTGCGGTACAAGCCCAGACCTCGTCTGATTCCCGGCAAAGATCACCTCGGTGCCTGCAGTTTGCATTTCTCGGAGCAGCTTAGGCTATATGGCAGCCAAGTGGCAGTAAATCTGGTGGATCACAAGGGCGCTGAGGGTGAACTGGAGGCGACTTTTGGGAGACTTATCCGAGAAATGGGGAATCCCAAAGTACGGTACGAGTCGTTTGACTTCCACCACGAGTGCCGAAAAATGCGCTGGGATAGGTTGAACGTTCTCATCGATCGTCTGGCCCACGAGCAGGATGACTTCGGCTATTACCATGTCTTCGACGATGGTAAGCTAGTTTCCACGCAGACGGGTGTCTTCCGCACGAATTGTATCGATTGCCTGGACCGAACGAATGTGGTGCAGAGCATGTTGGCCAGGAGATCTCTAACAGCCGTGCTGCAAAAGATGGGTGTGCTTCATGTGGGTCAACGAGTGGAACAGGCGTCCCAGAGCTTTGAGGCACGTTTTAAAGGAGTGTGGGCCGATAATGCGGATCTGGTATCCCTGCAATACTCCGGAACGGGTGCTCTGAAGACGGACTTTACCAGAACTGGCAAGAGAACCAAAGCCGGAGCACTGCAGGATGGAAAGAACTCACTGATGCGCTACTATCTAAACAACTTTGCCGATGGCCAGCGGCAGGATGGCATCGATCTGTTCCTCGGCAAGTATCTGATCAACGACAACGAAGGTAGAGCAGTGCCATCGCCGCTAGAATCGAAGCGGGGCTGGCGCTTCTTTGCATTCCCATCGGTGTTGATAATGGCCGTTACCATGTTTATGGTCACCATGGTTTATCCTGCGGAATTCAACACGGAGAATCTGCTGCTGATGCTCTTCTGGGGAGCTATGATCGCGGTCAGTGCCACCGGAATCATGCACTATGGAATCGAGTTTGTGCAGTGGCCGCGGCTTTTTCCGCCGTTGTCCTTTCGAGACCAATGACATTAGTGTTGTTTAGCGAATTTTCCCCTGGGATCTACCTCTGAAGCAGCCTCTGAATCAGACTAATATCCTGTATACCCAATTTTTAAAACGATTTAAATTACTCCAACCTTCTTCCCGATATGTGTTTGTTTTTTTTTGTACTTGTGTTTAGTGTGTAAACCCCTACCCATATCCACTGGCAACCATTCCTTTTTGGCTATTTGTTAGTTAATATACATACATATATAAACACACAAACCACACTTGAGCTTCTGACAGTTGGAATTGAAGGCGGATGGGTTTTCGGGAGAATTGGGGTTTCAAGCGCCGCTTATATCTGCGATGAATTGCAATGTAGATCAATCACTTTTGTAGAAAGATTTTATGAAATTAAATAAAGTATTTAACGCATTGCTAGAAAACCTATCTTACCTTAGTTGGTTTTATTTATGCTTGATCCAAGCTGGTCAGTATCGTTTTAAGAACAGGTGTAACCCTGCATGAAGTATTCGTTCGTTTTAAAAAATATTAAAATTACAATAAAATTTACTTCCAGACAGCAGTAGGCACTGAGTATTCAGTCGATCGACAATTTCGGACAAAACAGTTTCCAGATTTCGGCACGCCATTGAAATCAGTATCCAAATTATAAATTTATTTTCACAAAATTTTGTCGTTTTGCATTTGTTGTAGGGAAGTTCCTAAATTCACTTTTCGAAATAAACCAAAAAAAAATTAAATTAAATTTAAGTTTCGGCATTAACATTAAATTCATTTTCGGTCACTGATTTTCCAATAAAATGGCGGACAAAAATGGTGATAAGTCTGAGAAACCAGAGAAGCAAACGAAGTTTCCGGGAAATTTTCTTTACATGTTCGAGGTTGTCGTGGACGATCTGCTAATTACACGGCAAAATCTTTGCGCTCCCGAAGAGTACCCCACATGCACGGAGCTGACTTTCCGCTCGTCCATGTACATGTGCATCTGCGACAGAGAGGTCGGCACCTGCGTGAATCCCTGCTCGCCCAAGTGCGGCAAGTGCTGCCTCTTCACCCTGGAATCCCCCATCACGGACAAGGACAAGCTGCTGGTCCATGTCTACAAAAAGAAGACGGAGAGCTGCAAGTTCCTCATCGGATTGTCGGAGCTGGCGGTGAAGCCGATTTTCGACCGTGTGCGGGAGTCCTTTGACGTGGAGAATCCAAACTGGGAAGGCGCCATGGCCAGTCACGTGAACCTAATTCCAAAGCTCAAGGGCGGCAACAACAAGGGTCTAATGGACAACTGCTCCTGCTACAGCAAGATCAACGAGCGCCACGAGCAGTGGTGTCCCACCTCTGAGCTGTCCAAACGACTGCTGCCCCTCTTCAATCTCTGCAAGATGCAGACCGGGAACATTGTGCTGATCATCCGATTGGTTTGCAATGGCCCCGCTATAGTCTCCTCGTTCCCGTTCATGCGGGTCTGCTCCCGGAATCCCAAGTGCCCTGATCCTTGCTGCCCGCCGTCTTGTTGCCCGCCGCCATGTCCCCCCCCATGTCCATCATGTCCTCCGTCATGCCCTCCTTCATGTCCACCACCATGCCCACCGCCCTGCGATCCTTGTGATCCCTGTTGCGGCCAAGGTGGCGGCACCGCCACCGGTGGACCCATGAACCCAACCAAGTGCTGCAAGGGGCCGTGCGCCCAGCCACCACCCCGCCGCTGCACCATGGTGGATCCTTGTGCCCCGCGCGTCCATGAACCAAACAAAATCCTGCGCTACTATTCCTGCAACATGGACAAGCTCTGTCCCGGCGACTATTGCGAGGATGAGTTCGACAGGGGTGAGTAGAGTAGAGTCAGTTGCTGAATGTTTGGGTCTTAAAAAGATCTTAAAAAGTAAGATCTCAAATTATAGTTCATAATTCATGTTAAGGATAACTTGGGAACTGGGATGGCTTCATAAAATCTACCTATGTATCTAAAATAATCCAAAGATTATTCGTTTTCATATGAAAATGATCCCTTAAATATCGCCCCTTTCTACACAGAGTGCCCAACAGTGCCTTCCAAGCGCTGCCCCCCTACTCCCATAGACAAGAAGCTCCAGAAGTGCGGACCGTGTGGCAGTCTGCCCGAATATCCTCGTTATATCCAGGAACGTCTGGCGGGAGTACCGGCGCCCCCATTAGAAAGCGAAAAGGATAAGGGCAAGGGCAAGGGAAAGGGTAAGGACGGAAAGGACGATAAGAAGGATGCCAAGGGCAAGAAAGGCAAACGGCAGGCTGGTGGTGCTGTGCACTGTGTGGGCAACCCCAAGATCTGCCCATCTGCCGTTTACGATGACACCTATCCGCCCGTCTGCAAGGGGAGACTCGAGGCCACCCGGAAGCGGTCCTTTGTGGATCCCAAAGATCCCAACTACGATGCTGCCTGTGATGATGGTGAGTGTCCCTTCTTTCTAGGAAGTAGGCTTTGAAATATGAATAGTTCGGAACGGTTTCAAAAATCTCTCGAGGAAGTAGGCTTTGAAATATAGTTCTTGTTCGTGTTTGACAAGTTATTCGAAATTCTACAGTAACATCAAACATTCCGGGGGGCAATCATCGCTCAGTTTATAAACTCGTTTTTCATTTTTAAATGGGAAATGTTGTCTGACTTACAATACAATACAAAAAACATAAATTCTTTCGTTATTATTACGCGAGCTTTGGATGGACTTTGAAATCTAAACGAAACAGAATAGAGTCACACGTGTGAAATTCGGTAAAAAGTGCAATTCGGTTTATTGGATTTTAATTAAAAATTCTTCGTTTTTATTAATATTTTAGCGCGTAGACGGGCTATACGGAAATTGCGCCACTTACTGGTGAAGTACAATATCCAAATTGAGAATTGAGGCCGTCCGACTTGGAATAGGGGCATCGCGCACCCGTGTCCTGTGGAGTACTATATTTGAATTCTGACTGAAAGACAACCCAAAAGCATACTTTAACCAATCACCATGGCCAAGAAGGGCAAAAAGGGACGAAAGGGAAGAAAGGCCAAGGTCGACTGCAAGTTCAAGATCACCAATGACATGCTGAAGCCTTTGAACGAGGGTAAGTATTAGATCTCATCCGAGGAATAGAAGACCCCTGTATCCAGTGCACTTGCAGATGATGGCTGCGAAGGCTGTTGCCAGTGTGCCTGCGACTGTGACTGCAGTCCGGAACTGGCGCCGTGCTTCATCCAGCCCACCCGGCCGGATCCAGGTCCGGAGGCATACGATGAGTTCGAGGCCTGCCTCAATGGCAGCGGATTGACTATTCGGGTCTTAAAGAATACCCATAAGGTGGAAAGCGTCGATGATGGTGTTGGTAACAATTTAGGAGCGGACGATGATCCCTGCTACCGGGACGATCCCAACGACTGTGAACCGAAGCAGGAGTCCTGCCTGCACGAGATGCTGCAGCGGAGCTCGTTTGCACGGAATCACATAAAGCGGAGGACTGGCGGCAAGATTATCAATCATCCAAACATCCCGAAGGTGCGGGCCAATATCAAGTATTCCGGAAATGATGCCTGTGAGACGGACAACTACTACGTTCCATTCTCGAAGATCAAGGAGGCCTGCGACCTGCAGGAGGCCAAAGTCGACTGCTATCGCCAACGCCTCTGTGGCGGCAATGACCCCATTGTACCCCCCAAGTATCCTGCCCAGAACCAGCGCAACTGCTGCATGCAAGTCGAGAAAAAGGACATCTTGAATACCATGAAGGGAATCAACCTGGACACGCGTCGTAAAGGAATAGAGGTAAGCTAATTTGTTCAAAGCAGCTATACATTATTTTAAACGAGGTTTGATGGGCAAACTTACAAATCGTTTAAGGTATTATTGAAAAATAAGGTCCTCCGCAGGAGTCCATATTGGCCTTCCATTTATTACTCTATATTTTCATGGGGATCCTCCATTAATTTTCACAAGAAAATTTAAACACACTTGTTTTGAATATTAGAAATATATTTTGAATATTCTTCGTGGCCCATATAATGGCTCAATTCCTGTTTAAGGATTTTGAAAAGGGACCCTCCAGGGGGACGAAAAATTAAAAAATATTTTGATTCTTGATTTTGATGCAGATTGATGGAGAATCAATTTACAAATCGTTAAGGGTATCAAGAATCGGATGAATATTGTCAAAGATATGGGCATTGCAGGTGGCCCCATAGTGGCTCCAAGCCTGTTTACAGATTTTCCAGAAAATGGGATGAAAAATCGAAAAAATATTTTGTTTCTAGATTTTGATGAAGATTGATGGAGAATCGATCTACAAATCGTTTAAGGTATTCCGCGCAAGAATCGGATGAATATTGTCAAAGATATGGGCATCGCAGGTGGCCCCATAGTGGCTCCATGACTGTTTTTGAACTTACGAGGGGGACCCTCCAGAAAATGGGTCGAAAAATTTAAAAAATATTTTGATTCTAGATTTTGGGGCAGATTGACTGGGAATCGATCCACAAATCGTTTAAGGTATTCCGCGCAAGAATCGGATACATATTGCCAAAGATATAGCCTTCGCAAGGTGCCCCACAGTGGCTCCATGACTGTTTACAGATTTTCGTAGGGGACCCTCCAGAAAATAGGATGAAAAATCAAAAAAAATTTTTGTTTCTAGATTTTGATGCAGATTGATGGAGAATCGGTCTACGAATCGTTTAAGGTATTCCGCGCAAGAATCAGATGAATAATTCCAAAGATATAGCCTTCGCAAGGTGCCCCATAGTGGCTCCATGGCTGTTTTTGAATTTTCGGAGGGGACCCTCCAGAAAATGGGTCGAAAAATCTAAAAAATATTTTGTTTCTAGATTTTGATGCAGATTGATGGAGAATCGGTCTACGAATCGTTTAAGGTATTCCGCGCAAGAATCAGATGAATAATTCCAAAGATATAGCCTTCGCAAGGTTTCCCATAGTGGCTCCATGACTGTTTACAGATTTTCGTAGGGGACCCTCCAGAAAATAGGATGAAAAATCGAAAAAATATTTTGTTTCTAGATTTTGATGCAGATTGATGGAGAATCGGTCTACGAATCGTTTAAGGTATTCCGCTCAGGAATCGGATGGAAATTGGCCAAGATATAGCCATCCCTGTGGGCAATAAAATGGCTGCTTGCCTGCTTAGGCATATTCGAAGGGACCCCTCCAGACTATCCAACAAATCTAAATTCCATATACATTTTAATTTAATTGTGGGGAATTGAAGAATGAATCCGTTGAAATCTGGAGAAGATATAGACTTAGCAGGGAGTCTCATATTGTCGAAGGACATACTAATAATGCGATTAAGTTGAAAATAAAACACTCATGCATGTGAATCACCAAAATCCAGGTGGTTCCTTGTGAAAGACTGATAAAATGAACTTACACTCTTGGGTGTGGATACTGCGATAAGGGGAATCACAATCCAATATGGTTCGACGTTCATAACATACAGCAGATAAAGCATTTAAAAAATGCTAAATTGGGGATCAGCAGGCCTAATCTTCGATCACCTCCGGATTCCTTTTTGGCATCGCAGCTTACGTGTTGGAATGAGGAATGTGTGATCATTTTCGAGCCGTGACTTGGACCCCTCTAAATGCCGATGCAAGTGGTGCAACTGCGGGATCCCGGTGGTAGGCTTTCAATTGCCACAATTGTGGGGCAGTTGCATAACCCGAGGCAGCTCCAAATGTGGAGCAGTCGCCTCGTCGACCGTTTGTGGTTTAAAATCTGTCTTCCAGGTTTATGGAGGTTTTGTTTTATGAATGGTAATCGCAGTGCAGATCAGATCCTTATGTAACAGGTGGAATTAAGTGTTTGCCACTTTTTAGTATCTACTAATTTTGTAAACTCCATAAAATGGTCTTGTCTATTTTTACAATTTTTTTTGTTAACTGCCTCTAAATATTTTCCTTCCCTCCTATCCGTTTCAGGTGTGCTACAAGACCTGCGAGGAGACCGACAGCGATGTTTTCCTGGTGAAGCTCGGCAGCAAGTCAAAGTCGCAGAACAAGAAGAACACCATCGAGATTGAGTTGAGGACTCCGAAGCAGCCTGTGACCCTGCCGATCAGCAAGGTGACCACCGAGACCTACGTCTCTGAGGAAATGCTGGGAGGAGCCGGCAAAAAGAAAAAGGGCAAGAAGGGCAAGAAAAAGGGCAAGGGCAAGGGCAAGAAAAAGAAGTCGAAGTAATGGCAGATCCTTAGCAATACCATGACATTTGATTTTGAGCGACTCTACCACCGGATTTGATAATAGCACCCAACCGAACCACTTTCACAATAATAATGGATCACCTCTGGACTAAATTTTAATCTCAGTTAATAGACCGCAGCACTACAACTAATAATATCCCTTTCAACAACACTCCCATACAGTTATAGCATCAAAAATCAATATTTCGACTGAAAGTTTCGTAAATGTTTGGAAATTTGGAATTACCGAAACACTGATACAATTTAATATATAAATTCTGAAATGTTATGTCTCGATTGTTTTAATTGAAAGTGTGAAAACCACAGGTAAAGATTTGTAGATCTGTCAAAGAAAATATTGAATTACTTGTCTGGAAATTATTATTGTTAATTTCCACTTTTTAAATAGTCTTTTAGATCATAAGATACAATAATATTGGCATGATATCTTGAAAAGTTTTCACTTTTCAGGTATACCTTAAGGTCTTGAGGGCATGAAACCGTTTTCAAGGACGTTGCACGGCCTCTGCATCTGCAAGTCCCTCGCATCTAAAAATAACTGACAGCCGAGAAGCGTGCAACTGTCCATCCCGATCCTCTTCATCTATTGCACACCTGTAATTAAAATTCATACAAGACCCATCTCCCCGGTGGCGGAGGAGGGCTAGGTGTTGGATATGCAGCAGCAGCTTGTGGTTTCGGTTTTCAGCTGGCCGGGGGTCCGGTGGTCCAGTGGCCAGTTCAAACAAGTTTGAGACAGGTATCCATACGTACGAAGAGTCGGAGCAAGAGAGTCTGTAGACAGCCGGCTGGCCGAGCCATCGGTTCGGAGAGGAGTCGAGCGAGGAACTCGTTTTAGTTGCGTCCAAACGCTTTAGTCTTTAAGTTAACCCAGCGAGTGCGATCGCAGGAACCAATTCGAAATTCGAGAAATACCAGGCGGAGCTCTGGCCAAGCTGTTGACTCTTTCGCGGATTGGCGGCAAATGCGAGCAACTTTTTGGTTTTGGCCACAACGAGCTCAAAAGTGAGAGTGCCCCGAGACAGAGAGCTGCTCCAATTCTCCAGCTACCAAACTCAAACTCTCAGCTTCTGCTGAGAAAGCGGAAAGAAAGTGAAGAAACGAGTGGAGATCACGGCGATTATTTAATCCACATTCGCCTTCACGATCAGCAGGCAACGAACCCTGGCTAAATAGATTCGGAGGCGCAAATTAATGGCGCTAACTTAAAAATCCGGCCCTCCCCGCTCCAACCCCCAAAAAGCGATGACAGTTGGGCGGAGAAAATCGAAGAAACCGAAGAAAAGTATTGGAATTTTAGAAAAACAACAAGACTACCGATCTAGCCCAGAGATCCAAAAGATACAAAGCATCAAAAAAATATAAATTGATAATTTAGAAAGCCAGCTGCATACCAAATAAGCTAGATCCGGAGAGGCGACACCACTCTCCGCCGTCGAGTTGGGTCAGTTTGGTGTTCAGTTACAGTCCAAGATCGGAGGTTACACCCTATAGTCTCAAATTGTGCTTTCTCCTCTCAACGCCACGAATTTGTTTACAAAAGTGCACTTGCAACTTTTACGGGTGCCTAAGAGTTATAAATAAAAACAGTGATAATGATACGACACACGGTCCTTATAGTGCTCATTTCGTTGGTCAGTGTCGATTCCGGTCCAAATACCCCACCCACCATATCCCCACCTGCCACCACCGCACACATCAGCAACATGCCACAACAATTCCCACAAAATCACCATTACAATCACAATCACAACATCAGCCACATTAGCAGAGGAAGTGTTTCCAATGGCCGTGATAAGAGAGGTAAGTACTTGTGCCCCTTTCGAGGCATTTTTCCAAGTGCCTCCAATCCGTGTCAGGGTCACTGAGTCGTCTTCTTCAGAGTCTCTCCGAGTGCCTGTAACGGACATCGAGCCTCAAGAGGCTGTGTCAATTGATTCGCAAATATTAACAATTGCTTTTGGCCAGATTGCTTTGAATCGGGGCGGTTTGCCGCCTTTGTACCATAAAGAGCATGGGATGTGGTCTCAAATACTTGGAGGTGTAAGTGGAAATTGTTTGAGACTCAAGGGTTTACGAGTTAGTAAGATTATATTGGTGAAAAGGGAAGGGGAACATTTATAAATAAAAGCTCGGTAAAAAATGTTATCAAAAGATAACCAAACTTAAACTAAAAATAATATCAAATTAGCATATATAAACATTAAAAAAATGCATATCATTTTAGATTCGCATCTTGTGATATAATTTAATAAAAATTTTACAACAAAGCCAACTGGATAAGCACCGAATAGAACTCAGCATCTGTGCAGCTTATTATTAAAATGCTAATTGTGTTTCCCATGCACCGTCTGACATTTAAAGATTTCGCAAAGATTTCATAAACATATGAGTTCTACGTCAGCAAATCTCAACCACATTCGCAGCTAATCGAACAGCATCAATTCAAAGACTAACTTTCGGATTGGCGTCTTTATACCTCCGCCCTGATACACATTCCTATAGATATCTTTAGATATGTATTGAGTATAGGTGCGTTCATTGCCCATCTTCTAGTGCATAAATATTCAATAATAAACTAAAACGAGAAATCAAGTTTGAATAATATTTCTGTGATACGTTTTTCTCTACTTTGGCTGCGTTGTTTGAGTTTATTATTCTGAGGCTCTGCTTCGTTTTTGGCTGCATTTTGATTTTTTTTTTCGGAATGCTGGTGACCTCAGAATATTAAATGCTATACTCGATAGAAGAAAATACAATCATAAGGTAGAAAATATCCAATATGATATGCAAAAGCAAATTAATGATGAAAGAAATATGGGAATTTGTCGATACAGTCTTAGTCTTTCACCTCGTGACATTTTGTTAAGAACAAAAGCCTCAAAACTTGAGCACGTGCCCACAACCTTTTACCAAAAATGGCCAAGAAGATTAATGGGTCCACTATGGTCAAGAAACCAAGCTAAAAACTGGAAGCTAAAAGCCAAAATAGAAGAGTTCAAACACCTATCTATGAGCCGTAGTCATTACTAGAGAATTTTAATTTGCATTGGAAATTGAATATTTTATTCTGAAAGTTGTACGAAAATAACAAAACAACATATTATGCAAATTATAATTTATAAAAAAACATCAAATAGTCTTAGGCCTACCACTAAAAGGGTAATTTGTCAAGATAATGTAAATGTTGTAGGTTTTGTTTAAAAAATAGGAGGTACTCTATTTTTAGAGGCTTCTTATTTAACATAAAAATGTTTCGTTTTGTTTATATTCCAAAATATTAAGCAATTCATTAAAATTTAAATGACTAAATAAATTAATTTAAATAAATATTCTTTAGTAAATAGCTTGTATTCCCAGCGGAGTAAGGGTATTCATGTATTCCTTCGAATATAATTACATATTTCAGAATTAATCAAATAAATCTTTTTCAACTTGTAGCTTGACATTGAACCACGGCTGACAACTTAACTTAATTATAATTTAATGTATTGAATTTGTGTATAAGACTTAGGCACCTTGGGTGCGTCAATCAAAGAAGTCTAAGCCACAGCTTTGGTCTGCGTTACGTATACGCCGCATTGGCTGCTCATGTAATTACCCGAAACTAGAGATACAAGCAGATTGCGCAAGTGTTTGAAAAAGTATCTTTATGGAATGTGGAAGCTGGTCCACACAAAAAATAGAAAAAACAAACGTTTATACAACGGAATTGCAAAATCCTTTGTCTCAGGGCAACTCCTCACAGCTAATCGACCCCATTTTCCAGCCAAGCGGCAATTGCACGGCCCTCAAATAGCTGTTGCAATTTCAGTTGCATGCTGCAAACAGAGATACATTTCGAGACGGTTCTTAGTCGCAGATGCTAGATGCGAAATGATTTAGTGCCTTGATAGGTTCAGCTTCGCTTCGCTTCGTTTTTCACTCAAGGCAGAGACCAGACAACATCCAACATCCTCAGCGAGTTGTCATGATTTATGCGGCCCGTGGAAACGACAATTAGCCAGTCCGAGTTGTCGGCTATATAGTTGTTGCCCGATATAGATATACATCGCTGTTGCGGAGACAGAACTGGGTCAGTTAGTCGTGAAGTTATTGAATGCCCAGATCGATCGACAAATGCACAGGAAAAAATTTATTAAACTTGATGTATGGTATCTGATAAGCTGGCTAAGATAAATAATGTTATTTTAAAAACTATCTATTTCCTCATGGATTAGTTATCATAGCTTAGTATAATTATTTTCCTTCTAGATAAAAATCTTTGACAATCATAGATTGGAGTTTTACCCCCTTTCGACAGCATTACTTCAATAACATTTAGGCCATCACGTTTCGGACATTGTCATATTTTCTTGGCCACTTTCAATTGACCAGCCAAAGGCATTCAACAATGGCACGTAAATTATCTCACATAATGCTGTGTTAACAAGCCAAGGATTTTAACTTTTTTGAGAACAATCACTGAACAATGAAGTCCATTTTCGAGTGCGTTGATCCGCCTTTGTTCTCAACTCTTTGGTGGCCTCAAAGGCAAAGTCTAATTCCAGTTCGATTGGTTATTGATGCCAAAATTGAAGTCTTGTCCAATGACTTGCCATTCCATCAAAGCACTTGGGATTCTGAGCCGGATTAGGCAATTATTTTGACAGATTTGGCTTTTTGAGTTGGTTTTTAGGAGTACTTCTATCTATAATTAACGAACAATTTTACTTTCCATTTAATTACCTTTAAATTTTCAATCAATTTCTGAAGCCACCTACTTTCCATTACCCTCTTAAGATCTTTAATAAAGATCTTCGCTGGTGATTTCCGGACAAGTGTTTCTCCCATTCGGGGAGTCCAATTCCATCCACCGAAGGCAATCAGATAAGCCCCGATTTATCCGATACAAAGTCAAGAGTGCAGCCTGCAGAGGTAGAGGCCTTGTTTTCGGTAATCTGCCATTAATGTTTCACCTGACATTTGGCAGCAGACACTTCAGGCCCAAGATTTCATAAACATATGAGTTCTACGTCAGCAAATCTCAACCACATTCGCAGCTAATCGAACAGCATCAATTCAAAGACTAACTTTCGGATTGGCGTCTTTATACCTCCGCCCTGATACACATTCCTATAGATATCTTTAGATATGTATTGAGTATAGGTGCGTTCATTGCCCATCTTCTAGTGCATAAATATTCAATAATAAACTAAAACGAGAAATCAAGTTTGAATAATATTTCTGTGATACGTTTTTCTCTACTTTGGCTGCGTTGTTTGAGTTTATTATTCTGAGGCTCTGCTTCGTTTTTGGCTGCATTTTGATTTTTTTTTTCGGAATGCTGGTGACCTCAGAATATTAAATGCTATACTCGATAGAAGAAAATACAATCATAAGGTAGAAAATATCCAATATGATATGCAAAAGCAAATTAATGATGAAAGAAATATGGGAATTTGTCGATACAGTCTTAGTCTTTCACCTCGTGACATTTTGTTAAGAACAAAAGCCTCAAAACTTGAGCACGTGCCCACAACCTTTTACCAAAAATGGCCAAGAAGATTAATGGGTCCACTATGGTCAAGAAACCAAGCTAAAAACTGGAAGCTAAAAGCCAAAATAGAAGAGTTCAAACACCTATCTATGAGCCGTAGTCATTACTAGAGAATTTTAATTTGCATTGGAAATTGAATATTTTATTCTGAAAGTTGTACGAAAATAACAAAACAACATATTATGCAAATTATAATTTATAAAAAAACATCAAATAGTCTTAGGCCTACCACTAAAAGGGTAATTTGTCAAGATAATGTAAATGTTGTAGGTTTTGTTTAAAAAATAGGAGGTACTCTATTTTTAGAGGCTTCTTATTTAACATAAAAATGTTTCGTTTTGTTTATATTCCAAAATATTAAGCAATTCATTAAAATTTAAATGACTAAATAAATTAATTTAAATAAATATTCTTTAGTAAATAGCTTGTATTCCCAGCGGAGTAAGGGTATTCATGTATTCCTTCGAATATAATTACATATTTCAGAATTAATCAAATAAATCTTTTTCAACTTGTAGCTTGACATTGAACCACGGCTGACAACTTAACTTAATTATAATTTAATGTATTGAATTTGTGTATAAGACTTAGGCACCTTGGGTGCGTCAATCAAAGAAGTCTAAGCCACAGCTTTGGTCTGCGTTACGTATACGCCGCATTGGCTGCTCATGTAATTACCCGAAACTAGAGATACAAGCAGATTGCGCAAGTGTTTGAAAAAGTATCTTTATGGAATGTGGAAGCTGGTCCACACAAAAAATAGAAAAAACAAACGTTTATACAACGGAATTGCAAAATCCTTTGTCTCAGGGCAACTCCTCACAGCTAATCGACCCCATTTTCCAGCCAAGCGGCAATTGCACGGCCCTCAAATAGCTGTTGCAATTTCAGTTGCATGCTGCAAACAGAGATACATTTCGAGACGGTTCTTAGTCGCAGATGCTAGATGCGAAATGATTTAGTGCCTTGATAGGTTCAGCTTCGCTTCGCTTCGTTTTTCACTCAAGGCAGAGACCAGACAACATCCAACATCCTCAGCGAGTTGTCATGATTTATGCGGCCCGTGGAAACGACAATTAGCCAGTCCGAGTTGTCGGCTATATAGTTGTTGCCCGATATAGATATACATCGCTGTTGCGGAGACAGAACTGGGTCAGTTAGTCGTGAAGTTATTGAATGCCCAGATCGATCGACAAATGCACAGGAAAAAATTTATTAAACTTGATGTATGGTATCTGATAAGCTGGCTAAGATAAATAATGTTATTTTAAAAACTATCTATTTCCTCATGGATTAGTTATCATAGCTTAGTATAATTATTTTCCTTCTAGATAAAAATCTTTGACAATCATAGATTGGAGTTTTACCCCCTTTCGACAGCATTACTTCAATAACATTTAGGCCATCACGTTTCGGACATTGTCATATTTTCTTGGCCACTTTCAATTGACCAGCCAAAGGCATTCAACAATGGCACGTAAATTATCTCACATAATGCTGTGTTAACAAGCCAAGGATTTTAACTTTTTTGAGAACAATCACTGAACAATGAAGTCCATTTTCGAGTGCGTTGATCCGCCTTTGTTCTCAACTCTTTGGTGGCCTCAAAGGCAAAGTCTAATTCCAGTTCGATTGGTTATTGATGCCAAAATTGAAGTCTTGTCCAATGACTTGCCATTCCATCAAAGCACTTGGGATTCTGAGCCGGATTAGGCAATTATTTTGACAGATTTGGCTTTTTGAGTTGGTTTTTAGGAGTACTTCTATCTATAATTAACGAACAATTTTACTTTCCATTTAATTACCTTTAAATTTTCAATCAATTTCTGAAGCCACCTACTTTCCATTACCCTCTTAAGATCTTTAATAAAGATCTTCGCTGGTGATTTCCGGACAAGTGTTTCTCCCATTCGGGGAGTCCAATTCCATCCACCGAAGGCAATCAGATAAGCCCCGATTTATCCGATACAAAGTCAAGAGTGCAGCCTGCAGAGGTAGAGGCCTTGTTTTCGGTAATCTGCCATTAATGTTTCACCTGACATTTGGCAGCAGACACTTCAGGCCCCACTCCATCAAACAGAAATGCCAGGGCGGAATTTTCAACTCTTTGGCTGGTAATTGTGCCACAATAAACAGCAGAAATAAACCGAAATGAAATATTTAAAAAAATATTAAAAACATTACGGATAATTACATAAGTAATAACTTTTTTTTACTTTTGTGATGAAGGCAAACCGGAGATAAATATCACGCGAAATTAGGAGCTGAGGGCTGGGCGTGGCTGAAACATAAAACATAAAAAAGTGTATGAGGGGCTGGGCTAATGCATCATGGCACAATCTGGGAGCCAGCATTAAAGCCACAAAATTTATATCAATTATTTGGCAATTTCGAGCTCATCTCTGGAGCTCTCGGGGAACTGGAAATGGAAATAAAAATACGGCAATCCGCTTAACTGCCCTGCAGTAAAAGTATTGCCTGGCCTTGACATACTTTTCACTTTTTTGATGCGAATCGACGAGACTCCTCACCAAATGTTAAACCTTAACTTGAGGGGTTCATTGAGATAACTTCTCACTTTCGTTCCAAAGAAGGTACCTGATGAATGAACTTCAAAGCCCACGATCAAACACTCATCTCAATGGGCCTTCCCCCGGTTCCCAGAGATTCGAGTGATGGATGCGTGTCACTTCAGGCCCCGACGATATAATCAAAAATTCATCATCAGAAGATGCTCTTACGATGATATATTCAGCCTCATAGCTTTATTGCCCAACGGATGCCATTAGGCCGCTATTAGGTTTTCGTTTTAAGGCACAAGGGTAACCACACTTCGTTGGGATGTTTTGCCATTTTAAGGGAAACAGTTTATGGATTTATTTTTTTTAATTACTTTTCAACACCTCAACGTGGGCTGGCCGTCCCGCACTTTATGTAATTACCTTTAGCAGAAGTCTGTTGCACAATTCGCAGTGACCCACATGTTACTACCTGTTCGTTGATTAATTGTGGAATCGTTTCAGGCGCCAATTCCAACGCAAATCCGAGTCCGAATTTCCAACTGGATCAGAGCGAGATTGCCCGCCAGAATCAGATAACGCAACAGATATTTGCCAACTATTTGGAGCGCCGGTTGTTTCCCAATCGCACTGGGAACCAAAAGATTCCCACCATAGCCGATATTCTGCCAAAGCCGAAGCCATCGCCCCGTCCCAGACCGCGAGGATTTGCGGCCAGTAGTGCGAACTTCAAAAGGAGCGGTGGCGGAGCTCAAAGGAATCGTCTCGCAGCCGTGGCAGCTGGAAAAAGGCCTACCATTCCTAGTCGGAAGAAGATCGAGGAGGAGGTGGAAGAGGATCTGGATGGGGATGTGGATGTGGATGATGTGGAGCGGGATCAGCAGTCAGATGCCAACCAGGAGGACTTCGACGACGATGTCCAGGAGTCCTTGCAGAGCGTGGAGTCGGAGCAGCATGATCAGTACTATGGCAATATATTTCATCGGGATCCCAGCGAAAATGAAATAGATGCAGGTGAGTTGGTAGTGGACCATCAATCATAGCCCCTTTACCGATTCCACTGATAAAGCAATCAAGTATGAAACGATGTTAAACTTCACCTTACACGAATTACTTAGAGGTTATGCCATTGGCCACGCTGATCATCCATCAATCTAGTTTAATTTGTTTAGTTCCACGCGATGTGGTTCGGCTTCCTACGGCTGCCACAATTATTACAATCATCATTATCTCATACCATAAAATTATTTTGGTGTTTTGAGTTGAAAGAGTTCCCTTGCCTCGAGCCACTGTCGCATTCAATTCGTTACTTATTTTATTTACATTCCATTTTGTTCATGAACATTCCATATGAGGGCCTTTAATTGCAATCTGGAATTTAACTTTATTTCTTATTTTGTATTCCCCTTGAGTACTGATGAACATTTTATGGAGTTTATATATTTCTTGGAATTTCTTACTGGCTCTTTATGCTTCTTTTGCTGAAAAAGTCTTAAAGGTATTTTAAGGTATAATTTCTTATTCTTCAAACAGAGCTCTTAGCCTCCAGTTTCTGGTTATCATTTTTTCAAACTTCGACCATCAACTCCAAATCTTTAACTTCCAGTTAACACCTTTTCCCTTAATTCTACGACATATTTAACAAAATTAATGATGAAACTATTCCCCCTAATTACCCTTGCCATTCAGGCAGTACTTTCCGCCATTGTTTATTTGCATTTCGCAGCTTTTTGTTTGCCCTGATCGGTTTGACGCCTTCGGGGGCCCACAGTGCGTATGATGAATGGCCTCGGGCTGCATGTGTTTACATAATATGTATATCAGGCGAGGCTCGTTTTGTCAGGCTAGTTGCACACAACTTAAAGGCGAAAAAATTGGCAAATTTATATAGTTTTTATTTCACTTGATCCAGGGTCGAAACTGGTTGCCCTTCTCTCCCTTGCATCCCTTTACCTTAACCCTGAACAAAATCTTCGGAAACTGGCGCGGATTTGTGCGAAAAATTAACGACCACGAGTCGAATCGCTTTGAATCAAGTCGAGTCTGTCTAGAAGTAGTTCGATGACGGGATTTTATTTTCCAAAAGTTGAACTTAAACGTCAAGCCATTAAAATTTATTAGCCACAAACGAATCGAAGAAGACTGTGAAACAAAAGCGGTGCCATAAAACTGAATTTGAGGAGGCATTGCACCCACGGCCGTTAGTTGAGAACTTGTCGAGGACTTCATTCGAACGTCATCGCGATTTTGTTGGCAATTCTTTTAAATTCAATGCGATAGTCGCTTGAGATAAGAGAATAAATGATTTCGAAAAAAGAGAGAATAAATTATGAATCTTCATCGCAATATCAACAAATTTTAAGTGGATCTCTTGACTTTACTCGCACTTTAATCATATTTTTTTGAAAGCATTTTATTTTCAAACAAGCCCTGAAATGAAACGAGTTTTCTAGTTCAGCAAACACAAACTTCAAATTAGCATTCGAAGCGAAATTTGAATTTCAACTCGATTAGCGTCAAACAAATTGTAAAAACTGTGGCCTGAAGATCCATCAAAGGTCAGGTTTTACGTAGTTTTCTGAACTTGGTTTCGGGGGATTCACCGAAGTCGAATCACACGTGTCAGGGTCAAATCGGGGGAATCTCTCGATTCCAAGAATGGTTTTCCACAATCTATTTTCAGAAAAATTTATGCAAATCTTCGTTAACCATTAGCTACAGGCTTTATATAATTATAGATTATTATAGAGCTGCCACAAATTAACAGCCAATTCATGGCAATTAATGCCTCTATAATTTTTGTAAAACCTATACAATCATTACCATTTTAATTATTATTTTAGTTAGTTTTTAAATCACTTCCGACGAAGCCCAAGTCACAGAATTTTTCAAAAATTATCACTTTTGGCCTTGAAATTCGTCGGGTATCAATGAACTCGTCGCCTATATAACTTTTTATGTCAGTCTATCTAATCTGGTTTGGTTTGGATAATGCTAATAAAACTACAGAGAATCGGAATAAATGATGAGGATCTGAGTTCTTTTGGGATTTACCGATCTGTTGTTTCCAATTAATTAATTAGTTCAGTTCCAGAGTGCTTGGCAGAGCGATGTCGCTTACAAGATACCAGAAGACAAGAAAATATGTAATTTAAATCACGTAAGCAATACGCCGCAAAAAGCCGACCAACCAGGCAGCAACTTTAAGTTGTTTTTCATGCAAAAAAAAAATTACGAAAAAAATATAAAAATATTCAAAGCGGCGGCAGTAACACATCACACCGCCAAGTGCAACAAGTGGCAGGCACTTGTTTTGGCTCGCTTCATGTTGGTTTTTTGGTTTTGGTTTGGGGATTTCTTCACAAATTGCGGCCATTGCAGATGAGTTCCCCGTCGCTATGCAACTTTGCCTTTTTTCGAGTCTTTTTCAGCATCAGTTGACATTTTCCGCAAAAAGTTGTCAATAGTTTTTGCCTCCTCTCTTGTGATAATCAAATTTTATGGCCAAGACTTAATTGCTGGCATGGTAGCTTTTTAGTGAATCATTCGGCTTAGATTACCAAATTTTATCAAGACTTTTGTTATATAAATTTTACTCCAAAAAGAACCTCTAACATTTTAAAATAAATCTTCGAGATACTCCCACCATTTATCTTCCAATCACCTCACGGATCTCAAAGATCGCGCATACGCAACGTATGACCGCGAAATCAAATGAATGAGAAGGCAGAAACGTCAGCAAACAGATATCAAAGAATTTTAGAGCAAAAACTAGTTCAGTATCTGCATCATCTCAAGGTCAAGAAATTCGGTCAGCAACAACATCAAATTCACATTTTCTGGTTCGGCCCAGTTTTTTAATATTTATTTTTTTTCTCATCCAAATTCAAAGCCCACGTTTGAAATGCATCCATATTCCCCATTTAAGGGGGGGAAATTGCGTAATTCGAGAATTGAGAAGAGAATGGTCGCAGAAATCTAAAACCGCAGAAGTGAAACCAGAATTGTGAAATGATTCTACTTTTGGGGCTTGAGTGGTATACCCGGTAGTTTCTGAGAGCATTCTTAACTGTTGCAGATTTATGCGAACATTTATTTAATTTGGTGTATTCAATTAATTTTTAACGCATGAGTCATGGGTAATAAATATTTAAAAAGTCTTCCGGTTAGTTATTGGGAGTTTAATGGGTGAGTTATAGGTATCTTATAAAGAATAGTTAAGATTATAAAGGATGCTGCTTATAAGAAAGGTTGACAAATTTAAAAACTATAAAAGTAAAGTTTATTAATCCAAGTTCTTAACTGATTTTCAATATAATTTTAATATTTTCTGAAAGTTTAAGATCTATTTAGGGACTCGGGTATCTTCAAGTCGAGGCCCCGATCTAGAGCGTTCTTTAAAGTTGGGTGCTCGACCCAAGTCACGTCAGTGGTTACCTTGGCGAGGCATCTCAGCTCTAGCTCCACTTCGGCTTCGAGATCTCCAGCTGAGACTGGTGGTCAAGTGTTTGACAAACAGCCGCTTGTGTCCGCTGTCCGGTGTTCGCTTTGCCATACATGGATCTCAGTTTGATGATAATCTTTCGGGTTTCGTTTCGCCTTTTTTTCGCGGCAAACAAGTTCGTCTTCGGTTTTAGCCGCTCTCGAACCAGTTCGACCACTCTCAGAGCTTCTCTTTGGACTTCTCCCAGCCTCTGTCTCTCTTTCTGGCCAAAATCTCTGGGGGATTCTGCCTTGGTTTGAGCCGAATTGAGCCAAAAGAGTTAGTTCTTCGACAGTCGACGGTCAGTTTGGGCGCACGCCTGCGCATACTATTTTTTTAGTAATTCAATTCGGAGTTTTCGTTTCGGCATTTTGCCAACTTTCGATTTCATTCGATTTCGATTCCGATTCGAGAGCGATAAGCATCCCATTTAAATTCAAAATAATTCATAAATCGAACAAATAACCGACCACGACCGACAAAAATATGCGTTGAATGCACAAAAGCGAAATTTTTAACGTTCACATATATATATTTCAAATAAATATTTTACGGAATTTTCAGGGTAAAAGTGTACGGAAGTGATTGAAAAGATAAATATATTAAATATTTATATAAATAACAATCGGAAACATGCAAAAGTATCTCGTTTTGTCTGTGATAATCTCCCTCCAGCTGCTGTGCAGTCTGGACAGGACAATGGCATCGCCCAGCAAAGGTCCTGTAGCGGGTATGTTTGAAAATAAAACTCATTGCATAAGCGAAACGATAACGGAATCCTTGCTTCAAGCTCGGAAAAGAAAAAAAGAGTCGTGGGTAAAAAATACAAAAATTCACTTTCACTTTCTCGAATTGGGTTGGCAGCTGTAACATCTGGATGGGGATGTGTGAAGTTTGGAGGCTTAATTGAGAGCAGTTTAAGGCCAAAGCGGATGAAATACATAAACTATATATTCGGACAGCTACTGTTTTGTCTCCACATTGATTTATCACCCACTCTCTGCTGTTGGCTTTTGGCCCAATTCGATTTGGTTTTGCCTTTTTTAGGTCCCAGGCATTCGATTCGAAATTAATCAAATGTTTCTCGCGTTTGTTTGTGCACCTGTCTGCATTTTTATTGCTCTTACTGTATCGATGTTGAAATGTTTGTAATAAAATAAACCATTTCGTTGACACGAGCAACTCATCAGGGGAATAAATAAATTTATACGCTATCGGGCATAAATCTCTGAATAAGGAGTTCAGGCCCAATTTGGGTTAAAAGCGAATTTTTCGGAACTGAAGGTCAGGGTGAGATGGCTTTTAAACAAATAAAAATCCAAAATAAATTCCTGAAACAATGGAAAATCAAAAGTGTTCGAAATCACCTACCGAAATCCCATAAATCTTTTCAATTCAATACTTAATCTTATCTCTTTGGAAGCTATAACAATTGGCAACTGCTTGGAAAGAAACTAATTTAAATCATTTATTAAAGTCAGAACATAATCATAAACTCAGGAATAACAGAAAAAGCAATTTAAATATTAAAAATTCTTTTGTTTGTCTTACGTCTGAAAGCCAATTTGCATAAAACACAAAAATATTTTTCTACAAAAAAATACATATATTTCAGACAGGAAGCGTCACAGATTGATGCTGCTTCGAGATGATAAACATTTCAAGAAAAAAAAGGTGTTTGTTAGACTTTATCTTCTAAGCTGCATAGCAAAAGTTCTCCTTTTATTTTTATTAATAAATTACTAAAAAAATAGAAGGATAATAAAATAAGTTTAAGGAAATTGGCATTGACTTTTGCGAAAAAGATTTTAAAGTTAATCGCCTCTTAATCCAAAACTGGTTTATAATTCCGATGATAAATGGCCCTCTCGCACACGCATTTTGGGCTTCGCTAAACTATAAAATAAATAAAACCATAAATTAATAAATATAAAATTATTAAAAATAAAATTACAGTTAGTTTAAAAGATGATCCGACAAAGAAGAGACCAGAAATGAGCTGCATACAAATTGTATGCTTGTATGTTTCTTCAGATCTTAATCAAGTTGGCACCTTTAATTTGTTTCATGTCTGGTGGTTATTGAAAAAGTTAATATACAATACTTTTTGGGGAGCAGGAAGAGCACGGCAGGGAAGGCACCCAACCGGTATCGACTTATAGTTATGGCAGGGGTATTAATTAACAGCACAGCCTTAATATCATGATGCAACGTGTGAAGACAATTGGTTATAAAATAGATTGCACCCAAAGAAAAGTGAATCCCCTTGGGAGTAAGTGAAAGGAAAAATATTGCCTATCTTGGGGAGTTAATTTTTTAATAATCCTCTCAGTGTCAAGTAGTTAGTAAACTCCCAGACACCTAAAGCTATATTGCAAAATATTCACATTGTTCGGACCATGTCATGAATCCATTGTTTATGGTGGAAGTCGAAATGTTAACTGCTTTTTGGTCGCGATTTCACACGGACTTGAGACTCGGCCTCTTGTTCAGTGTAAATTTATTTCTTTTTGGAGTACGCCGCATGTCGTAGTTACGCCCCTTCTGTCATATATCAACCGCATTCGACAGTCCGCATTATCATCGCCATCACCATCATCATCAGCAACATTTTGGCAAGGCCTTCGCAGAATGTTTGTAGATGGGCACACAGGGCGGATGATTAATTAACAAACATTAGCGGAGAGTCTGTTACGAAACAAGAAAGGGAAACCGTTAGCTCTGAATGGGTTTCGTTGAAAGAATACGTTATACGATGACCTTCACATACTTGAGATCAAAGAATAGCTTGGCTCGACCTTGCCGAACATTCTCTCTCCAAAAATGAGTTCTAGTTCACGTCATAAGGGATTATGCTGACAGAATCTAGACAAGTCCGGCGAGTTCGATGAATACTTCTCAGTAGAACCAGTTATCCATATGCAAGTCCAGAATTTTTTGTTTTTTCCCACTGACAGCGTTCATAATTCAATTTGTATAACAAACATGTCGCACATCGTTTGCAATTAGTCTCAAAGTCTTTTGTCTAAGCCGTCGCCGAGAAATGGCCATTTAAGGTGGGTCCGCCATTTAGAATCGGCGATTAAGATGGCTTTTATGGCCAACGAAGAGATAGTTAATTAGTGGGATGAGTCAATCGAATGGGGAAACATTTATGATGATTTTATGGAGCATTTCATGACAAGGATTTAAGGTGATGAGTTAAGACATATGATTTAAGCTTAAGAACTTGGTCATACCTCGCTCGTTTTTCGCATTAACTTTGCCTCTTTTGTACACCACATATCCTTATTTTTCTTCTTTTTTTTAATACCTATTTTTAGACTGCCCCAACTGTGTGGACGAGTCACAGTACACGCCGAACAAATGGACGATGCCGTTGCTGAAGCTCGGGGAGAAGCGCTACTACCTCGGCATCTTCTTCAAGGTGAGTCGCATTCCACGCCCCACAAAACGATCCATAAACTAACCGACCAAATGCAACTGACCCGGCCAACGGTTCCCCAAGTCCGGTTTGATGGCTCTCGGGTTTCTCAGCTGCCGCCGCCTCAGAAAAAGAAGATTGCAAGAAGATTGCAGTATGGAATATTACAGAAGCTTCAACTTGCACTAAACTACAGGTTTAAGTTTCATTAAAATAGAGGCAAAAGTGTAGCAATTTGTCAGGCAATTTATTAATTTAATTTGGCTGTCGGCACTCTATTGTTAAATGATATTTCGTGATGACTGAAAATGAGCAAAACGAATTATTAATTTAAAAACCAAACCAAGCTAAAGATTGAAAATAAAACTGATTATCATTATTAGTAGTGGGTGATTTTATAAATAAATTAATAGATTTATTGAGTATTCTTATAGTTTTCAACAAATACTATTAATAGAACTGAAAAACCTACCTCCTCCAATGCTAACATCTTAAAAGCAATACAACGATTTTGACCATGAAATCGCAAAAGTGGGGTATCAAAATCAGACGCGTGCTCGGCCAAGCATCGCCAGTTATAGTAAAATGTAAAGTAGTTTATGAACAATGTCCGAATCTATTCATATTAAAATCAAATTAGTCAATGTATCAAAAAGGCGCCCAAGAAACCGCTAGTAGTAGAAAGAGGTAGAGTATCAATCAGAAAAAGAGACAGAAGGTGTGGTCTACGTTACTGGTTCCACATGCAAACTGAATTATATTTTCATATTCATAAAAAACGCGCACTCTCCTTGAACTTTAAAAGCAAAGCCATAAACTGAAACTGCTTTACCTTTGTAAAAATAATAATGAAATGCATATTCATTGACAGTTAATGGCCATCAATGGATAAGGTTAATCAGGAAGAGGGCCATTGATGGATATATCTTTTTGGATCTCGGATTAGTAACGGAACCTTCGCAAAACTATAAATCTCTTGGCGAATGCGAGTCAGTTTAATTGACTTTTGGGTTGTATAACCATTTTTAATTAAATCTAAAATTCCTTTTTTTGTCCCATTCTACAAATACCATTTAATCCACGACACAATCTCAAAATACCTCGGCATAATAAAAATGTTTTCGTTTCAATTTTTAATGTTCATGCGTTGACAAATAAATCGCCACACTTTTAATTCGACATTTAAGCGCTTTAATTGCAAAACCGGGCACACAACAATGACGCTGGCCAAACAAATAAATATTTAATCAATTCAATGTTGTACATATCTCGGTTTATGAACGTTCCCTCAGCGAGCGTGTAAATGAAACAATTCTATTTTAAATAAGCCGCCATATAAACATCGAATTAAATTAATTATTAGCTCGTTAATTAATGGCATCTTCCAGCTCCTAACCTGTTGGCTGATTAAGCGGCAGATATTGAAAGCCACCTGGCGACCAGACCAAATCGAAAAGAAATCCATAAATAATCCCCAAATTTGCTTTCTAACGGTACCTCACATCTCATTCACTCTCTCTTTCTCTTTCTCCATGTATATATCTACCTCTTTCTGTTCCCCATCTCATTCACACCCCCGATTATCCAGCCAATTGTCAAAGCGATTTAAATTTTAAACATTTCAAATGCTCAGAACGTTGGCATTTTAATTTGAATTTAATTTTTAATTCGTTTTATTTAAGTGTTACCCTTACCTAATCGGTGTTATTAAAACCTTACTCCAATATACTTACTTGAAAATGGCAAAAAACCAACAAGTTTATGGAACCGATTTATCAATTAAAAAAAAAACCAACATTTTTTTCCCAATGAATATTCATTGTTATTTTGATTATTTTTACGATCTTAAATATTAACATAATCAAAACATTTGATAAGCTATGACAAGATATAATATTTTCTCCAGTTCTCAATTCCATTTCTCCAATCCATGATAATTAAGAAACAAACATCTGGAATTCTAATTTTTTTAACTTTTAAGAGCATTCTCGGGTTCGTTGAACAGCTTAAAAATTTAAAGTTATTTAATCTTAAATGTTTTCGTTCTTTCTTTCTGTTTATTGGCGGGTTAATTAACCACGCATATCAATAGCAAAGTGTTTTCCGATTATTTATGGGATTCCTAATTAAGAATTCTCAACCAAAAATTTTTAAAAATATCTCGAAAGTCATTCAGCTTTTTTTTCTCCACAGAGTCTCCACAGACGGTGGCAAGATATTATGCAATACTTATGGGCAATTTAATGCAAATTCATTTCGTGTGTAAATATGCAAATGAAGCAATTAAATTTTGTTGTTTTTTGTGTTATTATTTTGGATTTCTTTTTGGGACAAAATAAGACTTGACAGACGCACAGCAGCATATAAGACTTCACGCAGGCGCAAATCAAATCAAAGCTAATTGAACGATAACTGGGCGGAGGTAGAGGCGGGGTGTGGCAGGTAACCAGGTGGTGCCACATGTAACGGTAGAGCTGTGCTAATGACATTAACAACATGGCCAATATTTTGTTGCCACTCAATTGAGTTTGGTGTTAACGTCAGTCGGTTGCCTGATTTAACTGAATTTTCTGTCTTACAATTCAATTAACCCAAAAAGAATTTCTAAAATTTAATGTCTTAAAAACTTTTTTATAATAAATACTTAAATCCTTAAAAGTTTCAAGAACAATGCTTGGTTTCTTGCCTCAAAAATCAAAATACAAGACAGACAAGACATTAACCTTCGGCAAGTTCACCGGACTTGCAGGAGGCCATCTCCGGGCCATTAAAAGAACCTGGCTTTGTTGTGGCCAGGAACCTCCGCCTCCTCCGACTCACCTTGCCACACAGACACACTAATTGACTTCTCGGCGAGGCGAGATGAACCTTTTACAACCCAATAAACACTTTCAGAGACGGAGGAGACAAGTGAAGGCATTAAACACCTTAGTCCTGCCACATGTGCGGCATGTCAGTTACGGGTCCTTGCGGCAGGAAGCTGCCGCGTCTCGCTGGCTTCGCGCACAATTACGGCTAATACAATTAAAACCAAGTTAAGAGCGAGAGAAAGGCTCTGTGAGGAGGGGAAACAGGATGTGTAGTTGCGTAATCGATTTATGTGTACATCAGTTCCCTCCCTCCCCAAATCCATGTTATTTTTTTTTCGCCCATTCGGCTAATGACCCGGCCAAGTCCATTAGACTTAATTGAATATGTTGTACGGCGGTCAGGCTATCTGGCTATATGGGTATATGGGTATATGGCCTAGGCCCAATACAGATTTCGATGCCAATTTCGATTCTGATAACATTTAGATAGCCAAACCGCAATAGATACAGATTCAGATACAAACACTAATTGGCAACTTCAACCCACGTCGGATAAACTCAATTTCGCAGCGAATGCGTGACCAATGCCACGCCCTCCTGTGCCGCCTCCTGTGGCAACACATTGCAACACATGCGGAATAAAAAAATCAAATACTTCATGCAAACAAATCTTGTTGATTTTTTATTGACAAGTGTCAGGTGGTGAGAGTCTGAATGAATAAACTTTCAGTGACTGTCGAAGGATCGAGATTCGAGACTGAAGGAGGGGGACTCTGAACCGAACTGGGTCAACCGATTGTGCAAACACAATTATATAATCTTTAACTTGGCATGCATCTTAAATTCAATTCAATTCAATGTGTATTTTTTTCTATTTTTTCCATTTCAGGCAAACTGGTTCAAAGCGACACAATATTGCAGATACCATGGCATGCATTTGGCCAGCATTTCATCACAGGAAGAGAACGATAGACTGGAGAAGCACATACGTGACTTTGGTAAGTGTTGACTTTTGGTTTTTAATGGAAAGAAATCGAGGAAAAGTGTAAGAGTGTCTAATAGACCTGGACCAAAACTAAATTGAATTATATGCTTTTGTCCAAAAGAGCCAATCAAAACATCATCTGCCGCTGCCACAATCCCTGCCACATGCAACGACTCAAATCTGTTGTAAAGCCGATCAGCATGACAATAAACCCGGCCAGCAAACAAAAGCAATTCCAAATGCCATGCCGGCTGGCCTCTCTGGTCAGTGGACTCTGGTGGACTTTCTAGGCAGTGCCATAATACACGGAAGTTGGTAACCAAAAACCCAACAAAGGCTAACAGAGGGGGTTTAATATACCCTGGGGAGGGGGCCTTCGGAGGTCGGGAATCGGGGGTCGAGAGTGGGCGCTGCACTTTCCATTGCATAAATCCCCATAGTAACAGACACTCACACGAAATGGGGCAATAGGCGGGCAGACACTGGGAAAAAAGTGAATGTTGCACATTTTTGTTGAAAGGTGACCGCCGCAGGGCCATGGACAGAAACCACGCCTCCGCACAAACATTCCCCAAAGGGGTCAGCAACTAAAAGGCCATGGAGTGGGAGTAAACAGTATTTCCATTTTAATAAATAATTTAGTACCTAGCGGTTTCTTTCCTTTAAATACAATCCATTAAGCCCTTAACTAACTAGTCTGATTTAATTTCCAGGCCTGGGCCACGAGCATTTCTGGATTTCCGGCACTGACCTGGCCGATGAGGGCACCTTCTTCTGGATGGCCACCGGCCGGCCAATAACCTTCACCAACTGGAACGCCGGCGAGCCGAACAATTTCCGCTACGAGAACGGAGAGGAGGAGAACTGCCTGGAGCTGTGGAATCGCGACGGCAAGGGCCTCAAGTGGAACGATTCGCCCTGCAGCTTCGAGACCTACTTTGTCTGCGAGGTTCAGCCCAATTAGTGGGATGAGGAATCTATATATTCACCCGATGTTTAGGCCAGATATCATCCAGCTATATGTCGGTGTGGGCACAATAGTAATTAACTAGTTTGGGGCGGTTCGGAAAACCAAGGTTAAAAGCGGTTTATCGCCAAAGTGAAAGTGGAAAAGTGAATGTGGAAAATAGAAAAGTTTGCACGATCAAAATTTGCGTATTTTAAGATTACTAGATGTAAGTGTAAAAAAAAATCTTGTTGATAATTAGCTAGCTAGTAAACCTAATTAAATTATGCCTAGGATCGTTTGTATTTTCTCATGTAAAAATATGAATAAAGTGTATCGTAAACAATGAAATATCTACCCTTGAATTATTATCCCACCATCTCCAATTTGAAACCATAAAATTATATTCATTAATTTGGCGCTTTAAGGAAATAAGCTCATCATATCATTAGCTATTCCCATGGGGTGCAACGGTGCGTATGAGCAATCCATTTTGAACAGGACTCGCACCGTCCCTGTAGACCCTCCCGCACCTGCTCAACAATCATGTTTCGCCATAATGCGCGCAAATAAAATTGAAAGTGCCTGTCAGCGGGCGCCTTCGTCCTTTTTCGTCCCTAACACACACCCTCTCTCCATCTCCGCCTCTCTTGGCGCTCTCTCTCTTTTTTTTTATTTGTCTCTGGGGATGCAGCCACCTGTCTGTGTGGCAACTAAACAAAACTAATGCTGATAAAATAATCAGCTGCCCGGAGAAAAGGACTTCGCGACGAGATTTCCACTCATGATTTACTTTGTTCTGCTCCACCGATGAGAGAAGAGCTTTCGGTCAACCGACTTTCTTGTTGCAGATTCGCGACTTTGTCTGACTGTCTGTCGCTATGGCCTTATCCTGCCTCCGTGCAGTCTGTCCTGTCCAGCTGTCCAGCTGTTTGCCAAGCACAGCCTCGTCCTGCCCGACCCGCCACCTGGTTGAGATGCCGCCGGCAAGGGCTAGTCTCAAAGTCCCCGGGGGAACAGACAGGACGAACAACGTGTTCGTTATTTGAGCGACAGGATAAAGAGAAACAGGGCAGCTCATGCGCAGGACCTTCGCCTTTTAAGAGAACTTTGCTAAGTAGGGCTAAGTAATAAATTTTAAATATTCTTTAACATTCATTCATATGCATTTATAGAAGTTTTTAAAAAGGATATTAAAATGGATAGTGATGGAATGAAATGCATGAATTTTCAATAATATTTTTTATTATCTTTAGGCTAAAAATAGAGTCTTAAAAATAAATGCTTTTGAATTAATTTAACTTATAATTTAAACAAAATCTGGGCATATTTTTCTTCATTTCCATTATCTTGTTTTTCTTTATATTTTTTTTATAACAGACTTCTTAAAATACTTATAGAACCATACTTTTAAAATAAAATTAAACTGAAATTTAAAAATAGACTGGTAGACTTTAATGTCTTTAGAAAATCCCCCTTGGTATAAAAGATAAAAGCGATAAATATTTAGACATTTATGAAGCTCCTTCAAACACTATATGGCAGTATTCCAAGAAATTGAATTATTAACCTCCTTTGGGGCAAAGCTTTCCAGTGAAATTGAAAGTGAAAGGCATAATTATAATCAATTAATCAATCACTTATCACCCGTCAGAGGCACAGCATTGAAATTCCCATCAATCCAGCCTAGTTCACTTGCACCTATCGCCCTAATAATTCCAAAGAGAAATTTCTCTTTTAGCCAAAGTCCCCTTGTATTGTAAACTGAATTAAGTTTTTGGCTAACAAAAAAAAAAAAAAACACGGCCAAGAGTACGAAGAAAAGTTCACCCGACGACGCATTCCGTGAAATGTTCTCAGTTCTCAGTGCTGAGTTCATGGTTCTCGGTTCTGGGTTCTCATTTTCCGGCGCAGTTGGTTGTAGACATTTTCCCGGTACGGACGTGCGTTGTACGGCGGAAATTCTCAAACACGTTGCGAACACGGGACTGGCAGATAAACCAGAAAAAAAGAATCAGCAGAGAATCACAATAATTCCGTTCGGTTGTTGCGGTTTTCGGTTCGCAACTTAATTTCATTAGCCCGCCGGAAAGAGCGCGAGGAAATGTCAGCCGTCGAGCAGCCGTGCAAATAGTTACCCCAAAATGGCCAAATAAAGAAGTGCGTAAATTATGACATAGTCCCCAATGGGGGGGAGGGGCAGTTTCAGTTAAAAAAAAAAAACAAAAAAATAAAAATAAAATGGAAGGCGAGAAGAGAGAGTGTGTGTGTCGGGGTTGTCTCTTCGGTAGTAGCTACTGCTATGTGTGTGTCCTGATAACATCGCAGAAAGTAAAATTAGGGCAAAATGCTCGGGAGCGTGTGCTGCGTTACTGTGCTGTCCTGCTGCCTTGCTCCCAGCCACTCCCACCACTTGACCGCCCTCGCTTAAAGTGTTACTCCTTATCACAGCCTAATTAATTCAATGGCCTCCTCATCCTCCATATCCTGCCCCAATACAGGGCAGCAATATTTTTAAATTTCTTCAAAAAAAGACTACCACACGAAACTTTTTCAGTTCCCATTGATATTTTTATTCCCTCACACATACATATTATATTATCAGTCTGTCCCCTGGGAGATGGTCATTTACATGGGACTGTTTGGGTTAATTATTTTTAAATTGCAAAAACATTTCATACGCAAGCCCGCAGAGCAAACGCAAAAATTTATAAATAAATTTCCCGTTTTTCATGGCCAACATGCCACACGAAAAATGAGCGACAAATAAAAATGGTTTGTAGGGCAAAAACCTCCTCGACGACAAAAAATATATAAAAAATAAATGCCACCAGAGAGAAAAGTGAATCAAAAATGGTATGAAAAGTATTTGAAACTGAGTGACAAGTGCGGCGGTCACAGTATATTTTTTTGTTGCCAAAAACCCTCCTCGGGGCCGAAATGTGCGAGAATTTATGATGCATTTAATTAAAACGGATTTCGGATGGGTCCGGGACGGCTAGGGACATTTACTCGCAAATTTGATGGTCGACACACACAAAAAAAGGGACTAAATAGGGACTCCTTTACAATCCTAGAGTGCCAACTGCGCCGAGCACTATGCTACAAAAATTTTCAATTATGAATAGTAGGGGTCTAGGGGACCTAGGTCTAGAAATTCATGATTCTTAGAAGGAAAAACTAATAAAAACCTCTCCCCCACAACTATATTTAGGACATGATTTATGGTTCTTGCCACCATCTTATCGATCTGAAACTCAAGATCCGCATAAAGAATCGATTAATTATGGAAAACAACTCCTTTACTTTCGCATGACTAACTCAACACAGTTGGAATTGTGGAGTTTATTAAAATAGAGACCTTACCTTCAGCGAGAAATTGCTTGCGGTTCTCCGGTTTCGCAGGCTGCGTGCCTAGTGTAATTTGCCTATATGTTGACACGACCGCCTATTAACCCACCCCTGCCACTGCCACTGCCACCCCACCCTCAGAACCGACCTTTTGGCAAATGCGTGAGTCACATGTCAGCCAACTGTGAGAGTCGTCATCGTTCTGTCGGTCCGGCTACATACCGTCCTGTTCCCAACATCTCGGCCACTTCACGTCATGTTTCGGCCCCCAACAAACATGACATTTTACGGTTCTTTTATGCTTGCCACATGTCACGACACAGTTAACTGCCGCATAACGCAAAGCAGCAAAAAAATACCAGCACCAGAGTAGCAGCAGCAGCATAACATAACGCAACTCAACTCAACTCAACCCAAATGGAACTGAAACCACAGCCGGGAAGCCGACAGAGGCAGGCATCTGAATTCCCTTCCGACTGTCACAGGACGATCCACAGTGGCAGACAGGGGTTAAGAGCTTCCTCCTAATACCATTTCCAACGAGATATACGACCTGACCAGACACCCACATATATTTATTTGCATTCGGCTATACGAATATACGAAAATATAGCCCAGACAGGTATGCAATTATGCAAAAAGGGGGGCGTATCCTTCGGTTTTTGGGTTTTTCGGGTTCGGGCTGTCAATCAAAGGGAAATTGAAATTGCTGTCGACAATCGTGAGCTTTTAAGGTTAAATTTGGGATAACACTAAAGGGACATCAATTGATGAAATGCCAGGTGAAGTAGCCGACAATTTGGGATATTTCCGACAAAAAATGGGTGAGAAGTAAGGACCACAAGACACCCTTTAATGCTTAGACCTTAATAGTTCCTCTTAGGGAGGAAAACTTCCATACTTTAACTCTAACATAGCCAAGTGTACCCCCTATTTAATCATTTACCAGGTAGCAGTCATACATATATAAAAAAAGGATAACCCTCAAGCACCTGAGGGCTGTTTGGAGAGAACAAGCAACTTGCCGGGGTTGACTTTTTTATTGCCGTCACTTGAGCCAATATTTGCACATTTCAACAATGTTGCCATTTTTTCCACGTGGGCGTAACCCTATCTAAACCCTCTCCAGTCCCCGCCATCATCCTCATATTCTCTCATTCAACCATGCATGCTTAAATGTAATGAAATATCCTGTTCCGGCTCCTGGCTCTCCTCCTCCCCAGTCATTCATCGTCGGTCTGGTCGCATAAAAAGGCTCAATTCAATTTTTCCATACCCCATGCCACGCGGATCCATCCCGTTCCAACGTTTCGGTCTGCTGCCAATTCAAGTTTCCATTTTCATTAGAGAGTCGAGTCCAAACCCTAGAGGAGGTCCTTCAGGTGCTCACATGCCTGGGCTTTCTCTCTGCTCGCTCCACACAATGCGCCTCAACTCGTTCAGCTTTGTTGGAGTTAACCAAGTGGGAAGGGTCCTTCAGTGGGCAGAGAGGTGGGGGAAGGTCCTGGCGAGGAAGTGGGTACTTGGTGCATATAATTAAGTCATCCGGTTCTGGTATGATGCCATGTTGCATACATGCTTGGATATGTTGCACAAAGTTGAGCAAATTATGGATGTAGCGCACTAGTTAGAGAAGAGAACACATTCCCAGTCTTAATGCATAATTCATTTCATTTAATTATCTCTTGCGATTTAAACATTTTAGTTTAGAGGGTCTAGAACCTAACAGAAATGACTTATTTTAAAGATATTTTATAAAGTCCTACCTATTGGCAGATCTTTTTATATTTCATGATCTCTGCCTTTTCCACTTTTCATTTCCATTTCATTTCGCAAAGCTCCTTTGAGCTCCCAGTCCAATCTTTCATCAGTTCGTGCTCTTTCCTTCACCAATTCCATTTGATGCGTCCCAAGATTTTCCACCCCACTATTTTCTCCCTAGCAAGCCCAGACATTTCAATCGGTTTCCCTCCTACACTTTTCCTCTCAGCCATTTCTGCCATTTTTTCCGGCCACGTGTAATATGAGAAAGCCACACAGACTGGCCGTAAACGTTGACCAATTCCTTGCACTTCCCTGAACTTGCCACAAAAGCTCGGTTTCCCCAGACCAGTTAGTCGCTTGCATTTTTCTTAACTTTTTCCCTTTTGTTGTTGTTGTTGTTGTTGCTATTTTCCAGTAGCTATTGTTATTGTTATTGTTGGCGTTGCACTTGAGTTGTTCCGCTCGCCCTTTATTGTTTCACCCTTCGACTTGCGGCCCCTTGAGTTTCTCGACACGTGCAACGTGAGCAAGTGGCCCGCCCGAACGCCCCTGGCACGGCCCAAAGCACGCGATGCACTTGGCCAAGATACCTCAGCTCTCAAAGCCCTTTTTTAGCCCCTTTTACCTCTTTTTTTTTGAGAGCAACCCGTCAGCTGCAACTGTTGGCAATTTTTATAAACGATACTCTTGAGAATATAAAAAAAGGTTTTTTGGAATTATTAAAATGTAGGAGTTCCAAAAAAAAATCATATATTTAATATCCTTAGAGGCCATCCTTATGATATTTCTTAAGAGCCTTAAAAGGTTCAGACCTTAAAATAATGACTTCCTATTTTAAATATTCCAGAAAACTTAAGGCCCAAGAAAACCCCCAAC
This sequence comes from Drosophila ananassae, assembly GCF_017639315.1. Lineage (NCBI taxonomy): Eukaryota > Metazoa > Arthropoda > Insecta > Diptera > Drosophilidae > Drosophila > Drosophila ananassae. The sequence goes on from NC_057928.1 coordinate 20,439,051, forward strand.
TCTAGACATGATATTATTAAATTTCTTATATTATAAGATTACTACCAGGTATCCCCAAGTCTTAACCCCTTGAATACAACCTTCATACTTGCTTTATTGTTCACAAAATGAAAAGAATGAAAATGGAAAGGGGGTTGGGCCGAGAAAAATAATTTTCATGCTCACGGACGGCGACGATGTCGAGACTCGAGGGCATACTTTTTTTACGAAATGCTTGGGAAAATGTGAAGACCAGGTTTAGAACTCAGGATGTTTAACTTTCCGGAGTTGATGAATAATTTAAAGGGCGAAGCAGAAACACATGTTTCTGTATTCAGGAAACTGCAGGCATGGCGCAAAACAAATCGGTCGTTGAAACGTCTGATATGAAATTGCCTATTTCCGGATCTGTCTGGCTGGCGGAGGAAGTCGGCATGGAGATGGGCCGAAGGATGGCAACCAAAAGTTACCGGACAACCCCAGATTGAATGAGCTTTCTTCTCTCGGTTTCCTGCAACACAAAAAGATAACAAGCAACAAAAAGTAAACTTTTCTGCCCAGTTTCAAGTTGCATGAGATAAACATCGAGGAAGGACCAAAGATTTCCCTCCAAGTTGGATAAACTTAATTTGCTTAGTTATGCAAAGTTTTGTGCTTTAAAGACGAGCACTATACAAATGGTTACTGATTTGAATCAAATGAAATCGAGCTCCCACGGAGTGAGGGAGGCCTATTAATTTTCATGGACCTTTTTTCGGATGGCACGGCAACGCCAATCTTTTTGATCTGAACCGGAGGCTGCTGCTGGAAGCTTAACAAAATATTTTAATTAATTTTTTACAGTCATAAAGTTGGGCTTGAAGAGGAAATTAATTGAATTTACGGCCTTGAAATCAAGCCCAAAGTAAAGCAGCCCTAAAAGGAAATCCTAACAACCCATGGCATTAAATTGAAATATGAACATGAAAGCATTTCATTCATCAACAGGGCCCATCGACCTTACACATTAACACATTCGCACACAATATGTGCGTCCTCCCCCGCACCTCTATACGGATAGTATGTGTATAGTATTATTTATCAAAAACAAGTAGAAGAAGCGCCTGTTTGAAGAAAAAAAGAAACAGAACTTGTCGGGGTCACCAACTTATCTTCATCTGGGCCAGTGGGAAAGACCACATCCCGTCCCTCGTTTGTCTGCCATTGACGGGCCGTGCATGGCCAGCTCCTGCTGTTCCTAGTCCTGCTGCTGCTCCTTTTTGTCCTTCTTTTCTTTTTGCTCTTCGCTGCCTCCTTCTTAACCATTTGGACTGGGGCCAGACATCGAAACGAGGCGGCAATAATTTAGGACACACGTAACATAAAAAGAAGTCGGCCAGAAGAGGGTACCTCCTCGGAATACTTTAAGAGATAGCTAGGGTCCCTTTCTCATTTCCTTTCCGCGGAAGTCCTTTTTCCTCGGCTGCCTTTCTGGGGAGGGACATTAGGGATAATCATTACGATGATAAGCACGAACGATTTGATTTCTCCCGTTTATGAGACCGTTGTCATCGACAGTTTGTATAGGATAGACCATTGAAACATGGGCCGATCGGAAATTCTGGGCTTATGTTTTTGGGATCTTTATATCTTTTTGTTTGTTTGGCTTTGCTTTTGTTTCGATAAGTGACTCAAGTGGCTTTGGCAGCTTTATTTTTATGGTACACTCGGTGGTGGGTAAACGCAGCTACTTCACAGCTCATTTCGTTTATTATTATTTCAGGTAGCCACCGAATAGTTTTCAATTAGAAACTTTATCCTTTGACAGCTCTTTTATTTTTATTATTATTCTAGTTTGGCTTTTGTGCACTTTTCAATTAGAAAGTTGATGAATGCGTTTCAACTTGCCAGAGCTTTTGTGTCCCAACCTCTAAGTATTCCTCCCAAAAAAAAAGTAAAATACTCCATTATGGTTTTAAAATTCCACTGCCTCCCCTACACTTTCGGCACAAATGTGTTTTGGTTGAGCTTTTAAAAAGTTTCCGCTTCCCGTTTTCTATATATTTTCTTTGTACTCGCATTGTTGGCACTTTATTCACAATTCAGTTTTTTTGCGTGAACTTTAGCGATGACCTAGTTTCCCCTTTATCCTCGACCCCCGACCCCCACCTATCCCAATCAACATCGAAACGAAAAAGTTATTGCAGAAAAAAAAGTAGGGGAAAAGTTAAAGAAACATTTGAAACTGTTTTGGGAAACTTTTCCAGCTCTCTCTATGGAGACTGGGTAGGCGTAAAACTAACAAGCAAATTTGCTTTTAATTTCGAAAAGCCAAAGCCGAAAATCCGCCGTCTTTATAAAACATTTCAAATTCATGAACACAAATATTTGTCGAGCTGTGTGGGTGAAGGGTTCGGTTTTTGGGGTTTTCGAGGCGTATACTTAATGACAAAGTAAGTCAAAATGTAGCGACAACATTTGCTCATACATCATGGGATAAAAAGAGAGGGGGCAGCAAGGATAGAAGCGGTTTAAGGACTTTGCTAACAAATGGCATCATCACTTTCACTTAACCACTGTTGCAGCTTATACATACAGTGCGTTTGATAGCTATAAGTCAGGGTCTATTGTATTATGGTATGGATGGATATATGTTAGAGAAAATGGAACTATAGATTATTAAAATAAATATTTATTATACATCATAGATATCTGAAGAATGAAATAAATTAAAATGAGATTGAATTATGTTTAGAAAGAGTTACTAATTTATGATATTAAACTAAAACAATGATAGTTATAAAGTATGTAAAGTATCAGATTGTGTCATAAAGCTTACTTAATAGACAATTCCATTAATTATTTATTAATAAAAAACAACTGATTGACAGTTTTGTGTCGTCCTTAATGAACTATAAGCTATAGTCTTGTCTGATAATGTAATTGCACCACCCACTGCCACTCCCACAACCACCTTACTTGGCTTACTTAGGTTAACCCACATTGACAGAGCCAGGGAGGGAGACAGATAACCCAGCGAGAGAGTGAGATGGGTGGAATATCCTTAAAAATCCACGCGGCGAACAGAACTCTTTCATCATGTGGCACAAGAAGCTCATGAAGCAGCAGAGGCAGCAGCAACAGCAGCATTTTCTTGCCTTGCTTCCATTGTGTCAACAAGCGAGGTCACCCCAAAAGTGGGTGGTGGTGGGAGGCTGGTGAGTGGGAGTGGTAGTGGTAGTGGTAGGGGAGACATTAACTGCAGCACATTAATGTTATTGTAGGCGTGGGTTTCGCAGGCGACTGACTGACTGACAGACTTTCTCGTTTTCGCTTTCGTTGAAAGGAGCTTTTGTTGTTTGGCGATTAAAAGTTGTAGCTGTTGTTGCTATTGTTATTGTTGTTCATGTTGTTGTAGTCTTCCTTTCGCTTTTGCCCTCATTCGTATGACATCGTGACGGGGCTTCCCCTATTTTGTTCTCCCTCAATTGTTGTTCCTTCTTCTGTTGTTGTTGTTGTTGTGGCTGACCCGCTAACCTCAGAAGAGAACACACAAAACAAAACACACACCAACACACACACACACCCAGTGTAACTTGTGCACAAGGAAAAAAAAGGATCCTGGTTCTGCAAACTAAACTTTTTGTTCCAGGATATGCTTGGAAAACTTTTCTTTTCTAATTGGATTTTTATTTAAATATTTTTGTTTAAAAAGTAAAAGTATGACAATAAAATATTTTTTAATAAAAAATATATAATTTGAAGTTTGTTTATTTTTACTTTTAACCCTAAACTTTATTACTCCCCATATTTCCTTTTTTTAAAGACATTTATTTCCTCTTGGTGTGGCGCATGAACCACCCACATTTGTGGCAATAACGCGAACTCGGCAAATATCGTCCACTTGGCATAGTTTCCTCGCACAATTACGGGCCAATCAATTGCCCAAGCTGTCAATAGTTGTTGCCAATAAATTTATTGAGAGCACGGCAATCGAACTTGGCTGCAACGCCATTTTAGCCCCCAGGCTCTGCCTGTAAAAAAAAATAAACAAAATAAAAGTAAAAACTTATCGCACATTTTTATGTACTTTCTTTTTTTTCCAGGCAAGAGCCAATGAACTTGCTAAAAACTTGAACTAACCACAAGAAGGAGGAGTAGCCGGATCCGGAACGGGAGCCAGAGGAGGAGCAGGGCCAGTGTCAGGGAATCATGGGCGACTTACAGGCCACCATCGAGTTCTCCGTCGAGCTGCACAAGTTCTTCAATGTGGATTTGTTTCAGCGCGGGTGAGTTTTGTAGCCACGTTTTAAAAGCACTTCTGGCCAGAATGATGTATTCATGCCAAAGCATATAAAGTAAGAAAATAAACGCGAATAAACTTTTATTACAATGTCAGAGGAAATTGATCGATAAGCTGGCAAATAGGTTATTCAAATAAAAAGCCATGAAACAAATTAAGGACAAATGTTTCTTTTTGTTACAATATTAAAGCTTCTAATTTTTCAGTTCATTGTGTATTAACTTAAGAACTTCAACTCCTATAACTCCTATATAATTATCTTAAATATTTGACTAATTATCAGTAAAATATGTAAAAAACAAACCTCTGCTAAAAATAGTTCCTCCAATTAGTACTTTTCTGTGTGCATATTAATGTCGATGATTTGCACTTTGCAGATACTATGTGTACATATTGCAAACATTCAAGGAATCCGGGTCGATTGGGACATTACACCCTCCTCTCCTCTTAGTCTGCCTTTTATTGCCATTGGTACTGAAAATCTCAAATAAAATTGTTAATTTTTTGGCTCCAATTTGTTGAGTACACTCACATATCGCCTCCACTGGCACAGACAGGTGTTGATCAAACAAAAACGATTGCAGTGCAATAAGCAAATAAAACAGTCTACTACCAATCAGAAAAATAGTGGCACAGGTATAGACCATACACTTTAAAAAAATATATGGACACAACGCTGAAATTTAATATTCAATTTTCTATTTCTATTTTTGATTTTGATTTTTTCTGTTTATTAAAAGCCGTGGCTAGCTTGGGGCATGCAACTTGTAGTGGCCGCAGCACTCACTAATTGTCTGGCAAGTGTTTATGGGATTTCAATTTGTAGCTGCTGCTCTTGACGTTGCTTCGGCCCTTGAAGAAAAACGCAATGCCCCCATAGGGGGTAATAGGGGGTATAGTGGCCAGTAGCTCGTGTTTTAAAAATATATAATAAAATGAAAGCAACGCAGCATATACACATGTGCGCAAATACAATTGTTCTGGGCTGATTTTTATGTGTATTTTTTCTTTGATTTCCTTTTGCTTTTGGCTGTCACTGAACATGACGCTGGCGACAGTCGAGGTGTCAGTGTTCGACACAGCTCCTGGGAATAGAGGCTTTCTGATCTTTAAATATTTTGACAGCAATGGATTAAAAAGATATTAGAGAAGGAAAGAAATGAACAAACAACAGGAAACCTTACAAAAAAAAATACGTATACGTAATGTGTATAATACGTATACGCCATGTTGACTGTACTGCAGTTGAAAACTTAACTTTATTTGCCAGAAAATCGAACTAAGCCCTAAAGAATATGTTTTAAAGTGAGATAATCAACACTTTATTGGCAAAAATTGAAACAATTCCTTTTATAAAAATCTTTATTCAAATAATGAAAATGAAACAAAAATGAGCGCCCAATTGGAATAAATTATTTTATTCTGTTCAGTTCTGATTTATGATATGGAGCATATTAATGCGCTTATTTAAACCGAATTTATTTTCGCAATTGATTAACAATATTAAATGCTGAAATTTATTTTTCAATTATCATTTACCCGCCAGGCTCTACCAGGTGCGTTGTGGCCTTCGGGTCTCGCCCCGTCTGCCCGTCCAGGTGGAGACCAGCATACCGGAAACCAACGGACCCGGTAAAGTGAACGGACACGCCAACGGTCCTGGATCCGCCACCGACCATGGGAGCGACAGCAGCGACCGGGGCGAGCAGTTGTCGCCGGGGGAAGTGGCTCCACCCCTGGGCGGGTCCTCCCTGCCGGGCAGCTGCTCATCCGCCTCGGTTATCAACGGGAGCGGCGCCTCGCGCATCTTTCAGATACTCTACCGCAACGAGGAGGTTCCGCTGCGCGACATCATCCACTTTCGCAGCCACTTGCTGGGTGAGTGACCTAACTAGGCGGCCGAATAAATTTTCGCCCGGCCGAGTGCCAAGAATGCGAAAATGCAACACTGCCGCATTGCTGGCATCTCAGAGTCGGTTGTAGGCCAAAACATGCGAATCTACGAAAACAAATTCTGGCTGGAACTAGAACAATTAAAACTTATTGTTGATTTCAAAAATATTTAAAAATATCATTCATAAATATAGGATATTATTATTTGAAGAAATTATCTTCATAATTATCAACTGCCAAAGATACAGCCTTTGCTGGGGTCATTGTGGCTCAATGAATTTTTTTTCGATTTTTAAAGGGACCCTCCAGATGAAAAATCGAAAAAATATTTTGTTTCTAGATTTTGATGCAGATTGATGGGGAATTGAACTACGAATCGTTTCAGGTATTCCGAGAAAGAATCGAATGAATATTGCCAAAGATATGGTCATCGCAGGTGGCCCCATAGTGGCTCCATGCCAGTTTATGGATTTTCGTAGGGGACACTTCAGAAAATGGGATGAAAAATCGAAAAAATAATTTGTTTCTAGATTTTGATGCAGATTGATGGAGAATCGATCTACAAATCGTTTTAGGTATTCCGCGCAAGAATCGGATGAATATTGCCAAAGATATGGTCATCGCAGGTGGCCCCTTAGTGGCTCCAAGCCTGTTTATGGATTTTCGTAGGGGACCCTTCAGAAAATGGGATGAAAAATCGAAAAAATAATTTGTTTCTAGATTTTGATGCAGATTGATGGAGAATCGATCTACAAATCGTTTTAGGTATTCCGCGCAAGAATCGGATGAATATTGCCAAAGATATGGTCATCGCAGGTGGCCCCTTAGTGGCTCCAAGCCTGTTTATGGATTTTCGTAGGGGACCCTTCAGAAAATGGGATGAAAAATAGAAAAAAAATTTTGTTTCTAGATTTTGATGCAGATTGATTAAGAATCGATCTACAAATCGTTTAAGGTATTCCGCGCAAGAATCGGATGAATATTGCCAAAGATATGGTCATCGCAGGTGGCCCCTTAGTGGCTCCAAGCCTGTTTATGGATTTTCGTAGGGGACCCTTCAGAAAATGGGATGAAAAATCGAAAAAATAATTTGTTTCTAGATTTTGATGCAGATTGATGGAGAATCGATCTACAAATCGTTTTAGGTATTCCGCGCAAGAATCGGATGAATATTGCCAAAGATATGGTCATCGCAGGTGGCCCCTTAGTGGCTCCAAGCCTGTTTATGGATTTTCGTAGGGGACCCTTCAGAAAATGGGATGAAAAATCGAAAAAATAATTTGTTTCTAGATTTTGATGCAGATTGATGGAGAATCGATCTACAAATCGTTTAAGGTATTCCGCGCAAGAATCGGATGAATATTGCCAAAGATATGGTCATCGCAGGTGGCCCCTTAGTGGCTCCATGCCAGTTTATGGATTTTTGAAGGAGACCCTTCAGAAAATGGGATGAAAAATCTAAAAAATATTTTGTTTCTAGATTTTGATGCAGATTGATGGAGAATCGATCTACAAATCGTTTAAGGTATTCCGCGCAAGAATCGGATGAATATTGTCATAGATATTGGCATCGCAGGGGGCCCCTTAGTGGCTCCAAGCCTGTTTATGGATTTTCGTAGGGGACCCTTCAGAAAATGGGATGAAAAATCGAAAAAATATTTTGTTTCTAGATTTTGATGCAGATTGATGGGGAATTGAACTACGAATCGTTTCAGGTATTCCGCGCAAGAATCGGATGAATATTGCCAAAGATATGGTCATCGCAGGTGGCCCCTTAGTGGCTCCAAGCCTGTTTATGGATTTTCGTAGGGGACCCTTCAGAAAATGGGATGAAAAATCGAAAAAATAATTTGTTTCTAGATTTTGATGCAGATTGATGGAGAATCGATCTACAAATCGTTTTAGGTATTCCGCGCAAGAATCGGATGAATATTGCCAAAGATATGGTCATCGCAGGTGGCCCCTTAGTGGCTCCAAGCCTGTTTATGGATTTTCGTAGGGGACCCTTCAGAAAATGGGATGAAAAATCGAAAAAATATTTTGTTTCTAGATTTTGATGCAGATTGATGGGGAATTGAACTACGAATCGTTTCAGGTATTCCGAGAAAGAATCGAATGAATATTGCCAAAGATATGGTCATCGCAGGTGGCCCCATAGTGGCTCCATGCCAGTTTATGGATTTTCGTAGGGGACCCTTCAGAAAATGGGATGAAAAATAGAAAAAAAATTTTGTTTCTAGATTTTGATGCAGATTGATTAAGAATCGATCTACAAATCGTTTAAGGTATTCCGCGCAAGAATCGGATGAATATTGCCAAAGATATGGTCATCGCAGGTGGCCCCTTAGTGGCTCCAAGCCTGTTTATGGATTTTCGTAGGGGACCCTTCAGAAAATGGGATGAAAAATCGAAAAAATATTTTGTTTCTAGATTTTGATGCAGATTGATGGGGAATTGAACTACGAATCGTTTCAGGTATTCCGAGAAAGAATCGAATGAATATTGCCAAAGATATGGTCATCGCAGGTGGCCCCATAGTGGCTCCATGCCAGTTTATGGATTTTCGTAGGGGACCCTTCAGAAAATGGGATGAAAAATAGAAAAAAAATTTTGTTTCTAGATTTTGATGCAGATTGATTAAGAATCGATCTACAAATCGTTTAAGGTATTCCGCGCAAGAATCGGATGAATATGGCCAAAGATATGGTCATCGCAGGTGGCCCCTTAGTGGCTCCAAGCCTGTTTATGGATTTTCGTAGGGGACCCTTCAGAAAATGGGATGAAAAATCGAAAAAATATTTTGTTTCTAGATTTTGATGCAGATTGATGGGGAATTGAACTACGAATCGTTTCAGGTATTCCGAGAAAGAATCGAATGAATATTGCCAAAGATATGGTCATCGCAGGTGGCCCCTTAGTGGCTCCAAGCCTGTTTATGGATTTTCGTAGGGGACCCTTCAGAAAATGGGATGAAAAATCGAAAAATAATTTGTTTCTAGATTTTGATGCAGATTGATGGAGAATCGATCTACAAATCGTTTTAGGTATTCCGCGCAAGAATCGGATGAATATTGCCAAAGATATGGTCATCGCAGGTGGCCCCTTAGTGGCTCCAAGCCTGTTTATGGATTTTCGTAGGGGACCCTTCAGAAAATGGGATGAAAAATCGAAAAAATAATTTGTTTCTAGATTTTGATGCAGATTGATGGAGAATCGATCTACAAATCGTTTTAGGTATTCCGCGCAAGAATCGGATGAATATTGCCAAAGATATGGTCATCGCAGGTGGCCCCTTAGTGGCTCCAAGCCTGTTTATGGATTTTCGTAGGGGACCCTTCAGAAAATGGGATGAAAAATCGAAAAAATAATTTGTTTCTAGATTTTGATGCAGATTGATGGAGAATCGATCTACAAATCGTTTAAGGTATTCCGCGCAAGAATCGGATGAATATTGCCAAAGATATGGTCATCGCAGGTGGCCCCTTAGTGGCTCCATGCCAGTTTATGGATTTTTGAAGGAGACCCTTCAGAAAATGGGATGAAAAATCTAAAAAATATTTTGTTTCTAGATTTTGATGCAGATTGATGGAGAATCGATCTACAAATCGTTTAAGGTATTCCGCGCAAGAATCGGATGAATATTGTCATAGATATTGGCATCGCAGGGGGCCCTTTACTAGTTCCATGCCTTCATTCCTTCAAAAGAAGGTCATATTATTCTTCCATACAGTATTGTAAGTCTAGAATGATCCTCTGTATACCCTCTGAATATGTTTAAGTACATGTCAGATAGGGTATGCAAAAAATTCAAGTGAACTTTTCTGAGTGCCAAGAATGCTGAGAATTCCCCTTTGGCGCATCAGTGACATTTTGAAGATATATCTAAGATATGTCTAAAAAAATGTGACCCAAAGTGGGTAACCAGACACCAAATCACTCGCTCACTCTGCGCGGACAGCGAAACTTTGAGAACCGAAATGAGTTTATTGTTGGATTGGAAATATAAATCAAATTGTCAAAGCCCGGGAAAAGTTTTTCGGGTGGAAGAACTTTTGAGCTCTGGGAATTCCAGGGGGATGAAGTTGATGACCACACGGGACAGATGGCGATGGCGATGGCGCTGTCGAAGCCGATGTCGATGGCGGAGACGCATGGCAGGAGAAACTTCGGTTTGGAAATTTCCACCTAATTGCATTTATTGCTGGATGCAGCTAAAAGGATTTTTGCTGGCCCGGCTGCAATGCAATTACGGCAAGTTGGGCAACTCTTTTTAGGAAATTCACCATCTCAGCCCTTTTCTTGTGGACTTTCTTATTTTTAGTCCGGCAGAGCAGAAAACTAGGTCAATGTGTTGGCCAAGTTTTCTTATTAACAAAGCGAAGACCCAGAATAGAGAGGGCAAAAGGCCAAGAACATATTCAAAAAAGTAAACAATAAAAAGTATATTTTTTATATTAAAAATAGCATGGCATGAAGCCTCATAAAACAGCCAAATTGAAAGTAATTTTCCGCCGTAATGTGGAAGCCCAAAGAAAATATATAAAAAGAATATATAGTATCTCATATAAAAAGATATATATAAAGATATTTTTATTTGAATATTTATGGGGAATGGTGTAAAGAAATGAAAACAAAAGGAAAGCACGCTCTCACTCAACAAAAAAAAGTGTGAGAATGATGAGCACTTGACAGACTGCCTGTCTTTATGAATTTCCCTTGGTCTTCCACGCCTCCTTTATTTGGTTTCTTTATTGTTTTCCCCTTTATTTTTGTGTTTTTTTTATCCTTACACTCATATCCTTTGGCTGTCAGCGATGAACAACAAAAACAATAGAAACATCATCCACTTGGCTGCTGAGTAAAGTGATTAATTCATTTGGACAAGTTTTCCAAGCATGTGTGAAGGAAATCTAGAAAAGAAAGCCGCAGGAATACGGAAAAACCAGCAGTTTTCCACCAGCAACAGCAACAACAAGAAGAGCAAGAGTAACTTTTTACTCGACAGCTTTCTGTCTGCTGGTGATGTTTCGCATGTGTGGTGGTGTGATTGTTTTGGTTTTCCCTTTTTCCGCTTTTCCTAACTGTGCAATTTATCTTTCGCACACGCAGGATATTCACTGAAAGAGATGGCAAGTGAACACTGAAAGAAATTCTCTTCAATTTTAAAAGGAATTTATATTTTTTATCCTTGATAGGCCTATTATTTCCGAAATACGATTTCTACAAACTTCTTTGAGAATTTGTTTTGAATAAAAAATAAATTTTCAAACCTTCTTAATTTTGTTTTCTGTTTTATAAAAAACTGCCTGACTATAAATAAAATAAACTATGTGGAACAGTGGTCTCCACTTGTAAAATCCTCAGCATTTAAATGATTCAAGCCAAGAAGCAATTGTCACCACGGATGCTGGACCACATGGCGGATGAGTGATGCGGGAGACCCGAGAAAATCTGAAGCGTAGAGGAGATGAAGTCATGCCTTCCCGGCTCTGTTCTTTTTATTGCCTTTTTGCGATGGATAAATCCGTATTTTATGAAAACAAATGAATTTTATGGCCACACACAGACTCACACCCACATCCTTGGCTGACGACTAAAGGAATCCTAAGTAGCTGCCCCATAAACCTCCATCGACATGTGAAGCAAATTGAATTTGATTAACATTTTCAGCTTGGGAACGAGATGGGCGGGAATTATGGTGCAATAAGATGGAACAGGTATCGCTTAGGGATTGGAAGGAGGCTCTGATGGTTATGATTATGGAGTGGCAGGTGGAATAATCGTTGATATTGATGAATACGAAATGGTATAAGGGATATGATTAGGTTTAACTCACCTGTTGCTTGAAGAACCTACAATTTTAGGTAATACTTGACCTATTCGAACCCTTCATGAAATCAACTTAAAAACCACATTAGCCTACTGGCTTGAATCCACAATGAAAACTTAATTGATTGAGTTTCAAGCCCGACTAGGAGAACTGTGTCTGAGTCATCGGTTTCCGGCCAATAGTTTGCGGTCTTGGATGAAGTTTGATTTGGCTTTGTCGCATGCACAACTACATGGACATTAACCCATTTTGTTTGAGGTTTTGGGCCACATCCACCCACTTTTCTATCGCCGGGCCTAAACGAAAATCAATAGAAAAAGCAAATAACCTGAAGACTGAATTGAAATGGACTGTGGGGCGAATGGTGTGGGAATATCCTGAGTGTTTGCCGGTTGGATTTTCTGCCGCATTTATCCCGGGGATTTGAAGTTCACTCATCCTTAAGACAGAGACCCACCTTATCCTGATTCCAGAATTTTTTTTCATACCTTTGCAGTTGACAGTCGTCACCTAAAGGAGTCCATTGAACGGGCCGAGTTTTCGCTGCAACTGGAGCTCTGGTTTGGGGAGCAGAACGGCGTAAGCAATGGGAGCAATGGAATGGGTGGCAGTTACTCGAGCGTCGGCTCCTCAACACTGACACTGGCCTCCACGAGGAACCTGCAGCTTAACTTCCATCCAGGACGTGGCCTTCACTATCATCTGCCGGTGCTGTTCGACTATTTCCACTTGGCGGCCATCAGTGTGGGCATTCACGCCAGTCTCGTGGCCCTCCATCAGCCCTATATCAAGTGAGTAGAGGGGACATGCACTGAAAAATAATTGGTCTACTTTTGGTAATAATGAGAACAATTTTTTTAGTAAAATATGATAGTGGGAGCCATCATTAGAAACTTTATTTTTGTGTTTTTATCATAAATCCTCTTATTTGAATTGAGTTCTATTTTGATCTAAAGTCCTGAAGAGCCACTGCTTTATTTATTTAAGTGTAGCTGTGAGTTCAAGTGTCAGGAGCTAGGATGCAGACGATGCAAAGTGAAAATGACAACATGATCTCTAATGTCAACGTTGATATAGTCATATTTTTTACAGTAAATTGAACCCAACACCGCCTGTGGGCGCTGCAATGGGCGATAGCTGCGGGTAGTGGGCGTGGCAACCCACTCCTACTGCCGTGTCCTGTTGCGTGGGGACTGCAGCATCAACGCCCCCGCTGACTAGAGGGTTTATGTAGTCAACCGGCGGCCAGTTACCCGCACAAATCATTTCCAACTCATTAAAATTGCACACAGGCATCCTTGCCCCATCCCACTCCCAGACCCACCATCGGGGCACACCCACTCCACTGCCCACTGTGCATACGAAAAAGCAAGGAATAAAAAAATATGATGGCATAAATTTTAATGACTCTCGCATTGCAATTGTCCTTTGGCTCCAACAGGGAAACAGTGCGACACAAAAAACTTGCAACGTTAACAAGACGCATGGGCGGGGGCTGGGGGATCTGGAGGCGTGGCATCTTTGCCGGAGAACTCCAAGTTCCTGGTGCAGAGTCAATTTTTACGCCGTTTGATTCAAAAAAGTTTGTATCCTTCTGCAAGTATTTTTCTCACATTCTTCTGGAAAGTTTCCCTTCCATTTTTCTCATTTTTTTTTTAGTTTATTTTTTGGTCCCCCAGTAATTCTTTAATCTGTTTCGTATTGCCGAAAGTTCTCGGCAATTTTCGAGTGCAAATCCTCCGTTCCAGCCAGTGCTTGGAGTACCAATTTGTGGAGCTCGTGCCGCAGCATCCTTTGGCAAATAAAATATGAAACGGAATTTGAAATTGGCGCCCCCTTACCGCCGCCTTATCCCGCCCATTCAATCTGCCTTTTGTGTGTGACTCTATCTCTTTCATATGAATAAAATATCATCTCATTGGCCTCTGGAATTCCTTGCTGACCTTGGCCTTTGCCCTATGTGGGATATTCAAGCTGATTACACATCGCCGGCATTTCTCCAATCCTGAAATTCCGCAGCCCGCCGTGCTCGTGGACGAGATGCCGTAAATTGCCTGATTATCTCGGCAGGCTCACGGACCAATCATCCGCCGGAGTCTGATTTCTCCAAAGGGGGAAGAGACTTTAAAGTATTTTTTGGGAATTAAATTCACTGAGAGTATTTAGTTTTTAAACCTCTTCTGAACATCTATAATATAATTTGTAAAAGTAAATAGTTTAAGTATAGTTCCTTTAGAATAAGTTCATCTTCCATGGATTAAAATTACTTCTTCAAAAATACCTTTTTTTTAACATTTTCTCATGAATAAGTTTTTCTCTATAATTTTATCATTCAATCATTTATCATTTTCTATAATCTCCGATTCATTTATCCAATTTTTTTGCGCTCCAATGATATTAAAACCAAATATTATACACATAATATGATATCACTAATTAATGGATCACTGAAAACTGATTGCGATTGCAGGAAAAGCATGTTCTCGTACATGAAATTCTGGTAAGAACCCATCATAACTCCATAAATCTCCGTAATTGTGTAAATTCCGTAAACTCCACACCGCTCGGTACACGTAGTTGACGTAGTTCTTGTCGCCAGGAAGCTTTCTAAATGTATCTGTCCGCGTTTCTAGATGACTATTATACTTTTCTTTCATTTTTATTTAAATCTATATGGTAGTTTATATCTTCTCTAAAAAAAGAATCTTCTTATGTGTGTAGAAAATTAAAATTACAATTATTTATCAAAAATATCTAATTGTTTTCTGTTTCTGTCTATTTGCTCCATTTATTTTTAGTGCCCCTCGGAGTTCGAAGCCATGGAGTGCCGGAAAGTTGAGCTGCCGGGGAAATACATCGCCGGGACCTTTGGAGGCGGTGTTCTTTGGACCCCAAATAGGTGGCACTACCAAATGCAGTGGAGGTCCTGCAGGGAGATTGCTCCAGTCCAGAGCCATTCACCGAGAGATCTGCTGCCTGCTGCTGGGAGCCATCGAACAGCTGAAAGCCACTTTAAATGAGTTCAGTACAGTGTTACCTCCAAGCATTAACTCGCAGATCGGATCGCCGCCTTTGAGGGAAAACGATACGGCCGAGAGATTGCAACTTCTGCTGGATCAGGCCAAGCAACTAGAGGCCGAGGAGGACTTCGCGATTCGAGCCAACTCCGACATAGCCCAGCTATGTGCGGAGAGTATTTTCTGGTGGCGGCGCGTCCTCTTGGCCTCCAGATCTTCGACAGCTGTGCACACGCTCCTGGCCCGAAAGCATCACATCCTGAGGGTGCGGCGTTTTGCGGAAGGTTTCTTTGTTCTGGAGCAGCCGCGTCATGCCGCCGCCGCGGGCTGCCAGGAGCAGGCCAATGGTTCACCCTCTCCAGGCCATTGTCAGGGCTATGTGGCCATTGCTGAGTTGGCGCGGAGGAGTCGCTACCTTCAGTCCCTGCCACCTCTGCCCGTTCACTGCACCCCTATCGACGGGGATGCTTCGTCGCTGCCCTTGATTTTCGAGGATCGTTATGTCACGTCCGGAAATGGGTACAATAGACGGAGATCCGGCAGTGATACGCAGCTGGATGAGACAATTTCGGTGGGTGGATGCCAGAAACAGAAGGTGGACAAGACCCACTCCAGCAGCAGCTTGAATGGGATTAAGGACTGCCTCGCATGTCACTTCGATTACGATTACCCGCAGACGAATGGTTCCGGGCCGGCTCATCCTCATGCCAAGTGTGTGGTCACCCCGCGATTCGCTCTGGGCGGGGAAGTGCTCCAAGCGAGTCTCACCATAGCCCCCAACAAGGAGCTACCTCCTCCCGCTGTGGTTACTCCCCCCATCTCTGCGGCACTGCGTCACAACCTGTCCAGACACTCAGTCACCGGACTACTTGAGGATCTTGGCCTGGACACTAGCCTGCCGGCCAGGCACAGCAAGTCTCTGGACCAGTTGGATGGCTGTGAGGGATTGCCCTCGAGTCAGCAGCCTCCGACCAGTAATCACACGCTGCCCCGACTCCAGGCTGATGATTTGATGAGGAACATCTGTGAATTCCGGCAGCGTTATGGAAAGTTTGATTACCTGCACGAGATTAAGCTCCTTAATCCTCCCAAGCAGCACCAGCAACAGCCTCAGCAGCAACAACATCAGTCGCAACAGTGCGCCAATGGCTACAACTCCCTGCCCAAGTCGATGGTGCCGCCGAGGAACTCGTATCCCCCGCCGCCTCCAAGTCAGCATACCACCATGCCCCGGAGCAGCTCATCGCAAATTCCTCGAGCCGTAGAAATAGCCAGAGTACGTGTGTCGGACATTAAGGAGATGCTGCGCCAGGGCCAGTTGAGAAAGGAGTCCAGCAGCTCCGAGAGCGACATGATGCAGAAGCTCCAGATGCTGAGCTCCAACAGTGTGCCCTTCCGCTTGGAGGGAGCCGGGAACGGGACCAGCAACAACAACACCACTAGCAGTGATCCCAACACAAGCGGTTTCAGTGAATCCCTGCCCAATCTGGCTCCTCCGCCGGAATTCGATTCAGACTCGCAGTTGAGGCGGCAGCGAAGTAACTCCACTTCCTCGTTGAGCGAAGAGAGTGGCTGGGTGAGCAGCCGTAGGAGCTCTTTGGCCCTCTCCAGTCCGGACACTATCACCAGTACGGGCTTGAGCAACCGCCAGAGGCACACACAACTCAATTTGGGCATGGGCATGGCCATGGAGACGCGACTGAATGGGGAGCAATTGAGATTGCGCCTCCAGAAGGTGCTCGAGCAGCAACAGCTCCAGCAGCAACATCCACACAAGACCCGTAAGCGGCAGGCAGCTGGATCCTCTAGTCAAAGCCGTACTCCTGCCCGGCAGCAGGTGGCACAGCCGGAGGTGCACAAGAAGATCTCCTCGGTGACGGTGAATGTGAAGAGGGAGCGCTCTCGCTTCCAATTAGATAGACTTCGTCACCTGCCCAATGGGGAATCCACGGAGGTGGAGGAAATGGAGCCGCCGCCCCGTAGAAACCGACACAAGACTGCCTCGGCCGGCAGGTGCGAGAAATCCAAGTCAGATTTTGATATTACAAGCATGAAGGATATGCAGCCGCTGGATGCGGTGTGCCTGCCGCCTCCTCAACAGTTTCAGGACCAAGAACAGGAAGTGCCCATGATCCTGGCTCCACCACCACCGGATGAATTCCGGGACCCGCCACCAGAACCAGCACCTACAGCTCCTATAGCAACTGCTCCGGTGCCAGTTGCTGTTCCTGTATCACTACCGCCCTCCGGAAAAGCCAAAGTAATCACCTGTCATTTGCCACCACCGTTGAAGGAACGTCAGCCCGTGGGTGCCATTGACAATCCAGTATACCACATTTACGAGTCACTGCGTCCCATCTCCACGCCAGCCATATTCAGCAACAAGCCTGTTCTAAAATCTCACAGCTTGGCGGAATTGAAGAGGCCCCAGAACTTGCAGAACCTTCAGAATCTGCAGAATCCTCAGGGTCATCAGTGCAAGTCCCATGCCGTAAATGGTAATGGTTTAGAAAACGGTTTGGATCCGGAACCTGATGAAAACAAGGAGAACTCCAATGGCCAAGTGAAAAGCAACAAACAGAATTCTGCAACTAATACCAACTCGAAGCACAAACGAAAGGGTCAGGTAAACGGAGGCTCCCCTTCCGTCCAGGAGGCTCCGCCCAGCATCTCGCTTTTGGAATTTGAGAAATACCGTGAGGAGTTCCGGAAGCAGATTAAATACCAGGGTAGCATCTACTCAGATTACGTCCAGCTGGCCTCTGAGTTGCCGTATTTCTACATCAGCGATGAGTATCGAGCCTTTTCGCCAAATGGGATGCATTTGGTGATTTGTGTCCATGGATTGGATGGAAATTCAGCGGATCTCAGATTGGTCAGGACCTACCTGGAACTTGGATTGCCTGGCGTTAATCTGGAGTTTCTCATGTCGGAGAGGAATCAGGGAGACACCTTCTCGGACTTTGACACCATGACTGATCGGTGAGTGGGATGACTACCAATATTGGGCATAAACTATAAGAAAGCCTTTTGTTTTCTCCCCCAGGCTGGTAACCGAGATACTCTACCATATCGATAGCTGCGCTCTGAATCCAGCTCGCATCTCATTTGTGGCCCATTCTCTGGGCACCATCATAGTCCGGAGTGCACTGGCCAGGCCTCAGATGCGTCCGCTGCTGCCCCGGCTGCATACCTTTCTCTCCCTGTCGGGACCACATCTGGGCACTCTTTACAATACCAGTGGCTTAGTGAATATGGGTAAGATTTAATCTCTTAAAGATTATAGTTCCTCTATTGAAGAATTCCTCTATTCCCAAGGCATGTGGTTCATGCAAAAGTGGAAAAAGTCTGGCTCCTTGCTGCAACTTTGCATGCGCGACACCACCGACATGCGGAATAGTTTCCTCTACAGACTGAGTCAAAGGAGCACCCTGCACCACTTCAAGAACATCCTGCTCTGTGGCTCCAGCCAGGATCGTTATGTTCCAGCCCATTCCGCACGATTGGAGCTCTGTAAAGCGGCTATGAGAGATAGCTCTACCTTAGGCACTATATACAGGTATACATCCTAAAAATTGTAATACTTGTTGATCCTATTACAAATATTGTTAACTTTTTAGGGAAATGGTACAAAACGTAATTGCTCCGATTTTGGCCAGACCGGAACTGACTCTGGCCCGTTTTGATGTCCATCATGCTCTGCCGCATACGGCGAATACTTTGATTGGAAGAGCTGCCCATATTGCTGTCCTGGATTCGGAATTATTCATCGAAAAATTTATGCTGATCGCAGGATTAAAGTACTTCAGTTAACTAGAAAGCTGAGAGTCCTTAAGAACCAACTTGACAGTTTTAAAAGTAAAATAGAACAGTGCATACTTATTATTATTTGATTTAATTCAATAATTTATATACATTGTCTCAAATTTAAATATTAAGTTAATTTGATTTCTTACAGATTATTCTAAAAAGTTCCTAATGAAATTACAGTTAATTTCAAAGAATACTTTAAACTTGAACAATTATTTGTTTTATTTTTATCCTGCAACTTTTTAAACTGGTAATACATTTAAATTTTGATACTTTCTTTCTTTAACAAATATGTACTGATATTTTTATTAAAAGTTAAAAATAAAAGTTATCTAAACAGGGTAATCATCACAGTCAAAATGAAACTAGATACATCAGATGAGCCAACTGATTTCAATTGATTTGCAATTGGAACAAGGAATTTATTGAAGAAAATCGTTAGACTTGAATTTTTTACCAATGCAACTCTTTTGTAGCGAATTGATACTCACAGATACAAAAACCAACATTAAAAAAATCAAAAACAAAAGAATTTTTAATCAAAAAACTATAACCAAAAAAGCGGCATAACTGTTTAAAACGTGTTATCGATACTTACATTTTTTAGCTCTAAGATTTGAATCACATACAAACCAAAAAAATAATAATAATAACGAAAAACAGAAGCCAAAGACATCATACATAAGTAGTGTTAAATTCAAGTTCAAAACTATACACGAGACTATTTCGAAACACGTTGAATTGAAAAAAAGGAAGTGAACGATAACAAGAAAATGATCATGTTGAGTATACGTAACTATCGATAGTAGTGGAGCACGGAAATGGCAAGGTTGCATTTTGATGAAATTAGCGAAATAGTATTAGCAATTTTTAAGACTAATCAAAAAAACACACATACGCAGAGGCGACAAAATGGTTTTTCCAAATCTTTTTACTGCTAGGAATGTGAACAAATTTAGAAGAACTAGAAATAGAGTAGAGGTAGTGATTGAATTAGGCGAGTTGTTGGTAGCTGAGTGCATTTTTGGGGGTCGTCAATTAAGTTAAGAAATCGGATAGAGAGAGATTTTTTTGGAAGGTTTAGATTTTTCATTGGGATCAAGATGATGATGTAGTAGAGCAGTTAGGGCAACTTTGCAAATTCGTAGTCTAGTCTTAGCTATGTATAACTATGTGTTTTCCGAGCTTTTTCAAATTACTGTTGTAAACTACTAATGTTTGTAACCCTACCAGAAATTGAATTCTATGTATGTGTATAACCGTCCTATATGTAACGACTTTATAAACTTTCTATACTTGAGATATAGCTAAATGTGTAACTGGTTTTAAAAAAAAGGTTTATGTGCATTAAAAGTTTGGATGTGTATTAAAATATTTCCCTGGGCACTACGATTTTACTACTAAATGTATTCCATCAAAATTGTGCAAAACTCCCATGAGTTTAAGTTTAAATGTTTTCTTTTCAATAAAATATGCTAAAATTCAATTTTAGTGGAGAATTAAAGAAGACCAATTTGTTTTATTTCGCTATTTTTAAGCTTCAAATTATTGATTTTACATATATAAGTTAAATTAAAAGGATCGAACCATTAATAGAAAGTTTCAAAACGTTATGGTAGTAAAAACTCATTCGCAGTCCATACTCCCGTCTCGATTGGAAAACGGACACGAAACTGATCTAAGTCCCATTCCAATTTGTCACAAAAAATTGTCGCATTTACCTAAGGAACGTTTAAATATGATCCATTTATATTTGTGATCCTTTTATAAATTTTTTGATATTGCATTACCTGAAAGGGGCATGTGTTGTTTAAGGTAAGATTTGGGCTCAAATATTGAAAAGCGATTTTCAAAACAAGGTGATTTTTTTTGGCCAAGAATTCGCACAGATCTACAGATATGTCATATAAAAATGGACGCCAGCCATTTCCTTTTTTCAATATTTCCAATCTAAACTGTTGAATATAAACGATTTACAAGAAATTAATTTTTCTACTTCAGTAACTTTACCTTTATTTTTTCCGCATACTTTATCTGCCTGAAAAGCACAGTAATGGCGTTTCTGTTTCGATTTATAGCTTTTAATTTACAAATGGGAAACGTTCCGAAATCCTGATCATATGCTGTACAGTAAACACTTTTGAACTTGCATTCAATTCGTCCTAAACAAATCAGTAAAAGTACAGAGGCTATGACTGTCTTCATGATTTTCGGTTACCAGACTAAAGTTAAAATGTGTTATTTTTAAATAGCTTTTAAATTTAATGGTTCACTGAATTTTTCATTTTTATTACACCCTTGGTTGGGACTTGTGCCAGCATTAAATATTGTAATTATCCATAATTAGTTCTCGCAGAGTAACTAGCCGCAGCGGATCACAATTTGCTCGTTATCAACAGTTCCATCTTATAGATTATCTCGCAGATTATAAATACTAACTAAAATAATTTAAAACGCGGGTATTTTAAACAAAAGACGACTAGCCATTTAATGCTTCATATTCTTTTATTTTTAATAACTTGTTTTCAATACACACATAATTGAAAACACTTCCATATATTTTGAATAGAGCTAATACTCTCTATAATTGGAGTACTCAGCAGAGCCATTAATAGTCAATTTAAGGACTTTGTGGAAGAATAAACTGAATCGCAAGGCATATTCACCAGTTTCGAATGGAAAACGTACACGGAACTTATCCAGATCCCACGTTAAATTGTCACAGAAAAGTGTTTCATTTGGCTAAAAATAAAAGTAAAATCTTAAATATTTTTTTGACAGAAAAGTTTAAAAATATGAAACTACCTTAAGGGGACACGAATAATTGGAGTTTAAGTATGGTTTTACGAGAGAAAAAGCAATGTTCATAATCGGGTTGTTGCGTTTCACCAAGAAATCACACATATCAACCGAAATATCATACAAAAATGGACGCCATCCATTGGCTCTTTTCAATATTTCCACTCTCATCTGTTTCAAATAAAGTTATTACGTAAGAAAGCCAGTTTTTTATATTATTTAACATACCATTACTTTGTCTACGACAGATATCTGCTTATAATGCATAGTGATTGAATTTACTGTTCTACTTATGGCTTTTAGCTTGCAAATCGTAAATTCTCCATAGTCCTTGTCATACAAAGTACAGTAAAGACTTTTGAACTTGCACTCGACTCCAAAAATCAAAATTAAAAGTAGCAAAAAATGTATGATTCTTGCCATGGTTTCAAACCAATTTTGAATTGAATGATAGGATGCAGCCCATTTTATAAAAAGCTGAAATAGGAAACGGTTGATTGAACATTAGATCATTATGTCTGTTCATTTGACAATTTTTGTGTTTAAATATGCATGTATATTGAAAAATTATCTAATTTCAAGTGACTAATGTTTGTGATTTCAACTAAGAAAGATATTTGCTTTTCCTAAAAGTTTTATGGTAGCTATTCAAATATTTATTTTAGCGTAGCTCATTTAAGGGATTCATTTAATATTGGAGATATTTTTTATAAAATTACAAATCAAAGTAACCGTTACAAATAATTTTACTAAAAATTTAAATACTTCGCATTACTGGCGTTTGGCCAAAAGTAACGTTTTTATTACTGGCATGGCCTGGTCACTCTAAACTTATCTGCGAATTGTTTTTCGCCCAAATTATCATCCGACAAAATTCTACAAACAAAAGGCACAAAGGCAGACAAGAGATAAGTGCCCGCAGACAGATCCGAATACTCAACGCAATGGCAACGGCAGCGCGACCCCCATCACTGCGACTGGGGCAGCAGGACCTCAAATGTCGCACTGGGTGCGGATTCTACGGAACTCCCCAGAATGATGGTCTCTGCTCGATGTGCTTCCGCGAGAAATTCAATGATAAGCAGCGGAAGTTGAAGCGTAAGTCCCCTTTCGGTTAAACCCTTGGTTCGAGTCTCAGTCATGAAATGGTATTTTACAGTGAAGGAACGTGAAGCGGGACTTACACCCGGAGCTTCATCTTCGGGCGCTGCGAGCGGGTCCGTGGAGCGCAGATCGCCACAACATGGGCATGGCCGGATGGAGCCACCAAAAAAACAGGCGGACAAGGATTCAGAGAACTCTGGCACGCTACATAAGAAAAAGTTCACAGCCGTGTTGCAGAAAACCCTTCAGGCAGGAGCTCAAAAAAGTAAAACAGTCACTACTGCAGTCCAAAAATAATAATTTTTTTTAAAATGTGAAATTTTTTAGTTACTCAACAGCGAGGCTATGTCCCCGATCCCACGGAGAATCAGTTTTTGCTACAGTTACGGCAGCTACGTATTCCAGACGATGGTAAACGAAAGCTCAAGTTGGAAATCCAGCGACTGGACGGGGATATTCGAAAATATATGAATGGACATGGTAGCAAAAACATTGATGAACTTTCGGATGCCGTGCAGAATGCCTACACGAAGGTCTCTGATATCGTCCACAACGATCCGAGCTTCGAAATTGCCACCAACGAAGACCGCGATAGTGCCATAGACTTCTTTGAAAAGGTTGTCATGACGCAGAACCATAAGTGAGTCATCTAGCTTGCAAGACGCTAATGTCAACAGCATTTATCTCTAAGGCGGGAAACTCTTTTTACAGATTTCTCTTTAGTCCGTACTTCACTTCGGATGAGGACAGCGACGTAAAAGTTCAGAAGAGAATACGGCAGCTAAGCTGGATAACAGCCAAGCATTTGGACTGCAGCATTGATGAAGTCAACTCGGAGGCCAGGGACCTAGTTTACAATGCCATTTCGGAACTTGTTGGCATCGACTCGTATTATTCCCCTCAAGAGAAACTCCAGTGCACGGTTCGCTGTTGCAGGCACATCTTCGAGCTCCTCAAAAGAGCCACTGGTGGTCCAGCCAGTGCGGATGACTTCCTGCCTGCCTTGATTTTTGTGGTGCTGAAAGCGAATCCTGTGCGTCTCCACAGCAACATCAATTTTGTAACTCGTTTTACGAATGCATCGCGGGTGATGAGTGGCGAGGGCGGTTATTATTTCACCAATCTTTGCTCTGCCATAGCCTTCATCGAAAACTTGAACGGAGAGAGTCTGGGAATTAGTAGCGAGGAGTTCGAGGCTCTGATGTCAGGACAGCAGTCGTATAGTACTCCATGGGAAAGCGCTCTGTTGGCTTGCGAAAGCTTGCATTTGATTTCCGAAAACATGAAGCGCATGGAGGAGCTGCAGAAGAAGAACACCTTGATTAGTTCTGGCTTAACTGCTTTTGAGAAGGAGCTCATTGAGTTCCAAAGGGAAGTAACCGAAAGAGTGGACACAGTAATTGCCAAGGCACCTCTTACTCTGCTACCCATCAAGACACCGGCTTTTCTCATTGGCCAGGCAAGGGCCCAGCTTCAAACCGATCCCGATACAGGACATTACTTGGAGAATGTTGTTGGCGAGTGTACCCTGACATCCCAATCTATAATTGCTGGGAACGACGCTTTAAAATCTACAATAGTCACCGAAGAGTCCGGGCTTTCGCTTAAGGACACCAGTATTGGGTCTGTGGGTCGTTTGTCTCCTTTGCAGCAGAATGTTCAGCCACCGGATAACCTCTTCGCTTCACCCATTTTCAATTATGCTGCTTTTGATGCCGTTTCGATGCTGGAGGAGCGTTCATCTGAGGGAACGGCCGATGTGGTCATGCTCGGAACTGATTTTCAGGGGGGACTGACCAACATAAACTACGATTTCGATTTGTCAGATCAAAGTGGCGAAAACAGCACAGCAGATGAAGCAAAGCTGAATCTCGATGAATTCGATCCATTAGTGCAAAAGAGCGCCCCCAACAGGAAACCACCAACTGCTCTCCCAGATACAAGCCTGCTGGACAGCACCATGGACAGTTTAATAGACAGCGAGGTTCCTGGAACATCGGTACTCCTTCCGTCGCCATTGAAGCCCGAGGTGGCTAATTATCGGGGCTTTTCGAATTTTGATATTCCCAGCATCTCCTGCAATACAGGGGATTTTAGTTCCCTGGGCCACGATGGCGTCCCGCCACCAAAGTAATTGAGATTGGGAGAGTTCCAAAACCTCCGCCTGATGCCTCCCTGCACGTACAAGAATGTAAATAGCAATAAACTATATATTGTAGTTAGCCCCGACGCTTCAATCCAATACATTGCACATATTTATTTGTATGATATTTATATAGCTTTAAAGAAAGGACGTTTAATAAAAGCAAATTAAAATCGAAGAATATGTTTTAAAATTCAAAATTGCTCAGTTTGCCTAGAGAATCTCTAGTAGAGGTAGATTAAAAATAAAAATTCATAGATTGGGCTGAGAATCTGTCGTCTGTGTTGGGATTCCCACTGTCATAATGAAATTTTCAAGATAATATTCAAAAGAATAATAAATAAATTGGTGGATGAGGATTATTGTAATCTGTGGATTTAAAAATTATATTTCGTAAAGCAAAGAGTGTTCTATCTTCCATAGTATAAGCCTTATCTTTAAAAAAAAAAATATATAGAATAAATGGCTCAATAAAATAATCAAGGAAATAGATCATTTAAAACATTATAATCTGCTTACTTGGAAATTAAATTTAATAAAGTAAAGAATAAATAAATACATTTTAAAATAAATCTTTCTCAACTCGAACCAACAAATAATACACAGAATCTTTTTAATGTAAAGTATCTTTTGGATAAATTTAAATATATAAGTTCAAAAATATCTTGTAGATAAAAAAATAGCCTTTTCAACCCCATTTTTTAAATTTAAAAGTAAAGTGAATTTGAATAAGGAATAGAACTAAATATATCGGTTTATTCGATAGTTTTTAAAAATCCCGCCCGCTTTGAACTTCAAAATTTGAACTTCCTGTCAGTTCTCAGTTTCCAGCCCTGCTTCAGTCACACGAGATTCATTCGCCCGATTGGATGGTGGATGAGAGAGTCCATCAATTTATTCTCAGTCTGCCACTCGAACTGAACGGACGCCCACAGCGGAATGTCTAAAACCGGAATGAAGACCGCAGCTGTGCTGCTACTTGTTGTGGCGGCGATAAATGGGGCGATTGCCTCCAGCATTCACGGCTCCGATGAGCCCCATCCGTTTGAGCACGATTCCCTCCACGGCAAACACTTTGATGGCGGGGAGCACAACGCCCATTTCGATCACGAAGCCTTCCTGGGTCCGGATGAGTCCAAGAAATTTGACAACCTGACGCCGGAGGAGAGCAAGCGACGCTTGGGAGTCATAGTGGATCGCATTGATGAGGACAAAGATGGTTTCATCACCCAGGCGGAGCTGAAGAACTGGATTTCCTACACCCAAAGGCGGTACATCGATGAGGATGTTGGCCGGGTGTGGAGGCAGCACAACCCGGAAAACAACGCCAGCATCAGTTGGGAGACATACCGGAAGAAGGTTTACGGTTTCATGGACGACCTGGATCAGAATGAGATAGAACAGGAGGAGAATGGTGAGTGCCCTCCAGATTTTTTGGAGAAACCATCAATCTAACCATATTTCAAAATTGTCAGGTATTAGCTACAAAAGCCTGTTGAAGCGCGATCGTAATCGCTGGGCCGTGGCCGATCAGGATTTGGACGACAATCTGACCCGGGAAGAGTTCACTGCCTTTTTGCACCCCGAAGACCATCCCTCAATGAAGAACCTGGTACTCAAGGAGACTATTGAAGACCTGGACAAGGACAACGATGGCCAAATTTCCGTCGACGAGTATATCGGTGACATGTACCGGGCGGCGGAAGAGGATGAGGAGGAGCCGGAGTGGGTGGCCAATGAGCGCGAGGCCTTCACCAAGCACCGCGACCTGGACAACGATGGTTATCTCAACGATGAGGAGGTGAGGCTGTGGATTTCACCCAACGACTTCGATCACGCCGAAAGCGAGGCAAAGCACCTGATCTTCGAGGCCGATGTGGACCATGATGAGCAGTTGACCAAGGATGAAATCCTGGACAAGTACGATGTATTCGTTGGATCCCAGGCCACCGATTTTGGCGAAGCTCTTGCCCGCCACGACGAGTTCTAATTGAGCCTGGATAGCCTGAGCCCCTTATCCTGAGATTAAGATTGATCCTAAGAATCTCCCCTACTTCGAATGCCAAATAATTTGTAAAATTTCCTTAGATCTTAAGATGATTTAAAAGTGCATTATAAACGGACTTAAACGAAGGGCTGTTATGGTCATTCTGTGACACCCTCGACTAATTGATTTGATATGATTTGTTTAATTGAAAGGCGTCCACGTCAGCTCTTTGAACATCAATGGCCACGTCACTGGAGTAGACATGCATACCCACATGTACACACACATGCCATCCGACACTTGACCCCTTGCCTTTCCCCCCCCAGACATCTCCCCAGATACGGGGCATTTGCCTGTGTAACATATAAACATAAATGATTTTCGCTGTAGTCCGATTCATTTCCAGCTGCGAGAACATTCCGAGATCCATACACCAACAGGCACAACCGAAAATGAGAGCAAGTCAACTGAAAGAAATTTAGTTTTTAAGATTTATAGAGAGTAGGACTATATTTTAAAAGGAAATCATATTTTTCTCAGTGTGTAATAGGAAATGAGAGGCCGAGGGAATCGGTTACTTTTTTGTCAAGCTGATTTGATTATTTTCGGTTCTCGACTTTCGCCGAGATAAGCAAATAATACGTTTTTGGGCGTTGATAATTCCATACCTCTATAGGGCCACAGTGAACCCTCGCTTCGAGTGATGTCAGCCATTGACATTTCTCGTAGCAGATAAACTATTTCCAGAATCCAGGCCCAGGCCCATATGTGGGCATGTGTATGACGAGATCTTGGAGCGGAAAATACTGCCTATAGAGATTCAGATAAACCATGGATGAATGGCTGAGCATAAAACAAGTTTTAGGTTCTCTTCTTATAGTTCTTATTTATGTTTACATATGAATATTTTAAGCAAGAATGTTATGCCATTAATTAATAATTTTGCCAAAGGGCATAAATCAAAAGGTCATAGCTATTAGCTAGACTTAAATTTTCTTTTAAAATATTATAAAAAATGCAAAAAAATATTAATTTTTTCAGTATGCTTTATTAATTTCCATTGAAATAGACACATTTATATAATTATCTTGGTTTCGTTCTTATTTTTGTTGCTGTTGGTTTTCTCATTTCGAATACAAAGTTTTAAAATACAAAGTATTCAAAGTTGCTCAGTTTGATGCCTTTAATTTCAGTACATAGTATACGAAGGACTTTTCATCTTATACATACGTGTATATATATATATATATTGATAGTTCCTGGATCTAGCAAAAGTTTAAAAAGTCATACCTGCTCGCCGTCTTTACGATATCCGCTCGATCAAGCTCCTACATCCAAACAACATCTAAATACAATTATGTAATAATGTAAGTGTAATTGCAATGGAACGTTTACTTTACTGACTCAATATCCTGATCCCCGCCAGAGGATCTACAAATCAACAGGCGACATCTATGCTTTATGCTCTTTATGCGGCTATTCTTCATCATCTTTCTCTCTCAACTTTCCTTCTATATTTTTTTATGTTTTTCTTTTGTATTGGATTTTTTTTTATGATTTTTTTTTTGTTTTTTTGGTTTTACCTCAGTTTTACAACATTAATTTTAATTACAAAATGTTATTAAATAATACAAAATACAGTTAGAGTTTACAGTTATAGATCTCCCATTGGGCTTTCCATTTTTACCTAGAACGCGGACATCGCGCGACAACTTTTAGTTCAAATTAATGCACATGGAAACAAAATCGGATTATGAATTATATAGAAACACACATGAAACGAACTCGGAAACGAAAGGCAAAGTAAAGCAAGAGTTTTTCAAATGGATGGATGGTAAAAATCCAACCGGAAATTAGTGGCAAAATGTAACAAAGAAACTACGAATCAGCCAGATAGGATCGGATTAACTCGGATCTGATCACATTCTGGCCAAACGCTTAGGTTACATAATTGTTTATCGTTAATAATATTACGTTTAAATAGAATCCAGCGGGAGGATCTGCTTTATTATCTCTTTTAGAGCAGGACGCACTTGCGCTTGGACTTGGGCTGTAGAACGGGGCACAAAACGGACCGAATGGCCTCGTCAAACACCGTCTTTAGGCCCTTCTGCGTCAGCGCCGAGCACTCCAAATACTTCACCGCCCCAATCTCCTTGGCCATGGCCAAGCCCTGGGGATAGGTGATGGGTGCCAGCTTCTTGTCTCGCAGCTTTTCGATCGTGTTCTTGTCGTCGCGCAAATCCAATTTGGTGCCAACCAGGATGATCGGTGTGCTGGGGCAGTGGTGACGCACCTCCGGATACCATTTGGCGCGTACGTTCTCAAACGATGCCGGGTTGACCAGCGAGAAGCAGATAAGGAAGACATCCGTTTGGGGATACGATAGCGGACGCAGACGATCGTAATCCTCCTGTCCGGCTGTATCCCAGAGGCCCAGGTTGATGGGCTTAGCGTCGACCATCACGTTGGCAGAGTAATTGTCGAAGACGGTGGGTATATACTCTCCCGGAAAGGCATTGGTCGTGTAGCTGATCAGCAGGCACGTCTTTCCCACGGCTCCGTCACCCACAACGACGCACTTGATCGCCTGCATGGTGTTTGCCTAGTTTTTAGTGATAGAGTAGAGTGCTTTGTGTGTGAGATTGGTGATTGTGCGGTAGCAACGGTGCGGGGGGTTGTGCGGGTGCTGCCTTTGCTGGCTGGTTGGCAGTAGTCGGTACTTTTTGGGCGGAGCGGTGTCCTCTTGTTATCCCTGTCCAACCCGAACGCTATCCAAGTGCCTTATTGTCTTCGCGACGCCTGCAGATCGCGCCTCTCGCTCCGGCCACTTTTAATCGCGTTTTGTGCGTTAAATTCCACGATTTTTTCAGCAAAATTGTCAATTTTCTGTGTACTGACTTTGCTCTAGGGTTGTTGATTGACTTTTTAGTGTGGCCAAGAGTCGTGTCTATCTTACTCTTTTACCATCTTTAGCGAGTATCGATATCCCCGGTTATTATTTGAAATCATAAAAAATAAATACAATTACTCACCTTATTCTTATTAAAAATAATTAATATAAAAATAAAATAAATTAAATACTTTTTAAAGGAATGGGAAGATGTCGTCAATATTTATAAATAAATCGATTTATATTGATAATCTTGTCCCTCCAGACCTGGTCACACTGCTGGCGACCAATAACAATTTCGAAAACTACTTTATATCTGTCCATAAAAACTACAGCTAACATTTTTCCATAAACCAGCCATCATGTCTGACGTGTATATCGTGTCCGCTGCCCGAACGCCCATAGGTACACTTTTTATCACCTAGTTCTGCATCAAAGATATCCGAAATTTCAATTGGTAACTTTCTCTTTCTGTTTGCCCAATCAACAGGTAGCTTCAATGGATCGCTTTCTAAATTAAAAGCCTCCGATCTTGGCAGTGTGGTAATACAGGAGGTGCTGCGAAGGGCCAATGTATCTGGCCAGAAGGTCAGCGAGGTTATCATGGGCCAGGTGGGTTCTTAATTTGCATAACAACTAGCTTCCCTTCAGAATACTTACATATCTTTATTTGTTATGCAAATCTTTGCCAGGCTCTCACTGCGGGTCAGGGTCAAAATACAGCTCGGCAAGCTTCACTCAAGGCGGGTCTGCCCATCCAGGTTCCAGCTTATGGAATCAATATGCTCTGTGGTTCCGGCTTGAAGTGGGTTTCCAGTAGATGCTCAAGGAACTCTGATTAACCGGTTCATTTTACTTTTTAGAACTGTTGCATTGGGCTACCAGGCCATTAGATCCGGCGATGCCACGATTGTGGTGGCTGGTGGTCAGGAGAGTATGTCACTTGCTCCTCATGTGATGCTCCTAAGACAGGGAATAAAAATGGGTCCTGGTACGCTTGTGGATTCTATGATCCACGACGGCCTGACCGATGCCATGGAGAACATTCACATGGGCATAACTGCAGAGAACCTGGTCGAGCAGTACAAAATCAGTCGGGAGGAGCAGGATGCTTACGCTGTAAAGTCACAGAACCGAGCGGAAGAGGCGCAGAAGAATGGTTTCTTTGACAAGGAGATTGTTCCAGTTGAAATCAAGGATCGCAAGGGCACTCAAATATTCAACAAGGATGAGTACATCAAGCCCGGAAGCACCGTCGAGGGTATCCAGAAGCTGAGAGCAACTTTTAAAGAGGTGTGTTTCATAAAATACTTTGAAATAGTGAAGCCCATTAACCCACTTTCTTTTGTTTATTCAGGGAGGCTCGATTACGCCCGGCAATGCGTCTGGTGTCAACGACTCAGCCGCTGCTGTGCTTCTCGCTTCGGCCGAGGAGGTGGCTAAGAATGGTTTAAAACCCCTGGCTAAGATTGTGGGCTGGACGCAGACTGGCATTGAGCCCAGGGTTATGGGTCTTGGACCAGTTACAGCTGTGGAAGCATTGGTATTTAAACATAACTCCTGGAAATGTTAAAATAATTAATTCTACCTTTTGTAAAGCTTTCTAAAATCGGCTGGAAGCGGGAAGAAGTGGATTTGTACGAGCTCAATGAAGCCTTCGCGGCCCAATCCCTGGCTGTACTCCAAGATCTGAAACTGGACGCCAGCAAAGTGAACATAAATGGTGGCGCCATTGCCCTTGGCCATCCCATTGGAGCCTCTGGGGCTCGAGTCCTGGTGACTCTGCTCTACGCCTTGGAAAGAACCGGCGGACGTCGCGGAATCGCCTCCTTGTGCATTGGCGGCGGCATGGGAATCGCCTTGGCTGTAGAGCGCATCGTCTAATTATCTTTCATTCTCATTCAATCTATTTATTGCCTTTTCCTGTTTCTCACTTAAGTCCAAAGTTGCAATTTTGTATTCCAAGTAGGCAAAATAAAACATGGAGAACATTTTTGTTTATGTTAAAATTCATAGTTTATTTTTCATAGGGAAGTACAAATTTTTCCAGAATGACGCCATATATCTATTTCCAGTTTATTTGCTTTACAATGTACGTATTTTGCATATTGCGAATTAGATTAGCGATGCGATGCATCCACAGTTTAAAATTATTTGAACATGTAGACTCTTTAATCTAAGGCATATAGGTACTTTAAATGAGTTCTTCGGTATAATGGTTAGTTAAAAATGATAAACTATTAACAAATTGGGCTAAAATATTTGTGTATAATAGATTTTTAGTAAAATTGGGATTATTTTTGTTATAAATTGTTCTAGCTTTGCTAAGAACCATGCAAAGAGTTCTATAACAGAAATAATTTATCAAAAAAACAGCTCGTGAATCATACTTTTCACTAAAACTTTTAGGGTGTACCTGAACTTTGGACATAATTGTGATAAGAAAATACTAAATTGATTTTATAATACTTAGTTAAAATAATTGTATAACTAGTTTGCGTACCAATATGCTCAGAGTTGTTCAATTTATTTCAATTATTAGCTATTTAATATCAAATTGGAGGATAGTGTTGCAGTGACTTACAACTATGACACTCCCTGTATATGCTGTCGGCAAGTCAACTCGCTAATTGAACAATCCTGAATTTTGTGTTTTTTATTGCTATTATTCAATAAAATTGTTTGTACGTTAAATTTTTAAATAGGTTCCGGCTGAAAGAAGCGTTATCGGATCAACTGCGCCACAGGTCGCAGGTCGTTTATTGTCTCCAGGAAGATGAAAGATAGCTTATAGTACATCAGATTCACCTTATCATCCTCGATTGCAGTTCTTCAAATGCAGGGTTTCCAGCTCCTTGGGCAACCGTGGACTGAATCCATACGGATTGCTGCAAATGATACGCTTTTGCGGCGAATTCTGGGCCACCTGCTCCACCGAGGGCACACACAACTGGGCGTAGCTGCTGATAAAGCTCGACCAGAGGGTGGGCGTACATTCCAGGGCGAAGTAGGAGCCCCAGAATTGTGAGTCCAGTTCGGCAGTAAAAGGATACTTACCGTCCTCGAGCAGCAGCTCCTCGGCGATCGCCACAGCATCGAAATCGCGATGTTTGACAGGCGTATAGACATCCTGAACGATGTTGTCTCCAAAGTAGAGCGCCTTGGCCTCGCATGGTTCCTTATTCAGCATACTAGCCATGGCCGCATGCAACCCATGCCAGTTGCCTTGCGAATAGACCTCGCCCGGCTTTATCACCTCGGCTTCCCAGGTCATTTCCGTTAGCTTCTCCACGTCCACCTTCATAAACGGCCTCTGGCAGGTGAAGAAACCTGGCTTCTTGGCGTACGTCACCACAAAATCAAAGTGACTCCGCCAGTCCTTTCCCAGAGCCTGAGTAGCCGTGAGATTAGCAAAGTCCACGTTGGATCCTGTTAGGAGGAATAGCTTCTTTCCCGATTTTCGCAGCTCATTCAGCCACTGGAGCACTCTTTTGTCAGTGGGCAGAACAAATCTCTGGGGCTCGGCTCGCATGCTCTTGAAGTAGAGGCTCTTGCCGTTGGCGAAGTTCTCCCGGCTAAAAATGTGCATCAGGCCTGCCTGCACATCCTGCCATACTTGGTACTCCTCCACCGGACAGGTCTTTCTTCTTTCCCTGTCGACTTGATCCACAGCTTGAGCAAACACCAAAGCACTTGGCATGTCAAAGTAATCCAGCAGGGATCGCATTTGTGTGGAGGCAGCCCCATTCCAAGTGGACAGAGGATCCTTGTAGAATGCCGTGGTGATGTCCCACTTCCGTTCGGCTCCATAGATGGCCACGATTTCTTCATCGGTGAGGAGCCGAGTGCCATGGGTGGCGCGCATGATCTCTGCCTCGTTGCTCAGCTTCAAGACATTACCTCGGGGACCGTCCAGGAACAGGCCTTTCTGCAGGAAGTCGACATCCAAGGGCTGCGCCAATAGGTCGCTTTTGTAGCCTCTCTGTTCGACAAGGAACTGCTTCAGCACATCGTATATCAATGCGGACATCTCTCGGAGATTGTAGCGTAGCAAGGTGCCGTCCAGATCGAATCCGACGATGTCGTAGTGCCCCAGGAGGAGTTCCTTGTGATAGGTGGTCATGATGGTGCTGGCGGAGTACCTTGAATTTCTGACGGCCGAGTTGTGGAAATACCTTCGTGCCTCGTGAAACGATGCTGTCGATGCTATTGCCGGCGCTGCTTTAAGCTCCCACCGCGTTGAATTTTGCGCCAATTTACGAACGTTACGTAACAGGAACCAAACATCTGATCGCCCTTGTTTGTGTACGTTTGTTTTTGTTTTCGTCGATGTGGCGAACCGAGGGAGAGGCACTGTCTTGAAGGGGACGGAGCAGCAGGAGCCAAGATGGCACACGGACGCCTTTTTGCCCAGG
This sequence comes from Drosophila ananassae, assembly GCF_017639315.1. Lineage (NCBI taxonomy): Eukaryota > Metazoa > Arthropoda > Insecta > Diptera > Drosophilidae > Drosophila > Drosophila ananassae. The sequence goes on from NC_057928.1 coordinate 20,473,203, forward strand.
GCCAGCATTTTATCTTATCATCTAGCACATCTCACCTAGTACGAAATCTGTTCTAAATTTAACCGAATTTTATTATCTTTTTGTCAAGACCATTTTTTTTTTCTAACAAATTTGTTGTAAGTATGACCGTGCAACATTATGGCGTTGCCACCTCGATAAAAAAGAGAAATTTATCGATAACCGATAGCTTATACCACTCTTTGTGCCTTCACTAGCGTGCCGGAAGAAAAAGTGTTTTACTTTTCCACAATATTTTGCAAATTTTTGCATTTTAAGGCCAAAAAGTTGTGTTTCTTTGTATAGTTTGGTGGCTCTTAGGCCACACACGCTCCAACCATGTCCAACTGCATAGAAATTCCCTTGCAGGACACTGATGAGGTAATTTTTAGATGCTTTCATGGCCGGAATGGTTTTCTTATGCTTCTTTTTTTCAGGTGATCGAAGTTGATCCAGAGCAGCTTCCGGATTGTCCGGAGGTGCTGAGCATTCTCAAGCAGGAGCGAGCCCCACTGCATGTGTGGGTGAATGTTGCGGTAAGTATATTGTTTTTGTAATTGAGCTGCTATTTCACAGTCTGTAACTCACATGTGTTCTATTTGCAGCTCGCGTACTACAAGCAAAAGAAGACTGAGGATTTTGTCACCTTGCTGGAGGAGTCACGCAGCGATGAGGCAAACAAGGAATACCGAGACTCCGACAAGGACCTCATGCGCGCTCTGGACATGCTGGCTGCCCACTATGTTCAGGAGGCGTATCGCGAAAAGTCAAAGGACAAGAAGCGAGAGCTGTTCATGAAGGCCACGAATCTATACACCAGTGCCGACAAAATCATCATGTACGACCAGAGCCATCTGCTGGGCAGAGCCTACTTTTGCTTGCTGGAAGGAGACAAGATGGACCAGGCGGATGCCCAGTTCAATTTTGTGCTGAATCAGTCCCCCTCCAATATTCCTTCGCTGCTGGGAAAAGCGTGCATCGCCTTCAATCGCAAGGACTACCGCGGAGCAATGGCTTTTTACAAGAAAGCCCTGCGAACCAATCCCAATTGCCCGGCTAACGTGAGAATAGGCATGGCGCATTGTTTCCTGAAAATGGGAAATCCAGAGAAGGCCAAACTGGCCTTTGAACGCGCCCTCCAGCTGGATCAGCAATGTGTGGGCGCATTAATCGGCCTGGCCGTTCTTAAGCTCAACCAACTGGAGCCAGAGTCCAACAAACTTGGCGTCCAGATGCTTTCCAAGGCGTACACGATCGACAATGCCAATCCTATGGTGCTCAACCATCTGGCCAATCACTTTTTCTTCAAGAAGGACTACCAAAAGGTCCACCATTTGGCGCTGCACGCTTTTCACAATACTGAAAACGAGGCCATGAGAGCCGAGAGCTGCTACCAATTGGCCAGGAGCTTCCATGCCCAAAGTGACTACGATCAAGCCTTCCAATACTACTACCAGTCCACACAAATCGCGCCAGCCAACTTTGTGTTGCCCCACTACGGACTGGGACAAATGTACATCTATCGCGGTGACACCGAAAATGTAAGTGAGCGAAAGTATTGTAATGGAATCAAGTAATAAAATATTTGTATTATAGGCAGCTCAGTGCTTCGAAAAGGTGCTGAAGATCCAACCGGGAAACTACGAAACCATGAAGATTCTCGGCTCTTTGTACGCCCACTCCAACTCGCAAACCAAGCGCGACATGGCCAAAACTCACCTTAAAAAGGTCACCGAGCAGTTTCCCGAAGACATAGAGGCCTGGATAGAGCTGGCCCAGATTCTCGAGCAAAACGATCTGCAGGCCTCTTTGAATGCCTACGGCACTGCCTCGAGCATTCTCAGGGAAAAGGCCAAGTATGAGATACCCGCTGAGATTCAAAACAATGTGGCTTCGCTTCATTACCGTTTGGGTAACCTGAAAATGGCCAAGGAAACGTTGGAATCAGCGCTGAAGCATGCCACTTCAGAGATGGACAAGGACGTGAAATACTACGAGTCCATTCAAGTGACCATGAAGTACAATCTAGCCCGTCTTAACGAGGCCATGAGCAGCTACGACGTGGCTGACAAGCTATACAAGGAGATTCTCAAGGAGCATCCTAACTATATCGACTGTTATTTGAGATTGGGCTGCATGGCCAGGGACAAGGGTCTGATTTTTGTGGCTTCTGATTTCTTCAAGGATGCGCTGAACATCAATAACGACAATCCGGACGCAAGATCCTTGCTGGGCAACCTTCATTTGGCCAAAATGCAGTTTGCTCTGGGTCAGAAAAACTTTGAAACGATCCTCAAGAATCCGGCCACGTCTACTGATGCTTATTCGTTGATTGCTTTGGGAAATTTCTCACTGCAAACACTGCATCAGCCGAGTAGGGACAAGGAAAAGGAAAGGAAGCACCAGGAAAAGGCTCTAGCCATCTTCAAACAGGTGGGCATCGCAATTATATGCTTGTTCCATTTAGAAACTTATTTTTTAAATGTATTTTAAAGGTTCTTCGCAACGATCCCCGTAACATTTGGGCTACGAACGGTATTGGAGCTGTGCTGGCACACAAGGGATGTGTGATCGAGGCGCGAGATATTTTCGCCCAGGTGCGTGAAGCCACCGCAGATTTCTGCGACGTTTGGCTGAATATTGCCCACGTGTATGTGGAGCAGAAGCAGTACATCAGCGCCATTCAAATGTACGAGAACTGCATGAAGAAGTTCTACAAGCACAATAACGTGGAAGTTATGCAGTACCTGGCCAGGGCCTATCTCCGGGCTAACAAATTAGTGGAGGCCAAGGCCGTGCTGCTCAAAGCACGTCGGGTAGCTCCACAGGATACCGTCTTACTCTTCAATATTGCTGTGGTTTTGTCCCGTTTGGCGATGGCCATTCTAAAGGACGAGAAGTCCACTCTTGAAGTTGTTCTGCAGGCGGTCCACGAACTCGAATTGGCTCAAAAGTGAGTAGAAACTTGATATTACACTGCAAGATATTAATATTATTTAAATTATTCTTCAGATACTTCCAATACCTATCAGTGCATGGCGACAAGAATCGCTTCAACATCGAGGTGGCCGGCATTGAGGCAAACACCTGCCAGGATCTCCTTTCGCAGGCTCAATACCATGTCGGTCGTGCCCGTCGCATTGACGAGGAGGAGCGTTCCCTGCGTCGTAAGCAGGAGGAGGAGCGCGAGGCCTTCAAGCTTAAGGTGGCTGAGCAGCGCAAGCGACGGGAAGAGGAGGCCAAGACCTCCAGAGACCAGCTGCTGGCCAAACGTCAGGAATATGTGGAGAAGACGAAGAATCTGCTCATAATCGCCGATGCTCCAGCAGAGAAGGAGCGCAAAAAGGGAGGCGGCCGGCCAAGGAAGGACGACTACATCTCTGGCACGGACAGCGACAATGAAGGACCCCGTGATGGCGAGCGTCCAACGAAGAAGAAGAGCAAAGCCGAACGCAAGAAGGGAAGCGGCCGAAAGCGCAAGACTGAAAAGTATGAGAGCGACAGCGACGAGGAGCCGCGCTCCAGTACAAAATCAGGCAAGAAGAAGGGCACGAAGGCCAAGGTGGCCAAGGAATCTAAGGAAAAGCTGTCGGCCAAGCAGCGCCTCAAGATCGTGTCCAAGGCAGTCATCTCCACCAGTGAATCGGAGTCGGATGGAAAGCGCAGCAGGAGTAGAAGTCGTAGTCGGAGCGGCAGTGGCTCGGGCAGCGGAAGCGATCGTGGTGGAAGCCGCAAGGGTAGCAGGAGTAGAAGCCGCAGCGGCAGCCGTAGCCGCAGCAGGAGCGGAAGCAGAAGTGGAAGCGGATCGGGCAGCGGCAGTGACCGAGCTGCCAGCCGCAAACGCAGCAGGAGCAGGAGTGGCTCCGGATCTGGATCGGGAAGTGGCAGCGATACTGCAACGAAACGCAAGCGTGCCAAGAACCGCATCGAATCTGGTGGCGAATCGGAGTCGGATGGCAAGCGCAGTAAGAGTAGGAGTCGCAGTCGTAGCCGTAGCCGATCGAAATCCGGCTCTCGATCTCGTTCAAGTTCTCGCTCCAAGTCTGGTTCCCGTTCGAAATCCAAGTCGCCGTCTCGTTCCCGTTCCCGATCCCGCTCTGGCAGCCGAAGTCGATCTGGATCGCCGGAAAATTAATAAACAATGCACGAAAATTAAATTACTTTTGACTATATTTATAGTTTCTACGAGAAATGCAAAAGAATAATAAAAAACAAATTGCCACAAAAGACAATAAAGGATGTGCTACGAGTGTTTTTTATAAAAATCGATTCCCAATCCCAAACAGGAAACTCAGATCTATGAATATTTCAAATAGAGAGCAGCAAATAGGAATTTTATGAGAGTTTGGAAATGGGAAAGGATTTGATAGTCTACGCCTCACTCAAGAACAAATTTGGCTAGGATGGAAACATGGGCTTATCCCCGTCTATGCTTCTGGATCATGTCTCTGACAATTATCGCCATGGGCTGGGAGTGCCGCAGGACGAAGGCGTGGGCGATCTTCTGATCATCCAATGTGGCGTCTATCTTGGGATAGTCCTTTTTCAGCTGTTCGTAGTAGGAAACCGGAACCCAGCCGTCAGTGGTGCCGTAGTACAACTTAAGGATGTCCAAATTCTGTTCCACAATCTCCCTTTGTACGCCGCGAACCCTGGCCATTTCATCGTCGGCTAGGAAGACCACCTTTTCCGCTACCGAGGGCTTGGAGTACTTCAAGCCGGTTCCCAGAAAGTGCCGAGGAATGGAAAAAATCAGGAAATAGATCTGGATGAAAAGGAGGCGCAGCCAGACGGGCAGGGAGCTGAAGAAAGTGAAGAAAATGTATCCAAAGACGGAATATAAGGGCATGGCGATCTTTGTGAACACCCATCCATTGGGAGACTCTATCATCCGTTCAATAGTGGGGAAGAGCAGGTAGCACTTTTGAATGCGATTCCGTATCTTCTCATTCTCCAGCAGCTGCAGGATCATCCAGGCGCCAATGGAGTGGCCAATCAAGTGGATCTTCACATCGCTCGGCACATACTTTTCGATAAAGGCAATTTTGTGTCGGATCTGGCCATCCAAATTGAAGAGCTCCTCATTCCCGCTGAGCTGGGGCACCTCCCGAATACTGGCCTCTGGAGGATCATCATGACCAGCATGGCCTGTGGAAAGAATTGGTTTTAAATGAGCCTCTTGAGTTAGCTATCAACTACATACCTATCACCCAAACGGGCAGATCACCCAGCTCCTTTTGGAGAGTGCCTGCAAACTCCGTATAAAATCCGGGTAATCCGGGATTGCCTGTTATGCAAATGACAATCTCCTTCTCTGGTATCGTCTCCTCAATCCACCTGCCCCAGGTAAAGATGTGGGTGGGTATGGAGTTGATGTTGACGTAGGCCTCTTGCATGTTGGCGTGGCACAGTTTCGTTGGCGGTTTTGAAAATCAATCGCCCCAAATGATGACCCACGTCGTTTAGTGCCTTCCACACGCGATGAGCTGTCCAATTTCCCTGGCAACCGGTTTTTCCTTTGTTCAAACACAGTGTCCCGATGGCTTGGGGAATTTTCAAATCCGCTGGGATTGCGCGCAATATCCAGTGTTGATAGTTTTGATAAAAAAAATGAACTGTTATGCCTTCGGTTTTACTTTCGAGCCAAGTTGAACAAAGGTCGGAAGTTCAGCGGTTCGGCGACAACAACAGTTTCGCACAACACCTGATAGGAAAACAGTGCCAGAGCTGCCAACCTGCTTAAAAGTTAATTTTTTATTATGTTTATTAAGAAATTTAAAATTATTATGTTAAATTATTAACTGTTCTCTAATCTATTATTAATTAAAATTGTTGAAGAGATAATTTACACTTTTTGAAGTATAATTAAGACATTTTTTTTTTAATTCAATCCAAACAAAACTTATAGTTATTCCGTATGTTTGTTAATTTTATAAGCTTAAAGATAATAGTATTGGAAAAAAAATGTAAACCAATTTAATAAATAAAATGCATTCATGGTGTAAACAATTGCTTAAAAAAAAGCTCCTTAAAAATAAGTTGGCAGCGCCATTACACTTATTTGTTAGTTTTTTGTTGTTGCGCTTTTGAGTTTTATTATAATTTATTTTTTCTAGAACAAAAAATGCAAACGTAAATTTCTGTTTAAGCGTATTTAACACGGCAAGGAACACAGGACAATACTAGAAAGGGCATGCTAAGTAATCAAGACCAAAAAGCCAAGAAAGACGGTGAAAGAACCAAAGCAAGAACCTTCAATCAGAAGCAGAGATATCAAAGAATGTAGCTTATAATTAGGGGAATTCTCGAAAATTCGATCCCGTAAACAAAATTAAATTTCATTTGAAGTAGAGGAGTGGGTAACTGAAGAAGAATGACAGCCGGCACAGAACTCTACTGCTGGGGGAACACCTCCCACGGGCAACTTGGTCTTGGCGGAATCGAGGACGAGCAGGTGTGGTCTGAAGGATTAAACAAAAACTACAAAGGAATTCGATTTAATTCCCTTTTTTCTTGAAAAGATTCTTACCCCTAGTCAAGTCCCATGGACGCCGGACTCGGCCATAAAACAGGTGGCCTGTGGACACCGACACACTCTGTTCCTGACCTCCAGTGGAAGGGTGTATGCCTGCGGAAGCAACGATCACTCTCAGCTGGGACACGATCTGCCCACCAAAAGGCCACGTATGTCGCCATTTCGTATGTGGTCTCTTCATATATCAGCTTGTCTTTTCTTTTTTTGTTTTCTCCTCCACCCTCCTTTTCATCACCACCACCTCTTCCTCATGTATCACCACCGCTGTAATAACTAAGCCTACATTCCAGACTCATCCTTTTGCCGCGTATTTACAGTGCTTATTCCTGAGCTGCTGGACTATGTGGTTGTTCAGATCGCGTGCGGCAGTCGACACTCGATGGCCCTTTCGGAGTGGGGTCAGGTCTTGAGTTGGGGAGACAATGACTGCGGCCAGCTGGGCCAAGCCACTGACCAGGATATCGTGCAGTTGCCCAAGATTGTGCGCCAGTTGGTATCTAAAACTGTGGTGCAAATAGCCTGCGGCAACAATCACAGCCTAGCCCTGACAAGTTGTAAGTGGATTAGGATTCTTCAGACATTAAGTCTTCTCATATTATTCTCTTACCAGGTGGCGAGTTGTATTCCTGGGGCTCCAACATATATGGCCAACTTGGCGTGAATACTCCAAAGGAAGTGACGCACAGCAACCAACCCGTGCGGCTGACCACGCTGCTGGGGATACCAGTTGCGGCAATTGCTTGCGGTGGCAATCACTCGTTCATTATCTCCAAATCCAGTGCGGTCTTTGGATGGGGCCGAAACAACTGTGGGCAGCTGGGATTGAACGATGAGACTAGTCGATCCTATCCCACCCAGCTTAAAACGCTGCGCACCCTAGGCGTCCGATTTGTGGCCTGCGGAGATGAGTTTTCCGTGTTCTTGACCAACGAGGGTGGAGTCTTCACATGCGGAGCAGGAGCCTACGGCCAATTGGGACATGGTTTTGGGGCCAATGAAATGCTGCCCAGGATGGTGATGGAACTTATGGGCAGCACCATTACGCAAGTGGCGTGCGGAAATCGTCACACATTGGCATTGGTGCCGTCGCGCGGCAGAGTTTATGGATTCGGATTGGGCAGCTCTGGACAACTGGGCACTAGGAGTACAAAGAGCTTAACGCTACCACAAGTGGTCATTGGTCCGTGGGTATCCCCGAGTGGGTCCGCTCTTCTACAGTCCAGCGATGCGAAGGTCTCTGTGGTCATCCATCAAATATTCTCTGGCGGCGATCAGTCCTTCGTGACCACCACTTTGTTTGTGGATAAAGTGCCGCCCGAGGATCTAAGAAACTACAAGTAATTGGGAATTTTCATTTTGATAGTAATGTCCTTTATTTAAATACTCTCCATTGCAGACCCAAGTCCCAGATCCTTGCCCTAACAGAAGAAGTCACCAAGCAGTGCACTCGTTTCAAGCAAAACGATCAAAGCGATCTGGATCTGCTTAACTCCATTGAGTTGATCTTTAAAAGTCAGGCCTGCCTAAATGCATCTTTTCTTCTGGACAACGACCGACACTTTGGATGCTCGGTACGGAATTACGGATTGGATCTGAAGGCAGCTCAATTGGCATTCGATCATTTGCGCAATGTGGAAAACGAGAGCATCAAACAAGTGGTACGCCTTGAATTTCTACAATAATCTATTTGTTATTTACTTTAAATATCTATTCAGATATGGGAAAACATTACAAAGGATCTAATAGGTTCGTTGGTAGCCTCGCCAGCGGATGTTGAAAGTATGCGTCTTTATCTCCTGCTGCCGCTATACCACGAGTTCGTCAACTCAAAACACTACAAGTCACTTCAGGTGCCCTTCGCCAATGCCATATTTAAGCTAACGGAGAACCCACGAAAAGTTCTCATGAGATGGTTGGCCCAAACGCCAGCGGATTACTTTGAGCATATTGTCCAGAACTTCTTACATGTAGTTATTCATATTATAAGTTTTAAAATGGGATTGGCGGCCGTAAATCCCGCTGCCGAGAGACATCAAAGGGTAGGATTCTTTCCATTTTACTCATAAAATATTTATAATTGTTATTTTACATTTTTAGCTACTGCCATACAACTCTGAACTGGAGACTATCCTGAAAATGATGCAGACCCTTTGTCTGATAAACAATTTGCGGGATGTTCGGCTCAACTACCAACTATTCTACTGGCCAGATCTCTCTGATTACGCTGATGTGCAGCAGGAGTATGTCAAGTGGATCATGGCCGACACTGCCAGCGAATTTAATATTTGCAACTTTTCATTCCTCTTCGATCCGTCTGCGAAGACGGCCCTACTCCAAGCTGATCAGGCGCTGCAGATGCACTCTGCCATGGCCAATGCAGCTTCAAATGTAAGCTAAACATTAAAAGAAAACTTAAATTATTTTTAACAATTATCCACTTATATAGGCATTTTATAACCTCCTCAATTATGGACTGCCGGTTTCACATTTTATTGTACTGAACGTGACGCGGGAGAACCTTGTTCAGGATTCTTTGCGGGAGCTGCAGCGTTACTCGCAGACTGATCTCAAAAAGCCACTAAAGATAAAGTTCCATGGAGAAGAGGCGGAGGATGCCGGTGGCGTGCGGAAAGAATTCTTTATGCTACTGCTCAAGGACCTTCTCGATCCCAAGTATGGGATGTTTAAGGAATACGAGGATTCGCGACTGATCTGGTTTGCAGATCTCAGCTTTGAAACGGAAAACATGTACTTCCTGATCGGCGTGCTCTGTGGCCTGGCCATTTACAACTTCACCATTATTAACCTTCCATTTCCTTTGGCTCTGTTTAAAAAGCTGCTGGCTAAACCAGTGGATCTCAGTGATCTTCGTCAGCTTTCCCCAGCGGAAGCCAATTCCATGCAGTCAATACTCGACTACGAAGGCGAGGACTTTAAGGATGTCTTCGACTTGACATTCGAAATATCGCGGGATGTATTTGGAGAGTCGGAGACTAAGTGCCTTAAGCCCAACGGCAATGAAATAGCCGTAACGCTTGAAAATAGGTGAGTACCTCTAGAATCTCTGGCCCCGAATAATATTATTAAAATTTGCCCAATTTTAGAGAAGAGTTTGTCAACCTGTATGTGGACTTTGTATTCAACAAATCCGTGGATGTACACTATAATGCCTTCCACAAGGGCTTCATGAAAGTGTGCTCCGGTCGGGTGATTCACATATTCCAGCCGGAGGAGCTAATGGCTGTGGTGGTTGGAAATGAAGACTATGACTGGCAAGCGCTCCAGGATAACTGTGAATACCGTGAGGGCTATACGTCGGGCGATGATACTGTAAATACGGATTATCTTTAAAATTAAGTCAAAATAATAATATTTAACTCTATTGCAGATCAAATGGTTCTGGGAGGTCATCCATGACATGACTGAGGCCGAAAAGAAGAGTTTCCTCCTTTATTTAACCGGCAGTGATCGTATACCAATACAGGGCATGAAGGCGCTTAAGGTTAGAAACGAAATATAAAAAAAAATCAAAATAAATACTATAAGTTTTGAAAACTTTCAGATGACTATTCAACCTACGCCCGACGAACGATTCCTCCCTGTGGCCCACACCTGTTTTAATCTGCTGGATTTGCCAAGGTATAAGACGAAGGAACGTCTCAAATATAAGCTCCACCAGGCCATTCAGCAAACTCAGGGCTTTAGTCTGGTCTAGACATCAAAGAGAGAGTTGCCCCTCCAAAAATTTGACTTTAAAGTGCAGGTATTTTTCACAGTTTTCCCAACTGGTTTTAGCATTTCGGGATTGTTACGTCTTTAATAAAAACAACAATAAAAAAACACATGAAGCACACATTTATCAACGATCAAATCAAATAGAACAATGATGTGTTATGGCTTTAATGTTTAACCCCTAAACTAGTTACCAATATCACTTTGTTATAATAAAATCGGAGATTAAAAAATCATTTGTGAACGAGTTTCAATAAGATAACGGTAATCTTTGAGACGGAAACTGTGTTGGCAGTTTCTGATATTAAATACATAAACTTAATGCTTAATATACAACTTAAGATTTTTAATTTTATGTTTTAAAAAAACGTTATTTAATACGACGAAAGGATCGGTTATTGAAACATCGATGATTCGCATGGCAGTGTGATCGATAGACCTATCGAGGTTTGCCCACCTCTAGTGCGAATTGTGGCGGCAATTCAAAGCCGCAGAAATCAGTTGAGCTTGAACTTTTGCAAGGTGCACGTTCGCGTGCGGAATACTTTATGTCGGACGTTTTTATCGTCGAGAACTATTTTGGAAACTAATTTGCATGCGTAGGGCGTGCTGTGCTTAGCATTATCGGCCAGATACGAAAACTTAACTAAACAGTGCAAGTGTTGTTGTTGTCCCCGATTTTGAAATATTTTGTAAAAAGTTTTCAACAAGTTTGCCCTGTTGCTGCTCCTACGTCGCTGCTGTCACCTGTGCCGGGTCAAGCTAACGGTACCCGCATCGAAAAAAAAGAAATTCAAACAGGTAGAGCACCAACCACCAACCACAAAAAAGTAACGACTGTCACGAGTGAAATTATTGGTACTTAGGCTCCCCTGCTTACAAATATGCTTTCATTATTCAAATGTGTGACAGCAGAGACTTCTTAATCCGAAGATGGCATGCGCGATGGCCTATAAAATCAATTAAGACTGGTAATTTTTGCATATCCTGACAGCTAACAAATGTTCGAAGCATGCGAGAAGACACCAAAAATTAAACGATAGGATGCCGCGCACATGAGATGAAGACTAATACAAAAAAAAAAGCATAAAAAACTTTAAAAAAAGTGGTTCTGCCGGTTTGCCTGTGGTCGTGATCTGCAGCGTCTTCCGTTGCTTTCTTTCCTTTGCACGATTTGAACTTGGACACCAAACACCACAAAAGCAACATAACAGATGAAAGAGTTTAACAAAAAAATCCAATGCTGCACAAAAGAAAATTAGACATTTTTTGGCTAAAATTAGATATTGATTTTAAAAAATAGGTTTATTTTAGTCTTAAAGAAATAAAAAATGGATCATCTTAAGGATCATATAAATTGTATAATAAAACAATAGTATTATGTAGATATTAATTGGTTTATATTTCCTCAGTGTGCCATCAACCACAAGCACGGAGGAGATCTGGTTTATGTGGATGCTTCTCTAATAAAGCGAACGTTTAGGCACCTCTCTCCCATTTCCCATTCGCTTCCTGGGGCTTCTTCCTTGCCAGCGGCCGCCGCGGCGGCCTCACACACATTTCACATTTCCTAGGAGCAGCTTCGGTGGTTGGCTTGGAGTTCACCTGAATGCCACAGTCGCTCCACAGCTCCGCAGTGGTGTTAAGCTTGTTTGTCCAGGTTTTATAGCAGGAACAAATAAAAAATAAACAAAGAGGGTCAACACGACGTATGAGTGTGCGTGCAGGCTATGAGTAATCAGTATATAATAGTCAGGGGACTAGACAACTGGGACACATCCCTCAGCAACTTGCCCAGTCATTTCCAGCCAGTGTTTGTCCAATTGAAATTGTATCAAATTTCAATTTTATTTCCAAACTGTTGCGGCCCTCCTTCCATTCCATTAATTTGACCCAATTTTTAAGCGTGGCAATAAGCTGCTTAAAATGGATCCCCAACTGCAATCGTTGGACAAACCAAATTATTTGCCAAATCTGGCAGCTGTTTAAATACAAATAAATAACAATAACAAAATTAACACTTGGAAAAATTAATGTCCAAAAACTCATTAACTTGATGATTCAAGGAGAGCTCAGGAACTTATAAACTAAAGGAGTTATGAGCTATTTTTAATCATCTTTCGGATGTTACTCCCAAAAGGTTTTTTAGTAAACAAAACCCCCAAAAACCCTTTTCTCTGAGTGCATAAAGAAACAATGCCCCCAATGTCATTGCCTCACACTTGGCACCCAAATTAAACGAGTTGGAAAACAAAGCGGCTCCAAAAAAAAGAAACGAGACTTTATTCACCAAAGAAGACTATTTTGGTAATGATGTAATGCAAAGATTTTTGTGGCAAGACAATAGAACTGAATAACTAGCCCAAGAAGTAAATAAAATTGCACGCCTTTTGATTCGGATAATTGTTGCGATATTTATTATCGCCCAGTCATGTGATGATTTGTCTTTACCATATCCTATATAGTATATAAGAAACCCCTACATAAGTTACATGCCCCCACCTTAAAAATTAAATTATATTTTGTTTGATGACAAACTTGAACTTACCCATATCGCGATATCGGGTAGTGTTATCTCTTCATTGGGTTCAACCAAAAATTCTACTGATATGACAATTGGGGGAGCATACAGGGTGTTTTTATTTAAAGGGGTTAGACTTAGTCATATCACCTGGGTTCAAATGCATTATGGCTTTCATTTATTTCCTTTTAGCCACCATTATATGTGATAAGATAATGTGGTTAAGGGGAAATGCCAAATGGTTGATATACTTGTCTTTATAACTAGTCAGAAACAAAGTTTTCCAAGAAAGATTTGAACAAAAAATGGATAGACTGACTTATACCCTCTTTTTTGGATTAAAACAATGATATATTGAAGTTGTAGTGCCTTAGCTTTTAAAAGAATATCTTTTCTTCCCCATTTCCCTCTGAGATCCATCCCCCATCAACAGATAACCCCCAATAATCCCCCACTTCGATCATAACCATATGCCTTATACAATTGTATTGCAACAAAATCCAAAAACAATAAAAAATAAAAATAAAAATAATAAAAAAAAAAATCCCCACTTGTCATAAAAACTTCCATCGACGAGCCCCAACAACCCGATGCGAGCGATTCCATTCCAATTCTTTCACATTGCCAAGAAATCAACGGAGGAGTGAGTGTCAGGGCTTGGGCTCTGGGATCACAATTACATCGGACCGTAGTGCTTTTCAGTTTGTTTGTCGGTCTTCGGTGTAAAGTGTCAACTAAGGGCTTTTCGTGGAAGCCCAAAGTGAAAAATCTTATTCAACGTGAGTGAACGAACAAAAATAAGTATTCAAAAAGGTAAAAAAATGAAACCTTTTTTTTCGTGTCCCATTGCTCTCAGCAGATTTTCATTTATATTTTATTTTTTTGCAACTGGCCAAGTAAATCGCGTTCAAGACCAGCCGCTGTCTTGACGCTTTTTATGGCCAGCAATGAGCTAAGAAAACAGCATTCGGTTGATTGTTTAATATTTAATGGTTATCCGAGGCAAGTCTGGGCCTCGATGCGTCACAATACCGGCAAGATCTTGACTTCTCCTCCAACTGGGTTCGGGGTCCGGGGCCTCGTCCCCCATATGCGGGTGACTCAGCAAGTGTCCAGATTTTGGTGTGCCGATCGCAACGGCCACAAAACTCAACCGGAATGCGAAGTTTGAATTTTAATTTACCAGACAAATACAAAAAAAAAAAGAAAATAAAAACTGGAAGGGTGAGAAAAAGAAAAAAATACGGTCGTTTGAACAAATTCGATCATCGCTTCTTTGGGTCAGCGGCCTTTAACTCTTATTTTTGTAATCTTATGATCTGGCAATTTCAATGAATAGAAGCGATAGGGAAAAGGCTAAGAAACTTTTAAGGTATTCCTTTCAAGAATTGAATGAGTATTTCCAAAGATATAGCCTTCGCCGGGGGTCATACAGTGGCTCCATGGGGCCTATGGTGGGTTTTGGAAAGGGAGGGTCCCAGAAAATTGGAAGAAAAATCTCAAAAATATTTCCATCTGAGATTTTGATACAGATTGGTGAAGAAGATCTACGAATCGTTTAAGGTATTCCGCTTAAGAATCGGATAGCTATTGCCAAAGATATTGCCTTCGCCGGGGGCCATATAGTGGCTCCATAGACCCTATGGTGGATTTTTGAAAGGGACCCTCCAGAAAATATGACGAAAAATCAAAAAAAAATTTAGTTTTAAGATTTTGATGCAGATTGATGGAGAATCGATCTACAAATCGTTTAAGGTATTCCGCGCAAGAATCAGATGAATAATGCCAAAGATATAGCCAACGATGGGGGCCATATTGTCCTTTCGTGCATTCCTCGTCACATTCGAAGGGGATCCCCCACAAAATTTAACAAAAATCTAAAAAATATTTCGTTTCTAGATTTTGATGCAGATTTGAAGAGAATCGATCTACGAATCGAGTAAGGCAATCCGCTTAAGAATAGCATTAATATTGTCAAAGATATGGGCTGTTTAGTTGGATATATGAACCCTTTCTCGGATATTGTCTCTAATTTGTAAAAGTGGACACTCCTGTAACTAAAATTTAAACTGAAATTCTTTTCCGGCAAAGTTATTTAAAGTTTAAAAGCTATTTCACCCCATTTCTTGTGGCGTTAAAAATCAATTTGCAAATTCGGGCTCCAGATTTCTAATTGAATACAACGGTGGCTTTTAGTGAAAGTGATGGCTTTAATGGATGGCTTTTATTCAGTTTCTGCATTGGATGATATTTTAAGACCTGGCCATTTGGAGAAGGTGAAAGAGTGGCACAATGTTGGCATTATTCCTGCCCTCGAGGAAGTTCTGGGGCAGTACGGTCCGGCCTTGGAAGACACCGGGAACGGGAAGAGGAGTCAGACCATCGGAGAGCACGGCACGGCCTTGGAAGACACCGGGAACGGGAAGGGGAGTCAGGCCATCGGCACCTGGCAACTGGTTATCCACCTCCGGTCCACCAGCCGAGCTGCGGTAGAACGGATAGTAGGGATAGGGATATCCGCCATAGCCCGGATAGCCATAGCCCCCATAGCCATAGCCGCCATAGTAGTTGTAGCCATTGTAGTAGGGATTGTAGTATGGCACCGACGGGGGAGGTCCTTGCGGCGGCGGTGGTGGTGGTGGAGGATGTGGTCCCCAGGGGCGTTGCGGAGGCGGTGGTGGCGGAGGATAGAAGGGACCATAGCCGTACTGACGCGGATGCTGCTGGTCCTCTGGTGGATAATAGTAATGGTGTTGTACTGATGGTTTCGGGGTGGTCGAGGAGGCGCCGGAGGCCATCACCAGCTTGATGCCGCCCTTACCAATGGTCTTCAGTAAATGCTCGTCGATGCCCCGTCCCGATCCCAGCGGATCATCCAGCACCTGTTGCTGCTTATCGGTCCTGGCCTGTCCAGTCACCAGGCTGCTCTGCACCGGAGCCTTCTCCTGGAAGCCAAATCCACTGCCCAGCAGCTGCAGCAGCACTGCAAGGATACAAATCAGTTATTTTTTGAATCTCTGAATGAAAATCTTGTGTCCGAAACTTACCCAAACAAATTGCAGTCACACTTCGATCCATGATCTTTGTGGGAATAACTTGAAAAATGCAACTGGCATCGGTTTTTATAGGAAACTGACCGATGCATTCTGACATCAGGTTGCCCGGTTTTCTCATTAGAATATACCAAGGCATCCATTGATTACCGGTGGCCCAAATTTGGGTTGCCTTTCTTTTCTTCATGTCGAGATCTGGAGCTCGAGCTCCGATCTTTCGGATCGATCAAGCACCGTTCTAATAACTACGATCATTAATTTGCATATGATCCGGCGGGCTCCTCTGTATTAACATCCCAGAATAGACATCTCTGCGTTGTCTATTCTTGATTTTTTTAGTTTCCTAAATGCTCTGCCAGCATTGTATTCCACGATTTTAATAATCCATCCGATATTGCCACTTGATATATGACATCATTTGTATGCATATCAAGTCTTTCAATGTATGTTACTGGGAGAAAAAAGTTTCCCTTCCAATTAGTCATCAATATTTATTCACAAAACAAGTTACTTATATTTTATAAAAAAAATATTATTTCATATATAAATTAAGAGTATGGAAGAATATTTTTAAAAAAATATATAATTGAGACTGTATTTTTTTTTCGGTGTGAGGGATAAACTTTAACAGCTTGTCCATTTTTGGGTGGAACCCACAATTAGGTTTCCGTTACAGGTCGGGTGTCGTAGACATGTTTACGAGTTGGTTGATACCACTAAGAGCCTCCATGGAGTTCTCAGAGTTACATCACATGGCGGGGCATTTGGGGAGCGGAGAAACCAGTTCTCCACTCAATTACGAAGTTGATAAAAGAATGCGTGGAACAAAAAAAAAAGCCGGGACAGGCCAGGCCGGCCCAACTCCCTCAGGGAGAAGGAAAAAAACTTCCAGAAAGTCAATGACTTTTGGTACATAATTTCGATTAAGAATGTTAAATCAATACCTCAAATAAATTCATTATCAAAAGTATAAGCTTTAAATATATTTTGATTATGTTTTCTAGACAATGTTTTCAATAGAAGTCTCTCTAGACGTCTGTCATAGCTTTAAGTCTCTAATTTTAGTTGGAAAACAAACTTATTGATTTTTTATTATTAAATTCTTTGGCCCAATTTCCTCTTTAACTAAAAATCAAACCAAAACTGTCATGAGCAATAGAATGAATAACTGATAACCCTTTTCAAATGTTGATAACTTCAATAAGAAATCCTCAAACTATGTAGCATATTCTCAGGCGCCTGTCAATTTTTTTTTGATGAGCGGAAATTAAATGAAAATTCAAGCAATTCCCATTGGACTCATCATACTTTAATGTTTGTTTCTCAGACGTGATGTGCTATCCCCATCAATCTGTCCTACGTGCAATTAACCAATTATGTGCCAAACAATGACCAAGGCCAAGTCTCTGGACGTGTTTCTGACAGTCTCTCAAAGAATTCCTTGAAAGTATTCCCGACTGGCAAACATTTTTTAATTTGTCAGGCCATTCGATCATATACTCATTTCCAAATTGAGCAACAAAACAGTGCCAACATCAATTGAAACAGAGGGTGTACTTACAATGTTTGCCTTCTCGACAATGACTTATTTAGCACGCTGATTACTGATAACACAAATGTGCTAATTTAAGCGATCACCAATGCACCCATTCGAGACTCAAAGTCTGACTTCTGAATGAGTCAGTCTTGTAGAAATGTTCAAGCGGTTGTGATGCTCGATTTCAAATATGGACAACATCCTGTAAATGTTTGGAATATTTGTGATAAAAAATAAGTTTATGTTCCATTGAAACATGTGTAGATTATTTTATTTATTTAAGAGTTATAGTACACAAACTATAGTTAACTTTTATGCCTAATACAATCTTAAGTTAAAGACTCAGGTTTTCAGAAGTCTAAGATGACTAAGACCAGTAGTGATCTCAGATATTCGATTGACGAATTCTTTGACTGCGATTTTTTAGTTCACGGTTTACCGAGTTCGAGTACCCAGTTGATTCGCAAACTGGTGGTGCCACTATCTAATCGGGTACTGATTGGAGGCAGCCCATTGCTCCTCCGCATAGCTAGCTAGTGCTAGAGTTATATTATCGTTGATAAATGTTGCCGACAACAATAACAAATGGAACACGACAGAGGCCAATTGATATGTAGAGGAGAGGAGTATTGATGGTTAAAACCCCTGAACTGGCATCGGATCGGTTTAGTTTGCCAACGGAGCCGTCAACGGGCGGAATATGCGCGAAATCTGACATCTCTGCCGGAGATTCGAGAGTGTTAGTGGATTAGTTCTTCTTTTGAAAAGGATAATCGACCATGGCAAGGTAGAGATAAGTTTCACTTTATAAATACATAATCAAGTGGAAAAGAAAAACCAATATAAATGTAAAAGAATAACGCAAACTCCTTATATATTCAATTGCGTAATCGGGTCTTTATGGATTTACCCTCCTCGTAGCCTCGTAGCCGTATCAGCGAAACTGGAGCAGTCATCCATCCAATAAAGCCACTTTTTCACCCTCTCTCGCTGAAATATGGCATCGATAAGGTGAATTGCACCTGGTCGCCATCGTTTATATACCTAGATTTCTATAAATACCGAAGATTGGACTGAGACTTAGATAAAATATTATTGGATATGTCTCATTTGTCGATTATAAATAAAAAGTAATTGCATTTCGGTCGATGTGCTCATCAATTTCATTCAAGGGACGCTTCATTTCCGGAGGACTCCGTCCGGAATGTATCGTATCACCTTGTATTTTACGTAAACCTTATCGATCGGTATTGGCTTTGAGGTTCTGAAGAGGTTCCTCCTAATCGAGGCTAGAACATGGCAACCCTTCGTACTTATTGGTTGTAAGATTAGGTATTCGAGTGATAAGATTTAAGTTGAGAGGGTTTTTCACAGGAAGTGGAGGAAAATCCCCGATTATTGTGAGCTTTTGGAAGAAAAACAAATCTTTCCAAGACATCTTTCGTTCAAATTTTCAACTAATAATGGTATTTCTTTCTGGTTATAGCTTTACTACTTTACCCAACATGGAGACGGGTTTGCACGAACGGGATCGTGCTGGAGTCCAGGACTTTGTTCTCCTCGAGAACTACAAAAGCGAGGAGGCCTTCATTGAGAACTTGAAGAAGCGCTTCCAGGAGAACCTTATCTATGTGAGTTATCTCTAAACCCAAACATCTAATCCTTCTTTGACTTACAAGCCTCTCTCTTTAAACCCTTTTATAGACCTACATTGGCCAGGTGTTGATCTCTGTGAATCCCTACAAGCAGCTGCCCATCTACTCCGATGCCCACATCAAGGAGTACAAGAACAAGCACTTCTACGAGATGCCTCCACACATGTGAGTTTTCAAAGACAACCAATAAAAACTTTAGTACTAAACGATAACCAATCCTCTCCAGCTTTGCCGTAACGGACAATGCCTTCCGTTCCCTGATCGAAGAGAACCGTGGCCAGTGTGTGCTCATCTCCGGCGAGAGTGGTTCCGGCAAGACGGAGGCCTCCAAGAAGGTGCTGCAGTTCATTGCCGCCTGCTCCGGCAACCAGACCACCGTCGAGGGTGTCAAGGATAAGCTGCTGAAGAGCAATCCCGTGCTGGAGGCCTTCGGCAATGCCAAGACTAACCGCAACGACAACTCGTCTCGTTTTGGAAAGTACATGGACATCCAGTTCGACTACAAGGGTGCTCCCATTGGCGGCAATATCCTGAACTATCTGCTGGAGAAGTCCCGTGTGGTGGCCCAAATGAACGGGGAGCGTAACTTCCACATCTTCTACCAACTGCTGGCGGGAGCCGATGATACTTTGTTGCAGGAACTGCGTCTGGAGCGGGCTCTGGACACCTACAGCTACCTCAGCGATGGAGTAAGTTAAGATTTGAAGAATCTACTATTCCAAAGAGTAATCTTACCAATTCTTATTGAATCTATAGCAAAAGGGCAATGTGTCCACCATCAACGACTTGGAAAACTTCAAGCAGGTCCAGCAGGCCCTTGGGGTGATCGACTTCAGTCCCGAAGAGCAGCGCGAGATCTTTGGCATTGTGGCCAGTATCCTGCATTTGGGCAATGTTGGATTCAATGAGGTGGAGGGCAATGCAAAGGTTAATAGCCGTGACCTGGTGGTGACTGCCTCGCGACTGCTGGGCGTGAACGCCAGTGAATTGGAGGCGGCTCTGACCCATCGCACCATCGATGCTCGCGGAGATGTGGTGACCTCGCCCCTCAACCAGGAGTTGGCCATCTACGCCCGTGATGCCCTGGCCAAGGCTGTCTACGACAGGCTCTTCTCCTGGCTGGTGAAGCGTCTGAACATCTCCCTGCAGGCCAAGGATACGACACGTGGCGCTCGCAACAATGTGATGGGCATCCTGGATATCTACGGCTTTGAGATCTTCCAGAAGAACAGCTTCGAGCAGTTCTGCATCAACTTCTGCAACGAGAAGCTCCAGCAGCTGTTCATCGAGCTGACCCTAAAGTCCGAGCAGGACGAGTACCGCCGGGAGGGAATCGAGTGGATACCGGTGGAGTACTTCGACAACAAGGTCATCTGCAACCTGATCGAGGAGAAGCACAAGGGTATTATTTCCATCTTGGATGAGGAGTGCCTGCGGCCGGGTGATCCCACCGACAAAACCTTCCTCCAGAAGCTCACCCACAAGCTGTCCGAGCATCACCACTACGTTTGCCACGAGAAGGCGCCCACCCACATCCAGAAGATCATGCTGCGCGATGAGTTCCGGCTGGTCCACTACGCGGGTGAGGTGACCTACAGCGTTAACGGGTTCCTGGACAAGAACAACGATCTGCTGTTCCGTGATCTGAAGGAGACTCTTAGCAAGGCTGGCAATGCCATTGTCAGAAGCTGTTTCCCCGAACAGGAGCTGCGCAGCAAGAAGCGTCCAGAGACAGCCGTCACCCAGTTCCGTGCCTCGCTCAACAACCTCATGGAAATCCTGATGTGCAAGGAGCCCAGCTACATCCGCTGCATCAAGCCAAATGACCTCCAAACTCCATCGGTCTTCAACGATGAACTGGTACTACACCAGGTCAAGTATCTGGGTCTGATGGAGAACCTGCGGGTGAGGAGAGCCGGCTTCGCCTACCGACGCACCTACGAGCTCTTCCTGGAGCGCTACAAGTGCCTGAGCAAGACCACCTGGCCGAACTACAAGGGACCGGG
Organism: Drosophila ananassae; assembly: GCF_017639315.1. Taxonomy (NCBI): domain Eukaryota; kingdom Metazoa; phylum Arthropoda; class Insecta; order Diptera; family Drosophilidae; genus Drosophila; species Drosophila ananassae. The sequence continues at coordinate 20,494,239 of NC_057928.1, forward strand.
CGGTCCCAAGGCCGGAGTACAGCAGCTGGTCAAGGATTTGGGCTGGGACGACGAGAAGTACCGTGTGGGTGAGACGAAACTCTTTATCCGCTGGCCCAGGACTCTGTTCGACACGGAGGATGCCTACCAGGCCAAGAAGCATGAAATTGCCGCCATCATCCAAGCCCACTGGAAGGGACTGGTACAGAGGAGGAAGTACCTGAAGCTTCGTGCTCAGGTCATCGTCCTGCAGAGCTACTGCCGGCGGAGGTTGGCCCAACAGGCTGCCAAGCAGCGCCGGGAGGCGGCGGACAAGATTCGCGGCTTCATCAAGGGCTTCATCACCAGGAACGATGCTCCCAATGGCTTCAATGAGGAATTCATTGCCAATTCCAAACGCATGTGGTTGCTTCGTCTGTCCAAGGAGTTGCCCAAGAAAGTCCTAGACAAGAGCTGGCCCCATGCTCCGGGCCACTGCGAGGAGGCCTCCGCATACCTGCACCGCCTGCATCGACTGCACCTGGCCAGGATCTACCGATTGGGCTTGACGCCGCAGCAGAAACGCCAGTTCGAACTGAAGGTCCTTGCCGAAAAGGTGTTCAAGGGCAAGAAGAACAACTATGCGTCGAGTGTGGCCACCTGGTTCCAGGAGGATCGCATTCCCAAAGAGCACATCCAGAAGGTCAACGATTTTGTGGCCAGCACCTTTGGTAGCGAGCAGCTCAAGTACCAAACCTTCTGCACCAAGTTCGATCGTCACGGCTACAAGTCCCGCGATCGCTTCATCCTGCTGAGCAACAAGGCCGTCTATGTCCTGGACGGAAAGACCTACAAGCAGAAACATCGCCTGCCGCTGGATAAGATTGACTTTACGCTGACGAACCACAACGACGACCTGATGGTCATCCGCATTCCCCTGGAGCTGAAGAAGGATAAGGGTGACCTGATCCTGATCATTCCCCGTATCATCGAGTTTAGCACGTACATCATCGACACTGTGGGCACGGCCCAGATCGTCTCCATTGTGGACAGAGATTCGTAAGTATCTTTGCTTGCATTTTATTGTGGATTTTACTTATCTTTTCGTATTACTGCAGGCTGGAGCACAACGTGGTCAAGGGCAAGGGCGGTGTCATTGACATCCAAACGGGTGCCGAGCCGGGAGTGGTGCGTGATAAGAGCGGCCATCTTGTTGTTGTAAGTGTCGTCATGACATATAATTTCAAAATAAGCTCCATATCTAATATTTTTTAATTATTCCTATAGATTGCTGGACAATAAGGAATTTTGCAACGAGTTTCTATCAAGTGGCTTTAAAAGAAAAACTTTTGTTTTTGTTATATTCATGTAATTTATATTGTACTTATGTATTTTTGTTACTGCCGCCCAAGCGAGATGTGTAATATGAATTTTATACGCCTATGTTCCCATTAAATGTATATTGTTTACAAAAATATTTATAAATATACGAGAATTTGTATTATAACTGGTTTTATTCAATTTACCCAAGAAAAAAAAACAAACATTCATGCACGTGATTGCTTATTGCAAACGTGGCTAATTGCTCTAATCTTTCTTATCTTTAAAAATCTTGAGACTTTATTTTAAATTTTGGCGCGCTTTGTTAAATCGTTATCGATTTTATTTCAGAAAAGTGGAAAATCTGTTTCCTTGGGATACTAAATTAACAACATTTTGACAAAATATTCCTGTAAATGTATAAATTAATTTGTTCTAGTTGATTTCTGTATATTTATTAACTGCCTAAGGAAAATAATTTATATAACAAGAAGCATATTCTTAATTTGTTTTTTAATATTATACTTTTATTAATAAGTAAGCAAGGGTAATTTAAATTATTGCTTAAATCTTAAATAAAACCTAATTTTGTTATATTTCGGTTCTTTCGTTTAACGTTTTGTGGAGTTTAAACTATTTCAATAAAAAATATCGATTAAAGAAATCGTTACATCGATATAAAAATCGAATGAATATCCACCATATTTTCAATCACCTGGTCACATCTCACATAGCTGTCTTTTACTAGAACTTTTACATAATCTTGAAAACTCAGTGTAAATATTGCTCAATATTCGTACACCGCTTTTGTGTACTCTACTGACGACGCTCTATACTAATCCGGCTGCATTCCCCTTGCAGGAGAACCAAGATGTCGTTTACACAGATCGCCCGCAGCTGCAGTCGGCTGGCGTCGACTTTGGCCACAAAAAGGATCGCCTCCGCCGCAGTTGTCCAGACACATGCCAGGATGATGCACAGGATCACCATGCCGGCTATTGCCAGCCAGATGAGCCAAGTAAGTGATTTCTGGGTGGTGCATCATCGGTCCAGGGTAGTCCATCGGAAGCTACCCCGTTTGAAGACCTAACCTCATTGCAAAATAACTATTAGATAGTGTTATGGATTTCCGGAATCTTAAAACTATTTCATTAGCTGGATTCTGACACCTGAAAACATAACATGTGGGCCTCGTAGCGACCAAGCCGATTGCATCACTTTGTTTTGCATGAAAAACATGATTGTTTCCCTCATACGAGGCACACATACACCTGCAACACCGGTGTTGCATGTGTTTGTTCTGATAGTACAACAGTGACGATTGGCTTTGAGATAACATGGATATTGGAGGCCGGGTTTGAACTTCCTACAGCTCTAGCTATAGTTTTTAATAGAGTGCTATTATAAGCCAAATTAATGTTTAGATTCTATTACTCCCCTTAGAACTTCGTCGCTCGCAACTACTCGGCCAAAAGCACCATTGAGGACATTAAGTTCCGTGTGCTTAAAGTGGTTTCGGCTTACGACAAAGTCACAGCCGACAAGGTAAACTATCATATTCAAGACATAACTAACTCGCTTTGTTTGTTTTGTTCTTTTCATTTGGCTCACCCCAGGAGTGCAGAGGTCGCTGGCAAACGCAATCGGTGCGCAGATACTCGGCGAAACCGCCGCTCTCGCTGAAGCTCATCAATGAGCGCGTCTTGCTTGTGCTCAAGCTGTACGACAAGATTGATCCCAGCAAGGTAAACGCCGCAAATTGCCTTTGCCAGTACCAATGTCAAAATAAGGAACTGAACAAAGCTTGCAAAATTGAAAAGAAACTCATAATAATGGTTTTTATTTCTCATCGCAGCTCAACGTTGAATCGCACTTCATCAACGACCTGGGACTGGACTCTTTGGATCACGTTGAGGTCATCATGGCCATGGAGGATGAGTTTGGATTCGAGATCCCCGACTCTGATGCCGAGAAGCTGCTTAAACCTGCCGACATTATTAAGTACGTCGCCGATAAGGAGGATGTGTACGAGTAAATTGTAATTGTAATGCACGCCATGAAACGGATTACACTTAACTTTAAATAGAAAACAAGTCAAATACAATTTGAACAACTGAATAAACCAAACCTTACATAAACTTTCGTTGGAAATAGGCTTAATAAAATAAAGTTCATTCAGAATGTAATACCAAAATCATTCTTAGTTTAAGTTAATTATTCCCATATTAAAAACAAAGTTATTGAAGGCTCTCTTTTAAATTAACGCTTTTATCGATATCGATTTATGTTATATTCGATAATTATATCAGCTGATTTTTGACAAATTGGAAAGTCAGACGAATTCGAAATGTGCGACGCTGTAGACGAAATGTTGGCGGGTCTTGGTAAATAGTAAATATTATTATTAAACTTAATCTGAACTATTTAATATTAAAGCCGCAAGACGTCAGACGATGTCCAGACAGGCTGCCAAGATAGATGAGATAATGGAGCGCTCCAACAATACACTTCTTCACATCGAGTCCAACAACAAGGCTCTGGCTCAAAATGCCTCCCCTCTGGACTCCCAAAAGGTTTTTAATGTCCCACCGGAGTGCGAGCTGGCGCTGGTCAAGATCCTTGAGAACTTTAAGCAACTGGTGCAGAATAGCGACCACAAAGAAGAGACCTACAGCGCTCTCGATGGGTGTCTTGCGCACAGGCATCGAGTGGAACATCTTGGCAGCTCGGTTCGAAAACTGGTGGCCCTGTGCGACACTGTGGCCCAGATGAAAGCCTTCCAGGAGGAGCAGGATGTAGCCGAAGATTCATCGTAGTGCATTTACATATATACTTATTTTAAATATTTAAAGAACGTTTTTAAAAGATTTTATTATACGAGAAAAGCAAATGAACTAGAAGCGAGTATTTTTCAAGGATCTCAAATCAAAACCAAGTTGTAGCTGCTGATCTGCAACAGGGTGTAGTTGAGGACTTCGACAAACATCTCCAGCCGAGCGGCCAAACTTCCAGTGGCTGCGATCTCGCTAGCATTGGGCAGCTGTAGGCTATGGGATCGCATGTAGTTCAGTTGCTCCATGTTCTCTGCAATGGCCAAGAGCTTCTCCTGGTCGGCTGGACTGAATGCGTCAGGAAGAGAGTCGGCATTTGTTGGCAATAGTTTCTCCAGTTGCTGAGCAAACCCATGAAGCTGCGCCAGCTTATCCTTGTATATGCTTTCCGTTTTGTCCAGAGCGGCGGCCTCGTCGTAGATCTTGGCTAGCTTTCTTTGGAATGCCTTGAAATCGCTGTAGACTTCGACAGCACTGCGATGTTCCTCCAAGCGAGTCATGCTTAATGAAATGTTGGATGAGTTCAGAGCCGACGACTGATCAGCCAGAGTGTCCACACTCCTCAGGAGCGTGGAGTTGGCCCGCTGTAATTCACGCCTTTTCGGTTGTATCTTCTGCAGGTTGGCTGGATACTCGTCCAGGGTCTTGAAGAGCTCTACGTAATCGGGTACGGATCCGAGATCCTTGGATGGCGTTACGACTTTAGCCTCCTCATCCATCATACGTTCTAGGCTGTCAAAGAATGCGGGCGGCTTCATCACAGTCTTGACCACACAGCGTTCCTTAAGGGTTTTGGCCAAGTGAGAATAGTTTCCGTAAAGCCGGGACGATATCTTGCCAAAGTCTAGTTTGGTTTCCATTTTCTTTTTAATTTATTTTTAATAAATAGGACTGTCTGTTTTTTGTCCAGTTACTTTAAAAAAATGCTGCATTTCTAAATATCGGGAATCGATAACAGAATAGACCGGTAAAATTTAAAAAGTTGGCGGTAAAAATTAATCGTTTAATAAATAGACACACTCTTAAAATTAAAAAGAAAATCATCCATATTCGGATTGAACGGTAAGTGAGAATTGACCCTTGGGGATGGTATTGGCATGGTACCATATGCGTGTATCCACCAAAACTGCGTCCCCCGGCTCCACGTAAAAGGATAAAGGCTGGCACTGATGATCGCATTCGGGGGCAGGCGCTAGAAACCAACTTTTGTTGCCTTTCAGCTGTGCCTGCCACATCAGGCGAGGAATGTAGTCCAGCTTTAATTAAAATAAAAGGAATTATAAAGAAAAAATGTCAATAAGTTAGTTATATCCTACATGCATGACGGCTCCCTGCTCGTAGCCCATTAGAATAAAATCAGCGTGGGGCATTTCGGCGTCCACTGGCAGAAAATGTGGCCGAGGATACAGCTTTCGAAGCTCCGCGAGGACTCCTGGATGACACACACTCCAACCCACGAACCATGGAGCTCCGTGGCTCAAATTTGACCGTTCCTCCGACATGGCCCACACATCCTTCAACGATTTGAGATCAGAATTAAAATGCTGGAACTGGCAATCGGATTCCATGGAGTCCGGAAAGCTCTCGTAGAGATCTTTGATGTAGCTATAATTGAGATGTTGTTGAGCTGGCCAATGAGCTACTGCTTTTTTCACTATAATCGGCAGTGAAGAATAGGCGTGTGGCGCAAACTCCTCCATGGTAAGATTGGCCAGGATCAGTGGGGCTTTCACTCCCTTGCAGAACTCACAGTCGCTAATAGGGCGTGTGGCTTCCCAAACCAAATAGTTATTCGGCAGGAAACAGCGAACACCCAATAAGAATGAAATGGTCTCGTAAAAGACTGGCGTAGCCACCATGATGAAGAACATAATCCCCAGTAGCCAGAGAAGATTCAACCGGTTGGGATTGTGGCCGATGTCGCGCGTCTTGCGGAAGGCCTCCTGTAGCTCCTCGATGGAAACTAGTCCAGTGCGTAGGGCATTCCGGTGCAGTGCATCCAGTTTAGCAGCAAAATCAGCACCCAGACGCTCGCGAATCTCCTGCATGCGGTTGCCCAACGTCCGAGTGGGGCGGCTGATGAACTGTTTTGACAATGACGTTAATCAATTACACTAACTCGATATTTTATTTGAATAGTTCTTACCAAAAACATTTTAAATCTATTTTGGCATTGTCTTTGTTTATATTTTGTTTTTGAACAGCTGACCGGGCTACCAAGCAGTGATGCTGTTTTTTACCTTACGTCTTTTAAATTTGATCGAGAAGTATTTAGTTAGTATATTTATCTTTACAAAAACGGGATAAAAACAAAACTACAACATAATTATTCATTTAATGAAAGGACCGGCAAAAATATCATTAAAAATTTAAATTAAATTCGATTTATACCACGATAAAAATATATAATTTAATGCAATGAATATCGATATATCGATATACTGATTTTTTTCATATATTATGACATCCCTAACTTCATCTGACTACCACTCTTAACTTAGCGCTCGGACGTAGTATCGGCCAGCGGAAAATCCGTTTAATAAAACCTTTCGGATTTCACCCGTGTAGTACAAAGCCAAGTGACAATAAGCCCAGCTATGTGTCTGGAATAGTGCATTTACGTTTTCATTCATCTTCGCATCCGTAAGGCTCCTCGCGCTCTCTTACACTCCCCCTCGTGCGCTCTCTTCACACTGCCAAAGTGACCCCGAAAGCTTGTCCTCCGCACTTTCACTTTGGCCCCAGCCATTACAACAAAAGCAACAACGAACAAAAACCCTAGCATAAACAAAATTATTGTGCAATAGTTATTAGCGAAACTTTAATTCAGAAATATGTCCGCACAGGAGAAGGTTATACGCGTTGGTTCGCGTAAGAGCGAGGTAAGTGCCTATGTCCTCTTTGAGAAACTATGTAGATTCTAGACAAAATATGTGCATATTTACATCCGCTTTGAATTAAAATAGCGTTGCTAGCTGGGCATTTGAATTTCAATCACATTTTGTCCCTTTGCCCCCATCCCCTCTGACTCCTCGTTGTATTCCACCTGGCACCAGGCACCCGCATTTATGCAAGAGGTTTACTTTTGGGAGAGAGACTTGTTGCTCTTTGCTTGGTGTAGTTGTTGTTGTAGTTGCTAATGCTCTTTGCTCCGATTTTTTTTACTGTTACACAATTCGCAACAACAACAACATCCACGCACTTTAAAAGGGGGGAACCAGTGGAGCCCAACAAGTTACAAATATTTTGGAGTTTTGCAAAAAAAATAGCTATATTTCAAGTTTTTCTTTTTAATAAAAGAATAATTTATTGTCTTTTTTTTTTAATTAAAACGTACCAGCTAATTACACCTTGAATTTCGAATCTTTAAAACAAAAAATAAATCCTAAATTTTTGTCTCTGTACTGTTTTTTTTGGGGCACAACATCAACAATCTCCATCAAGTTTTGTGGCTTTGCTTTTTCATATTTTTTTTTTTAGCTTTATGGCCAAGTGCCACCTTTGATCGTGCTTGAAGCGAAGGCCGAGCTCACTGCTGGCATTTTAATTTAAAAATTACTCGACTTATTTGAAAATTAATTGCCCGGCTGCGCTGCCCCCAAACTCTCTCCACTCTCGGAGTTCATTTGCATTTAACATTTAAATAGCACACTTAATAAGCTAATTACTCTCCCTCTCTCTCTCTCCACTTCTTACAGCTGGCTCTGATTCAAACCAAACATGTCATCGGCCGACTGCAGAAGCTGTATCCCAAGCAGAAATTCGAGATCCGTAAGTGAAAGTACAGTGGAATAGAGCGGGGGGGAAACTGGAAACTCTACAAAGTCATGCTGCGTGCTGATTTATAGAAACTGTATTCCAAGCATGACTTGCGGAAATTCTAGTGGAGAGTCCAAACTCTTATCTCAGATTTAAATGGCGGTAAACACAAATATTACGATCGTATCATAGGGGATTGCATATTTTTTATTTCATTTATTTGCTTTTGTTTTTTTTTAATTCCACACTCTCTTTAGAAATTTCGTCAGCTCTCTCTCTCTCCCGCTCACGTGCCGATTGGCAAAGTATCTTCAATGTCAATGTCTGTTGTTGTCGAGTCTAGGGCGGCTGATTCGAATGCCGAAAAATGTTATGTCACATAAACATAAAAACAGACAATAAGATGCAAAATATTATAGATACAGATAGATTTCAAATTATTAAATAAAAAATAAAATAAATAAATCTAAGCTAAGAAACTATAGGAAACTAATTCTATAATAATAGATAGATAATTTTCTAAAGTTTCTTCACAAAATATTAAAAATAAAATATATTAACAGTTCTCTAAAATAATAAACATACCGGTACTACTATTACGACCACTATTGTTTGCACTTTCTCTCCAATTACGTGAGGATTAAGTTTCGAGAATCGAGAATCATCAGATAAGATCGGATTGGTTTATCTGAAATGCTGACGTTTTCCTGATAAAGTAAATATTTTGATTAGATATTCCCCGAAACACAAAATGTTGAAATAAAAGAAATAACTGTTGAAATTTTATTTAATCAGGTACTACCTAGTACCCTTGAACCCGATAAGATTGGTTAGATTATGATAATGTATTTAGAATAACTAACAATGACTCACTAGAGTTAAGGAGGCTTGCTGACCACCAAAAACTCGAAAAAACGTAATCTTCTTAGCTCGATTTATCGGCATTCCATTAAAAATAAATTTAAGCTGAACTTTATACAGAAACAACACGCAACATCCTCTTTTAGAGCTCACTCCCCCAACTCCACTCACTTGCTATATATTCAAATTGTATTCCCGACCTGATAAGCAAAACATTTGGGGAAAGACATTATCGTTGCGTGTCTCCAAGCGGAGAAGTAGTAGGGGCTGTTTGCATGTCTCCGCTGATTGCTGTCATAAAGAAGAGTAACTGGGGGGCACTACTGGGCGGGAATTCTTATCAGACGGTGACATAACAGACTGCAATTAAAAGAACACCCTTCCCACCCAGTTGATCAGTACAAGATGATGTTACAAATAATGATATATTTTTACAGACACCATGTCGACCTTTGGAGATCGGGTTCTTAACGTTTCACTGCCCAAGATCGGGGAGAAGAGTCTCTTTACCCGCGATCTGGAGGATGCTCTTCGCAATGGCGGTGTGGACTTTGTGGTGCATTCTCTGAAAGATCTGCCCACGGCGCTGCCGACTGGAATGGCCATTGGAGCCGTCCTGGAGCGTGAAGATGCCCGAGATGCACTGGTGCTCCGTGAGAACTTCAAGGGCCACACGATAGCCTCACTGCCCAATGGAAGTGTAATTGGTGAGTTGAAAGTGATTCTTGTAAGGGGATTTAGTTTAACCTTATGTCTTCTCCAGGAACTTCCTCGCTTCGTCGCACCGCCCAGATCCGGCGGCAGTATCCGCACCTGGTTGTGTGCGATATCCGTGGAAATCTAAACACTCGTTTGGCCAAACTGGATGCTGCCGACTCGAAGTTTGCTGGCATTATTCTCGCCCAGGCGGGCTTGGTGCGAATGGGCTGGATGAGCCGCATCAGCCAGGTGCTGGAGCCCACCGATCTGCTCTATGCCGTGGGTCAGGGTGCCCTGGCCGTCGAGTGTCGTGCCAACGATGAACCCGTCCTGGCCATGCTGCAGAAACTGATGTGCTTGAACACTACCTGTCGGATTCTGGCGGAGAGGAGCTTCTTAAAAACCCTGGGAGGAGGATGCTCGGCTCCGGTGGCGGTTTGGAGTAACCTGAAGGGTGAACCCCTCAACGGAAACACCCAAGAGGTGGGACTTTCTCTCACAGGAGCTGTTTGGAGTCTTGATGGAGCTATAGAGATAAGAAACCACCTGGCATGTGCCTTAAACGAGGAGAAATCGGAGACGGAACAAAGGAAGAGAGGAGCCCAGGAGAGTACTAGCCAGCTCCTGGAGGAGAACAGCAACAGCTGCGACTCACCGCCCGCATCGAAGCGTGCCAAGAATGGTAACACCTCCAGCTCTGGCTCCGATTCCAATTCGAGTAGTCCGCGTCAACAGGGCACCCCTCCTATCATCTGCGAGGATGTGGCCGCTTGCGAGGCTCTCTCCGGCTACAGTGTTGAGCAGCTCTCGGAATTGGCCAGTCAGTGCCCTGTTCTGGGGAATCCCAGTACTGCACTACCATCTCCCGGAATCGGAGGCGGTGATGCCGATACCAGCAATGCCAATGGCACACCACGCCAGTGCCCACTACGGCTGGTGGGTGGCCAGGAAGTCATGGGACAGTGCCCAGTGGCACACACTCCAGCTAAACCGGCTGGAAAATGTCCGGTAGCACATGCCGCTTCCGGAGATTCCTCAGTCGCAAATGACGGAAACGCAAATACTGCTGCCAGCTGCCCCCTGCAGATGCCCGTGGGTCAGGACTTTATGGGCGAGTGTCCGTACGTGAACAAGGAGACCAAGATATCCTATGCCCATGCTGGCAAGTGTCCGATAACGGGAGCGGCACAAACATCGATTCTGCCCACACCGCCGAGCAGCAGGGCCAGTAATGCCAGCAGTGCTGGCGATGATGTGGACAATGCGGCCACTTCCTCGAAATGTCCGTTTGCGGCGATGCATCAGGGCAGCGGCTTGGAGGCGCCGGTGGCCAAAAACAATGGGAACGCCAGCCAGGCCAAGTGCCCCTTCCTGCAGAAGACGGTCCAGATGTTCGACTACGCTGACGAGGAGCAACCCCAGCCACAGAAATCGGTGCTCATTGAGGATGTGGAGAATCTGTTCTGCGGTCTCTATCAGCACGCCTGCTACAGTCGCGGTATCTACGAGAAGGCCAATGAACTTGGCAAGACCCTGGCCGAGGAGTTGATTAAGCGAGGAGCTCTAGATGTAATGAAGGTAGCCCAGGCGGAGATTCACGGCAAAGTGGCAAGTTCCTGAGGATGTGGCCAGCTATTCCCGCCCCCGCGCACACACTGTCCTACCTCCCATCACATGACATCAAAATCATTGTTTACATTAAGTAGAAAAGTGTAACTAGACAATACTGTTGTTTCCCATGTTTCGCATACCCCCCTCCCCTTCAAGTTGTTAGAGATCCTGTGGAGGATCACTGGATCCTTAACTGGCATACATCTATCTACATATATTTTATTTGAAATTCTTGTGCTCTGCTAGGGGTATGGCGCTTGCATATCGTTGGTTATTCGCGTATACGTTATTTTAGTTTGTTTTTGTTTTCGAGGGAAATACATAAAAAATAAATATATTAGAAAGAATTGGAGTCAATTGACAGTCTTTATTATCAGTTACAACTCTTAAGGTACTTAAGGTACTATTTTGTATTCTTTTAAAGTAAAACACTCTCTTTTTCTTTGCACAACTCCTCGTGAGGTTTCAAGTTAATGTAACTTCTTGCGTACATTTTTTTACTTTCATGGAGTGAAGAGGGACCTTTCCATTTCTTATTTGTTTAAAAAAATATTTAAAAAATTTAAAGCAATGTACCCGGATGATACATAAAATTATGATTAAGGTCTACAACCTAACTTAACAAAAGATGGTCAAAAAGTGATGAAAAGTTTAAAAACAAAAATATAAATGTAACAATTCTAAGACCACTGATGGCGCTTCCGGAGGTGGGTGCTCAGGTAGTTGGCATCGGCGAAGACCTTCTTGCACATTGGAACACCGCAGGGCAGACCATCGAGAGCACTGCAGTCGGCAAAGTGCGCCACATAGTCCAACTGTAGGCGGTGGCTGTCCTTGCACAACGGACACTGGAGCTTCACGCCGTGTTTCTTCTGGATATGAGAGTCCAGACGCTTGCGCGAGGTCACGGTCTTGCCGCACTGGTTGCAGTTGAAGTCGGTGGTCTCGTCGGTGGTGCTGTCCAGGTTGCTCTCTTCCCCAATCGAAATTATGGAATCCAGTCTGGCCTTTTTGTGCGGCCGGACGTTGGTGTTGACTTCGTTCAGCAGCTGCTGCGAGGAAACAGATTCCTCCATCGTGGAATCATTGTTGGAGCTGGCTGGCCCATCTTGGTCCACCGATTGGTTGACCTTAAGCTTGCGTTTCCCGGATTTGTTGAGCTTGTCCCCATCCAAAGAGACGGAAGGCAGCGAGTCATCTTGGGAGTTGTTCGCTTGCTTCTTGTCCTTCTTGACCTTCTTGACGGGCGACTTGGGAGCAGCCATTAAAGTTTCAACCTCTTGGGGCTTAGCTTCAGCGGTTGTGGCAGTCTCACCTTCTTCCCTGGGAAGACTCTTCTTAACAGCCTTCTTCCTCTTCGGCTCGGCCACCGCCACGGGGCTGTCTACATTATCCAAATCCTCCTCATCTTTCTCCACATTTTCCTTCGCCTCCTCCTCGTGGAGAGTCTTAATGTGGTACGTGAGTGTCTGCTTGGTGGCCAGGGACTTCTGGCAGATATGGCACTTGAAGATCTTTGGCTTTTCGATGCCGTGGGCCTTCTCAACGTGATTCTTCATTAGCTTGACGGAGGAGAACACGCTATCGCAGACATCGCACTTGAATTTAGGGACTTTCGGAGACTCGCCTCCAACCACGGGCGACAATGCGAATGGATCATCATTAGTGACTGTTTTCTCGGAACGCTTCTTCTTGACTGCCGACTCATTCAAGGCTTTGAATGAAGATACAGGCCGTTCTGTATCCTCGGGTTGGGTAGTTTCCTTTGGAGCTTCTATCGGTGCCTCTTGATTTTTGGGCTTATCCTCTTTAACTTTCTTCGGTGCCTTCTCCTTTTTACTTTCCTTGGTGGTGTCTGTCTTGGCAGCCGTATTGCCCTCAACTGGAGCTGCAGCCTCCTTCTTGGAACTGTCTAGATTATCAGCATCCTTTTCATCTTCCTGCAAAATCTTTCGCTTGGTATCGGCGGCCCCCTCCTGGTGCAATTTAATGTGGTGCGCCAGGGTCTTCTTGGTGGCCAAGGACCTCCCGCAGATTTGGCACTTGAAGATCTTGGGCTTCTCGATGCCATGGGCCTTCTTAATGTGTTCCTGCATTAGTTTCGCGCTGGTGAACTCGCTGTCGCAAATGTCGCACTTAAATTCAGCGAATTGTGGGGTATCGGAACCAGACATGGGTGTGGATGCACTGGATCCATTCACTGCGAATGTATAATCATTGTTTATTACTTTTTCTACAATCTTATTCTTGACTTCGGAGGCATTTAAATCAACTGGTACATCAGAATCCTCTTCCGGTATGTTCTCCTTGGTTTCCTTTCCATTTTCCGGCTTGGACTTAGCTTCCGTAGCTTTTCCCTTCTTTAGTTTTGCATCCTTTGGCTTCTCCTCCTTCGGTTTCGGTTTTTTGGTTGCAGCGTCGGCAGCACTCTCCAATGTCACTCCATGAGCGGTGGACAAGTGATCTTTGAGTGACTTCAGAACACCAAAGCTCTTGGGACAGGCATCACAATAATAGATTCGTGGCCTCTGCTGGCCGTGCTCCTTCGTCAGGTGCTCCTTAAAGAGCTTCGGAAACTTTGATTTAAAGTCGCACATCCTGCAATCGAACTCCTGAGGCGTAACCTGAACCAATCTCTTACTCTGTTCAGTGTCACTCTCGTCAGTGTCGCTCTCGGTCTCCAGTTGCTCGCCATTGCTCGAGCCGAATAGCTGCAGGAACACCTTCTTTTTGGGTGCAATCTCCTTGGAGGGCGTTATCTTAACGGAATCAATGAGGTTATCCTCCTGCCGGGAATCTTGCTTTTTCGGCGTTTGCTTAGCCTGTGAAGTGTCCACGAGAGTGGTCTGCTTGAGCTGGACTTTTTTGGGCGAACCCCCGATGGGACTCTGGGTTATGTGATTTATTTGAGACACCGAAAGAGCAGCCATTGACTTGCTTCGCTGCCTAATGGTTGTATTTACCTTTTTGGTAGGAGAAGTGATTTTTGGAGTACTGATTTTAGGAGTTGTGATTTTTGGCGTAGTTATTTTTGGCTCTGGCTTTTCCCCGTCTTCGGTAATATCAACCACGTCATCGTCTTCCTCTGGCTGATTGTCTTCCTCTTCCGAATCACTGTGGGACTCTTCCACCACATGTACTGCCTCCTTCGCTTCTTCTTCTGCCACTTCTTTTCCCTTCGCCACTGGCTTCTTTTTCTTGTTGGCAAGAGTAACAAGGCAGTCGTCCACCAGTTTCTGCGTTTTCTCAATGACACCAACGGTGGACATCAGCGTGGAGGCGCACAGAAAGCATACCTTGAAGCCCACATTATTGGGCAGCTAGGACAGAAGGAGAAATTAAAATCATATTGGTGCTAAGATTGGCGCCTTTTTGGGGACAAGTACTCACGTTTTTGTGAGTTATGATCTCAAGCAGTTCCAACACTTTCCGGCTGACGAACGACTTTTGGGCCGAGTAAATGTGCTTGGCTTCGTTATTGCTTCCGCAATAATCACAAAGCACTTCTTTTTTCGGCTTAGTTGCCATTATTTCACTTATTTTTCAATTAAAAACAAATGCAAGAAAATGAAAGCGGCTGCAGCACGTTTTATTTTTACCAGAGTTCCTAAAGATGGACGTTTTTGCTAAAGTTATCGAAACTAACAGAGTCTGTTAGTTAACAGAATGTATATCGAATAATGTTATCGAGTTGTAGTCAAAAAACATTTTTAAAGTAATTTTCGTTCAAAAAATCAGTTTTCTTCAATAAATGCACTAAAAAATTGTACATTACATTAATTAATACACATTTTTGGTCACACTCTGTTGCCTTTAACATTCGATGAGTTCGATAATTATCGACCGTTAAATTTTTTGAAATTGTTTCGTTATTTGAAAACTATTTTATTTTTCTAATAAAAAATACATTATGCAACGTGATATGTAATTTTGATTATAATTGATGGTGCTGGACTGGATGGGCTGTGCTTTGGATGGCAGTTACTTAGTCTTGGACTTTTTGTGTCGATTTACGCGTCTGAAAACAAAAGATGAAAACATTATATAAATGACCGTAGAAAAATAGTCCAAGCGATTCGATTGTGACTTAAATATATAGCTTTATTTGAATACTTTCTCACTTCTCTTTTCGTTCTCTCATAGGCATTATATATTTGAATATATATAGTACGTGTATTGGGGTTTGTGTTGTGTTCGATTTGTTTTCCGTGTAGGGATGGTGTTTTTTTGTGAGTGTACTTAGGCCGACGTTCAGTTAACTAGGCATTACTATAGGTATTGTTCATGGTATTACTGTTAAATATAATTTATATAAATATGTATTTATTTAATAGTGATCCTCGTTTACTCTTTCGATTTCAATTTTCGTTACGGACTCATTTTGCTGCCTCGTTTTGTGGGTGGTTGCTTGAAAGTTTCTTTTTTTTAAATTGTGGATTACCCATATAAAAAATAATTCGTATTATTCTTGCGTTCTCTTACGCTACATGTTTATATAAATATGTTTTTTTTCGTTTTTTTGTTTTTGGGAATTAGTTCTATGGGATACACACTTACTCTACTCGGAATAACCATTGAATAGTTTTCCAACTTCTCATTATCTCATCGTCGTTTGTAGTTTTTATTGTAGAACGCAACATGAATGCAACTATATTTTACAATCATTTTATACACCTGTACCTCGCTTAGCGATGATATTCATACTAAATCTTAAAAGGATAAATACTTCAGTTCAAAATAAATACAATTATGATAGGAATAATTTTGAAAACAATCACTTTATTTTGATTTCACATTGGGGTTTTGATTTTTAAACTCGTTTTAAAAAGATAAACGAGGTAAAGGTGTATTTTGTGCTATTTATTATTCTTTTTATTGCTTCAATGGCGCAGAATTTCCTTCGTTTTTGTTTTTTAATAAAAGTGTTATATAAAAAAAATAACAATTTAAAGTTAGCAAGGGCGGGGCAAGTTAAATTAAGAGCCATGAAAAAGAGTTTTCACACAATTCTCCGATTAGTTAATTTTTTTTTTTTGGCACATTGCTGCACTTTATATTTTTGCTGCCATGCTTCTACAACAAGTGTTGGTTTCTCATAATTCTTCATAAATAAATAAACATAGGTCGTATGCTATAAGAAATTGCTGTACAACAACGAGTGAAGCGTGTGGGGGGAGGAGGGGTTTTGAATCATTAGATAAATACAATTTATAATCAAATTTATTGCATAGCGAGCGAATAAGTTGAATTTTAAGATTTGGTGTGTGTGTGTGTGTGGGACAACGATGATCTCGTTTCTGGGATGTATATATATGTCTCTGTCCAGGTCCAGGTCCAGGTCCAGGTCAGTTATTAATCCATTTATAGGGAGTAGAAAATAAATTTGTTCTAAAAGTCAGTCTATTGCGCAAAATCTACTTTTGACGTGATTTTCTTTCTACCCGGTTATCGTTTAATTTAGTTGCTTATTTCTTTTGCTTGTGCTTCATTTTTTTTTTTTTGTTCCTTTTTTTGTATTTTGTTTATAAAAAATTCCCTAATATTTATTCATCTTCTTGTATCGTTCGTTTAACTCAATCCGCAATCTATATTGCGATATCATCCGATCTCAACATCCAATCCGATCCGTGCTTCTGCCTTTGAATCGTGGCCACATTAAATGCGCCAGCCCCGATGCGTTTTAAGCACTTGGTGGGAATCGATGTGGGTGGCCGGAGGTTGAGAACGGAGATTGGGGAATTGATTTCCTACGGCAACTACACATACGTCATACAGCTATTGCTACTGGTCTACGACTACTTATTGGATAAGGGGGGGCACTTAACCTAGCTTCGTGTATGCGTAGGCGCAGATCACGCCCACAACAACACCAGCGGCAATATATGTGAGTAATGACCTTCGTTTCTTTGCCGCCAGCTGGTTATCCTCGTTTTCCCGCTGCTTCCTTTTGATGTCGTTCACCTTCTGCTCCAGACTGGCCTGGTATTCTGTGCGTTTTCTCCGCTTCAGCTCATTCTCGGGACTAAAACAACAAAGTATTAATAAATTACAATAGTATTCTTATTATTAGTTACCTGGCTGGGAGCTGTCCCACATCAACACCATTGATTTTGTGTTGTTCGCCGGCTGGAGGGGATGATGGCTCGTTGTTGGCATTCAAATCGTCGGCATGTGGTGGCTGTGTCGTTGTCGCCGTCGTGGGCACATGGGAATCAATTGGCTCTGCATCGTGCTCGTTGATGGTCTCGTACTCTTCATCGATATCGTCATCATCATCATCATCGTCGTCGTCGTCGTCCTCATCGTCATCGTCATCATGCAGATAGTCGTCATCACTGTCCGACTCATCCCGAGCTGGTCTCGAGGGCAACGGCGGCAACGAACCCAGGCTATCAGCCACCTCAGCGTCACGAATCATATCGTGTTGATTTATGAAATTGTTCAGAGCGTCCTTGCTGCTCAGCTTGTCGCCGATTAGATCGTCCATATCCTCAGCCCCGTTGGCGTGGGCGGCTCGCACATTTAGAGACAAATTGCCGTCGGATTTGGGGGCCAGTGGCAGGTTGAGAGACTGAATGCGAGGCGGCAAAGGCGGTGGCTCATCCAGTGTGTGTGATTCGGTGTCGTTGTTAAGGAGAATGGGTTCCTCAGAGTCGAGAAAGGCCTGCGAAATAGAAATGTATGTTGGATTTAGAGCGATGTGATGATTATGTTTAAAAATCAAAAAATAACTCTTAGTTTCTTTGGTCTGGTCTTTAATGTTATTTTTTTTTTTTTTAAAGTGCACATTAAACAATACAATCACAATACAATCATCAACGGAAGTCCAAGCGAACAATAATTGCCCTTCGTAATTAAAAAACAATAAAACAATAAATTAACGAAGGCCATAAGAGCTAAAAAAAAAAAAGGAAATCATTTTCCGAGAATTGATTTTTGGCGAAACGACTGATTGTTTAAGTCTCATGAGGTTTCTCTGATAAAATAATAATAAAAAAAATCCACTATATGCGGCGGCGCTTGGCAGACACAAATTCCAAAATTCGACTCCCAAACGCCGCCCGCTGGTCTCGCATACATACGGGATCGTGGAACTTCTTGATGCCCTCGATGATGGCCTGGTAGGAGAAGTCCAGCTGGTCAGAGGTCTGGATCAGACCCATTCGGTAGGTGCGCAGTTCGCATAATACTTGGGCAATATCGCATTGGCCGAATTTGTCGATCAGCACCAGGCAGCAGTCCACCAGACAGAAGGTGCCCGATCGTCCGATCCCAGCGCTGCAGTGCACCACGGCCGGGCCCACCTCGGCATTCAGGCAGCCGGAGTCACGGACCTGTTGCAAGAACTTGAGGAATGCATTCGGCGAGCTGGGAATGCCAAAGTCTGGCCATGTTGTGTAGTGGAACTGCATCACCTCTCGGCTTGTCTTTGTCTCGAGATCCGTTAATCTAAAAATAATATTATTTTATTTATTGTTTAATAAGATTTAAATGATATCTTACTTGAACCACCGTCGCACAAAGTTCTGGTACGTCTCGCAGCGCACCAACTCGACTGTGAGCTTGACATTTGGCAGTTTGAGGGCCTTCTCAGCACCCGTTTCAGTGGGCCAGTACAGGTGGCACTTGACATGCTTCTTCTCCATTAGTTTGTTCAGCATAAGAATAGCGGTGGATTTTTGCTCCCAAATCATCAGCCAGAAGTGTCCAACTGTGTCTTCCAGAGGTCCCTGGGTCAAAATATACTGCCGATTTGCCCGCTCCAGCTTCAAAATTAAATAATTTATTAGAATTTTAGCCAATAGTTGTAAGTAACCAGACTCACCTTGACCAGATTGGCATTGATGTAGTCCACAGTGCCCCGCTTGAGAACAATTCGAGAGTGATCGTAGGGATTCACATCCCTGTAGCGATTCAGGCCTCGGTTCTGCTGCCGTTCCGACTCCGAGGTGGTGAACTGTTTCTCTTTGGCCGACCTATCGGACATCTCGCACAGTTCCTGGAAATGATTATTAAAAACAAGATTAAAGTGTGAACATAAAAGTATATTTAATAGCCAGTTCAATTCCATAGAAAGTCCATTTTTATTGCAATGACAATTGATATTTTTGAATCTGGTGGTTTTATAGTTTTTGGAAACATAATACTTCACATATTATCCAAGTGACTCACTAAAAAGTTTCAATAATGTGCGAAATACTTTGCTAAAATTCTGCAAAAAATACATAAATGTTTTTCCTAGATTTTAAAACAATTTCCTTGAAATGTCACTGTTGGGGTTGCCCCACAAACTTGACCCTGAGTCAACCCACCTGGCCCAATCACACGGGGCTTCTTTTCTTTGCCATTCCCTGAGAGAGGTGGGTTATTGCCAAACCCTACTGCTGCACCAATAATAGACAGATACCAATGGAGGGGGGGATTGCGGCTTTGGGGATTGCGGCAGAACCCACCCAGCTGACAAACCGGGCGTGACTAATTAGCCAAGCACCGTAGACTGTCTGTTGTTAATGGCATTATCTTGGGCATGACCGTTTGCCGGCTTTATCAGCTGGAATACTTATACATATATATGTTGAAATAATCGCTGTAAACTACCACGATCCAAATCGAACCATCCAAATAGGGTCTCAGCTCCTTAAACTTGGCCCAGAGCTCAGGTTACTGCTCCAAATCACTTCTATGAGTAATGACCGAATACTCTGATTACTGATTTAAATACAAAAAAATCTGTTTATTATCAAATCGTCACGATTTCAAATGTGAATCAGCCGAACCAGGTGTCTCTCAGAGAGTGCTCTGTGTGTTCTTCTGTTATGAAATCATGGAGCAAGTTGAGATTCTTACGCAATCTTCAAATCTGTTCAGGTTCAATGTCCGATAATACGAATATACTTTTTTATTTTACAGTGAAAATATATGTAGTACTATCGGGGTACAATTGATAATTAAATAGAAAATGAAAGTAAACCTTAAGGTATTTGATTCAAATATTTCCACAGATAAGAAATAAAGACTCTGTTCGACTTGGCGCCTCTAAACTACACAGTTAGATATTATAATTTTATGCTTTATGGATATTCAGGTGACCCTTTCAAGCATTGTAATTGTTCCGGCCCCACCTCGCTTCGGGGGCTTGGATTTCTAAAGCGTGTCGTGCTTTTCAGAAAACAGCTTCAGCTCTCCAAGAAACAATTGCATGCATGTGGAGCATAATTGTGGCAGAAAAGAAGGCAGTTGCTCCTCGTCACACTCGACGGCGGCTGTCGTAATGCAACAATATACATACTATAGAATGGACAGGATGAGATACAGGAGAAGTCGCGAGGTGTAAGCTGATAAGTCTGGAGGAGGGGATGCGAAAAACCAAGGAGATGGCATTGCGTTCCATGGAAATGATTGAGTTGTATGTTTCGGGAAAAAAAAACACAAAAAAACAAAACAAAATGCGTCACTTGTATTTGGAACTACAGTGAATACCCAGTATATGCTATAGCCAAGTAGTAGAAGCTACATTTTCATTCAATATAAACACTTTGGACTGTAATTCAATAGAAATCCCTGGGAGAGAAATTTTTCCAGCTTGTTGCGGCATTTAATTGTGAAGCGACTCCTTTCAGTTAGTTGGAAAATTAGATTATCCATCGTCCTCGACCTCGAGGACAAAGGATGCCAAAGGCAAGATACACAACAAACAATAACAACAAAAAAGTGAAATTCCTTGAAATCCCAATTCAAGTGAGTGGCGAGATGGGTCGAAAGAATAAAAGTTCGACCGTCCAAGACAGAGTTCGCCGGAACTGGCTATAAAGCAGAAACAGCCAGCCAGCTCCAATGAAGAGAGGAAGCAGCTAACCAGAAATCCAAAGCGAGACTTCCAAGTCCCACTTCCAAGGCCCCTGTGTGCGTGAGCTTCTCTATTTATGCGTTTATGCGGGATACACTTTTCAAGATCAACTTTTAAGGATAATAATATTTCAAAGATAGTGTTTATATAATCATCATATAATTTGTACAATTTTTAACAAAGAAAATAAAAAATATTATTGTTTTCATGACAATAGATGGCAGCATAAACCCATGGCTTTGGGTTCTTAAGGGGCAGTCAGTCTGTCACCTCAACCGCAATTTATTTTGTTGTTTTTTTTTTTTTTTTGGGGGGGGGGGGGGGGGGCGCGACAATCACAACAAACCGTATTCCCAGAAAACGCTTCAATTTCTTTTATTTTTTTTTTTTTGCCAAAACAGATTCGTGGAAGAGGTAGCCTGTCGGGCTCTCTATCATAGTGATAGTCAAAAAGGAAATCGGTTTTTTTTTTGGGGGAAAGGTAAAGGTACACATAGCAGCATAAATATTTCAAATACACAGGAATCGCGTATGTATATATGTATGGGTGAGAATGCAAAGTAAGTGCAGCAGGTGAGCATGCCACTGTGCATGTGTGTTAGTGTTAGTGAGAATCTGTTTCTACATTCTTTTTTTTCTCATATTTTTTGTATTTTTTTTTGGTTAAAGCCTGGCTGGAGGTGACCACTTAAAAACAACAACAACAATTGCAACAAAAACACTTGGCACAGTGGGGCTCCACATACACTCACACACAAACACACACACATACATATTAACAATCTAAAAACATACACCGACACGCACACCTATGAAAAAAAGGGGAGAGAGAATCGTCGGTGTATTGGTGGTGGAGGCATCTGCAGAAGCCTTTTGCGCACTCATCACATTTTCGTGGAAATTGAACCGCTAAAGGAGGCAGGCAGGCTGGCTGGCTAGCAAGGAGACCAAAAAAAAAACCCGTCGTATGTACCCGTTGACATCCTCGCCGTAAGGCAATCACCGCATAGCACATTTTCGCGAACCGCAATTCTCACCTTGCAATTTTTTTTTGTGCAATTGCAACTGTATATAGTTGGTGTTGTTGTCCAATTTACCTTGAAGTAGAGATCCCATGAAGTCTTTTTTAAGTTGTATTCCTTCTCGAGCATATCCCTGGCGCCCCTTAAATCCTTATTGATCGCCTGTGGCGGCGACCCACTAGTTTTCTGCTCACTCATTGCGCACTTTCCTGCGTTTTGTTGCAATTTAATAACTTTTAATTTGGAGTAATCAGGCGGCGGCGTTGACAGAACGAGGGATGTCGGAAATATACAATCGTTGTATCGATGTTTAACAAAAACATGTTTACGGCGATTTGCAACACTGTTTTTTCAATAATGCTTATCGATATTTAGCGGAACTAAGTAAAGATAAACATTGATAGAAAAACATTAAACCGAGCCAAAAATCGTTAGTAAAATTCTGCTGATGACCAGGTAATCATTTTGGACGTAAAAAAATCACAAAAGGAAATGTTCTAAAGGAGTTCACCAATCTGGCAACCTAGTTTCTGACAGTGTTGAAAGTTGAAGTTCAGTGCTGGTCAACGTCAATATTTACAGCACCATTTCCCACTTGTTACTTAATGAAATATAATTTAATTAATTGAAATGCTAGCCACACGCGTGTTCCGATTGGTTCATGACAAACGACTCAGCGTCCCCATTCTGCGCTGCTTTCATCACGAGTTCTCCAAACCGGAATCACCAGCGACGCCGGCTAAAGAGAAGGAGGAAAATTCCGGTCATAATCTAGTTGGAGGCGTTCAGAGCAAATACAAAATATTCCGAGATGAAAACTCCCCCGAGATTTTCGATGTGGAGGAGGCCCGGCACCAGGAGCACCTGCTAACGGAAGAGCCAGAATTCGAGGAGGATAAATACTATGGCTTGAATTTAAAGAGTAAGTTGAACCGGCATTCCAAACTCGAATTCAATGTTTATTTTGTTTCAGGAGGCGTCCATGGAGTCTTCGACGTTGAGGACTTGGTGGAGCTTTTGCGGAAGGAGAACGTGGATGACATATTTGTATGCTCGGTTCCCGAGGACTTAAAATACGTGGACCACCTGGTGGTCTGCAGTGGGCGCAGCTACCGGCACATGCTCAGCACCGCGGAATTCGTACGCCGGATGTTTAAAATCAAGCGAGTGAAGGGAGACATTCTGCCTCGCATTGAAGGTGGAAAGAGTCGCGATTGGATGGCCATGGACTTGGGTAGGATTCACAATCGCCGAAGAATATTGAGCAATTTTGAAACTCATTTTATTTCTAGGAAACATCGCCTTGCACATATTTTCTCCGCAAGCCCGGGAAGAATACGACCTGGAGTCATTGTGGGCCATTGGTTCCCAGTTCGACAGGGAGAGCCAGAAGCCGCACAATCCGTATGGCGACATATTCATGGCCCAAACACCTCAGTTAGTGGAACCACTTAATAAGGAGACATGAAATTGTTTGGCTTTACTAGTTTAATATATACAATTGATCACCAGACCACTGTGCCGTCAGATACCTTTTTGTGGAAGTCGTAGAGGCTAGGGAAGACGTGATCCCTGTCGATAACCTCACCGTACTTTCTGACCAGATAAGCATAGCTCTTCTCATGAACCAAGGCCGAGTGCCAGCCCAGCTCCTTAGCGGCAAGATAATCCGTGGTGGGGCCATCGCCCACATGCAAGCACTCTTCTGGCCTGAGGTTCGGTAGTCCAGATACCTCCATTGCCCTTTGGAAGATTTCAGGTGCCGGTTTTTCAGCCTTTACCTCATAGGAGTTTAGGGCAAAGTCCAGGTACTGGTCCAACTTCGTGTTCTGCAGCAGAGCCGGTAGCCGCGGATCGAAGTTCGCTATCACTCCCAGCTTGCGTTTGTCCGACTTTATGTCTTTTCGGAGATGCTGGAGAAGCTCCACACTGCCGTTGCACGGCTGCCAGCAGATGGTGGTCTTGTAGAGCTCAATCAGATGGTTGGCGAAGTTGTTGAGCTTCTCGTCGGGAATGGCCGCTCCGCTTTCGGAAAAGGTACCTGCGGGTAGAGCGTGAAAATAGAATTATAAAGCCACACCAAATAATTTACTATACTCGTAAATTCATTATGATCAAATAATATTTTGTTGCCACTATTTTTGGGGTAAAGTAACGATTGTGCGAAATGCACTTTGGAACAGGCTGGATTGTTTATCACCGCCCCAGAGGTGAAGACAAACACTCGACTAAACACTCACCTGCTATCAGCTTTCTCCACCACTGCTGCCACTCTATTTGGGGGGTGGTGTCTCGCCCAAAATTAGGATAGTCCCGGTTCATCTTGTACCTGGAATAAGGGCGTTAATTAAATCAGATACTTTAGCTATTCTATAGCTCTCTATACCCACCAGTTGGCCTTGAAGTTTTTGGCCAGCTCATTGTTGTCGCATCTGGCCCCAAAGAGAGCTCCAATCTCGCCATACTGCTTGCCGGGGGTGGTGCGAAATTGGAGTAATGTGTTGGTCACGTCGAAGGTGATCAAGCGGAATTGACTGAGGCTGCGCATCTCCGGGTTCAGCAGATATCTCTGGTTTCCTTCTTTACACTACTTGACTTTCGACTCTGTGCGACGAACCTTAGCCACTGAGATCTGCCGGCGTACTACGTGAGCTGACGGCATTCTGTTATTGTTTTGTATGTGATGAAAGCCGATCCGCTTCGTTCCATTCCGATCGGGTGTTATCAGCAGTAACAACAGCAGCAGCAGCAGCAGCTGCCTCCCAGATTTGAAATGCTTCTGTGTGCTCGGACATCGGAGCATCGGACATACATATGTTTGCGTGTGTCCCGGATTAATATGGTTCTCTATCTATATCTAAGTTTAATTCAAATGGGGCGGACTTTGCGGTTATCTCAAATTCCAGGTTGTCATATTAGTATCGATTTGCACTGATTACGAAGCTAAGCAAACACTATTATAAAAGATTCCAGGCAGTACCTAATGATAAGATAAGGTCAAATATCTAGTCGGGATTTGTTTGGTCGATTTAAATTTGGCGCTCTTTTGTTGTTATCGCTTAATCGATTGCTGTCGCCCCCTATCGGCATAGGGTTAAACTGTATAGTGATATATAAACCCACAAGAGGGCGCTAAAATGAAAAGAAACGGCTATATATTTTTCAAATTTTGGTTTTTAGTAAGGTTTTTTTAAATTATTAAACTGTTCAGTAAAAAATATGTTTAAGGTGTTTATTATATGATAATTAAAATTATTTAGAAACTAAGATGAGATTAAACAAGACTTTAAAAGTGGAAAGTAAAATGTTTTCAAATTAATTATAAAAACTTTTGTTTCTTTTTGAATAATATTTTAAGTATTCCAATAAATCAAACTGAGTGCATGGATATCCCTTTTGACAATCCCTTTTTTTTGGCTATAAATATTTCACCAATTTGGCGCTGGCCAGGCTTAAGCTCGAATTTCTATGGAAGGTCCCGAAATTCCTTAAATTCCTGTTGTCAAGTTTTGTTTGTTCCCTTGTGGCTTTTGTTTTCATTTTATGATCCTGTTCTTGGGTTTTTTGGGGGAGAATTGTGCATTTTATTTATAAGGAATGGGGCATAATTGTGGCTACCAGGAAAAAGAGAATGCCATTATTATAACTGATGTGTTTTGTGTCTGATAACATTTTTTTGAGAAATCGGATTCAAATCTCTTTATATAGAAAACTTGATTTTCCCTTAAAATTTTCCATAAAAAGCCAAACCTTGCTTTTACCATTTTAAAGTAGCTCATATGTATGTAAACCCCCACTCCAAATTGCCCCACCTGGAGGTGCAACACCATTGATTACCGACCGCTTGCCACCTACAAAGCTTGTTTGCTCTGCTCCACGCCACCTTATCGCCCCCAAACCCAACTCTAAAGTCTAGGAGGTTTTGCAGAAACCGACTTACACACTTGGAGAAAAAAAATGATGAACAAAAATAAGGAAAACCAAAAAAATAAAAAACGGCAAAATTCAGTTACTGTCCAACTTTCAACAAAAAACTTTCCCAAGAAAAGTAACCGAAGCGATGGCGAGTCAACGACTCCCATGGAATTTCATGTTGGCCCTTTTCGAAATGTGTCTGGGGCTGGTAGTCGGGGCCAAAAGCTTCTCCACCCCCTCTCTGTCGCCTGCCGCCTGCTGCCTGCTGACTGCTGCCTTCTGCCCCCAATGACCCCCCCTTTATTCCCCCCTTTTTATCCCACCGATCACCAAGTTACAGTCTTCATGCAACATCGACTGGCTGGCTGGCTGCCTGACTGCCTTTTAATATTATCTGCACTTTGGGTCTTTTGGCTGCCGCCGCTTTTGTTGTTGTTGTTGTTGTTATTGTTATTGTTGTTGTTTTGATTGGTCGTTTTAACCTGTTTGCGAATTTCTACCATGTTAATAAATAATTTTTAGAGGAGTTTTTAGAGGCAACCGAGCGGTGGCTGCAACAGCAGCAGCAAAAGTACCGCACCAGCAGCGCCAGCGCCACTACACTGAAAAATATCACCAAAATAATTCTTAAACTTTTTAAATAAATAATTTATTAATTATACCATATTATTTAGCTCTAAAAAAAATAAAAATATACATAGCTATAGACCTTAGGTTCCAGTGTAGACTCTGAATCCTCTGCTGCTCCTCCTGACTCCTCCCGGCACGACAACTCCTCATCTCATTGGAGTCGGAGGATTAGGTTTGGCTTCCACTGTAGCTTCTTTCGGAGTTTGGTTTCGGTTCTGTTCGTGGTTCTGTGCGACTTGGAATGCAGCCAGACAGCCATCCCCATTGGCTCCCCTCCAGATCCACCACCACTAGGCATTTCCCATCCTGCGTCTACTCGCCCACTAACCAGTGCCACTCCTCATTCCTGACTAGCGCCCTCTATGGATGGTACTTTACCTGTGCATCCTTAGACTTCTTTTTCGTCACTAGAACTTTGAAAATTATAGAAAATAATATTGAAAATATCATAGCAGGTCCTGGGAAAACAGAAGCTAAAAGATAATAATTTTATTTTAATTATTTTTTTCCCCTTTTTTAATTAAGGCGTCCGTCTAGGTAGGTGACGAAAGATGCTATAAGCTTAGGGCCCTGAAATGGATTCTGAAGGGTATCTTATAGACTGTCTTGGTATCTGGACTATGATTGCTCTTCAGAATCGCCTACAAAGCTCTAACTTGCAACTTCCAGTGGGTGCAACAAGAGCAGCAGCAGCAACAACAACAACAACAACAACATCGTTACTGGTATGGATTGGTGTTCTTGTTTGAAATTCCTCGCCTGCTTTTTTTTTTATTTTGTGTTTTGCTCAGCGCTTCGCATCCCCAAGCCCCATTCCCCCTCCCAAACGTCCCTCAACTGTGGCTGGCCCATCTTGGTCTTCCGTCTTGGTCAGCATCTTCGTCGTCGTCTGGCTACACAGAGAGAAATTTAAGTGTGTGTTTTTTATTAAATATATTAAAATATTATATTGTAAATATTTTTTTTTCAAATATAGATCAACTGAATGTCTCTAATTTTTATTAGTTTTTTAAAGATATATATAATTTTATGATTTATTTCTTTCAGTGTTGAATGGCTTTGGTTTTTGGTTCGATGTGGATGTGAATGTGAATATGGCTATGAGGCTGTGGCTCGTTTGTTAAATGTTTGGGTTTTGTTTGAGTTTATTGAGTAAATTCCTGGAAAATCGCAGGAATTTGTCTTTGGTCTTTCAGTTTTCTGTTTTTCTCTCTGCTCTTGGGATGCACTTGGACCAGACCAGTCTCTGTGGCAGAGAGGCAGCAACTGAAGCAGAGGCAGTGGCAGTGGCAGAGGCAGAGGCAGAGGAGGCGACGCATGTGTCATTGGTGCATAAAAATCGCTTTACGGAGTTTTGAGTTTTCGGTTTCCCAAGGTGTCTGTACGGGTTTGCCGTGATAAAGGATGGACAGGTGATTATGACTTTTTTAGCGGGACACCCAATTACGTGCGATCGGCAGGAAATCGGTAAAGATCAGACCGTACCGGAGTCTCCCAACTCTCCATTTTGGCCAAAAAAAAAAAAAAAAAATTAAATGCCTCTGACTCTGATGGGAACTGATTTCGGATTGTAATATAATACTTTTGGGTGGTGTTATACCAAAAAGGGAGGTTTTTATCCTTTTCTTTTATAATTAAATTAAATATTATTAAAGTACATATAAGTAATAAAGAACCTAAAAATAAATTAAATATAAAATGATACCCAATACTGTCTCTTATTTATTCTATTACATACACCTTGATCCAAAAATCTAGGAGAAGATTCTGAAGAGCCACAAGATGCCCATCAATTTAAATTTTAAAAGAATCTTTAAGAGGCCACCCCCTGCCCACTCGCAACGCCCATGTTTGGAGGAGTCTTCTCAGTTCCGGTATGCCTAAAATAGAAAAAAATGTAAAATTCCTTCTGGATTTTCACCTTTTGTGCGTATTTGCTTTCCCTCTTGGATTTGGTGTTCCTAAATCAACGCATGATCTTTGTGGAGCATCTAAATCTGGCGCACGGCGGGGTGTGAGACTAGGTGTGACTAGGGGGGCCTTCCAGGTCATCCTCCACCCTCCAAGTTACCCCCAACCCCCAGTTACTACTAGCCTCCCTCTCGCTCTTGCTCTTGCTCTTGCACTTCTTCCGGGAGTTTTGTTTTTTTTTTTTTTTGGACCCCTCGATTGCTTCCCAAAATAACGGAAATGGAATGGAATCTTGAAGAAAAAGAAATAGAGATTTGCTATTTTGGACCGATGATTGAGTTGTAATGATTGGGCCATAGTTTCTTCTTCTTGTATTTCTGCATCCCCTCCATATGGATAGGAATGGAATGGAATGTATATATGTGCCACAACAGAATATTTCTTCGTCTGTCAGCTATAGACCCCCTGAATCCGGAAAAGAAGCAGGAAATGAATCTATGTATATCTGTATATATAGGAAGTTTTGAAATATATATCTTTTTTCTTCTAAAAACTCTTAAACATTTTTTTTTTTTTTTCAGTTTAATTTGAAATACCATTCCTCACATTTCCTTATTAGGAAAATTTTGAATATTTTGTTTCTTGTTTTTTTTCCGTTTTTTTTTTTTGCATCAGCAGTCAAAATTGGGGAGCTGCCAGCAGAGCAGTTGACGTCGACAGAGCTGCCAGCGTTGGCGGCGCTGCAGTCGCTGCATTCCTGCGCCAAACGATGGGCATTCCCAGACAATGCTCTTCGTAAGCAAAAAAAAAAACAAAAAGAAAATATAAAAAAAGAAAATAAAAAAGAAAGCATTTCTTGTAATGATCAAGCGCCCTGGTAGATTTTTAAAAAAATGTTTGCAGGGGAGAGAGTAAGAGGAGGCTATCCAAGAAGCTAGGGGATCGAGGAAGAAAAAAATAATTTATTTAATTTAATTTATTTATCTATCTATTGAATAAAGTATCTATAAGAAATCTTAAAGTTCTTGAAGTTCTAACTTGAAACTTGACTGTCTGTTATTTTATTTTTAGAATTTCCCTTTTTTTGGACACTTTTTTTTTTGTTTTTGGCTACTTTTAGATTCAGAAAAAATGTTGCGATTTTTTGTATTGTTGCTGTTGCTGTGCCATTTTGGTGCTCTCGGCTGATTCGCTTTAAATTTCTAATTTTTGGGCAAGTGAATCTGAATTTGAATTTAGGAATGATCTGGTATGTATGTATGCGCATATAGCCGTGTCCCCCGTGTCTCCTCCCATCTCCAATTTCCCGTCGCAGTGCGGTA
The DNA here is from genome assembly GCF_017639315.1 of Drosophila ananassae. Lineage (NCBI taxonomy): Eukaryota > Metazoa > Arthropoda > Insecta > Diptera > Drosophilidae > Drosophila > Drosophila ananassae. The sequence goes on from NC_057928.1 coordinate 20,523,925, forward strand.
CGAGGCGTCTTAGTCCCACCCCCCTCACCCCCCTCCTCTATCACAATTGACGTCACACAAAAATGGGGAATTTTATAGAGATTTGCACTTAAAGAAGAAATATTTAGAAAATATTATTAAGTGTTTAAAATAATGAATATTTTAGAAAATCATTACTTTTAATTAGATTTATGGGAAGGAAATATTTTGTATTATTACTATTATTTTGGCCTGGAGTGTCCCTGCGTATGCTTGTCTTCAGGCGACTCGTCCATTACTCAAAGAAAGCGTCGCGAAAGAATTGCCAGTGAGACGTTGATGTCGATGTCGGTCAGAGGCGGCCAGACAATGTTTAATTTGTGTGCGAATCTTAGCATTTCTACCAGGGCTACAGCATCACCTGATGACTCATTCGGTTACTGCGAAAATGTCCCATTTTCGCTTCATTTCCGGTTGCGCCTGGTGGTAGGCAATGGTTTTTGGGTTGACCTAAGTGAGAGGTTTAGAGCACCGGAAGTGCAGCCCTGGTCGCAAGGAAGCCCTGGCTGGCGAAGCGCCACCATTTGCGTTGTCGTCTGGCCAGCCTGCGAGCTATTTTTGATCTGCAGGAAGCTATACACTGAGAAAAACAAATAATTATAGTTCAAAAAATGTTTATAAATGGAAATTAGATATAAGAATGTATATTAACTTCAAATTATAATAACGGAAATCGATTTATTTATCGATATCTTCTCTAGACTTAAAACATGTCTGAAATCATAGAATCCTAGTCATTTTCTCAGTGTAATCATTGCTTTTTTCGGCGGTCAGTTGGCAAGGTGGCTGATAGGGGAAGGAGGAGGGGGGCGTGGCCAGCCAAAGACGCAACAGCAGACGGCGGCAGAGAAGTTTCGATTTTTATTTTTGTCTAAAACATCTTTATGTGCTTTTAAATATGCTGCGAAGTGACATTAGATTTTTCGCCGAGGCCAGACGGGAAAAGGGAGGCGGGCGGTGGTTGGAAAAACGTTTGAGGGATTGGGGTGGGGTGTGGTGGGGGCATTTGGGGGACACAGACAGATCCGCTACAGAAATAAAATTTGTCACAGACAGTTAGATCAGCATCACAGATGGTGGTGTGTGTCGGGGCGTCTGTGGATACATCTCAGTATCTGAGTATCTGAGTATCCGAGTATCTGAGTATCTTTGTATCTTAGTATCTTAGCATCATGAAGAAAGACGGTCTAAACTTAGACCAGCCTGACATTCCCCCCCTCACCAACCATCTCTGTCGCCAGCGATTCCATCCACCTTTTGTTTTCCGCCGCCCCCTCCGCCGGTATATTCATCCGATCTGGTGCTGTTGATGTTTTGATTGATAGTCCTAGCCGCCTCAGCTGATGCTCCCCTAGCCCCCTGCCCCCTTTCCCCATAGTATCATCAGTGGCAAGCTGGCCGGTAAAGTTGCAACCATCAGATCGGCAGTCGGCAGACAACCTTCCACTTCTATGGTGGTTGAACAGGTCTAGACCAACTACAGCAACAACAACAACAACAAAACAAATTGCAATAACTGCAATTGCAACAGCAACAACAACAACAACATCAACAACAATAATAACAACAAAAAAAGATATATCCACATCCGTCTAAGTTGGCAATTGCATGTTGCGGACTCCGGAGATGAAGAAAAGTTAAGCCTCTTTGAAAAGGGGTTCTTGAACATGAAATACCATATAATAAGATCTAATAAAATTTAAATAAGATATAAAATAAAATATAATAAGATGTAATAAAATTTAAATATAGTTCTGGTAGACATTTCTTTTATATAATTATGTTTATAGACTATATTATGATAATGATATACTGCACCTATTAGACATACTTTTTCTGGGAAGTATTTATATTTTTTCCCACCTTAATTAAAAGTTTACAAGAAATATAATATATTTTTTTAACTTTAGAGTACTAGTAACTTCGTTTAAAAATTCTGTTTATAATTTTTTATGGTTTTTGTTTTCCTCTGCATTTATTTTCGAATTATTATAGAACTGAGCACTTCTTGAGTCATTCTTCCGCGTTCTTGCATGAAAATGGCCATTGGACTTGGGTCTGGGTCTGGGTCTGGGATTTTCCAGAAGGATGGGGAATGGGGCAAGTGCTGAGGGGCAGTTGCAACTTGCAACATTACCAGATGATGATGAGATGGTGATGCCTCGGCAAGAAACAGTATTTTAAAAGAATAAATCATAGACTTATGTAGATTTAAATAAAAATAATTATTTCTAAGCATATACTAATTTTTATTAAAACGAATTATAGTTCTAAAATGTATTTCACTCATAATACTAATCAGAAATATAATCGGTAACCTTTCCCTTTACATTTTTCCAGTGCTAGGGCGGTCCAATGGCATCTACAAACATGGCCTGGCATCGCATTAGAAGCTGATGAGGGCAACTGCAACTGATAACAAAGGAATGGATAGAGGGGGTTGGGTTGGAGGAGGGGGATGGGGATGGGGATGGGGCAAGGGGGACAACTGCATTCCATGCATTCCAACGATGAGCGGCGGCGACAGCCCAGCATCAGCAACAACAATGCAACACACAGGGGTTTTCATATTCAAATGCAGACCAGACTCAAATTCAAACTTAAAACTCAAACTGGGACTCAAACAGAAAACCAAAGGTATGCACTGAAAGAAAATGCTAAAAGGTTTTATATAAAAATAATATTAAAATATTAAATATGAGATACAAGACTTTTTGGGATATAATTCTTCTTAAAGTTTAGATTTCATATTTTTTTTCTCACTGCATTCCAACCAAAGGAACCCAGAGATCCATGGCTGAGCCGCACTTAACATAACAACAATACACAATGCTCCGACTCCATCTCCAACTCCATCTCCAACTCCCGTGATGGTGATGGAGATGATGTTGTCGCTGCAACTTCAAAAGCTGAGCAAACACCGGGGGAGAGAGCCGCATCTTGGCGGGGAATGTGAGAAAGAGTTGGGTCTCAGTCTGGTCCAAAACGACAACGACTCTTGCCTGCTTGCCACTTGCCACCTTGCGACTTGTGGCCCCGGCGCTGTCCGTGGGTGCGAAACCAATTTACAGGGTCTGGCCAGAGGTGGTTATAGGGGCCAGGTGGGAAGCGACGGCGGATCCCCCCCCATACGGATAATCCCAATAGGGGATTATTGAAAATTAAAGTCTTGACACCTCTACAATCTAGAATGGAGCTCGAGTCTGAAAAGAATTTATTTTTATTTATGGAAAAGTTTAAGGAACAAAATTTCTTAATTTCTTCAAAAAAATATTAAAATTTACAAAAAATTTTTAGGATAATCCTTAAGCCTTAAAGTTTAAATCAAAAATTCTCCCAAAAACTCTAGTAATTTTGAAAATTGTTCACTTCCCAACTCAATGAAACATTTTCCATCTTTTCTCTGTAACTTTTCAATTATGAATTGAATTTATGAATTTTTTGAAATCGTAAAAGTGGAAACTCCCTAGAATGGAACTCAAGAGACACACTCCCACCCACACAAATAGGTCGAAGTAGATAATGGCCAGACACTGGCCAGACTTTAGGAACAAAAAACGATCGAAACTCTCAAGTGTCCCCGGACGGACTCCGGACACAATAAAATAATATGATTGCATTGTAGGTGGCGGCGATTTCAAAAAATCAAAAAAAAAGAAAAAGATTGAACAACAAACAAATTGGTCATAATGCTGGGATATAATCTTGAACCCGGGTCCGGTGCTCATAGAACCGGAGTCTGGCCAACCCGCTGGGATTGCGCTGCGTGCGACATCCAAAGTGGTGCCAGGCACCAACCCAACTGCTTTATGATGTTGCATGGTTGCATGGTGGTGCGGTGGGTGATCGAGTGCCACATCGATGGCTTGCAAAATTCGTAGAACTCATTGAGACGAGCAGTCATTTGAAATAGGATCGGATCGGATTGGACGTCTCTAAAGACGTTCTGGTCTTGGCCCAGCGGCACCTTCTGTCCCATCGAGCTGGTCACTTATTTTCAATATTTTCCTATTGATTTTCCAGGAAGAATCTGAAAGAGTGGCAGGGTAGGAGTCAGACCACCATGGACACTTGTGATTTTGTCAGCGTGTAATCATTTTTGCTGACAATAACTTCCTGTGCCACAGATAACACACGGAATACAAATGTGAAGTGATTAGGCGGAGTTATGGCTGCACTGTGAGAAACAAGTTCTTTACGGATTTGACTTCCATTAGATGTTACTTTTATAAATATTATATAGCCATATCTTGGACAATTTTCATCAGATTTTTAAGAAGTGTATCTTAAAAGAATTGTAGATCGATTCTCCACCTATCTGCATCAAAATCTAGAAACAAAATATTTTTTACATTTTTTATAAAATTTTCAGGATACCCTTCTAAAATTGCGAAAAGTGCTTCAGAGGGATGTATGACCCCTTTCAAAGGCTATATCTTCGTAAATTTTCATCCGATTCCCAGGAGAGATACCTTAAACGATTTGTAGATCGATTCTTCATCAATCTGCATCAAAATCTAGAAACAAAAAATTTTTTAGATTTTGTGTCAAATTTTCTGGAGGATCCCCTTCAAAAATCGAGAAAAATGCATGTCAGCGCAATATGACCTCATGTGGAGGCTTTATCTTTATCAATTTTCATCCGATTCTTGAGAAGGATACCTTAAAAGATTCGTAGATCGTTTCTCCATTAATCTGCATAAAAATCTAGAAACAAAATATTTTTTAGAATTTTCGTCAAATTTTCTAGAGGGTCCCCTTCGAAAATCTGTAAACAGGCATGGAGCCATTATATGGCCCATAGCGAGGGCTATATCTTTTGCGATATTCATCCGATTTTTGAGCGGAATACCTTAAAAGTCTCGTATATTGATTCTCCACCAATCTCCATCAAAATCTGGGAACAAAATATTTTTTAGATTTTCCATCAAAATTTCTGGGGAGCCACCTTCCAAAACGTTTAAGAATGCATGGGGGGAGCAATATGGACCACAGCGATGGCTATATCTTTGGCAAAAATCATCCGATTCCTAAGGGGAATACCTTAAAAGATTCATGGATCAATTATTCATCAATCGAATATGCATTAAAATCTATAAATAACATTTTTTATTGATTTTTTACTAATTTTTCCTGAGGAAGTCCCTTGCAATAACCGGGATCTTCATATATGGCCCATATACATGTCTATATCTTTTTTGATTGTCACTCGACTCTTAAAAGGAACACCTTTAAAGATTTCTAGATTAATTACCTATCCTCCTTAAAAATTAATAAAAATTGGTTAGCCATTTTACTTAAATTTTTCGTGCTAAACTCCTTTGACTTTTCTCTGTGTAGAAACAGCGCACTGTCCCCGCCTCTCGCCTGTGTGGACGTGGGTGTGCCAATATCAAAGGATCAACTGCCGCTGTCCTGGGACGATGCGTCGTCAAGTGTGGGAAGTGAAGTGATGTGTTGATTACAAAACAAGTACGACTACCCCGGCGACACATTCAGATCCCAAAACCGAACCAAACTGACCCGATCCGATCCGATTCGATCCCAAAACAATATCAGTCTGGGTGTCGGTGCGGCTCAAACTCAAAGATGCTTCCTGGAATTGCCCGGAGACCTTTTCGGGATTACTGTAAATATGCAATCAATTTTTATCGATACTCGGGATATTTTCGAAGTGTATGAGTGTGTGTGAGTGTGTAGGTTGTGTATCTGTGTGAAGCAGCGTGAGATATTTTCCTGTTTCTCACAAAAAAAAAGAAGAGAAGTCTGGGAAACTCGAGTTCGAGTCCAGTGTCGTTGGCTGTAAAATGCCATTCATGATCATAATATTTTCTTATCCTTCGGAACCAATTTGTTGGTCAGCCTTGAGAACGAGATCCTGGGAAATATATGCCTTGGGAAAAATAAAACTGAAAGTGTAACTGTTTCTTGGAATTTTTTTAAAAATACATTAAGAATTTAATAAAAAAAAAATGTATACTTTTGATTATCCTTGTTTTTTGTCTTACATCTGAAACGAATTTGTGAAGCAACATTTAATTGGATCTGTGGCAATCTGAAGTGTCAGTAGAGTTCCATTTGGATGTTTCATTCCACTCCATGGGCCTTATCCGCATAATGGTTTCTGGTCCATTGATAGATCTCTAATCTGATCTGCTTAGTGAGGGCCGTTCGATTGGAAGATATTTCTACCTCCCCCCTCCATAGATGGAGTATCTCATAGATACCCCCATTTTGTTTCCATTCGTATTCGTTTATAATTTGCTCAATGTGTGGCATGGCATGGGTTAGGTATCTGAAAGATACGAATAGTGCCAAGCTTATTTGTCTATCTATTGGATTGTTTGTCTGTCTGTCTGTCTGTCTGTTGGTCTGTCTGTCCCGCTTTGTGTCCGGCTACTGCCCCCCTTTTTCCGTGTTATGGTTGGGCCTCCCCCCCCCCCCCCCCCATTACTGCATTCCACATGCATAGTGATTGCCTTGATGTTTTTAGGGTGTTTTCTGTTTGGTGTTGCTGCTGCTGTTGCTGTTACAAAATCATTCATCGCACACACATATTGAAATTGTAAAAAGCCAACAGACATCAACGTAGATAGAAAAATATAAAAATTCTTTGCATTCCAATGAATCATGCTTGTCGTGTTGGCAAGAGCTTCGTTCGTACTTCGCTGGATGTAAACTTTAAATAGGTAACATTGAAGTATGTGAAGGTATGTATGTACACACTACACACCATACCACACACACCATATACCATTACATACTTCTATTCAAGTTCTCCTTCTTCGTATGCAAGTTGCCGCTGTTATTATTATTAATGTACGCTATATGCCACGGTCAGCGCAGCGACAAGCGAAAGAAACTATCTAAGAGATACCATAAGCATATCTATAAATTATGTTCAACACTGAGAGAAATTTATTTGAGATTTTCTTATATCAAATAATATTAAAAATGGAAAATATCTTCAAGTGTCAAGTGTAGTAGGTAGGTGTTTGTTAACTCTTTTAATTGTAAATAATGATGATAACCCGATTACATGCTTAGTTAAGGAATTTATTATAATTTGCTGGCCATTTGAGTAAGAAATTAAGACAAACAGGTTGTAAATTGTTGGCATTTGAAATGCCCGCCCCAAGGACTATCTCTTTCTACACCTTCCCCATCCATTTGCCATCCTTTTCCAGCGAGCGTTCCAGCGTGCCCCGTTATCAGGTTCTCCTTCTTATCGGCGAGGCAACATGGCAATGGAATGAATTGAAGGCGCTGACAAAAGATAAACAATACAAGGCGAACCGATATCGACAGCAATTGATTGGCATTAAGCTAATGCACAATAAAAATTAAAGTTATATTTAAAAAAATAAATAAATATTCAAGTTTAAGACTAAAAATAAGGCATAAAATACATTTTATTTATAAATTTTTATTAAATATTAAAAATGACTAATATTCTAAAGAATTTCTTTTTGTGTTCTTGGGCGCCAGCCCTTCTTCTTATTTCTTTTGGGGTGTCGCATGCCAAGCATCCCAGCAAAAAAAATAAAATCAAAAAAAAAAAAATACTGAAAAAGAAAAAGAGTAAAAAATAAAAACAAGAATCACTGTGGAACTCCAAAATGCGGCCCAAACATGCAGCCCAGCTCGCTGCCACAGCGGTTTGCAACAACTTCAAAAAAAAAATTGTGAATGAAATGAGAGTCTAAACCTCTTTCGATTGGAATGTGGTCGGTTGGTCGGTCGATGAGCCACGGCAACTGGTTTCGCTCTCTCTGTCTCCGATGATGAGAATCATTGTCGCTTTGCTGGCAAGGGTGGCGTTAGTTGGCCCCCCACTCTCTCTCTCTCTCTCGCCCCACTGCTGCCCCCAGATGCTGCCTTGCCTTGCTCCCCCTCCCCCTCCCACTCCCACCCCTCCCTCCTTCAACTTATCTGCCTCCCACCTCCCATCACCCTCTTTCTCCCACCAAAAAAAAAAAAATTCGAATCTCATGCTCACGTACCTGCGCAATACGTGATCGTCGTTCTTGCTGTTGTTGTTGTAGTTCAGCGATTAGTATTTGCGTATGTGTGCCCGAAAGAGAGCACCTACACATGCACACCGCTATAAAGCTGGGTGGGGGCCTATGTGTGTGAGTTGTTGATAAATTGGGGGCCTTAGAGAGATAGAGAGAGAGCGAGACTAGCGTTAGCAATTGGCATATTTAGTTTTCTTATGTGTATTTGTAAGTGAGAGACGTCGTTAAGGTTTTTGTTAGTTTTTGACATTCTTGATGTTATTATTGTTGTTGTTGTTGTTGTTGAGGGGGAAAGTGGGAGGTCTTCGCATTTGGCGCTCTCCACGCTGGCTAGTTGTTGTTGCTTTCAGTTTTGAGTAGAGCGGGCGGGCGGACGAACGTAGCGGGTGATCGAGGGGGCGAATGGAGGCAAAAAACATAATGGCGGCTTTTATAAAAATTTTTATAGAAAAACTTAAAAACTGCGTTGTAACAAATTGTTAAAACTTTATTACTTTTGCCTTGCATTTGTTTTTCAAATTTCATTTTTTTTTCTATGTCAATTAAGTAATTAAATTTTAAGTATTGATTTAAATTGAGAGGATTATCAGCAGTTATTATTAATTCTAAAAAAAATTATGCCTCTTTTCTTATGGAAATAATTTAAATTAGAACAATTTCAAATTCAAAAACATAAATTATCTCTTAAAATATTTTCAAAATAGAACGACAATTATATAATAATATATTTTAGTAAAAAGTCATACAATTTCAATGTTTCATAAACCCTATCCATTCTCCTCCCAAAAGATGTCCTTTTCCATTATCATCAACGCTCAAATGTCCTTGAATTCCTTGAATCACTCCCTTTATCGCTGAAATTACCCCTATTTATTTGAGAAATTCACAAAAAAAACCTTTTTCATTCACTAAACCAAAGACCCAAAAAAATAAAAACTAAAAAAAAGAGGGGGAAAAATATTCAAAATAAATAAACAAGAAGCATTAATGAACATGAAGAAGGGGGAAAAAAATGTGCATAGCATGCAAATTTATTTGGCGCATTAATAAACGCACCGCGAAATGCGAAATGGGAAAACGAGAACGGACAATCGACAAATGGACAAAAGACAACCGACAACCGACATCGGACAAGATCCAGAGCCACGTAAACAGGATATGGGAGATGGAGATGGGAACTATAGCAGGCGAAATGCGAAATGCGAGTAATTATGTATGTTTGTGAGTATTATAATTAACATTTCTGGGAAAACTCGAATGCGTTGAGCAGGACAAAAGGCGAAATCCCAAAAAAAAAAGATAAAAAAAAGGCCAGACGGACGTCTGAGACGATGTAAGTGAGGAAAGGGATTTTGCGCCTTGGCTCACACACACACACACACACACGCACACACACAAAACATTATAAATGAGCCGAGCTGTCCGCATCCTTTGGTGTTGTTGTTCTACTGGTTTTGCCGGATTATGTGCGGATTTTTGCACAGTCCAAAGGCAGCCAAACAAAATAATCATAATGAACGGAATACTGAGGTACTGAGAGAAATTTTAGGGCTACTTTTAAATGATTTTTGGGGAAATTAATCAAAAGGATATATGAAAAAAAACATTAAAAAAATGATTAATACATATTCTTTATGTTGCTTTGCTTGGAAAATATTTCTGATTAAAATCTTAAAATTTCTTAAATTTTTTCTAGGTAAAATATATTTAAGAAACCTAAAAAAAAATCTCTTCTTTGACTTCCTTTGACTAGAAACTATTTAAAAGTGTTATAAAAATAATAACTACTTTAGGGATCATCTAGAATAATGATATTTTTCTAACTGTATAATCATGGGGAAGGTACTCACAGATACATGTGAGAAATCCAAGTAGTTGGCCTCACAGACCGCCAAAAAAAAATAAAAAAAAAAACAAAAATTCAAAAGAAAAACAAGAACGAACCGCATTTCGATCCTTGGCTTGCAGCGAGTTCTGCTGCCACTCCCCCCGATGCCGCCGCCGCCGTCGCAGCCGCCGCCTGCCCAACCCCCAATGCCAATCTGAAAAAAGGAACCCCCTCTCACCTGAGAAGGTGAGAAGATTTTCTCTCTCTCTACCCGTAAGGCAGCATTCCAGGCAACTTCCAGGCCAAAAACTTGAGGTGAGAGGACAATCAACTCGCAAACAACTCGCCACAACAACAACAACAAAAATCCCATTCTGGATTCAGACAACTCGTGGCTAACTCAAAGCGCTTGCGCCTATTTAATTTGGCTGCCGCCAACATTTTCGAAGCTCCCACAGATTCCCGATTCTCCAGTCCCCTCCAGTCCCTGTCTCTCCATTCTCCAGCTCCTTTTCCTTCGAACACCGATCACCTTACCACCACCCTCCTTCTCCTTCTGATGCTGCTCATCCCCCTTCCGAAATTCCAGCAATCGCCCAATCTCCACCACCCCGCTCCTTGTCTTGGCATCTTGTTAACGATCATGGCAACAGGATTCTGCTATTTTGTCGCTGCTGCCCTGCGCCACACAGTAAAAGGTAAAAAAAAAAAAGCTGCAAAAAATAATCCGTCGAGAAACGCAAGCCAAGAATTCTGCTGGTGGCTAAGGAGCTAAAAGGATCGAATGGGGTTTACCCAGGGTATTATAAACAGTATCCTGTCAAGTTTGATTTTACGTTTTTTTTAAAGATTCTTTTCTGGCATTCTAAGCTTTTTTCTAAGAAATGGTGGTATATTTAGGATAGTAAGCCCATTTAGTATTACATAGATTGTATCCTTTTATTTTACTGATTTCCATAAAACTAGTAACTATATTTTCTTCGGCAATGATCTGTATTAAATTAATCTTTATTTCAGATCCTGAAACTAAACTTTTTGTATAAACTTCACAACTTATTTTTAAAAATTTCAATAAATGTTGCAATACTTACGATGAAAAACGATTATTTTTGAAAACTGATTATTCAAAACCTCAAAACCTCCATATTATTTTTGAATATTTTAAAAAGTAAACTTAAGAGTTTATTTTTTGAACACTAATCTATAGAATTCCTAGTTCGTAGTTTAAAACTTAGAACCCTAAGTTCCTTGAAGAAACTAATTCAGAATATTAAACTCTGATATTTGCTTTCTTAACTGCATTTCGAAATATTTAAAAATATTAAATAAAAACTTCAGAAACTTTTCTTCTCAGGAAATGATCTAGATTCTAGATAAAGGAACTGAAAATAGTTCCCTTTACAACACTAAAATAAAGTGCTGCCTAGAACCTTTTGAAAAATAAACTTAAAACTGATCATGTCCTTGCCACCACTAAACAAAGGGTATGCGGCTACGTAAAAGCAACAAAAACAAAAAGAAAAGAAAAAAAATTATGCACATTCCAGAGGCATCCACATCCACAACCACATCCATGGACCGATCAGCGGCATCCCAAAAAGAAATGTGCCCAGCACACGCACACTCGGCAAAAATCGCAGCAAATGCAAAAGACAAAAACAACAAAACAAAAAGGAAAAAGGAAAAATGGCCAAAACAAAAACAGGCAACAACAAACAAGCAGGAGCAAACAGAATAACTAAATGCAGACCTGAAACCACCCGCTCCTGCCCCACCGCATGCCAGTGGCATGGCTGGGCCAGTGTTGTTTACCTCTCTGCACCACCCAAGAGTGCTACAATGTTGTGGTCGCGAAGCTTTGGCTTTCTCCTGTCGCCGGCTTTATTAGCCAAGTCTGCAGTAACACACGCAGCACATACACACATGGCCCACTCTTTGTGGCACAAACCACCCATCCACCTCCCCCGCCAGAGTTTGCGATTGCACCGAAATTCCACAAAGAATTTTAAGTGTATACAATATGAATGTCTGGGTCTGGGGCACTTTTGAAAACTGCAACCAGCCGAGCAGAGGTTTGGGGGAGGGGGGGAGGACAGAGAAACTGCTCCATGGCCAAAACCTGATGCAGGAGCAATGCAAGAGTAATAGCCAACGCCGCCGCCACCGCCACCGTCAGCGTCACCGCCGGCGACGACGTCGACGTCGAAAACCAAGACGTTGACTTTCGGAAAGGAGCCTCGGAGCCTGAAAGGCAGTGATGCCCTAGAAAAGCCAAAATAAAGCCAGATTAGAAATGGCAGCTTTATAAATCAAAGATTTTTAATTAATAGATTAAAGAATTTTTTAGAGGTTTTATTTTCTAGAGTATCCTGTGTTTTTGGTTTAAAGTTTTATTTAAAATTAAAAATTACAATATTGAGGGCTAAGTCCTTAGAAAGATTTATTTAAAATTTGAATATATATAGTTTTTATAGTTTAGACAATTTTTTTTTACTTAATTCTAAAATTAAATTTTTTTTCAATAAAAAGTTACCCCTAAAGCCACTGAATGCTTAAGCCCCTAGATGTAGGCAATGCTTTTGAGCTTTTCTGCATAATACGTGAATGAAAAGTTTTGTATCCTTTTAAAATATTGTAATAGGTTTTTGAATAGTTTAAATGAAGTATTATTTACAATAAGTATTTAATATAATATAATTTTGTATTCCATAATCAGAATAATACTAAAATCATCCCATTTATATTTAAAATCCCCTTTATTCCTCAACCCTTTTTAAATCAAGATGTTTAAAAAAGAAACAGAAATTTTTAAAGGCTAAAAGAACTCCAAGTCCTGTCAAATTAGACACCCAGACAAAAATTTAAATTAATCCTGTTTATCACCTACAAAAATGTTCGACGCGAATCCGGCCAGGTTATCGGCACCGTTGGAGCCTCCTCACCAAAACCCGGACTCTCCAGACGTAAACACCGCGTTTTTTGGGATCCGAGAGGTGTGCTGAGGTGTATGGTGGTGGGGGCGACTGGATAGAGGGAAGGAGTGGTGATGGGGAGGGGAAGGGGAAGGGGAGTCAGAGATCGGCATCGTATCTTGAAATGAAATGCAAAGAAAAGAAAATAACAAAAACAAAGTTTCTCACGTTCCTCTTCCTAAATTCTTGGAATTGCAATACATTAAAAAGAGGTCTTTGCTTCGTCTGCATACATATGCACTTTCGGTGCGTGCCTATGTATGTGTGTGTGTGTGTATGAGAGTGGCCCGGGCTTGGGCGGACATGCGGACAAACGGACAGCAGTTTTGAGCCGTGCTACAAGCGAACGCCGCCACCGCCACCGCCCGTTCAACATATTCCTTTTTCTCATCGATTTTGAGACCTTTAAGTGAATGTGTCGATTGAGTGCACTGAGAGAAATGTATTTAATAGATAAAAATATATATTTTACTTTACTAGAATTAATATCTTTTTTACTAGAAAATTTACTAGAAATTTACTAGAAAATAAGTTTTAAGACTTGAATATAAATTTATTATCCTTTTATTCCAAACATATTTTATGAAAAAACTTACGATAAAAAGCATAATATATATTAAATATTCCAAGATATACATAATAAGAATTTTAAGATATAATAGAGGTAGAATATACATAGTTCTAAGATCTAAGGTAATAAAGTAATTCTAGTTACCAAAGTTACGAATAAAGGACTCTAGAACCTAGTACTATAATGTACTCCAGAACTATAGTACTGTAATCTATAATGTTTTTAAATCAAAAAGAAAAATATTATACTATTTTTAGCAGTATTAAAATGTAATTCTAATAAAATCTGTTAGTCATAGTTTTGTAAACGTACTATCATATCCAATAAATAAATAAATAAATAAAATTTAATAAATATATACAAAGTCCTTCTTATAATATCACTTGAAAATCATAATTTTTCAAGAAACAAAGCCCTCTATCCCTTAATTTCAGTTCCCCCTTTAAGCTACCAACTTTCTTTCAGTGTAATGATGCATAATGGTGCTATTGGTATTCTTTATGTTTCTGTTGTTGGCTGATGATGTTGCCCCGTAGTTGCTTTTGCTGTTGCTGCTACTTTGGCAATATGTATTTTTTTTTTCCCCTGCCGTGCTTGAATTTAGTTTTTGGACGCCGTTTGGGGAGGCCGCCCAGAAGAAGAAGGAGTTGGTTTATGGCAGAGAAACTGCAGGGAGGTGGGCATAATGAAAGTCGTCGTCTGCATCTCCATCTTCCAGTCTACAGTCTCCATCGCCCAGTCCCCAGTCCCCAGTCCCCAGTCCCCAGGCGGTTTGATCAAATGAATGAATATTATCATCGATGCCTCTTGAATGTCGAACGAGCTGACTTGATGACCGTGCATTGGAGAGCCGAGGCTCGTAAAGAATTCTTTTTTGTTGTTCTTCCCCCTTCTTTGTTTTCTTCTTTAGGCTGTGTTACTATTGTTGTTGTTTCTGTTGTATTGTTGCACCCAGTAAAGGTGTATATGTATGTATGTGTGTATGTGTGTGTCTTGGAAGTTGTTTGATCTAATTGGTTCATCGAACCAAGTCTCCAAGTGCTTCAATCAGCAGTCTGCAATCTTTGGATCCCAGGATTATGATGTTCCAATCACCCTACTCGTTTTTTTTTTGCCAATTTGGTGGACAATCATAGGGCTAGGACTATAAAAAAATATTAATAAAAAAACCATTTTAAGTTGAAGAATAAAGATGATCCCTATGATAGAGTTACATATGATTTGATATTATATAGTAATATACAAGTTAAAAATAAAATAAAAATTTTTATAAAAAAATGAAAATGCATTTCTCTTTCTTCCCCTCATGCCCCTTATGTTGCATGAACAAATACAGCAGTTGGGTTTACTTAACAAGAGTCACATCTAAAAATTCCTGGAATTTAGGATTGGGTTTCTTCTCTCTCCCTCTCCCTCTCTCTCTTTTCTTATTATTTCTCTAGAGGGGGGGGAGGTCATAATTAAGTGGCCTTAAATGCCTCCAAAAAGGAATTTCTCACAGGCGACATTATTATCAGTTCTTTCCCTCTTTTTCCTTTCTGATAGGCTAGAAATTTTTATTGACTTGGCCATTGATCGCTTTTGAAAAGAATGGAATGTTCATGTTGCATGTTGCATCTGCATATACATTGAGTATACATATATGTATATATGTATCTTGAAGATGCACATTCTTGTGTGACTGTTAAGTGCAATTGCAACAAAGTGTCAAACAGGTTGAGCCACAATTGCACAATCTTGTAGAGCTTCTGTTTGATTGGTAAGTTCGTCGTCATCGGCAACGGCAATGGAAACGGCAACAACGGCACACAAATTCCAATCATATGAGTTCATATCGGAGTTGACTTTGAGTATGAGTATATGAGTACTCATACTCGTTACTCGTAACTCCCAGTTGTACTTGTTCTTGGTGATCAAAGTGATCAGAGTGATTTTTTCTCAGGCCGCCAAGTCAAGTCAAACCAGTTGCCCCTCCATGACTCAGACCAGAGTGGCACCCAAACCCCCATAGATTGCCGGGGATGGAGGAGGTGCAGTAGTGGGTATGTGCCACTAATTGCATATATATATACTGTTCATGCACTTTGCATTATCTCGTAATAATTACAATATTTCGATCTCGCGTTGCCATTCACAAAGCTGTATCTTTTCGTCTCGTTTCCACCGTCGTCCGTCGTCCGTTGCAGTTGCATTCGTTTCATTCATAAAACTTGCCGCTGCCTGCAGTTGCAGTTTGCTGCTTCTGCTTGCGTCGCTGCCAGCGGTGGCGGCGGCAGCGGCGTCGGTGCTGCTACTGGCCGGGTCGAATCTGGCTCTGGCTCTTAGCCGGATAGTACTTCACCGCTGCACATTTCATCACCGCGCCACCCCATCACTTCAAAATCCACCCATTCAGAAGCATTCCAGAAGAATACTCTAGTTTTAAGGGGGGGGTCTTGAAAAATAGGTATTATTAGTTGAAGATAAGGGGTTTTTGTGGGTTTTCTAAAGATATATTCATAAGTTTATAGTTTTTATTTGGCCATTTAAAGAAAAACTTAGCTGAATACATTAAGTTTGCCTAAAATTGTCTAAAATTCGTTTTTGAAAAATTATTTTTTTTTAAATAAAGGTTTTCAAAATATAGTTTTTAATATTAGTTCTAATCTTATAGTTCTGATCTATTTTGTTTTATTCCAATACCATTTTAAAACAAAAACTTTCTTACAAAAGTTTTCCTAAGTTTTTTACTTTAAGACTTCAAATAATCTTTGAAACAAGAAAGGAAAGCTAACTTCGGGCGGAGCCGAAGTTGATATACCCTTGCAGTTCAGTCGCAGTCCGCTAGGTGGCGCCACCCATCTTATTTTATTAGATATATAGCGGATCGTTTATAGTCGGCCGATCCTTATGAAAATTGGCAGATCAGATTGTTTTCCCCAAAATAGAATCTGTACCAAATCCCATCTTTCTAACTTAAAAAACACCAAAGTTATGCCAATTTCGATCGTTCTATGACAGCTATAGGATATAGTCGGCCGATCCTTACGAAATTTTGTACATAAGATATTTTGGTCAAATATAACATGTGTAGAAACTCCCAACCCTCTAACTTAAAAAACACCAAAGTTATGGCATTTCCGATCAATCAGTTATATGGCAGCTATAGGATATAGTCGACCGATCCCGGCCGTTCCGACTTATATACTGCCTGCAAAGGAAAGAAGGGTGTGTGCAAAGTTTCAACTCGATAGCTTTAAAACTGAGAGACTAGTTTGCGTAGAAACAGACAGACGGACAGACGGACAGACGGACAGACGGACCGACGGACAGACGGACAGACGGACATGCTCATATCGACTCAGGAGGTGATCCTGATCAAGAATATATATACTTTATAGGGTCGGAGATGTCTCCTTCACTGCGTTGCACACTTTTGACCAAAATTATAATACCCTCTGCAAGGGTATAAAAATGTTTTTGAAAAGTGCTATATTCCCCTATGGACTTAGTTTCTTAGACAATTTATAATAAATTAATAAACAGATGTTTAAAAATGTGTTTAAAAACTAAAACCAAATAATATTTCAAAATTATAAGCTTATGAACACTTGTAATTTTTCTAGTTTCTGCTAGAATTATCAATTTTCACTTTCAATACTAATTTAAAAAATCTAAAAATCACTTAATCAAACATCCTGTAACCCCAAAAACCATAAACCCTTCATCACCTCCATCAGACATACATCATTCCAGGGTGTAGAGAGTGCGGTGCAATATAGAAACTCCAAATTCTTGTTTTTTTGACACCAATGCACTCTGGTCTCTTATCGCCCATAATTCATATCTGGTTTCTCGCACTGTAATTCCTCTGGAGCTGGAGGAGTAGTTCTTGGGGTGTGCGTGTGTTAATCTCCCCCTGTTATTTTGAGGGTTTTTCGGTGTGTTTTTCTGGGTCTCTCCTCGGCCCACTGATAAACTCTAGCCCTAGCCCGTATAGGATGGGGGAGATACTTCCATACTTGGATGGTTTATAAAAAAATTAAATGCCCAATGCACTTGCTGGGGTCCCTTTGTTGGCGCCTAATACTTATTGTACATATATTTCAATTTATTAATTTCGTATGCATAAATCTTGCGCTTTATTTATTCAATTTGAGTCTTTGTTGTCTGCTGATCACTCGGTCGGTTGTGGTGGCCCTGGTGGCTCGGACACAATGCATCTGGCTATGACTATATAACTATATATACCTATATAACTATGTTACTATATAACTATATAGATAGAGATGGTGAATGGGGCTTGAGCGGCGCATATTCGATCTTTGACTTGTAAATTCTTGGAATGCAGTTAGTGGGGCATTTTAATGGAGGCTGTCGCCGGTCGAATCTTTTGGATGCAAATTCTATGTATCCGTGAGGTGGCATGTATCTGCAAACATGCTGAATTCCAATTATTGAGGTCAAATGTGATTAAATGTCTAATCGATGTGACTAATCTCAACCACTTTTGGGGCTAATTAGTGCAATTGATGGATGGAATTCGAGTCATAAAAAATATTACTCATTGTTTAATATTAGTTAATATTACTCAATGAATTCCTAAGATTTCAATTACATTAAAAGTTTCTTGAAATTGTAATCAACTTGGATTCAATTATCAAATATTACAATTTTTATGAGGGTCTTGGCCCTCAATTGAAGTTAATAAAGTGAATAAAAATGGGATCTTGTGGACTCTACTTATATTTAAAATAAAGTCAACATTAGAGTCTTGAGTTTTCCATTTTTGTATTTGTTTTTTCCTCCGATTTGTAATCGAGATCTTTGTTATTAATTTTATTTTGTGGCTTATTCAAGTTCAATTCTGATCGTATTTCAAACGTAAATGGGAAAAATATTATTATAGTGCAGAATAACTTGGAAAAAAAAACCAACAATAACGGCCATTCTAGACTTTGGTGGGAAGACGCCATTTTGTCGCCGTCACACACACACACACACGCACACACACATATTTGTTTACACTTCCGATTTGTGGCTGATATTTATGGCGTGTAATTTGAGAAATTAACGATTTATGCAAATTGCAATAATATACAGGCCCTGAAATAGGAGACAAAATGGCTGATTTTTGTGTTTTCTTTTGATTTTGTACTAAAACACACCTTGACCACCATTTTGTTTTTCGGTCTCTTTCATTTTTTTTTTTTTTTTTATATTTTATTTGTGGTTGATTATTTTGTTGTTATTTTTCTTTATTTTTTTTTTTGCTCTCTCTGTGAGATTATTGCTAATTTCGGGTGGCTCTCTTGGACGATTGTGTGTGTGTGTGTGTGAGAGGATTGTATTTTTTTGGGAGGGTGGCATGTGGGGGTTTTTGGGGGAAGAAGGGTCGGTGACCACGTGATGCGCTCTCCTAATCAAAATTTGCCAACAAAGACCTCGAAATTGCAAAAATTACAAAATTTAACAAGAAATAGCTTGACAGGATATGACAGGACTTGTTAGGACTTTATTTTGATTCAAATTTATAATAGATTGAAGAAAAAAGTGTGAAAATTTTGCAAAAATATCATTTAATTTTGGTCGTGCGTGTGAGAGTTTTTGGACTTTCGTTGGTGTGTGTGTGTGTGTGTGTTGGTGAGAAAAAAAATGCTCCGAAAAAATAAATGAAATACTATAACAGCACAACAAAGTATCTGTGTGTGGTTGGCGTTTCATTTGTTTTTTTTTTTTTCGTATTTTTTGGATTGATATTGGATGTTGTGCACGCCCCTATGCGTAGCTACTTTCGTTGTTGTTGTTGCTTTTATTATTATTATGTTATATTGTTGTTGTTGTTGTTGCCGACAACGACCCTTACGTCAGCAATAGCACGTGGACACATTATTAAAGCGTTTAATTAACTTGAAAACATTTAGGATCAAATTCATAATTGGACGGTTATGAATGCATTGAAAGTTGCGGGTAAAATTATGGGCTTTCTAATTAAAATTAAATTAATTTTCAAAGAATAAAATGAAGTTAAAGATAAAGTACTATAAGTACTATTTCATTTTGGATAGAAAATTAATTTTGAATTTTTATGCCCTGCTACTAGAAGAAAATTTTTTTTTTGCCCCCATGGCACTAACACACACAACCACAAAACCCTCACACAGACACACACACACACACACTCGTGTGTGTGGAAGCCCTCTCCGCACGCATACCAAAAAAAACGACTTCTAGTATCCGTATCTGTATCTGTAAAAAGTATCTTTTGGTCTGTGTCAGTGAGTTTTCAACGTCGCTGTCGCTCGCTTCTGATATGTGAGCTTAATGTTACATATTTCATATGGCATACTGACTGGTTCTGGTTCTGTCTACGTCTGCTTTTCCTTCTTTTCTATATTATTATTTTTTTTTTCAGACTTTTCTTGCCCATCTATGCTTAAATAGATCCTTATTTTAAGGACACTAGCACCCCTATATTATTAGTCCTCTAATGCGAAGCTATAGAAATTCGTTCTTCTTGATTTTCGTTCAGCTTTTTTTTTTGTTGATTTTTTTTCGGGTTGCCTTTTGATCGTTTGCTGGTGTATGTGTGAGTGTGAATCTTTACACTTTGCGAAAAAGGGACTTTATTTGCTAAATGGAGTCAGAAGTTGAAGTTTGTCTGGAAGAGACTAAAAACAAGAATTTTTTAACAAATCAATAGTGAATAATATTAATAAGAAACTTAAAAGTAAAATATAAAATAAATTTAAGTACTATTTAATTCTAAAATATTGTAATAAATAAAATATATAAAAATAATTATTTTTTTTATTTCTCAATATCATCATCCTTATAATTATTTTAACATTTATATTTAAAAATAATTTTTTGCAAATTATATAGAGCGGCCATAATTTGAAATTTATGCGAAGAACCGTTATAATTGCCTTGCAAAATCCGCCATTTTGCTCGCCTATCGTTTCGTTAATGAAAATTTCTCGCTGTGCTTAGACGCCGCTCACCAACACTACCGCAAAATGCCAAAGCAGCTAAGCTTTCTGCTGTGCGCCAAAAAGAGATAGCCACAAAGTATCTGTGTGTCCGATATTCGTATGTCTGTGTGTTTTTTTAAATTTGTTTGCTATTGTTTTCAGAACAGCTACGACGAGGAGCAGCCGCTGAAACAACAACAACAAAAACAACAACGACAATCACAAAAACACACAGAGCGAGTTGAAAAAAAATAAAAAATATATTTTTTTTCTTTTTGATACCCCCGTATAGCCCCCGGACTTGCCGGACTCGCCCGGATTCCTCAACCGATTTCTGGGCCGTGTGGCGTTAACCATTACATGCAAACTCACACTTACAGAACGCCGGCAGAGGCAGTGGCAGAGGCAGAGGCCGTAGCAGAGGCAGCATCGTCGCCGCTCATTCATTCATACTTGTTGCGCTGTATCTGTATCAGTATTTGTATCTGTGTGCCATGTAGCTGTACGAGCATGAGTACGAGTATCTTGTATTTGTATCGGTGTGTGTATCAGCTTGTATGGTAGTATGTGTGGCGATTGTATGCCGCTGTGCCGTCGCAAACTAAAGTTTCGTGAGGCATTTGTTCAGTACGTCACCGACAGCGCCAACGAAAAGAAGGAGGAGGCGGTGAGCCGGACTCAGCACTTGGGAATCGTAACACGGAATGGGAGGACCATCATCATCATCAACATCATAATCATCATCATCAACGACTATCTCTGGGCATCTCTGGTCACACTAGCTTAGTTAGAGGGCCCTTTTTATATATTTCGTTCGGCAAACACGATCCTTGATAACACATCCTGATAGTGAATTTTAATTCAAATTTTTCAAGTATTTCCCCGTCTCTCTTTTGTTATCAAATTCGTGCGCGAATTCGTGTTTTTTTGTAACGAAAGTGTGTGTGTGGTGTTTGTGTGCTTGTGTTTGTCCCTAATTATTAATTAGCTTAAATCCTCACTTCTTGCCACCATAAGTGACAAACAAAAAAAAAAAAAAACAGAAACCAGAGAGACACACGAATTATTTGCAAATTTTTTGCGTCGCAGTTGGAAAGAAAACAAAGCCAGAGCTAGAAAGAGAAACTTAAACGACGTATTTAACAAACCAAAAAAAAAAATATATATATAGACATATATAAAAAATAAAAAAAAAAAATATATAAGGGAGAGAGAAACAAAAAACAACAACAGAAACAAGAAGAATTAAAAAACAAACTCGCTCGCGACTTTTGAGCTTCGCAACTGAATAATTAAAATTAGAAGCGGAAAAGTAAATACAACACTAAATAAATTTCGAATAAAGAACCCGAAACGCTTAAATCTACATACATACATACATACATACATATGTATATATATGTACATCAACACATATGTATGTATTTTAGAAAAAAAAAAAATGGCGCACAAAGAAACTGTGAACTTATACAATCAAAAAAAAAATTTTTGTTGTATTTGATTGCATGTACGAGTATATGTATGGAAACAAGAACAACAAATGAACTTTGTACCAAAGTGACAACACCAAGTGACGATCATCATCACGATGATGATGATGATGATTGAGACGATAATGATGAATGAAATTGTAGCCCAAAAGTACGGATCATCAATGAAGTTGTGTGCTGAGCCACCCCCACCCCATCCCCCCGCCTTCTACCATATATCATCATCTTATCATTATCAAACGGAAAGACAGCATAAATGAAGAAGAAGAAAAAAAAAATAAAATAGACAAAGAAATCAAAACAAATACCATAAAAGAGTTGATAAGCTCTCTCTCTCTCTCTTTCCCTTCTATACATACTTTGTCGGCGTGCATTGAACTAATTTGTGTCTTCTTGTTGTTGTTGTTTTTTTGTTGTTTCTGTTAAAATTGTCATAGTAGTTTTTCCTCGTTTCTTTGACTTTTTTGTTTCTATTTTTTTTTTTTATAATACCCTCTCTATGTGTATTTATTTAAAGCGCAAATGTTTTAGATACGACACAAATGTTAGGGGTAGGGGGGAGGGTGGTTGGGGGGTAAGAGGGGTTGGGGGGTGTGGGACCAGACCAGAGCTAGCCAGACAAATAACAACAAAGTAAACTATAAAAACAACTAAAGGCAAACTTGCCTATCTGCCTTATTGTTGTTGCTATTTGTTGTTGTTGTTGTTGCGGTGCGTGTGCTCAGCATTTAACTAAACTGGCACACACGCACACCAACACCAACAAATAAATAAAAAAAAAAAACACTCACACACACACACATACTCAGCAGCAGCAGCAGCTACACCAACACATCAGCAATCTGTCAGGGCTGGCGGCCTAGTGAGCTTATATAATCACCGTCTAATGGCTTTGTTTGTAAGTATTGAATGCAATTTGTTTAAATTTTATTTCATTATTACCATTACCATTAAGTTGTATTGAAAAAAATGAACACAAATAGATTAAAATTGTCACTGAAAGCCTTTAAAATTCATTAGAAATCTTTAAGAAACTTTAAAACAATTAAGTATACTTTTTTTAATGCCATTTATCCAATAAAATTAAAACAATTCTACTGCATGTTTACGTATGCGTAATATTTGCAACGAAACTCCAAACAGCTGTTCGCCCACAACACTAAACAGCTGTTCGGCTGCATTGCGAGTCCTAAAAAAAAATCAAATATCTACAACAAAAAGGAAACCCCTCCTTCAGGGGCAGCAAACGCCGCACAGCACAGCCATGTGTCCTTAAAGCGTCTGTGGAACTTTTTGCGCACCAAAAATATCAAGTATACGCAACCGACACCACAGATGGAGAGCCAAAGCTATAAGAGCGAGCGGGAGAGCAAAAGAGCGCGGCCCAGACAGCAAGGCCAGACAGTGCTCCCTAGGCCTCCCCAATCCCCCCATCACACACACTCACACACCGATATTGAGCCAACGAAGCTCTCTCACCTATACAAGCTCACCCACATGCGCAACAAGTTGTTGTTGGTCGGCCATCTCCCTCTTACTCGCATAGCGCCAGGGTTAGGCGCCGTTAGGCCCTTGCTCTCCCGTAGCGTTGCCAGATTGGCCAAGGAATGCCGCCTGCTCCCCGTTTACTGTTATTTGAATGAGTTCAGCTACAGTCCATATTCAATAAGAAGTCTTTTTGGCAAAAAAATATAATTTAATTGGGCTCTCTGTAATAGTTTTTCTCTCCGTTTATAATTAAATTTAAATTGAATTCACTTAATTCGATAATTGATCTAAATTTTGTAGATTATGATTATTAATATTTTGTTGTTGTTATTGTGCGCTTTGGAAGTAATTTGAAACCCATTAGAGTTGCCAACACGCTGCGGTGTAATTTGGTGTTTGCGGGAAAACTAGTGCGCAAAAAGAGTTTTTCCCCCGGTATTGTCCATACTATAGTACATAATAAATAACCAAGGCGCAATATGCGCAGCTTCAATACAGAGCCGACAGATACAGATGGGCACACAACAAAAAAAAAAATATAGTTTTTAGGATGATATAGAGTGCCGAAGGGGGAGGGATTGTTGTTGGCGAGGAGGCTTACCCCAGTTCTGTCTCTTGTTGTTGTTGTTGTGGCGCCTTTTTTTTTTTGAGCCTCAAGTTCGCAGTAAGCTGAAAAATTTTTTTGTTTCCCAGCGTATCCGACGGATCGACAGTGTATATCTGAGTGTGTTTTGGCGTCGTTTATAAGTGCCTGTTATTGTTGTTATTTTACTAGTAGTAGTAGTAGTTTTTTTTTTTGTAGTTTCTGTCTTTCTATTATATTTAAATGCGCAATTAAGATTGGCACAGCCCGTGGCAAGGCAGCAACAACAACAACAACAAAATCGGTAACAAGATCAAAATATTCACAAAATTGAACCAGTTTTGAAATGTTACGCATTTATCATTCGCCGACCGAATCTGATCGAAAATCGCATAACCCAGATCCGCGAACAAAAGATCTCCAACTCGAGATTAAATAATTTAGTTTTTTTGCTGTAAAATTAAGTTAAAAAACTTAACCACATGCTCCATAATCGTGATTAATTGATTCAATAAC
Organism: Drosophila ananassae; assembly: GCF_017639315.1. Taxonomy (NCBI): domain Eukaryota; kingdom Metazoa; phylum Arthropoda; class Insecta; order Diptera; family Drosophilidae; genus Drosophila; species Drosophila ananassae. The sequence goes on from NC_057928.1 coordinate 20,548,362, forward strand.
GAATATTTTATGTAATTTGTTAAAAAAATAACATTGTGGCATAGATTTAAGTTTAACGAAGTTAGCAGGCTTTAATTTACTTTCTCTTGAATCATTTTCATTAACTTTTCATTCAAAAATATGGAGTTTTTTAACTCTTTCTTTGGTCTCAAAAAAATATTAAGTATACGCCATGTTGTACTTTTTTATTGTCAAAGTTTAAAGTTCTTAGAGCCAAAAAGCAATAGTTTTTCTGAGAACTCTGATATATTTCTCTTGTATCATTTTTATAAACTTTTCATTAAAAAAAATTGAGTTTTTTAACTCTTTCTTTGGTTCAAAAAAATATTAAGTATACGCCAGGTTGCACTTTTAGACTGTGAAAGTTTAAAGTTTAGAGTAGTTTAGAGCCAAAAACCAACACTTTTTATGAGAATTCTGATATATTAGAACTAAAAATATTATATTTAAAAATAATATTTTAGAATTTCCTGAAATCCTTGGAAACACCCTATATATCTTGAATGTTTTATGACATTTTATGGCTTTTAATTGACCAGACGCTGTCGCACATGTCCGACGATAATGATCCGTTTAGTTATTTTCGTATAGACAACAATTTATTTATAAAAATTTCGCCGCGACTTTGCAGCTCTCTTATGCCACAGTGTCTGCCATAATTAGGTGCACACAGTTGTGGGGCAGCAATTAAGCCGATGGCCAAAAGTCTTTTACAATCCGAAACAGCGTTCAACGTCATCATCAATAGCATAAATAATCGTAATGTAAATAATCGTCCAAACAAATATTAAACAAGATCTAAAAGAAACCGAAACGATACATATATCCTATGGCTGGAAATCGTTTACTTTTCTTTTCGGGCCTCTGACGTAAAATGCCGCGAGCCAATTTCATTTTCATTCAGTTTCATTCAGTTCTCGATGACGTACACATTGGCCTCCCGATATGCCCCCATGCCACAAATGCCCCCATGGTCTCCCCCTTCCCCTCCCCTTCTAACCCTAAACCATCTGCATAGGTTACATTGCCGCAGCAGACAACCTTGTAAAGTTTTGTGCGTCATTTGTTTTTAATATTTTTCTACTTTTTTTTCCCCTCTATTTTTTTTTTGTGTGTTTTTCTGATGTTGTTTTTAGATACAATTTCCATGGCACTTTCCCTTTAGGGGCATTTGTTTTGCAATTTTATCGCTGCCGCATTTTCCAATTCCGTAAAAAATCCAAGCTACCTCACAGATACAGATACATTCGTGCGTCATAGTTTTGTAAGATCTGTAAAAAAAACAAATTCATTTTTTTTACAAATGTTTGCGCCAGACTCTTAGCCATTGGAATTTCCATATTTATTTCTGGAATATAGTATCATCTGGAAGTATCATCATCTGGAAGGAGAGGAGAGGTCATTGATCTTCAGATGCACTCATACGGATTTCCTTCGAAAGTTCTTTACTCACTAATGAGTTCATAATCATTTGAATATAGTTCGAATATGGTTCATAGTCCGGCTGTGACTCAATCTGTAATTGTGAAATACTAATCTCCTGTTCCGGGAAATTGTTCCAAAGCTTCCAGGCAATCTGCAAGCTATATAAATAAAAAGAATTCTTCGAAATTAGTAATAAATATGGTACTGAAGTGATAAAAACTATGACTTTTACAAATTTAAATGAATCATCATGACTAAGACTTGAAACTAATTCGAATTCTTGCATCTATAGAATTTCTTAAGTATCTTTTTAACTATTTCCCTTCTTTAGTCAACTATGAATTGCGTCTTAAGTACCTGGCTATATTCATTTATTCATACACATCTATATCTAGTCATGAGCTGTAGAGCTATAGAGCTATAAAGCCATGTGACATACAAAATCCTATATAATCCATACAAGTAGTGAGAAATCAAGCGGGTATTCAAGCGACTTATTTAGGCACTCGTAGCCTAGACTTGAATGAGTGCGTTTATTATTGTTGTTGTTGTTGTTGTTGTTGTTATTGTATGGTTTACTTCCGTTACTACTATAAGCGGCGTTTTAGTATGTGGGTGTATACATATATATAGTATAGTATGTGTGTATTATGTTGTTATTGTCGCTGCCTCGGATTTTCATTCATTAAATGCGAGCGCAGCGCAGCGCAGCCCACACACATACACACATACATGTTCATTCATTCATAAATTCATGCAGCAGGCAGGCAGCAGCAGGCAGCAACGCCACCGCCTCCACTTTCCTGCCCCCTCCTACGCTGCAGCCTCTGCTTTAGCCTCTGCCTCTGTTTGCGTCGGCTTCTCGTGTCATCGCTCCAACAACAGCTGCAGCAGAATGCGTTCATGTTGCGACTCTCACTGCACTGAAAAAAAAAAGACAAAATTTTTTAAATTAACGGTAAATGCAAGCCATTTTTTGTAGGTTATGGTTTGTGGAAAAATAATGTTGCCTACTTTTTTGTTGCTTCCTGTTTAATAATTATTTCTTTAATATTTCAAAAGTTATTTTTGTTATTGTGTGTGGTTTAGTTTATCGCTGACAGACATCGCATCGTGGTTCTCATTTCCAGTCTCCACTTCCACAATTTCCAGCATTTCCCCCCACTAACACCGCTGCCCCTTCTGCTTGCTTCGTTGCATTTTATAGATTCGTTCTAAATTTCAATGAAATTTCATTGAGCCTGAATAGCAGCACAAACACCAAAAACAACAGCAATAACTGATAAGTTCGGAACGGATCCGTATCTCCCATCGTTTGTCGTTTGTTTGTTGGTTGGGGGGAATGGGGTCAGGCCATTCAATACGATCGGAACTGAAGAGGGAGAAGCAGGAGGAGGAGGAGGTGGCGGAGGAGGGGTAGGTGTAGGGATGGAAACTGTCGCAATCGGTCGAACATAACAGAGAATCATCATCCAGGCCCCCCCCCCCCCCACTCCCATCCCTATCTCATGTCCGCCCTGCTTTCATGTTTACGATCGGGGCTAAAAATAATAGTCATCAAGTAATAAAAAAAACGCAATTAAACGGATTTCCGGAAAAGACATTATTAATTTGACAATTTACATACATAATGAGGCAATCTATAATTTTTTAAATAGCCACTTCGGAAGTAGAACAATTATTTTTATTTTCAAAATTTATTTTTATTTCTTAGCTTAGGATTGGGATGATAAGGAGAGCAAGCCACTATTATGCTGAACGTAATTGTAAACAGTTATGAATGAACTCACACAGACATATGTACAATCACTCACACCCACGTACACACTGATAGCTTCGGGTTTGGGTTGCCCGTTTTGTTATGGTCACATTATTTCCGGCCTGGCGACTTTTGGCTTGGGTTTTTATTTATAGCTGTTGTCGGGGGGTGGGGTGGGGGGGTGTGTGTAGCATTCGAACCAAATCTTCATCTTTAGCTCTCTTCAGCTGCTTCTTCTTACACTTCTTCCGTTCTTTCTTATTTTGTTGTTGGATGTTGTTGTTTTTGTTTCTGTTCTGTCCCCTCTTTCTGTTTGCTGGCCACTCCAAAAACTCAGTTGGCAGCATTTCCTCATTTGTACGCACCGGAAGTGAGCGGAAATGCTCACACTCGCACTCCCTCGCATTAGTCACTTTTGTTTTCACTTCACCCTTTCCCCCCCTCCCCTTTTCCGACTTTAGTTTCCGTTGATAAAATACATGTATGTACATGTACATGCCTGCCTTATTTTCGCTCCCCTCTCTCGCTTCCACTTTCTGGCTATTTATGGCGAAAGTGTTTGGCGGAGTTTGTTGTTGTTGGGGCTCGAGTTCAATAGTGCTTTGAACTTTTGGTCTCACTCTCTACCTCTGCCTCTCCCTCTGCCTCTTCCTCACCCTCCCTTATGCACCGAGAAAAAATTCTGTAAATATTTCTCTATAATGGAATAAAATGGAAATGAATCTCTAAAATTTGTTTCTCTCTGTGCAAGGCTATCTTTCTCTTTTTTTCTCTTTTTTTTTCTGGCTGGGAATGCATCAAAAATAGAGCGGCGCATTGTCTGGCTGCTTTGGCGAAAAAGGGCGCAAAGGGGGGGGTAACAAAAAAAAAAACAGGGCGGAGTGGCAGCGGGCACACTGTGAATGGGTATACCCCCACATCGTGTGACGATCGTGTGAGTGGCGGGGGGAAGTGCACAACTTCCGTTCCGAGGCTTACGCAAAAAAAAAAAAAAAAACTTGAAATTTATGAATATGAATGAGCCCGGCCCCGCCTACCAAGCACCACCCCCTCTCACCATTTTCCAGCTGCTGTTGTCGCCCCCACGCTGCAGTTAAAGCGTGAAAGAGATGGAGGAAGTTCCGACCCACAAAACTAGGCCAAATGTCATTAATACATCAGATCCGGACATGAAATCATGCGTAGACAGTGAGGGGGGGGCAGACAGCACTGTAGGAGGAGGGGGCAGATGGAAGCATTTTGTTGTTGATTGGGGACGCCCACTAGATGCAACCTCAATGCTGTTGCAACTCCCACTTTAGTCACATCCGATTGCAGCCGGATTGTTGGCCAAAGAATGTGCTATTATTAAGAGATCTCTCTCTCTTGCTAATCTATCTTCAAGTTGCAACACTAAGATACAGATACAGATACAAAGATATAGATACAATTGCAAAGATAAACTCTGGCCAGTGCATCCAACTGGAATGTGGAAAGATACAAGATGCAAGACGCTCGAATGCGCTTTCTTCCATTTCCATTTTCCATTACCATTTTCCATTTTCCATTTCCACTAGCACTCCTGCTCCTTGGCAAGTCGCCTCATCAACGGCTCTATTCAGGTGGTGGTAAGGAGGGGGAGGGGGGAAATGGGGCGGCGTCCGTCGGGCGGTTCGTTAGCGGGCCAATTGTTGGCATGGCCGTTATTGTTGTTGTTGTTGGTGCTTTTCAATTGTGCGACTTTGTGGCGCTGCCCAACACTTGTATGCTAATGCAACCAACATGCGGCCAGCCTTTGTCTAACCAAAGTAAATACAGTGGGGCGAGTTAAGAAAATTGAAGAAAAAAAAATATTATTTAAGAAATATATAAAAAAAAAACTTACATAAAGTTTTTACAATTTTAAAATTTAAATAAAATTTTAGATTTCAATTTGAAAAATAATTTATATAGTATATACTATATATTTTTTACAAGTTTCAAACTGAAATAAATTTTTAGATTTCTATTTTGAAAGCTATTTTGCCCCACTGTGCTGCAGTTGCAGTTGCAGTTGCAGTTGATGGCTCTCAAGTGTGCGTGTGCCCATTTGCAGCGGCGTCAGCTTCAGCGGCTTATCTAACCTGGCGGCGAAACCCCTCATACATACCCCACCGTGCCCCATGCAACTGCAACTGACGAGGCACTGTTAATTTTGCAAAGTTTTTTTTCGTATTTTTTTTGCTGCCCAGTTTTTTGCTGCTGTGCAAGTCTCTCATGCATAAAATTGTACACGACATAATTTTTTCATGAAATGGCTGGGATCCTCCCGGTGCATAGGCCCCCGGGGGTAATACATATAGCCCTTCTTTACTCTATATATCTCTCTCTCTCTCTCTCTCTCTGTCTTTGTGATTCTTTCTCTATCGGTTTGCCGTTTTGTTTTGGCCAGGTTCGGTGCACTTTTTGCCGGCTGACCGCGCTCACTCGACTAGAAATTATGTGCTATTTGTCTAGCCAGGGGTCTGGTCCAAGAAATCCACTCAAAAAAAACGGAATACTTCCATATATGACTAATCTTTAAGTTAGTTAGGAATTTAAGTTAAAAAAAATTTATTCAAGTGCATTTTTTTAATTTTTTTTTTTATTCTTAATGATCGGGTAGTTGTATGCGCATCACTTGCTTCCTATTAGATTGCGGGTATTAATCATTAGGTCTGCGGACCGACTTTCGACCAAAAAGTAATTACACCAAAAGGGGGAGGGGATGGTGGAGGAATTCTTTACCGTAAGCTCGTTGACCATGCAACACACACTGAACCACAAATACCAGTAATATCTTCCACGTCATAGGTGGGCATCAAGAGTTTTTAATTTTTTGTATTTATTTTTATTTTTTTTTTTTGGCCCTGCTGATAAGGTGTATTAATTATTTTTTATAGTCTTGACGTTGCTGTTTATGTTGTAAATAGTACAAACAGTCGAAAGTCCAACTTTTGATTAGGAAATCTCCTAAGTTGTTGCCTCGTTGTTGATTTTCTTTTGTTTTTATTTTTGTATTATTTTTTTTTCAGAAAAGACGCTGAAAATTACAATTTCCGCCTTGATGCTCTGTCTCTCTTCTATTTTTTTTTTTTTTCGGGCCAGGTAAGTGTTAAGCATGTGACTCAAGACTACTTTTTTTTTTTTGGTTGTTAGGTAGGTTGGTTGGTTGGTTGGTAGTTTGGAATGTTTAAATGTTTGTATGGCATCACATGTCATTTATAGTTTGGCCTTTAAATGGGCCGATCGTGGGCCTTTTGATAAGCCGTAGATTGAGCGCGTGCTTTTTGTCTGGGTGCCACACCATGGACATGGACAGGTGTGTCTGTATGGTATGGACTTTCGAAATTCCAGAAATTCTTGCGTCAAGTAGCCGCCACCGCCGCCGTCGCCCCGAAAATCTTATCACTATCAGACGATCGTCCAGTTGAACTGAAGTGCTATAGAGTTTTCATTGGGGAGTGGGATGTACATACGGGAGGCGGTAGCTTGTCAATGGATTGCATTGATATTCGATACTGATTGGTTTGATTTTCGAATAAAACTCATAAACACACCTGGCGCCGGGAATTCAAGGAAATCCTAATCAAACGAAAGGTGCAAAAAGCTGAAAATAGTCAACTGGGAGTTGTATTTTTAGATCCCCCTTTTTTTTTAATTACCAGGAAATTAAGTAATATTTGTTGGGGCTTTTAATATTTATTTATATAATTATTTTGCACATTTTTATTTATTTTTCTTATAAATTCGTGTCTAGATTACTGATTTTTTTTGTTAAAAAATTCCCATATTCCTCGAACTAATTTAGATTTTATTTTAATATGATTTCCATGTCGCATTGGGGGACTGTCCCAGTTTGAATTTTACAACGATCTGCAGCCCCCCCGCGATCAGAGGCCATAACATGTAAAGCCTATGGAATTTCCTATAAATAAGTTCATGACGAATATAACAAAAATCCCCTGTCCCAACCTTAGCCTCGCGCCCTATACTGCCACTCCCCCGCCCACTTTGGCCCCATAGCCCCCACCCCTCTCTCTTCTGTTTTCGTTGTAAATGACCCTCGTTCACATAAAGTTCAGGAATTCCATTTACAAACTTGTAATTGAAAAAATCCACACACAAGCGAGATGGAGAGCTATGCCAGAAAGAGATGGCTACAACCAAACCGTTTTACCGTTCAATGACGAATTTTTGTATTTGTATTTGTATTTGTGGGTTGTTTACAAAAAGATACTTTTGACAAAAAAATTTTTTAGTTTTTAGATTACAAAATCAAAAACTAAAAAAAGAATCAATATTAAATTTATTATGAAACTAAAATAAAGTAAACTATCTGAACTGTGGGTCTAACGCACAGATACAGATACTTTTCTCGCCGGTCGGCTTGGTCGGCTGAAATGGGGCGGTAGGCGGGGCAGTGTCTGTTTGGAATGCCGTTTTGTAAGTTTCTTGTGCATGCGAGTCAAACAAACATCGCGGAGCACGAGTACATAGTTCGGAATCGAAACTTTCTAGCTCACAGATACAAAAAGAGCAGCACCAGTTACACACATACACACACACACACACAGAAGGCGACTTTCAAGTCGCTGCCTCAGCCGCTGCTGACGTCGCTGTCGACGCCAAAGACAACGAAGATCTTCTTCGCTCTCTCTATTCAACTCTCTCTCTCACGCTCGACAGGCCGAACAGGGCTGCCACCTATCGTTTGTACCGATACCCTGCCAGATATCTTCCAGTATATAGCGACTATTATTTTTTATTAATACAATTTTTTATTAAAAACAGTTGGAAATAGCATTAAAAAAGTTAAAATAAAGCAGCTAAAGTTGAGCTAGAGCGCGATATAAGCTGTTTAGCTCTCGCTCGTACGCACTGCGGCACGACTATCGTCAAGAAATAAAATATCGATAACATCGATGTTGACATCGATATGTTTCTCCACCTCTAAACTCAACACCTTGGCTCCATCTACTATTTTTCATTCATCAAAATTTTCATTCATTCACTCATTCATTCAGTAAATTTCCGCGGCTGCAGTCGCATGTGCGCTCTCGCTTATCCTCATCTCCTCGTCTTCGCGAACGGATGTGAAGCCAAATAAATTGAACAGTGTGAAAAGCAAATATTAGCCAAAAAATAAAAACATTTAAAGCCGAGCCGAGTCAGGGGAAAGCACAGCACTAAAGTAAAAAATAAAAAAGTAGTTTTAAAAAGAGGAGCATGCCAGCCAGAAAGAGACCGACCGAGTCAGGCGGATGAGACACGAAACTTGTGCGACCGCATTCCAGAAAGTTCATATAACGATCATGGAAGGAGGGGGGAAAGTGAAGGAAAAACTGAAGTTGAACAACTAAACTCGAATTCAAACTCGAACTCACAGTGCTGTGTACATATCCGTGTGTGTCTGTGTTTGTGTGTGTGCTCTGTGGAATGCAGAAGAAGCAGAATTACAACGAACTCTTCTAACTCGAGCCAAAAACTCTGTAACTGGAATTTGTATCCTGTGTGGAAGTAAACCGTTATTCTTTGGAAGAGCTCTATTGGAAATTTTTTTGAGGAATATGAGGTTCTGGGAATTCCTACTACTAAAATGTCCTTCTAGATCATAATTTTGATGAAAAATGTATAATTTTTTGTAGCCAATTAGTAGTTTAAGTTAGAGGAGTATGACTGTAGAAAAATATTTCCGAAACTGGTTTGCTTTTGCCAAAAGACAGCAAAGACTGTATGTCGTCGGTTGCTGGGGCCTCCATTGACATCCCAGGAGCTTTTTCTGTTTTTTTTTCTAACCTCCAAGTCCACATGGGTAAGCCACTTTTGTTGGAATTTCAAATACACACACACACACACAGTCGCAGTTACAAGATCGAGACTCGGTTTTTTAAGTGAGTAAAATATTTATTGGCTGAAATTGGATGCTGTGTGGCGGTGTGTGTGTGTGGCGTCTATTTAGAAATTCAAATTGAAATTTTTGAAGCGTGAGTAATGCGATGGGAGCGTGGGTTGGAGACCAGTTTTTTTTTTTTTTTACTTCATTCGATCCTAACCTTCATGTGGGAATGGTTATGGAAAATGGGGAACAGTCATAAAAGTTGCATCACTCAGCAGAAAGCACGAAGGCGAAGAAGCACAGAAGACACAAACAACAAAAGTCAAGCACCAGCATAGAATGCGGCTGCCAGACATGCGAGACAGCAATACCCCAGCCGAAAGAGACAGAAGAGGGAGAAGGGAAGAAAGATCGCCAGAAGAACCGTTTCACAGAGCAGCAGTACCAGGAAAGAGAGCGAGGAGAGGGGATAAAGGGAACAAGCACTTGAAGAAAATTGGTAAAAGTAAGATAATATTTTAAAACCTAAATTTATTTTGTATAATTTTCTATATTTTTAAATATTATTTGACCATAAAACTAAGTTTCTTTTTACAGCCAAAATAATCCCGTTTACATTGCACTTCTTCCTTGGACAAAAACCGTAATGTCAGCAGAAACAAAAAAATAGAGCGGCAAAGAGAGCATAAGAAGAGAGAATATCGATAACTCCTTCCATGGAATTAAAACAGTTACTGCTGGGGATCAGTTGGAGTTAGATGTGCTTGTGATCTTCCTCATCCTGCTCCCAATAATTATCTGAATATTTTTTTAGACAAAGAGGAGTTGGAGGACCGATTTTTTTTTTTATATCACATCATAAATGTCAATTAAAAATGATATTTGTATTGTCAAGTTAAGCCATCGGATTCGGACCGGGGGGCGATGGCCATAAAAATGTGCTGTAAAAAAGCTAACGGTTAATGCTACGGTCTGCTGAAGTTCGTGTGTGGCTGGTAAAAAGCAACAACAATCATAGGAGGAGAGTAACAAAAAAAAAAGACTATTCCCCGCTCAATAGAAAGTTTGTGTTAATAAAAAAAAAAAAAAAAAAATACCTAAAAACTTAAATACACAAAATATGTACATATGTCGAAATATGGCAGCAGCGGCGGCAGCAACAAAAAAAAAAAAAAGAGTGAATGAAAAAATGTTGACCTAATTTTCAGCCCCCCAGTTGTTGTTGTTGTTTATTCAGTGGGCAGCGACAGAGGCGGCGGCGACAGCGGCGCATACTTTCCCACACAGCTTCCATTCCAATTCCCATTCCCATTCCAGATTCCAGGCCATCATTCCCAGCAGCGTGTGATCATCGCGCTGCTCCCTTCGCACGCTCCTCCATTTCGTCTTCTCTTCGTCTTTTCTCCGTCCGCCGCCCCGACGAACAGCTGGAACGACGTCTAAATTAATGATTGTTAAATGGAGATTGTGTTGTTTTTGTTGTTGGTGTTTCAGTTGCCTGCTCCACCACGCATTCCATGCCACACCAATACAAATGGCCGGGGAATACGGGCGCGCCTGCGCAAACTATTTATAAAGGTATGTAATATCCATCCATCCATCCCCCTCTCTCATTTTACAGTTCTTTCCTGCCCCCTCTCTCTCTCTCTATTAAAAACTCTCAGCGCCACTAATTGTGTGCTATTTTTATTAAGCCAAAAAAAAAAAAAAATTGGGGAGAAAAAAAAAAAGAAAAACAACAAAAACTTAAAACTAAACCGTATTCTTTTTTTTAGTTTTTTTTTTTTTTTTGCGAGCGCGCGTGTGAAAATATTTAGGCTACCAAGGTATTATTTTTATGTTGCTCTTTTTTTTTCTCGCTTGTAGATCTTTTTTGTTTTTTGTTATTTTTTTTGTCTCTAGTTTAAAGTGTTAACTGGCAGCATATAATTTCGGTCGTCTTGACACACATAGTAATTATAGTTATTAAAATGTGAACCAGACACGTGCGTGAAAACTCCGGAAAACCAGGGGAGGGGGGACAAAAAAAAAAACGGAAAGGAAAAACGGAAAACGAACGAAAAACGTTTGTAAACTCCAATGATTTGACTACGAAACCGGTTTTCGATTTGGTTTGACTGTTTTTTATACAAGTGAGATCATTTTGAAAGCTGATTTTGTCAATGAATACCACATTCCACATTCCGATGTATTTTTTTTTTTCTACGTTTTTGGTTTTTTGTGTGCCTACACACAGCCATATAGCGATATCGTGTAACAAAGCTTTGAACTAATGCCGCCAACCGATCCGAGTTTGCTCGAAAGATGGAGCCAGAGCCAGAGCCAGAGCTATAGAGCCCCCCTGAAGGCGAGTACAATGCCTATTCTCTGGCGCTCATGACAGTGCTTAGACTGCACTGGGAAAAAATGGTTTTAGACAAGAAGTATGCAATAAAGTTTATAAATAGCAATTAATTTAAACTTATATTATATAATACTAATTTAATAGAATATAAAATATATACATTTAATTTAAGTATAAAATATAAATATTTATAACAAAAATCTCTTTATTATAAAAGAAATAAAAAATTTCAGTGTTTGTCGGTTTTTTTTTAAAGAAAATTAACATAAATGTATATTATATGTAAATTTTATATTATATTTGTTTATAAAAATATATTAAAATATAAAATATATGTATGTTTATAAGAGAGCTAATAGCTGAAGGATCAAAATCGCAATAAAATTACGAATTTTTAATTGTTTTTCCTTTAAACTTAAACTCACAGTAAGTTAAGAATATTTTACTAAATTTATGGTTTTAAATGGAAATTAAAATTCTTTACATCGATTTAATAGAAATGTTAAAACGTAGTTTTTATTTATTTTGAATATGAAACAAACATTTTTTCACATTAATATGAAATTTCTCTTAAAATTTTTTAAATTACAAATAACTATTTCTTAATTTTTATTACATAAACTCCCTTAAAAACCCTTAAAATAAAAAAAAAAAACGTAGATTTTATTCATTTTTAATATAAAATAAACATTTTTTCACATTAATATTAAATTTCTCTTTAAATTTGTTAAATTACAAATAACTATTTCTTAAATTTGATTTCATAAACTTACTCGAAAACCATTAAAATAAAAAGAAACAGTTTTTTATTCAATTTTAATTTGAAACATTTATTTGTTTAACATAATATCAAATTTCTTTTAGAGTTTTCCTTTTATTTTTAACATTTTAATTTAAATAATAATTAAACTAGTAACATTTATATTTCTAAGAAGTAAAAATTATTTAAAAATAAACTTACAAATAAACGTTTACTTTAATAAACTATATTAAAAATAGTCAAGATTCATTTAAAAAGAATTCCAAGAATGCTAAAGATTCTTCAAAAATGTTGCCACACTTTTAATTGCAGTGTAAGGGCTACTGCTGTTGCTATATTGTCTCAATTTCTCATATTTTTTTTTTCGACTGTCATCCCAAGGTGAGTTGGAGCCAGAGTCGGTGGAGTTGGAGGTTGGAGGCGCCCTCTCCCCATCCCCCGCCTGGGCAAACAGCATTCCAAGCATTCCATTCCAACGACGACCGAATCTAAACAACTTGATGTTGGTATTTTTATGCTTTGTTTGTCCATTACAAAAGCCCTTTTTTTTTATTTTTTTAGTCGTAAATGAAACGCTGATAAGGTTACGCGGCAGATAAGAGATATGAGGTTCTATGGAGCGACTCTGGGAGTGATCTACAGGGAGTATGTACATACCTGGCCATTGAAGTTGGTGTCAGCCTGGAGCCAATGTGGCAATGGCCTCTGGAGAGGCGGCTTCCTGCCCTCCCACCACCACCCAGCTCCTCCCACCTCCAAAATTCTACTTTTATTTTTTTCATTCATGAAACGATCCACAAAGTGGAGCAAGGAGGTAGGGGGTAAAGGGTATGTGGGGTGTGGGGGTATATAAGCAGCAACTACATATATGACCGAAAAAAAAAAGTCGTGATAAACATATTTACCAATTGATTATTTTCCAACACAAACACACATTCGGTGGCTTACATAAGTAACATACCAAACACACACACACATAGCACATGCCATTGGGGAGAGATTGGGGAGCAGAGCTCGCGCCAAGGTGCTAATCAGCATGCCACATACATACATACATACATACATATATACATTTGTACATATATGTACAATATGCTTTGGATTTGGATTTGGAATACCATTCGGAATGGGCATTTTTTTTTTCGGATTTGGGGTGACTTTCTAAATGCCCCGTGGCAGCTGCAGCTGTTGCGGGTTGCCCCGTTTCCTCTTCTTTCCAGTTCTTCCCAGTTCCCAGTTCCCGTTTCCGATTTCCAAGAATTTCTATTTTCCATCTGCAAAAACGGAGACACTTTTGGGGGGTGAGGGGGCAAGGGGGAGGACACAAATGCATTGTGTAACTAAATTTAAACGTTTTATTAGCCCAAGATGTGCCACTTTACATGGTAATTTAGTGGGCAGTTACACAGTTATATGTACCTCATTAAGATGAAAGATCAAAGGCCAAAAATGATACTAAAGTCGGAGAAAACTTTTATGGGGAATACATTAAATGTCTTGTCAAACATTGGAAAATTTTTTGAAGCGTTTTAAAATGGTCTAGAAATTTAAATAAAAGGGTTTTTTTTTTGGAAAATGCAGATATAAAATTTTTCCAGTGATAGACACTGATTAGGAGAAGTCTTTTTCCTTTTTTAATAGATTTTATAGAAAAATAAAATTTAATATTAGCTTGTAACTATAAATATTTAAACTAAAATAAAATATAAATTCTTGATAGTAACATGGATTTTATATAAAAATATAATTAAATTTTAGCTTGTAACTATAAATATTTAAACTAAAATAAAATATAAATTCTTGATAGTAACATGGATTTTATATAAAAATATAATTAAATTTTAGCTTGTAACTATAAATATTTAAACTAAAATAAAATATAAATTCTTGATAGTAACATGGATTTTATATAAAAATTTAATTAAATTTTAGTTGTAAAAATTATATATGAATACATGAATAAAATATAAATTCTTCCTGTGCCTCTGATATTTTTTATTACTGCAGGCAATTTATCAAAACGGCAGTTAACGATCTTGATACCTCTAATAAATTCAATGTGTGCCGCGCTTGGCCTTTTCTGCAATAAAATGTTTATAAATAGAATCGATCGAATAGTATTTTTAATGGCCAAGATACATGGAATAGTGGTAGTAGTTGGCCAGGAGAGAAACTACTCCCCACTAAGCTTAGCTCATCGTATATCGTATATCATATATCGTATATCGAATATCGTATATCGCATTCCTTTTCCTTGCCGATCGATATATGTATGTATGTATGTTGTTTAAAATGCGGCACGTATCCAAAGGAGAGTGGCCCCAAAGAAAGAGAAAGAGATGGAGAAACAACTGGAAAGCAAAAACACAAACACACATACAGATACAGATACAAAACAGACAGCTTGCAGACGCTACTAGACGTCGGTGGTAAATGTCTCCGTTTCTTGAAATGAAAACATTTCAAAATCCCGGATACGCATTGGAATGCGGTGGCACTAAACCACCGGGAAAGTTAGTGGAGAGGCGACGGCCCATAAAGCTTCGTGCTCTGCACTCTTCACTCACACACACACACACACACACACACACAGATGCAGTCGCACATTTATACATTTACAGATAGAGATACAAAATGTATCTGATGGGCCGCAAATTACTGCAATAGAGAGAAATACTTAAATCAGGTGGTCTGAAAATTTTCATTTTTTTTTTTCGGCTTTTGGCGGCCTTCACACTTTCCAGCGACTTTCCCACGAAGATTATATCACTGGAAGGGGAAACGAGATCAAACAGGATTCGACAAGTTCCGGCAACAAAGAGGAAGTATCCATTAGATAGTTTTTTTTTTTTTATAAAATGGCTTGGGAAAAAGATATGAAAGCCTAAATGGCAACCAAAATGTCTAATTTCAATCAAATTTGTCAAAATTTCCTCATTTTGAATGAATAAGAGCAATTAAAAAAAGAGGTGCTCTGCACCAAAAACAAAAAAAAAAACAAAAGTACCTCGTTAATGATAGAATCCTGATTTTCGTTCTAACCCCTGATACCCGGTACCTCGTACCTTCTGTGAAAATCCCCATAAGATACAATGGACAAGATACAAAAGCGCCAGAGCATAAATTTCAGATTAACAACAGTACTTGAAGTTTGTTTTCGCATCGTGTTCGATCGTGTTTTCCCCGTTCTTTCCCCAGATGTATCTAGATACAATTCATTGTCCTTAAGGGATTTCTTTCCCTGCCCCGAGGCAAGTTCTATACAGACAACTAATTAAATTTTCTATGGTGGCATTGAATGCGCTTTTGTCGCATTAACCCCATTCCGGGGTTGTGCGGCAAAAAAAAAAAAAAGTCTTATTAAGTTGCCATTAAATGGTAGGAGAGTACAACCACTATTTTGCCAGTTAACCAGGTAGGTAGGAAAGTTTTCCAGGTAGGAAGTAGGGCGCTTCAGATCCCCGATCCCCGATTCTATTCATATTCATAAGCACATTGCCACCGCCATCAATAGCTCGTAAAATGTGTGTGAAAATGAACGGACGGGGTGCTCGGTGCTCGGCCTGGCCGGGTGCCCCTTTTTAGCTATTTCAAGATCCCCAGATCCCGTTCAGGGTGGTTGCCTTGCCTTTCGTCTTCTTCATTTCTACTTGTGGCTGCCGCAGCCGCAGTTCCACCCCTCCTTTGGATGAGTTTGGTTCCTACGGAGGAACTCCTATATCATTCATTCCCTTCCCCTTGTCCTATATATTTATGTTAGTTTCCTTCGCAAGATACAGCACACGTGTTCATCATTCCGGCTCTTCGCAGTTGGACTTGAAGTTTGTTGTTGTTGTCTTATTGCCTGTTGCTAGGCCAAAGAATCCCCACCCCATTAACCTCCCCCTGCCCTCAGGCCATCTAAGCTTTTGTGGTAGTTTTGCCAAAAAAAACAAAATAAATAAAAAAAAATTCAAAACTCGAAAGTAAGAAGACAACCGAAAAAAAAACGAAATGAGATCACTGAGGACTGGAAAGTCGAGAACTTGCGTAGTTGTTTTTTTTTTTATTTTTTTTTATTGTAGTATCTGTAGCTATTGTATCTCCTAGATGGTTTCTTACTTTTTCTGAAATTAAAAATTATAACTATTTTATTTTTATTTATTAATTATATTTTTTATTATATTTTTATTTTATATATTTATTATAAATTTTTATACAGACCTCTACATACTTAGAGATCTAGCTCTTCTCGATTTATGGATAATATCTATCTAAACAAAAGTATCTGTTCTACATAATTTCCAAATTATACTTATTGTACTTTATGTACTTTATGAATTTCATTTTCCATATCTTCAATTTAGAAATTGGAAAAACTTTCCCGTTCTCAGTATAACAGCCCCTAAGGCCTATGAGCTATGTATATGCGGGTTCTGCCAGGCGAAAAAAAAATGCCACGAAATGTAAATTGCTTAATTTGTGATAAACATTTATGGTGGCCCAGGCGGCAGAGTCGGAGTCGGTCTCCGAGTCGAACGGATCAGGGCCATGTGAAAAGTGCAGCACTTTCACCATTTCAAATTGAAGTGCCCCCCTGCTCTCCGAACACTATCGCCTGGGTCCATGTGGGGTGGGCTTTTCTCACAGAGCCTAGATGGTTATCAGGCGAAAACAATAATGCGGAAAATTGGTTTTATTAAGATGGATAACCAAAAATTTACATTGAATCTAACGAAGTAAATTCTATTCGTTTCTAGTGTGTTTGAGAGTTATGGGGACTCTCACTTTGTGAGATCAAAACTATTACAATAATGTATAATATTTTGTGGGTAATTTTTGGGGCAGAATCGCTCAAGAATCGGATGAATATCGCCAAAGATATAGCCCTCGCTGGGAGCCATATAGTAGCGCCATGACTTTTGATGGATTTTCGAAGGGGACCCTCCGGAAAATGTCACGAAAATTCTAAAAAATATTTTGTTCCCAGATTTTGATGCAGATTGACGGAGAATCGATCTAAGAATCGTTTAAGGTATTCCGCTCAAGAATCGGATGAATACTTCTAAAGATATAGTCATCGCATGAGGCCCCATAGTGGCTCCATGCCTTTTTATGGATTTTCGAAGGGGACCCTCCAGAAAATGTGGCGAAAAATCTAAAAAATATTTTCCTCCCAGATTTGGATGCAGATTAATGTAGACTCGATCTACGAATCTTTTAAGGTATTCCGCTCAAGAATCGGATGAATACTTCCAAAGACATAGTCATCGCATGGGGCCCCATAGTGGCTCCATGCCTTTTTATGGATTTTCGAAGGGGACCCTCCAGAAAATGTGGCGAAAAATCTAAAAAATATTTTGTTCCCAGATTTTGATGCAGATTGATGAAGAATCAATCTACGAATCATTGAAGGTATTCCGCTCAAGAATCGGATGAATACTTCCAAAGACATAGTCATCGCATGGGGCCCCATAGTGGCTCCATGCCTTTTTATGGATTTTTGAAGGGGACCCTCCAGAAAATTTGATCAAAAATCTAAAAAATATTTTGTTCCCAGATTTTTATGCAGATTGGTGGAGAATCGATCTACGAATCTTTTAAGGTATTCCGCTCAAGAATCGGATGAATACTTCCAAAGACATAGTCATCGCATGGGGCCCCATAGTGGCTCCATGCCTTTTTATGGATTTTCGAAGGGGACCCTCCAGAAAATGTGACGAAAAATCTAAAAAATATTTTGTTCCCAGATTTTTATGCAGATTGGTGGAGAATCGATCTACGAACCTTTTAAGGTATTCCGCTCAAGAATCGGATGAAAACTGCCAAAGATATAGTCATCGCAGGGGGCCCCATAGTGGCTCCATGCCTTTTTATGGATTTTTGAAGAGGACCCTCCAGAAAATGTGACGAAAAATCTAAAAAATATTTTGTTCCCAGATTTTGATGCAGATTGATGAAGAATCGATCTACAAATCGTTTAAGGTATTCCACTCAAGAATCGGATGAATACTGTCAAAGATATGGTCATCGCATCGGGCCCCATAGTGGCTCCATGCCTTTTTATGGATTTTCGAAGGGGACCCTCCAGAAAATGTGGCGAAAAATCTAAAAAATATTTTGTTCCCAGATTTTGATGCAGATTGATGAAGAATCGATCTACAAATCGTTTAAGGTATTCCACTCAAGAATCGGATGAATACTGCCAAAGATATAGTCATCTCATGGGGCCCTATAGTGGCTCCATGCCTTTTTATGGGTTTTCGAAGGGGACCCTCCAGAAAATGTGACGAAAAATCTAAAAAATATTTTGTTCCCAGATTTTAATGCAGATTGATGAAGAATCGATCTACAAATCGTTTAAAGTATTCCGATCAAGAATCCGATCTTTGAAGGCGAAGATATATCCTTCCAAGTGGCCAATAATGCCCCTCCATGGGTTTTCATAATTTTTTCAAAGGAGATCCTCCAGAAAATTTGATAAAAAATCTAAAAAATATTTTGTTCCCAGATTTTAATGCAGATTGATGGAGAATCGATCTACGAATCATTTAAGGTATTCCGCTCAAAAATCGGATGAATACTGTCAAAGATATGGTCATCGCATCGGGCCCTATAGTGGCTCCATGCCTTTTTATGGATTTTTGAAGGGGACCCTCCAGAAAATTTGATCAAAAATCTAAAAAATATTTTCTTCCCAGATTTTGATGCAGATTGATGGAGAATCGATCTAAAAATCGTTTAAAGTATTCCGATCAAGAATCAGATCGTTATTGTCGAAGATATAGCCTTTCAAGTGGGCAATAATGCCCCTCCATGGGTTTTCATCATTTTTTAGAAGGAGATCCTGCAGAAAATTTGATAAAAATTTAAAAAATATTTTGTTCCCAGCTTTTGATGCAGATTGATGGAGAATTGATCTACGAATATTTAAAATCATTCATATTTAATGCCCCTCCATGGGTTTTCATCATTTTTTAGAAGGAGATCCTCCAGAAAATTTGATAAAAATTTTGAAAAATATTTTGTTCCCAGCTTTTGATGCAGATTGGTGGAGAATCGTTCCAGAAATCGTTTAAGGTGTACCTCTCAAGAATCTCGTGAATATTGGCTCTGCAGGTCATATCTTTGACCCACTAGAAAAATTGATTCATCCGACGCCATCCTAGATTTAGCTTATTTGGAATTTATGTTCGTCACATAATTTCAGATAGGCGCAGGCCGGGTCGGGATCATGAGAGCATGAGCAAGTACGCTTCTATGTAGACCAGACTACGCTACATAATGTGACTTCCACGAAAGATTTGAGCAGCGACAGAGCCTCTTCGGTTCTACGAGACTTCTCAGTCTTTATGTGACTGTGCAAATTATTGTTGCTCACATAAAATATATTGCAGGCCAGCGCCATCCAGAGGCGACCGATGACGGAAGTTCAACTAACTCATTTCCGGTTATGTGTATTTTGAATTCGTCTTTGGCGGGGGCCGGATCCTCAATTGTCTGTTTGTGTATGTGACTGCCTATGTGCCGGAGAATCTGAAAAAAAAACATACAAACAGAGACATACGCCAACTGCGAAATATGTGACGACCCAGTAGTATGTTATTTATGATTTGTGGCGTATTATTTCAAGAAATATAGATTCTTCAATTGGGATTCTGGCCTATTAGTATTATAATTAATTAAAAATAAAAAATTTTATGTTTGAGTTACAGTTTTTGATAAATACTTCAGGTATTCCTCATAACTCAACAACAAAAAAAAAACTAAAGTTGGTAATCGAAAAAACCCCATAAGATAAGAACCATAAAAGTGCTATTGACTAAAGTAATCAGTGGGGAGCCGTCGACATCCCCATTCATATTTCGAAATTCATTCAGAAATAGGGGCATTTCATTGAGAGAATTGTTATTGCTGCGCAAATACATTTTTAATTAGGTTGAAATGATTATAGAAACATAAAAAAATATTCGAATCGAATCAAAAGTAGAATATGATATGAAAATAGAAACTTTAACATAAATAACCATTTTTATTTTTTTTAATTTATAAGAATGAAAAATTTAATTTTGAATTTCAGTTATCAGGGCTGCAATAACGCTTTTTGTCAAATCATAAAAGGTATAAAATAGTTTGTACAGCCACCATTGGTTGTGAAACCAACTAATCTTAAAATTTGTGGCGCCATCTAGACTTTTTCAATAATTTATAATTACAATTTATTTAAGTTCCAGAAACAAATTTCTTTCAAAATATTATTTGTTACTATATTAAAATAATAAAAATATAGCATTTAAATTTAAATAGTTAATCATACAGAGATCAACATAGTGTTTTACAACACTAATGTTATCGAACCCCAACCATCACTAACCGAACCTGATTTATTGATTTTACAACAACAATAACAATAGAGTAATAACAAAACTAATGATAACACAAAAGCCCAAATCAAATTGGAATATGCGGAATGAAAAAGCTCATCCAGTTGATAAACTTATATGACAAAGATTGGCCTGGATCACAGATACTTTTGTGGGTTGCAGGTAGCACATATACCGGCTGGTAAATGATAGTTTCTAAACGATAAGCGCAACCCATAGCCCGCGCCACCCAAATCGTTGGCTGATAAGAGCTGCTGCTACAGCTGGCGACGGCAGAACAAGTTAAATAGGCTTCGCTCCGCAGAGAGCCACAACAGTCATCAGTTGTGAGACACACGCGGAGCAAAACAGACGCAAAAATCGGCGAGTCGAGCAGGAAGCACAATAACACAAATGAATGAAGAAGCTCTGCGAGACGAACGGACAAGTGCAAGAAACGGGTTAAGTAACATACGTTAACACACACTCGACGGTGATCGGTCAGCGATCTTTGGCTTTGGCTTTGGATCAGCATCAGCATCAGCGTCAGCCACCTTTTTTCATCTGCAACCTCAACGTACGCATCTTTACTTTTGGGTCATCGGAATCTGCGTTTCAAGGGCAGAGTATTTTTTTTCCGTTTAGCTGAATCACTAAACGGGGGTCACCACCAGACAGATATTTACCTGTATACAGGTGAGAGAGAGAGAGGTGCCAACACGTTGGCAAAGCCCCGTTAGCCGAGAGAAGAGCAGACAGGTATTTCGCACGCCCGCTGCTCTTCGTTCTTCTGTCTTCCCAAAAAACTTTTAATACTCTTGCAAAAGGCGGTTTCCCCCGATAGTTTCACAAAAAAATTACTTAAATCCCCTTTTTCTTAAAGAAATTGTAAGAATCTATAATAAACTATCCTTCGATTCCTGTAGAATGCCATTTGCAAGAGTATAATGACTTCGGCTATGTTTAATATATAGATTCTCGCATTTTTTTTTTGCTGACGTGACGTCAGTAAGAATGTAGCTCGTGTGGCCTAATTTTCCCTTTCTCTATCCCCCCATATCTCGCGTAGAATGGCCCCACCCACTGTTTTGGTCACCGGAGGAGCCGGCTACATTGGTTCCCACACTGTACTGGAGATGCTCAACGCGGGCTACAACGTCATCTGTGTGGATAACCTGTGCAATGCCTACAGCAGTGGTGCCGCCAAGCTGCCAGAGGCCCTGAGCCGCGTCCAGGACATCACCGGCAAGAAGGTTCACTTCTATCGTGTGGACATCACCGATCGAGAGCAAGTGCGCTCCGTTTTCCAGGAGGTAAGTGTGCCACCATGGGCACGTCAGCAGTTTTTTGGGTTTTTTTTGCTGTTCTGTTTCAGTTTCTGTTTCAGAGCACTGCCAACTTGGATACCATTCAATCATCCTTATCTGGTTGGCGCGCTATCAGTCGTTAGCAATGTTTTCTCGTTTTGTTTGCTCAAGTGGTTGGGCACTTCCGACGTAGTCGTCGTCTGATCGACCCTGACTAAGATCGCGCAGCCCCACCTCCGTCCCTACTTGGAGGCGACGAGGTCAGAATTAGCTTGGTGCGCTGGCATCCACAGACTGCTCCATAGCACGTACTGCAGTACTTGCAGCCATCAATATGTATTTGAGGCCATTATACTCGATTATACTCGAACCGGGGGGAATAGATAACCATGTTTACGTATATTGTTGATTAGGCAAGCAGATTTTCGCTTTAATCGCAACTGGGGAATTTTATGAGCAATTCTTTCTCTTAGTACTTTGTTGGTTAAATAAGCTTTTTCCCAAAAACCCAAATCAACCGTGAATAATAGTTTTTTTTAACAAATATGTTCACTAACAAGAATATTTAAATCAAGCATATTTATTCAACCTGAAAACCTTGAATATTTATATTTCTATTTTATGTGCATACACAATGTGTTTATTTTAGAAATATGTTTATTCGAACTATCAGTTCGAATCTTATCAGGTCCGAAATGCAATTATGGGGCGCCTAAAACAAAAACAAATCCTTTTATTGACCTTTTTCTTGACCTTCGAAAACAAATAAATTCTTTAAAGTTTATAATCGTAATACTCTTTCTTTTATTTTAATAGCAC
The DNA here is from genome assembly GCF_017639315.1 of Drosophila ananassae. Taxonomy (NCBI): domain Eukaryota; kingdom Metazoa; phylum Arthropoda; class Insecta; order Diptera; family Drosophilidae; genus Drosophila; species Drosophila ananassae. The sequence continues at coordinate 20,570,954 of NC_057928.1, forward strand.
AAAATCGACATGGTGGCCCATTTTGCTGCCTTGAAGGCTGTGGGCGAATCCTGTCGCATCCCACTCCAGTACTATCACAACAACATGACCGGCACCAATGTCCTGTTGGAGGCGATGGCTGATAACAATGTGTTCAAGTTCGTCTACAGCTCCAGTGCTACTGTTTACGGTGAGCCGAAATTCCTGCCCGTGACCGAGGAACACCCCACTGGCAACTGCACATCGCCCTACGGCAAGACGAAGTACTTCACCGAAGAGATCCTCAAGGATCTCTGCAAGTCAGATAAGGTAAGACCATCACTTTTCTTTCTACTACCAAGGCTAATAAATATTATTTTCTATTATAGCGCTGGGCCGTGGTTTCGTTGCGTTATTTCAATCCGGTGGGCGCCCACATAAGTGGAAGGATTGGGGAGGATCCTAACGGCGAGCCCAACAATCTGATGCCTTACATTGCACAAGTGGCCGTGGGTCGCCGTCCCAGCCTGAGTGTATACGGCAGCGACTTTCCCACGAAGGACGGCACTGGTGTTCGTGATTACATTCACATCGTTGACTTGGCCGAGGGCCATGTAAAGGCTTTGGACAAGCTGCGAAACATTGCGGAGACGGGTTTCTTTGCCTATAACCTGGGCACTGGAGTCGGATATTCCGTGTTGGACATGGTAAAGGCGTTTGAGAAGGCTTCCGGAAAGAAGGTCACCTACGCGCTAGTTGATAGACGATCCGGAGATGTGGCTACCTGCTACGCGGACGCCAAATTGGCTGAGCAGAAGCTGGGATGGAAGGCAACCCGTGGCATTGACAAAATGTGCGAGGACACGTGGCGCTGGCAAAGTCAAAATCCCAACGGTTACGCCAACAAGTAGTTTCTTTCCTTTATTTTTTTTTGTTGTATCTTGCCTTTGTTCCTGCTGCTCGCAAGTTCCTCGCCTGCTCGCAGATTCCGGCTTGAATTTTAGCCACATCTAGTTGCTAATTCAGGTATACCTATTCTTCCTCGTGTCTAGTTGTGTATATTTCTTTCCAAATTCCATGTAGTAGCCATTACTTTTGATGTTTTTAAGTGTGTATATGTAAATCCAAAGTACTTTATAATTAAAAAAAAAAGGCCTGTCGCTGTCGTCATGTAATTTTCTGCTTGTTTACTCGGATGCTAGGGCTGATACGACCGCGAGCATCATTAGTTGACGTTGACTATTGAGGCGCAATCACGTAATTAAGGTCGAAGTCAAGGTGGGATAGTTCGTCATCATACGGAGAAATCACTTACCTGAATACTATTTTTTATTAGTCAACTCTTAATATATACATTAGCATCCCAGAAGATTTTTTCCACCACATTTATTTAGCAAACATTTATTTAAATGCAATTTAACATTAAAAAAACTCAAATTTAAAACTTAATCGCTGCACAGTAAACGGCATTTATCACAAGTATGTACTATTAATGTAAATTGTCTTTTTTTCAACAACTTTGCGTTCGTCATTTGCTTCTGTTTTGGTTTTTGGAATGGATTGTATTTATAAAAGTACAAAATTGTTTATATTCGAGTCTGTTTAAATCGGTTCTTAAGTATTTGGCAATCTGTTATTTGCACTAGAGCTTGGCGATTTTTTCAACAACTGATGGAGGCAAAGAAATCGAAATCAACGAGAAGCATTACTATGAGCTACATTTTTTAGCTGGGTATATTATGTGCGCGATATGCATACTTTGTGAATATATATATATATTATAATATATATGGTATATCTATGTAATCTGATAGGTTTCGAGGGGCAAAGAGATCCTTAGCAATGAGAGGCAGTAGAGTGAATAGTTTTTAGATGCCGCTTAAATACTGCTAGAGTCACTGGAAACTCTGCTCCAAGGCTCGCTTATGTTGATGTTACGCCCTTGCGAGCTACCAGCATATTGAGGATCGGGTTTTTTCGTATGTAGCTTACGGCCTTTTTGTGGGTGACCATGGTGAAGTCGTAGCCGTTGCACTGAAGGATCTTGTCATGGATTCGCAATCCTGCGCGAGCTGCTGGGCTGCCTTCGTGCACCTCCGTCACATATATGCCCTGAAGTAATAATAGAGAAGCCCTTAGATAAAATTATTCATTATTTGAGTTGTAAATCATTGTCTCACATAGTCCGTGTAGCCCTGGGGGCTCTTTTTATAGTCCTGATCGATCCCTCCGCCAATTTTAAAGCCACACTTCAGTATTTCACGGCCCTCCTGGTCATAGTCTTTTTCCTTGTGAAGCGTTATTGGAATCTAACAATCGGGAAACAGGTAAATCAATTGTTAAAATATGAAAGTAGCTTGTATTATTGGTCCAGCGACCCAATTTCACCAATACACACACGCCTTCCGGAGAGAGTAAGTGGATTTTTTTGGATGCTGACTGAAATTAATTGATTCTTACGCTCAGACACTCCATGGCCGTGCCGGCCTGGTGTTGAAATGCCATCTTTGCCATGATTTCAAATTTTATATATATAAAATATTGGATAAAAAATATATTTTCAGTTTTGTCGCCCACAACAAACTCTTCTTCTTCTTCTTGGAGTAAATGCGTATTAGTGTTGGAAAAGTCTCAAATGTGTGTATACAAAACATCTGCGGCAAAATAAGACAGAGGCGTAGTCGAGGGGTTACTATTTGGAGATTTAAGATTAAAACAAGTACAAAATGCTTAGCTTTTAAATATTTTTTTTATTGACAATTAAAGGAATAAATCTAAGACCGTCGCATGGCCAGCATAGTATTGATCTCCCATATAATTATACGCGTCCTGTCGATAATCTCCCTCAGCTGTCGGTTCTTTAACTTTACAGTCTCTATGAGCTCATGGTTCTCTTGGACAACCTTCCGGTATTCATCGCACTGCGAAGGCTCGATCCTTGGCTCCGGTTCATCACGGTATGGAATAAGGTTCTCTGCACTCATGTAATCCATTCCGGCGTCGTTACACTTCTCATAGATGATGCGAACTCGTTTAAAGAGCAAACGAATAGTGCGAAAATACTCCTGCACCTTCTTTTCCGTATTATTATCTCGATGCGAGGTGGGCTGTATGTTTTTTAAGGCGGAAAACACCTCCTGAAATCGTGAGGCTATATCCTGTACCGTCTCCTGACCCAGGCGCGACAGTTGAACGATGTTGATCTCCTTGTGGGGATTCTGTTGGGAAATAGCTAGCATATTGTTGCTACCGCCAGCGCCTCCGGGTGCTACTCCTGCTGGGGTGCCAGGGGTGAGCTGTTGTGGCGGCTGTTGCTGCTGTGGCATATTCTGTGGCTGCTGTTGTTGTTGGGGCATAACACTACCGCCTGCGCCACCCATGCCGCCGGGACCTCCCATTCCAACAACGCCACCACCCATGCCAGTGACTCCTTGCTGTTGGCCCATCATCTGCTGTTGCATCATTTGTTGCTGCTGCATCTGATGCTGCGGGGACATTCCGGGCATCAGACCTCCGGGTCCACCAGCCTGCGGATTCATCTGCATTCCACCGGGGCCACCCATCATGCCCATTTGCTGTTGCTGGTGCTGGGGCGACATGTGCATCTGCTGCATATTGCCCTGCATGCCGAAGCCACCCATTGGCATCATATTGGGGTTGCCACCTCCTCCGCCGGCACCGGCAGGGCCTTGATTTCCCTGGTTTTGTCCGTACTTCCACATATTTTTTTAGATAATCAAATTCGCAACAAATTTACAATTAAAAACAAAACAAATTTACAATCGAACGCGAATTTCGCAGGGCTGCAGAACAATAGTTGACGTCTTTTACAGCACTAGTATTCTTAGTACCGAAAAGAGGAATTTTCTTTTGCCTTTTCTAACCCTGACCAAGTTGGAGCCAAACGAATTACATTTGTAATTTAAGCCATGGCTCGCGACGAGCACAATGGATTCGGCGACTGGGTAAGATTTTGCAAAATTACAAGACAAAGAAATTCTATTACCTATCAACGCCTCTAGGGCGGCTACTTTGAAGCAAAGAAATCTAAGCTAGAGGAGCAGTTCACCGCCGCCAGCGATCCATTTCGCAAGTCCAACTTATTTGCCGGCATTTCAATTTTCGTTAATGGCCGAACCAATCCTTCTGCCGACGAGCTAAAAAGAATCATGATGGTGCACGGTGGAACCTACCATCATTATGAACGTCCCCACACGACATTCACAATTGCCACCAATGTGCCGGACGTCAAGGTGCGGAATATGAATCTGAGCAAGTTCATCAGCGCTCAGTGGGTGGTGGATTGTCTGGAAAATGAGAAAATCCTGGACTATAAGCCATACCTGCTCTACACCAATCAGAAGACTTCGCAGCCCCGTTTAAATTTCGGAAAATCAAAGAATGATAGCAACAATGACAGCAAGCTGGAAGAGCCGCCTTTGAAAAAGTCTGATTCCAATTTAGATGGGATACTCAAGGAGCTCCAACAGGCCGTGGCTGCTTCCCCAGAGAAGGAGGCAAAGATCACAAACCTGTCCACTACGAGCAACCCCTCCCACAATGCAATGAGTGCTGTGGACCCGGGATTCCTTACAGAATTTTACAAAAACTCACGACTGCATCACATTGCCACCCTGGGAGCAGGATTCAAGCAGTACGTCTGTGAGCTAAGACAGGCCCAAGGCTCCAAAGGGTTCCCCAAAAGACAGGATCTAAAGACCCTAACGAAAAGTACCCAGATTGGCTCCGTGAGATACGTAATGCACATCGACATGGACTGTTTCTTTGTTTCGGTGGGCTTGAGATCCCATCCGGAGTTGCGCGGCCTGCCCGTAGCTGTGACACATTCAAAGGGAGGAAGCGCAGCTACTGATGTACCGGTGCATCCCCAGGCGGACAGGGAGGCGGAGCTGGAACTCTTTGCCCAACGCTTTGAGCACCATCTTCATGACAACATTAAAGCGGATAAGGTTCGATCGGGATTTGATAAGAAGATGTCGCTCTCGGAGATTGCTTCATGCAGCTATGAGGCCCGTAAGAAAGGCATTCGCAACGGCATGTTTGTGGGGCAGGCCCTAAAAATGTGCCCGGAGCTAAAGACGATCCCCTACGACTTTGAGGGATACAAGGAGGTGGCATTTACTCTATATAATACGGTGTCCCAATACACTTTAAACATTGAGGCTGTCAGCTGTGACGAAATGTTCGTTGAGCTTACCGATCTAGTGGATGATCTAAAAGTAGATGTTATGGCCTTTGTCGGCTATCTGAGGCAGGAAGTGCACGCCAAAACTGGGTGTCCTTGCTCAGCAGGTGTGGGATCAAATAAGTGGGTACAAAACGTAATTTAAACACTCAAATATTAAAAAATTATGCATTCTTTTAGGCTTCTAGCTCGCATGGCCACAAAAGAGGCCAAACCGAATGGCCAGTACTTGTTGGATCACGACCAAGACTTGCTGGCCTATATGGCACCCACTCCCTTGGAGTCTCTGCCTGGTGTGGGCAGCAGCATGAGTTACAAACTGAGTCAGGTGGGCTTGTCCAGCTGTGGCGACGTCCAAAAGATCACACTCGAAAAGTTGGAATCTGTGCTGGGCAAGAAACAGGCCCAAACTTTGTACCAAAACTGCCAAGGAGTAGATACGCGTCCCTTGAACTACGAGCAGGTTGAGTAATTTTCTTTATAATTATAATCTCCATCTAATAATTTAATAACACTTTGTAAAGCAACGCAAACAAGTTTCTGCCGAGGCAAACTATGGCATCCGTTTCTCCAAACCGATCGAGGTCGAAAACTTTCTACGTCAGCTCGGTGCCGAGGTAACCACCCGTCTAATAGATGCCAAACGTAGGACGAAGTCGATCAATCTTAAGGTCATGGTTCGCGCTGCCGAAGCCCCTGTCGAAACATCGAAGTTCATGGGCCACGGAGTCTGCGATGTGATCAACAAGTCATCCATTCTGAAGCATTCCACAGACGACGTTAATGTTATTACTTCGCACGTTCTTAAACTAATGAGGGAGGCCCATTTGCCTCCGAATGAACTGCGCGGAATTGGGATACACTTGAGTAAACTGGAAGACGTCAATGTGGTGCGCAAGGAGAACATTTTGAAAAAGATGTTTGTCAAAATAACTGAGAAAAAGAAGGGTATTTAAATCAATCATAGTACACATACCGTACACAACATACATACTTAAAAATATACACTTCTCACACAAAATCTAGATCAAACTACGGTGGAACCACAAGAAGTGCCAGCAACGAATAGCAAACCTATACCAGAGGAAACTAAAGTGAAGCCAAAGGAAAAGACCAACGTACTTAGCATGTTGACAGCGGCCGCTGGTCGGAAATCTTTAAATGAGGATAAAGTGCGAAATGAGCCTTCGCGAAATTATGATTTTTTCGGGGCAGATGAATCGAGTCTTGTTTCTGCTTCAGCGGGACAATTTGATCCCGACATTTTAGCTCAGCTACCGGATGACATTCGTCGTGAGGTTCTCACCTTCAAGGAGGAGTACCTTCGCATTTCCGAAAATGATGAAACTGGCAGGTCTCCGAGCAAGAAACTATGCACTCGCATTCCATCGCCACCACCTCTCGCTCTGGCCTTCTCGCCATCCAGCAGTCCACTAAATGAAAGCGATCTTCAACCTTCTACCTCAAAGGCAGCAATAGCACGTTTGGAAAAGAGAGCCACTCGCAAGGAGTACGAACTTGGTTGTCGGTCCGATCAAATTGTATCCGATTATATTGAGGAGCTTCCCAAGCATATTCACCCAGCTCTTCTTGATTACATTTCCAGGCCTGTGGAAGAAGTTCCCTGCATTGAGGAGCCTAACTTTTTGCTTCAATTAGACTACAAGAACCTGCTAAACGAGTGGGTTACCAAGGAGGAAGTGCCCGCCCCAGCTGACGTAAATTTGATGCATGGTCAGATCTACAAGTTGGTAAAAGCTGATAAAATGAGCCAAATCTACGATGTGATGAAGTACCTGTGCCGGTATATGGTATATTTTGTGCTTCTATATAATACATACTATGGTTTTTTTTTTCTGCAGCCTTATTAACTCTAAACGAAGCAACTCATGTCCGTGGCATATGGCTTACAACCACTTAGAGTCGGATATTCAAAAAAAAATGATTGAGCTGCAAGGCTACAATATGCACTTCACCGAGACAATCCGCTGCTATAAGTGTGTGGGATAACCAAATATAATTTTAATATGTATTTTCAGGAATTCAATATAAGTTCCTTTACTCTGTGATGAGTAGCTTATATTAAACATAAACATTTCATTATTTTGCAGCTCATTGAAATCTGAATCGTATTATTTTTGTTTAGAACAAATCTAGGGAATGATTTCGTATTCAATTGATAATGATTAATTTTGTTAATTTTAAATAAGCAAAATGTGATCATTTCAAAAGCAAAAGCAAATGTTCAAAACGCGTATAGCTATAAATTGATGAAACTTTAAAAGGAATATATATTAGCCAGTTTTTAAGTATTTAATAAAAAGCTACCATTTTTAAAAAATAAAATAAAACCATTTTTTTACTCAACCATTTGCTCTTAAAAATTATTTCCTTTGAATTTGGCGCTTTAAAGAAGTAACTATAAAGAAGGACTGCCACCTGATAACACTTTTATCGATAACATCGTCATTTTAACAAAGTGGACAGTCTCTCTTCTGACTCAGTATTGATTTTGCAACAATAACAAAGATCCAAAAAACAAACGAAAGACAACGCAAATCAGCAGTGAAAAACTTGGGGATCCGGAATGGCGAAATCCATTCTGCATCTGGGGCTCCTGCTCCTGTTCTTGCTGGGAACCTGCCGCATGATCCGTTCCAGCGACATCACAGACAAGGTCTTTGGCAATATCCGTGAGGGAATCGTGGCAGCCTTCGGAGACTTCAATTCGGACGAATTCACAGACGTTTTCGTCATTGGCGACAAGATGACATCGCTACGAATACTCTACGGTTGGTGTTTGGATAAACGAATAATCCCCATATTTAATATTCCCTCATTTATGTAGGTCACTACACGGAGCCTCTGCTGAGGATGGGTCCCTATTGCGAATACGATGGTAAAAAAATTGTAAGCGTCATTCCTGGAGACTTTGATGGCGACGCCCAGATGGATGTCCTGATCAACATTAAAAGTAGTGACGGCCAGGCGGCATATGATGTATATATCAATTGGGGCAACACCACAGAGCTCCAATGCGCACACGAGCCCCTATTTTCCAGCCGGGGTGAGGTAATGGCCATGGACTTTAACCGGGACATGATCATCGATCTCTACGGACTGGATTCAAATAACGAACGGACATTTTGGATATTCAACAGCAGTAGAAAAGCACCGGAAGTACGCCACCAGGCGGAACCAACGGGCTTAACTTCAAACACCTTGGCCATTCCAAATGCCAATGCCTATCTTGATTTCAACGGTGATTTCCTAGCCGATCTGTTCCTTCAGACAAAAGATTCGTATGAGGTGTGGTATGGGGTCAACGAACGCGATAAACAGGAAAACTTTAGCTACAAGTACGAAATTAAGTTCCAGCCCATTGGACGAAATGATTACCATGTCGGTCAGGCTGTTTTCATGGATTTTGAACTGAAAGGAGAGCAGAATATTGTTGTTCCGTTTTGCATCTATGCCAACTGTAGGAACTCATCGATTATGGTGCACGATGGCATGGATTTTCGTATTCTGCCGGTCGATTTTCGTGATCCACTGGGCGTTACATGGACCTTTGTTCCCCCCGATCCTGACGACATTTATTTGAGAACAATTACGGCGCGTAGTGGCGATTTTAATCTGGACGGGTATCCCGATCTGTTGATCACGCTCCAGCCGTTAACTGTCGGGAAACCGACGTTCACGCAGACGTTCCTGCTGGAAAACGTAGCGTGTACTTCGTGCCACAATCCCTCGAAGCGTACGTTCGAGGTTCGTTGGAACGCTCTATCTCCGATGGGTAATAATACAGTGGCTGGAGCTTTCTATGACTTCTACCAGGATGGTGTTCTGGATGTAATACTCATCCGAAAGAATCAAGCCGGCGTCTACCAACCCCTAGCTTTCCTCAACACTCTAGATTACGATGCCAACTTTGTTAAGGTAATTGTGTTAACTGGACTGGACAACAAACAGAACCCGGAACGTCGAACGGCTCTGGGCAGGAAACAGCGCACCTATGGAACTAACTTGCCTGGCCCTCGGATCACGTACAGCACAATAACTCAAGATGGTGATCAGCAGTGTGGGAGTAGTGTCCAATTGCCCCAGGCATCATACTTTGCCCTACAGCTGCCATACACGTGCTTTGGCCTGGGTCGAACGCCCAATTTTGTGGACAAACTGACTGTGGGTCTGGGTAGCAAGTATCGCAATTTTACCCAACTTATACCCAACTCACAGATTATAGTTGTGCCAAAACCGTTGGACTCGCCATCGCACTGGAAGGCGCAGCTGTTCGTAACGCCCAGTAAGCTTATCCTAATGAGCGTTGTTGCCCTGGGTGGCACCTGCCTAGTTATCGTCTTCATTATCCTTGTTTTGTATATTAAAGAAAAACGCGAGGATAAACAGGAGCGGCTGCAAGAGTCTCACAGGTTCCATTTTGATGCAATGTAGAGGGTCGCAAATCATAAATATAATATAAGTATTTCTTTTGATGCCCTGAAGTGGTTCAAAATAATTTAACATTTAAAATTGTGTAATAAAATAATTATTTAAGGATTCTAATCTGTTGGTATCATGTTTTTCTACCGGAATGTATATAAAAAGCAATTACAGACAAATTTCTCGTGCTATTTTTCGGAAAAATCATTCCCATTATGGTACCAGCAGGATGTATCCTTTACTCTAATATTTATAAATGTATATGATTTAAAAAATGTGATAATAATAACGTACATTTGTTCCAAAATTTAATGTGAGTTTTTTCTAAATAAGATCTAATCGATCGATTTTTGTACTCCTTCTTTTTTTATTATATATATTTGTATATTTGTTTTTAAATATTTCTTACTTTCATTTTCAAGTTCTAATTCAATGGGTTGATAAGACCCACTGAGTAGAAGCATAATCGTTGCTAATAATAAATTTCAAAGTGAACAAATAATAGGGTCTTGTCCCACATATACAGATAAGCTGGAAATATTTCACAAAAATGTATGCTCGGCTATATAAAGTAAAATGAAATTGATAACCCCTTGAGGCCTGCATCCCATACCCAGCTTTCAGTTTACATTTTAGGACCAAGGTCTGATTTTTCTTATTGTTTATGCTAAATGGTTAGAATTTTGTCAAATAACTTGACTAGTAATATGTCTAAAGCCAGTTTAGTAAGGGTAAGGCATGAAGCATATGTATTTTTATTTTTAAAAAAGTGTAACAGGATATCATATAATTTTGGATAATTTTTCCAAATATCGCATTCAAAGCTGGGTGATTAAACGAAGTACATGGGATTGGTCATCAAAAACACTTCCACAATTTTACGCTTTTCGTACTCTTTTTTTAAGTTAGGCTCGAACCTGTTAGACCTGCAAAATAAAAAGTTAAAAAAATCGCCACATTACTACAAAAAAAAAATAAACGCCATACCCATTAAGATAGACGCGTCCACGAGCAGCCACCAAATGAGCCAAGTAAGCAGGAGCCGGGTACGAAACAGAGCGATTGCAGCGTGGAAACATGTGGCACAGATTGTAAGTCATTTGTTGGATCACATCGATGTCCAGGTTTCCAGTGTTTTCGATGACATTGTAGCGGGTCGGCTTGGCCGTTCCCTGAATGGACTGATGGCTGACCATAAAGAACTGCATCTCGTTGGGGTGGACGATGGTGCGATCGACCACGGTTCCAGGGTCTACGTTATTGAATTTATTGTATTGGGATGGCTCACCCTTCGGGAAGAAGCGGGTGTGGTGTCGCTTAACCACAATCACGCAACAAATCTTCGGATTGATGGCGACTTTAGCGCAGGCCGCCTTAATGCCCCTAAGCTCCTCATTTTTGATTTTAGGGAACTGACCATCGCTTACACCATCGCGATAATAGATAATATGTTCCGGATATTTTCCACGGAATTTTTTATAAACGCTCAAATGCGCTAACGTGATCGACTCCATGTCTTCAATCTCCTCAAGGGCTGCACGCTGCAATCTATATTGCATATTGTATGCAGCGCCGTAAGGATCGTGAGATGCGGCCACGCCCACTACGCTGGGAATTTCACGCTGATCGGGTGATGGGTGGGTCACATCGGCGCCAAGGAACATGGCGTTTTTGGGCACTGGCAGTCGAGTATCTTCCTTTAGCTTGTGATTAATGCCATTCAATTTGGAGTTAACCTTCAATAAGATGTTGCCAATCGTTTGAGGATTAAGCTTCCGTTCAAAAGTGAATTGTTTGATGCATTGTGTTAGAATGCCGTGCTTTAATTCGGCCTTCTGCTTAATGGTTTCGTATGAGGCACCGTAATTGGGAATAATGACGAAAGCCAGATCGCATTGGTTTTTCTTGAGATCCACAAAACATTGGTCAAGATCACGATCATCCTTGAATGGTCGTATATCAGCTTTAGCTTCTAGAACCACGTTTACTGACTTGCTTTGGTTCAACATCTGTCTCTCAAAATCAGAGAGTTGGCTAAACGGAATTGGACGCCCACCGTTGCAATAAAGTACGGCCCATTTATGGGCCTTATTTTTTGGCTCGAGGAATTTCATGTTATCCATGCGCCATGATCCGTTTCTTGGGGAGGCCCATTTGTTATCTTTATACTCCAATTGGGGCGCGTTAAGGGTTCGTGTGTGTACCACGATGAAATCATTGGCGATACGAATTCCGAAGCGACTAATGGTTGGGTCCAAGTTGTGCTTGAAGAAGTCCAGTAGATGCATGATCTTCTCTTTACGTACATTCGTCGATGTGGCCGCAAACTTGATCATATTAGCAACTTGAGTGGCACCATCTTTTCTCTAAAATGATTCAAATTATGTTTTTATTCAAGTCTTTCAATGAGGAAAGGAATGGAAAACCTACGTTTAGGGCTTGACCTGCCTCAATATGACAGAGCTCAATGGGCACATAGATATTCTTCACTGGTGGTCCGACGTGAAGGCACTGAAGCGAAGGGTACTTCAAGACATAGTTGCGCGATTTGAAATAATCCGAAACCGTAAGTGTTTTTCCCTCCAAAACAAAGGTCTGCTTATTAGATGGGTATGCGGAAAGTCCGTTTACTTTATAGACTCGCGAAGCAGTCCCAAAAGAGGTTGGTGGTGTGTAGACTATATTAATTCCCTTCAAGAACGGTTCAATAAAGCGACGAGATTGATCTAGACTGGTGCTGGCGTTTATTCTCTGTTTCAGACCAAACCTCTCTAGGTACTCAAGAACCGGCATAGCAATTGGAAAGGATTTGTGAGATATGTCGACATTAAGAAACGGTTTATCGCCCAGCATGAAGGCCTGATAGAGACCCACCAAAGCTTCGTATCCGTCCTCAAGCTCGCGGCGCTGGCCTGGTTCTGACATTTTGAAAAACGAGCGGCCAGCCCGAATGGCCTTGTTGTGGCATGGGGATGCCAAGACCACCTCCAGGCACTGCATGGCACGCATGGGCTTGTCGAAGATTCGCTCCGTCATATAGCTATGAACCGAATTAAAAGAATTTTAAAGCAATAATATATTGCTCAAATAGAAACGTTTCCTCCCACCTCTTGAGCGAGTTCAGATTCACTTCCGTGTCTCCAGTCTCTTTTATTTCCACTGTATAGCGAAGAGTGCGGCCGTGAAGATCAGTAACCTAGATGAAAGCTCTAAGTCCGTTGCTGAGACAACTATTTTGTTTTATCTTACCGTCACTTCTGGATTCTGTGAGTTTGTCTTCAGCTTGTCAACTGAGTAGCAACTGGCCTTTCCATCATACGCGGCAATAGCACCTCCCAATTGGTTCACTCGGTATTGCTCGAAGGCCTGGCGATAGAACTTTTTGGGCCGTTCGGGCATTATTTTAACGTCGTAATGGTACGCCGTGGCAGGCATTTTTTCCATATTTATGTCCAGATAATTTACGGCTACTTCGCCGGGTCTGCCAATAGTTCCCCGCTTGATACTACCTGCGGGAAGAGACGGAGCTACAGCCCCCCCCTGGGATCTCTGCGGCTGCGGATGGGATCCCTGCTGCCTGTAACCACCTTGACTTGGTCCAGGGCCCTGCTGTGGGCGTTGTTGAGTGCCTGGTTGCCCTTGTTGTGGGCGCTGCTGGTTCCCCCCTTGAAAACCACTCGAGCCTTGCTGATAACGCTGCTGACCTCCTTGCCCCTGATACGGCTGACGCTGCTGACCACCTTGCCCCTGATACGGCTGACGCTGCTGACCTCCTTGCCCCTGATACGGCTGACGCTGCTGACCTCCTTTGCCATGAGACTGCTGCTGCTGCTGCTGACCTCCTTGGCCATGGGACTGCTGCTGCTGACTGCGTCCCGGCTGTTGGGATGGTACTCGGGACCATCCGCCCTGACCCTGTTGTCCTTGAGAAGGAGTGGGGCCCACTTGAGGCTCAAGCTGCTGGAGCGGGTTTCTCTGCTGTGCCCCTTGTCCACCCCCACCCTGCTGCCGCTGTGGTTGCCCAACAGGGGCTCCGGAGCTAGCTGGAGGGGAATAATTTACATAAAATTATCTATAATATAATTATGAAATAATATATTATTATATCGCAAAATACATGTACATATGTGTTTCATTATGTTGTGAAATGAAATACATACATGTATGTACATACATATGTATTAATTAGAAGGCATTATCGTTATTTCATTATTTCTGATTCAAAGGTGTAAGAGGTAAGTTCAAAGCAGAAGATAAAAAAAATGAAAAAGGGGGTTTCCGGCAATGTATATTGCTTTAAAAACACGTCATTCTTCACAGTCCGTAGTCTAGTGCATTTCAAGTTGCTTTATACACACGTATGTACATATGTGCGAAAAATACACACATACAATGAAGCAGAGCTTCAAAGATAATTCTAGAAATTAAAGTGCACTTGCCTTGTGGTTGTTGCTGTTGCTGCTGTGGCTGCTGCTGTTGCTGCTGCTGCTGTTGTGGCTTCCCGTCATCCTTATATTCTGTGATTTGAAAGGAACTATTAGTATTGGCCAATTACGAAGCCCAAGGAACTCACTATTTTTTTTCCCCATTTTTGAAGAATTTTCTTATATATAAAAAGTTGGATTTTTTGACAGAAGTTGATATACGCGTCTAGTTCGTCGTAAATATGTATTTTATTTGCATCGAATTATCGTTTTATCGAGTATTTCTAGTCGTGAAGTACATTATACTCGATGTTTGAATTGGAATTATCGATACTTCGAATGAAACTATCGAGTGAGCGATAAATAAACGTCTTTAAGTATTTTTAAAAGTTTGTTTTTCAATTAAAATAAAACTCGCATATTGCTGCTGTTGTTATGGTTGTATAAATTTTATTTGGAATTGCACTTTTACTTTTGCCAAATTACAGCAACCGATCATAATAGTTTTACAATTTTTTTGTTTATATTTTCATTTTTGTTTGTTTTCTTTTAAACTTTTAACATACAATATATGCGTTAAAAATGCTATAGCCAAAATAGTATATTTAATATATATAATGTTTTTAATTTGTTTCGTTTACGCATTTTATCATAAAATTGTTTGTCATTGCACAAGCGTTTTGATTTTCAACTTCGATTTTTTGTTACCGGTATTTTTCTAAACATTTCTTGCTTTTTATTTATTTTTTTTTGTAATTTTACTAACAATTGCACAACTTTGTCCGCTTGATTTATACACACATGCACAGGACATACATACATTAAAGTATCTAAATTATTATATATTTTTTTATGATATCCTTTGATAAGAAATCAATGCGTTAGACTTAAAATTTCGTTTAAGTAATTTTGTTTATATAAATTCAACTAATTTAAACTAGAATGACTCATTTAGAACGCTGTGAAGAAATACAAAAAATATGTATGTGTCTAATTATTTATGCCAAAAAATTGCACTAGATCGTTATTAAAACTGAAATATAAACATAAAAAACCAAATCATTGTTGCAAAATTTGATTGAATTGGATATTGCTAATTTCATTCATTCATTTTCAATGTCAATTTTGATTTGGTTAGTGCAGCGCTGTCTTACAATATAAAACTTAACAAACAATAATTCATTTTTTCATAATTGATTGGCTCGGATATTTTTTAATTCGTCCAGTCCAGGCAACGCAACAAATGGAGAACGAATCGGGAATCGGGAATTGGGAATCGGGTAGGGCGGAGAGTTCTATATCTTAAATTCGTTCATTTGAATCTCCATCCCGATTGTTGCTGGTAAACAAATAAAAAGAAACTTAAATGCTGCATACAGACATAGTTTGTTATATATGTAATCATTCTACATAGCTAAATTATGGAATTGTTTAGGTATTATCCTTCATTCAGCTCATTAAATAGCTTTCATTTTTGTTTTTTGAGAAATATCGTTTAAAGGAACAAGAGTCATGCCAAAGACAGCACAGAGATTAGGCTCCGAGAGTCTTTCGTTCAATCATTCAATCATTATTAAAACATAATGTACATGTCGCTGCTCTTAGATCAATCATAGATTTGATAATTTTTTATTTAGAGCCCACATCTTAGCATGTCATATGCGATTCTTTCTTTCTTTTTTTTTGTTTTTGTTTAATTTTTTTTTGTTGTCCATTTTTCGTTAACTTTTTTTTTCATAAGTTTGCTGTTTTTTTATGCTTTTGTTTTTGGTCTGTTGATTTCGTTTTATTACAATACAATGTATTATTTTAGCTTCTCTCTTTTATTTTTACTCTTTTTTTTTGTTTTGTTTTAATTTTTGAGCTTCTTGTTTGAATTGTTGTTGCTATTGTAGTAGTGCAGCTGGTCGATCGCCTAAGCTCTAGAGTCTAGATCAAGTTTATATAACAGGAATGCATGACTAATATACATAGCTCTATATAATATATACGCCCTACAAAATAGCTAGGATATAGATACAAATTAATAATAATGGTTTAGGCTGTTAGGCATCTAAATCAGTGGAATATATATTATAGCATACATATATGCATTGTATGGTATATGGTATATGGTATATGGTATGGTATCCATACTATAGATCGGTAGTGAGAGTTGGTTGCGTTGGAGTAGGAGGGAGGGGAATGTTTACCGCTTTGTGCTAACCAAAAGCCGAATACAAAAATTCATCGCATAAATTCTTAAACACAAAAAATAAAAAAATAACTCTCACGCTAAACTCCTGGACCAATTAATTCAAAAACAAAAAAACATACGGATAAATATATGTGTAGAAACTACAATTACTACAATATATCGGGAAGGCGGGGAAACAAGAAACGGATCCGGACCCAGAGGCTATTCGGCTCTGGATCTGGGCTTAGGACTTTTTAACATTGTGCTTGCTAACTAGGGCCTGCAGTTTGTGCAGCTGACTAAGTAGATTGGCATTGGTCTCCTCCAGTCCGTCCAGACGCTTCTTATAGTCATGGTTCTCGGTCACGAGAATCTCAACGCGTCTCTCCAGCTGATCCATGTACTCCTTCTTCTTGCGTCGACTTTCCTGAGCAGAGATCTGTAACAAAAAAAATCATAATTAATATATGTGTTGAAAAAAAAATAATATTATCAAAAGTATTACTTACTTTATTTTTGATTTTACGTCGAATCTTTTTAAGAGATTTCTCCTCGGCTTTGGTAAGTGGGAGTTTCTGGGGTATCGGATAGCCTTCGGCCAGCAAAGTTCGCTTCTCCTCCTCCGTTAACAGCAGAGTTCCGGTGGATCCTTTCTGTAAATTTTTAGGTTTTTCTTTAGACTCATTTTTTTAATAAATCATATGTGATAAAGAAACTAGTGTAGCATTTATGATAACACTTGAAATATATTTAAAAGCTTACCGGCTGTGAGCTAATTAGCGGCGTATGGATCGGCTGGCGGGTCGTTGTTGTTGTCGTTGTTGAGCTGGAGGTAGAGCCGGAACCACTGGCAGAACGGGTAATACCGGCAGCGTTACGGCGTACCATAACGGATGACTCGCCGCCGGCTGCATTGGCCACGGATATAGAAACGGAAGCGTTGGGCGACAGTGGCGAAAACAAATGTTCCGGTGTCAAGTTACCTTCAGAGTCATCGCTGGGCAGGGAGGATGGTGGCGTTAGCGGTATTCCATAACCATGTGCATGTGATTTGCCGCTGCTGGTGCTGCTATTGCTGGAGCTGGTGCTGGTGCTGCTGCCGGGACTCTGTTTTTCGCTCTTGATCTCCATTTTGGTCATTAGAAGATCACCCTGACCGAGGAGCTGTTGCTGTCGCTGCTGGGACTTGATGAGGCTGTTGTTGTTGCTGCTGGCGGTCAACAGGAGGCCACCGTGCTGGACAAGATATACGATACTGGTCAGTATGATACTAATTATAAATAATCCTCCTACGGAAATGGAGGATTTCCCTATAAATTTTTTTTTATCTATAACTTGGTAATACTCCCGCTTGAGGATTGTGGGGAAACTCTTTAGGTTTAAAATATTTTCGGAGATTTTAAGTTTAGTCCCATAAAGTTTTATCTCAGGAAGTTCCTTATCTCAAATATATATTTGATTTGTAGACTCACCTTCTGTTCGAATAACATCTCAGTTTGCAGGTGGGCCAGGTTGAGGCTAAGCTGGTGCTGGGAGCTGCTCCCCTGCGAATTGGGACTGGCAGGGCAGCTGGAGTCCGGCGACATGGGCTCATCCTTGATGGCCGATTCGTCGATCTCGATGTCGGAACAAATATCTGGCGACATGCTGCCATCCCGCAGCGATGACACCGAGGAGCTGCAGTCATTGTCGTACAGGTGCTGAGGTAGTTGAAAGTGCTCGAGGGCTGCGACCACCACGTGGCCAGAGTTGGAGCCATGGACGCTGTGATGTGATTGCTGTGATTGCAGGCCCTGCAGTCCGGACCGTGTGAGGGTCAGGGAGGGGCTGCTCAGCTCCACAACGGATGTGTTCAGGGCGGGATTGCTGCTCAGGCTTCTGATGTGCGTGGTGGGCGGGGGATGGAGGGTTAGGCACTTGGGGTCGATGGTGGCGCGCCCGCTGGTGGCCGTCTTTAATGAAATGGCAGGATAGCACTCGTCGTCCATGTCTAAAAGGTATAGATTTATTTATTTTATAGTCTTATAAGAAAGCCACGTCATTGCTTAAGGTCTATATCTGTTCTTATAGATCTTAAAAAAGATCAACAAAAAATGGAATAATCTTAAAACTTTCTTATTTTATTGTTCAGCAAAATAATTATCCCTAAATCAATGTTTGTTCTCTTTTTTGGTTGAAAACAAGTGGAATTAGGAGCAATATGTGCGTAAATATGCTGGACAAATATTATCGCCGTCTAACCCACATTATTATGCAAGAATTTGAGTTAAAGTCTGTAATTGTGCAAACACCGGATCACTTTCCTTTGCCACCGCACGCGTCAGTCCTCCGAGTTGCACTTGTGTTTGCATTTGATATTCTGTTGTTTCAGTTTTTTTTTATATATATATTTTGTTTTTTTTTTAGACAAAACTCTAGCTCACCTCACTATATAGGTGGAACCCCCTACCTCCCACCATCCACCACCCACTACCACACAAAATATTTCGTTTTAATTTTATTTACACAGTTGTCGGTCGTACAGTTTCCATAAAATTACAAATATATTATGGAGAAAAAAAAAAGCCCAGACCCGGAGCAATTATACACAGTTTACTCCCTCATACATAGAGACAACTGATATCGCGTCAAAGTACAAAACTTCATGCACGAGTACTGCGTTAAATTGCTAAATGCTACCGCGACACTAAAAAAACAGAACAGAACGGAGCTGAAACTGTTTTTCAACTGTTATTCTTGGTCGTCAGCGCTGTTTTCACCTGGCCTATGTATGTACCTGGCCTAAATTATAACCAACTGCCAACTGTGTTTGGTTTTCAGCTATTTTTCGAGGGGGCCCCAAAATTCAAAAAATTCAAACAAATATTTACTATTTTTTTGGTTTGCTAACTGGAAGGATAATACAAAGTCTAAATCCTTTTCAACAACAAGTACATATTTTTTTGAACTTACCCTCGATTTTGGCCTGAAGGCTTTTTGGTGAATCGGGCAGGGAATCAACGTCGCTGTTGAGGCTGTAGGAGTGCTCCGTCTTGATCGGCTGGGTGCCATTGAGGAGTGCATCCGAGATGAGCTTGTCGTTGAGTATGACGGTGGGATCTTTGACATCGCGATCGAACAGCCAGTCGTGCATATCGTGATCGGGGCTGATTTTCAAGGATTCCTGTAATGCCGCAAAAAAAAAAAATGGGAAACAACAAACAAATTATTAGTTGGCAATTAGTTAAATGTTCAAAAGTCATTCATAGTCGTGTTGCATGGCGATAGCACGCTTATATAATTTCAAATGAGTGCTAAAAAAAGCAAACACAAAAGTACAATTGAAATATATATAACCTTATGGCAAAATCACGAAAATCGCAAATCGCAAACCCAAAACGCAACAGTACTCGAGCCATGCAGATAGCTCGAACTAAACAGAACAAAAAATATAAAAAAATTGATTTGATTTGAAAATAGTATATATATAGACCAGATCCGACTGCCCCATGCATGTGGCCTCCTCCACGGTCTGTGCAATATATATTCTTGTTGTCAATCTTATCAGAAGACATTTTACCGTCCACACCCGTACCCTTGAAATCTTTTTTATTTTGTTGGGCACTCGCAATCAGTATAGAATATTGAACTTATCAATTGTTAAGTCATTATTTTTGGGGCTCCTGCAGCCAATCGAAGGTGGGAATTTTTCCTCCTATTTACAAATAGTAAATAGTTGATGGGAGAAACATATTTTTCTTTTTTGAAATATGGTGGAAATTTCAAAAAGTCCGCTCTATAGAAACTATCGATAGCTTAAATGTCCTTAAGGATATATCGATACCCTTCGGCAGGTCACTGCCTCTGGTCCCATTAAAGCTGTTAGTCGAGTTTCGCGCGAACGCCATTTGCCACAAATTTCAATTAAACCTCGGATGGAGTGTGTAAAAGTGTAATTAATTATTTTGAGATGGAGCCAGTGTTAAGTGTTTCGAGGCTGTGATGCTGCTATGAGCATCTGAGCAGAATCTAAATCCAACCTTGAAAATCACTCAGAGTGCAGTTCAAATAACAATCGCTGGGAACAAGTTCGCAAGCCGCGTGTTCTATTTGCCGCCAAAAAACCAAAAACAAAAAAAAAGCTCTAAAAACAAAAAATGAGGCGGAATGGAACGACAGAAAAAAACAAACAGATCCAGAATATATTTGCTTGGCATTTTTTTTAAATCTTTGAAGCCATGAAGTCGAAAGCCAATGACGATGATGATGTAATCCCGAATGTGCCAGATTTTTGGACTGGATTCGCTTAATTGTCGCCTGGCCTAATCTACGGCAATAAATTGCCTGACCCATTTAAAGGCGGCAGGCATTCTGTGGCAAAAAATAAACACAATATGCACATGGATAAGTTTTCGTGAGTGACTGTGACTGTGACTGTCTGCCACTCTTTCTGCGATAAAGAAGTGCATGTAATTACACTTTAAAAACACATTTGTATGTAAAATCTGCCTGCCTCGGCCGACGGCCGCGCCCCACCTCCAAAGTTCACATTCTAAGCCAAACCGAATGGAATCCAGTTTTGGCCATAAAAAAAAGGGAACGTCGCCGACGGTATGTACCATATATTTATATATATATGTTAGTTTTTGAAGGTATATATGTGTGTGTGCTTAAGAATGTGAATGTGCGACGGCAGGTACGATTCTTCCAGTGCCTCTGTGGGTCTTCTCCATTCTTCTCTACTCGGCATACAAACTTAAACATTGATTACCGTTTGCAACCGGGTGCAACTAGTACTAGCGAGGGTGGATTCTTAAATGGCCTAATTATAATGGATTACGGGCTATAAGAAGATATAATTATAGGTTTTCTTAAAGATCATAATGATATGTTACTCTAAAGCTAATATATTTTCACTTTTTAAAGATTGTGGCAAATACTAGGCCTAAAAAAAATTAATAATTAGTTTAGAAATGCAAGTTTTTAATTAAGGCTGGCGTAATAGTTCAGTAAATTACTAATGCCACATAAAGTTAAAAAATAAATGACAAAGATAAGTGCTGATTAGCAGACATATTGACAATTTACATGCACATTCTATTTAGTTTTATTTCTCAATTTCAGAGTTGTAAGCCGGTCGTTTGGCAACTGGAACTAATATTTGCTTTTTTTTTGCGCACACGTCGCGTATACGTAATATGGAGTTTCTTTGACCCCGTAACGTAGGCAGTGATTATTGTTTCCCTTTTGTTTCTTTTGCAGATCACCATTTTCAAGAAAGTGTGATTTGAACAGAAAAACAGTTTCTCCAGCCATAAACCTGCCTATATCACGATTTATACTGCCAATCATGAATTAACCAAGTCAACAAAGGTACAAAAATGGCCAAGACGATACGCTCATTATGCTAATACTTGTGGGCCAGCCCTCGCATTCGATTCTTTTCGGACAGTGCATTAAAATACAAATACACAAGTGCTTTCTCCGCATTTTAGCCGTCTCAGTCAGCCAGTTAGCCAGTGAGCCACACATCGGGCCAAGAATCAGCAAGCAGGCAGCAGGCCAGGCCAGGCAGCAAGCCAGAGCACCGGAGAAGCGTAAATGAAATGTGTGTGCGTGCCCGGGTGGTATGAGTAGTAGTATGAGTGTGTTTATGATGAGTTCAATGAACCCCGGGGAATTGTCGAGAATTAGCAATTCTTGAAAAATGCTACCAAAACGGGCAACACACACAGTCGTACACTCAATATTGTATACACTCAGTTTGAATACAAATATGTATGTTGGCTGTTTTTGTTGCTTTTGCTTTTGCTGGCCTCATGATGATGATGAAAGAAAGAAAGAAAGCCATGGAGAAGAAAAGACAGCAAAAAACAAAAAATGCTCGCAGGCATTTGCTACCTCTTTTGTTAGCTGCTGCTGCGGATCAGGTGGGGGCAGCGTGCTCAGGAGGTGGGGTCTCTACACCGACGAAAACAAGCATCAAATTATCAAATCCAAAAAAATTTTATCATATCTATTTTGCTTTTTTTTATTTTATTTTTTTTTTTATCAATTAACTGCAAAATCATTAATTTATCATATCTAATATCGTGGAAATGAATGGAAACAGCAATCCAAAAATAACTTTTAACTTATCAATGAAGTACGAAGATTGTACAAAATAAACATATTTTGAAGAGGAAAATAACCAAAAATATAATATTAAAATTTATAATTTATTTGCCGTGCATCTGAAGCATCATTTGTTGCACGTTTCAGGTGGGTTTTTCCTCTCTCTCTCTACTTGCCACTTCTTCAATTTGGTGTATGTTCCAATGAAAGCGCGGCGGCGACTGCTCGAACCGGTGAAATGGCTAAGGGCGCCTTCTCAAGTGGAAAGCAGTGGTGGTGGTGGTGTGGTGGTGCGGTGCTTCAGGCTTCGAGTGCTGAAGTTGCCTCTTAAGCCGCAAAAACCGCTTGAGCGGCTAAGCTCGGCTTGACGTTCAAATCGATTGCCTAACATCGGTGGAGAGCCTGTGAAATGCAATCGATTGACCCCATTTCAATGGCAATTCACACACAAAAACAAAAACCAAAAACCTGTTGCGCTTCCCCTGTCACGTGCAGGGCGTTCTCGTTTCTGGATTCTCCGATTCTCAATTCTCCCCATCAAGAATTCTCCTGAGAATCTTTTTACAGTTTTTTATTTTTTTTTTTCATTATTATTCGCGCTATCGCACGTCACTTTGGAACCCAATCAACCAAAAAACTACTTTGAAAGCGATAAATTAAAAAAACACAAAAAATAAAATAAGAAAAAAAAAACAAATCAAAATAGCCGCCGAAGGGGTTTTTCTTTATCTGACGGCATTAAAATTAACATACACATGTTCGAGAGGGGGCGCTAGAGGGTCTGGCTCTGGGTCTGCCGGTTCCCGGATCGAAACATTATACAATTTTATTCAAATTTCTCAGTCTTCAGGTGTCTCTCTCCCTATTTCTCTCTTCGAGAAAGGGTGAAAAAAAACCAGAAACATACAATTTCATAAAATAATTAAACTGGTTATAGTTTTTTTTTTCTTTTTTTCTTCTCCATCATCTTTCTTTCTTCCTTGGCTTTGATTTTTACTTTTTTGTTTCCTTCTTTGGTCTATACATTTTTTTTTTTGATTTTTGCCCCTCTGATTTTTTTTGCCTGCTGCTCCACAATTTGGATTGATTAAATAATGTTGCAGCGGCAAGCGAAAACCTTTCACATTTATAAAGTTGCAATTGTGTGTGAGGAGCTCCAACTCCATGCGTGTTGGATCCATTATGTACAGCTGTTTTCAAAATAATAGGAGTGCTTTTGCATATGCACTTGTCCCTTCTGTAGCAATGTTAGGCGTTCATTTTTTTCAATTTTATTTCTTTTTCCAAATTTGTTTATGGGTACACATTCTAAGGTACCGTTATTTTTTCGTTTTACTATCTTCGTTTTCTGAGAATTACGCAAATTCGTAAACAAACTTCATTTTGCGTTCATCAAAATAATAGGAGTGTGGCATTTTAATCTGCTCAGAGCGAAAAAATAGGTAATTATTCTTAAAAAAACGGTTTAAAAGTATAGAAAGATTAATTTCCAACTACAAATTTAACGTTTAAGATCGAAAACTTAAAGCAATGGGTCGTGGCAAACACTGCACACCTGAGCGGCGTGAGTTGATCAAAAACTTGATTTCAAGTGGGAAAACGTACAAGGAAGTGCAAAAAATAATTGGATGCGGTGCTTCCATGATCCGAAATGCAATAAAATTTTCACCCAAGACGGAAACCCGCGGCCGACCCCAAGTTCTAGCCGATAAACTGGCTACACGTGTCGCAAGGTACTCCAAAAAGCATCCTTTTGCAAGCTGCAAAGAAATTAAGGATGAGCTTAACTTGGACGCAAGTATCCCAACAATAAGTCGTCTTTTAAAGAAGCAAAATTTGAAAGCCCACAGTCCACGGAAAATTCCATTCCACACCAAGAAGCACATAGCCGCAAGAATGAAATTTGCAAAGAGCCATGTCAACTGGTCAGTTGAAAAATGGCGTAACATCTTGTGGTCGGATGAGTCGAAAATAGTCCTTTATGGTGGGAAAGGATCTCGACAATACGTTAGAAGACCACCTAACACCGAATTTAATGCCAAATATTGCATTAAAACGATTAAACATGGCGGACATAATATAATGATATGGGCATGTTTCTCGTATTATGGCGTAGGTCCCATATATTGGATTAAAAATATTATGGATGGTCCTGGATATGTCCAAATAATGCAGGAAACAATGCTGCCTTATGCTAGCGAAGAAATGCCACTGCTTTGGGTCTTCCAGCAAGACAATGACCCAAAGCACACAAGTAAAGTGGCTAAGAAGTGGTTTGCAGAAAATAAGATTGCAGTACTAGAATGGCCCGCCCAGTCTCCCGAT
The DNA here is from genome assembly GCF_017639315.1 of Drosophila ananassae. Classification (NCBI taxonomy): domain Eukaryota; kingdom Metazoa; phylum Arthropoda; class Insecta; order Diptera; family Drosophilidae; genus Drosophila; species Drosophila ananassae. The sequence continues at coordinate 20,595,579 of NC_057928.1, forward strand.
CTGAATCCGATCGAAAATTTGTGGACAGACGTTAAAAAGGCGGTCGCACAAAGGCACCCAACTAATGTTTCCGAGCTTTGGGAAATTGTAAAGGCCTCTTGGACCTCGATTAGTCCCGAAAGATGCCAGAAATTGGTGGATTCCATGACAAGGCGCTGTGCGGCAGTGATAGCCAATAAAGGTGGTGCCACGAAGTACTAATTATAGTTTTTTTTATTGCATTTAACATTAAATTACTTCATATAACCATAGTTTGTCGTTATATATTATTTTCATAAGTTTTGAGCGAGTTTGCTTGAACACTCCTATTATTTTGAGAAACCCATATTGGGTGTTATTCCCTTTTTATTTTTTTTACTAAGTATGTATTCAATGAAGTAAGGTTTTTTTAGTTTTAAGTTTTTTAATACAAGTCATATTTGTTAAAAAAAATAAATTTAAAAAATTTAAATCGTATTGACATAGTTTTTTTCACCGTTTTTCACATTTGTAATGGGCACTCCTATTATTTTGAAAACAACTGTATGTATCGTTTTCTTTGTGTTGTGCACAGCATTTTTTATCCGGTGTCTTTATTTCTTTTCAATTTTTATGCCCTGGCTGGCTGCATTATTTGCCGTTGGTGTTGGTGTTGGTGTTGGTAAAGTGAAAGGTGCTCCCACAATTCAACAAAAAACAGAAAAAACCAAAAAAACCACCAGAAAACTGAGCCAAACTGCCTTTTAACTTGAAAAATTGCTACGGTTTCGTTTTTTTTTTTTCGTGAGCATGGTAAATGGTAAATGGCCAAATAATTTTAATGGCCAAATCAAAAGTCAAATGCCATTGCCATGAAAAGAAAGTGTAGAAGAATCGCCCGCCCTGCAAATTCTTCTAATCGAGAAGAAGAAAGAAAGAAAGAAGAAACCTCGAAATATTACGTATACGACATGTTGCTGAGCAAAAATGCAAAAAATAACAGGCACTCAGAATTCAATGACGTACTTGTTGTTCCTTTTTTTTGCGCTGTGTTTTATAAATATAACCTAATATGTATAAAAATAGCTAGCGGGGGAGGCAAAAAGGCGGTGGGTGGTGGGTGGTGCAGGTTTGCGATCCAATGCGGGCTTAGCTTATCGCCCAGCATATGGTTGTGTGTGTGTGAGCGGCGAGCGGTATGAGGAAAGTACGTAAGCAGAGTATGCTACGGCTGACGGTCTGACGTCCAAACACCACCAACAATTTGCCAAAACGGAAATCGTTGTGAAAGTAACCAAAAAAAAAACACAAAAACACAAAAAATGCAAAATGGTGAGACTGAGACCGAGACCCAAAGAGGCCAAAGACTCCTCCATTCAAGCCCCCGCAGTGTTCGGTTATCCTAATCCCCCAGATATCATGCCCCGTTGTGGTTGGGCGACCTGTGGGTGCCTTACAAGATTGGTTAAGTTTCTCATCCGATCTCCTATAGGCTATAGCTCGATGATACCTTTCACAAAAAGGCCCTGAAGAGCCTCAGTCACAAAAAAATACAAAACAAAATATATATATATATATTTATATGAAAATCTGCATATATGCAAAGAAGACATAACTAATTTGGCAATGCGCGGATGAGTCAGTGGGCTTTAAAGAGCGACCTTATTGGAGAGCCCATTATGAATTCACTTTCAAGGTTTCTCGGAAAGATAATGCTCGAAAAGAAAAATGTGCTGTCAGTGGCAGTGTTTGGGGGGTAATTATGATATTCTAGGCCTTAACCTATAATAAATAATTAGTTTCTGTTTCTGTAACTTAACTCATTCTTAAAGCCATTATTTGTGTCTCCTTTAAGCCATCAACTGTTGCTTCCTTGTTGCCTGCTGTTCACACTTATCGTATAACACTTCATTAGCTCTGGCAATATGTTGCTCAACGCCCACGCCTTCGGCTTCTACTTCTAGTATTGGGAATACTACGTCTGAGACAACCCAACCCCCCAAGGGGGTCTTCTATCGGCCTGTAACATATTGTTAATTCGTTGCAAGTCCATGAATAATTCACACTCACTCCCTGGCTTGCCACAAACAACCAAAGTCCTGACATTGACGTCAAAAACAAAAACCGAAACAGCTGGTCTGTGCGCCCACTATGCGGCCTTAACTGGGTGGCTAAGAGAGGGCCGCCCAGGCCGAAGAGAGCTACAAAAGAGAGGCCAATGGCCGCGCATCCTGTGCGGCGCAGCGCGTGTAAAGGCCGCATGAATGGCTAGCCGGACATGAATGGGGCAAAAGAAAAAAAAAAAAATGGAGAGGAGCCATCGAGACTGGCGCACATGGAAGCCAATACTATAGGGGGGGTTGCTATAAGTGTGTGTGTGTGTGTGTTTGCACAAATTTAATTATGCGCGCTTTTTTTTTTTTTTTTGCCCACTGCCTGCCATATGTTTGGACTTTTGGCATAGAAATTGTGTCGCTGGAGCGAGCTAAATTTGCAATAGTTGCTAGTCTTTCGGTTTCTTTGCATTCGCCTTTGTGCTTTAACCTGTTTTTGCAGATTGCAACGCTCCGGCTCCGGCTTCGGCTCCGTCTCCGGCTTATTGGAAATGTCAAAGTTAAGCAATACCACCTAAACGCACACACCAAAAAAATATATATATATATCTACAAGATACATATATAAAGATATATAGATATATAGTAGACCCAGAGTCTGATAGACCATATTGAAAGTATCGGCGTGCATGGCCCGAACTAGTTATTCAAATATGCTGAGCCACTCTCGAGAGCCAACTCTCGAGACTCTTGTTGCCAAGCACGTTTTTTGTTTTTTTGTTTTTTGTTTTCCGTTTCTTGTTGGCATTCTCTCGTGTGCATTTTAAGTAGCGGGCCTTGCATTTAAGAGCCGTTAGAAAACTTCAACCTAACCTCAACGAAATGCATTCGCATTGCACCGTACTCCCAACCATATAGGGTGTCCAATTGGCCAAAAGAAATTGCTAATACAATTATACACGCCACCCCCACCCACCCCCTTTTGGCCGCCTATGTCCGCTCTATTCTCTCGTCAACTTTGTTGCCATTTTTATGCTTATATAAGCGAAAGTTAACCCACAAAACCAACAAAACTTAAAAAAAAAAAAAAATAATCAAAAGAGATATATGGAAGAATATCTGATTTTTATTGCTTGTATCTCAATGAAAAAGTGGAAAAATATAAAGTTGCTGACTTCTTAGCTTCTGAAACAAATCCACTTGTTGTTAATGCTGCAATTTTCCCCCTTTTCTCGAAGCCTGAACTCTCTTGGTTTTGGCCATCTTTAAGGTTTTTTTTTTTTAAATATTTTTTTTTTTGTTTTAGGAAAGTTGCCAGTCTTCGGCTTGGATCAGCATTCTTTTTTGAAGGCGAATGCAGTTTATTTTTTACCGCCCAAGGTGATCATTTTCGACAAGTGACGAGGTGAGATCGGTAAGACGATCTTGAATAATTCTAGCTGAAAACTATCTTTTGTTTAAAACGCAATTTTCGCTATTTCACGATCTCGATTTCCATTTCTATATTCCGCTGAACCCTTTCCGGCGCTCGAATATAATATTCAAAATAATATATAAACTGGAAACAAAAAGATTAGCTAAGTTCTAAATTTGCTTAATTAGCCATTTTGTTTCCATGTGCTCTCTTATCATCACAAGTGAAAATTTAAATTATAATTTTAGCATCCAACAGCGAAATATTTTATTATTTTCTTATCTGGATCAGGGGTCTGGTCAAAAATCGACTTAACATACAAGATGTACATAACTTTTATTATTTCTGGAAAACTATTATTCTTATTAAATACTAACTAGTTTAAGTGACTGACCCCACGATTAAGATTGTTATTGGATTTTCCCCTTAGACAAATATAAACAAATTCTACAGAATTCCCCCAACACGTTTAGGTATTTATATAGAGCTTTACAGATTGTGCGATCCGCCAATAATGAATCTGCTATGTCAACTCCCCGGTGCTCTATGCTGATATAGGTAGGGGAACCACTCGAAGATCTCTGAATGGAACGGGCAGGGGCGCTTTTTCATCATAATGGGCAATGATCGGAATCTCGGAAAGACTGGGGCACGTGACATTATCAGTGGACTCTGAAGAGAGACCTGCTAACCCTATTCCCCGGATCTTGCCAATTTCACATACCCCCATTTAATTTTTTTTTATTAAAATTGATTATCGAAACGTCAAGGCATTATAGTTTATTTTTTTTTCTTTCATTGTTTTGGTTTATTTTGAACAAAAAAAAAAAAATCCCAGGGCATCCATATATATATTATTTATTATTTTTTTTTTTTTGTCACACTTTTAAGTGGAAAACGGTGCGCCGGGCACCTAATCAAAATTGGGCATTTCAGACCTTATCTGGGCGCAGGCAGGTCTTATTTTTTTCCTTTTGTTTTTTTGGTTACAAAATACTTTAAGATAAGATTGTTGATAATGACTGAAGAGACTTTAGAATGATAGTTTATATTATTAAAATAAATGCTTAAATGGGAAACTGATTAGGAGTGTGGGGCGGGCGGGCAAACTAGGATAATTCAATGGAATTCTTTCTTATCTAGCCCTTGAATACCCCCCCAACAAAATGGATGAAATATCATTTTCTGATCTACCTGAACTTATATTGGGTATAAAGGGAGGGTATTAGAGAGGCGACTATCTAAAGGAAACCGATAATTTCTTGTTATGGGCACACACAGGCATTTGTGAGATACTTATGATGTAATTGAGCGCACGCCCCGGGTACGGGTACTGGTACGGGTATGGGTACGGGTACGGGTACATTGTACCGCTTACGGCGGGAAAAACGCTGCGAAAAGCAAAAAAAAAAAACGAAAAAAATATATAAAAAGTGCACGCGCATTTTCCCGGGCAATGGGCCTATTTCTGTCCCTCTGACTCTTTACATTGTCAAGTCGGTTGTAGTAGTCGCCGGCGTGCATTATTATCTCCTCTAATAGTAATGACACTGACGGGACATACATAGTCTGTTTGTTGTTGATTTGCTGCAAAGTGCAGCAGCAGCAGCAGTGGCAGAAGCAGCAGCAACCATCACAAACACTAGGCGAAAAAAAAAAAGTCATTACTTTGCATTTAGACCAGCTGATAACCGAGTCGGTCTTGGCCGCTTATCAACTCCGCATGTGTCCTACTCCTCCTCCTCCTCCTCCTATTCCAATGCGGTAATAGATTCTTCTTTTGTGTTCAACCCAGTGCCGAAGTGCCTTCCTTCCCTCCACAATACCAAAATCATCTAGGACGGACGGACGGACGGATAGATGGACAGACGGACAGACGGACATACGGACGACATGTATTCATTACTGTTTCCGCAGCGATAAGCACAGCACTAGACGACAACATCTCTCCGACTACTCCGCCAACGAAGCTGAGCCAGGCCACACAATTTTCATTATATTGAAACATTTCTCGCCCCCATCCTCCTCCTCATCGGGGGAGTGATACTACATACCACAAACAACAAAAAAATAAGAAATACAAACAATGGCTTCTTCCCAAAACGAAAAGGGGTGGTGCTCGGCTACAAAAATCGTTCACAAATGATAAATTTCTTTTAATTTCTTGGAAAACTCCAATTATCATTATCGCCAAACAGAAAACAACTTCTAAGTTACGAATAGAAGTGGTTCCTCCTCAGTTAGATATAGTCGCCAGCCAAGCTCCTTATCGAGAAACCATGTAAATTGATATATTCTCCAACTTCGAACACAAAAAGTCACTAAAAATTGTCATTTTCTCTCAAAACGGGAACATATAACTATTTTGAGATAAAAAGAGCCTTGAGATACTTTAAGGTAAGGTGTTCTTTTTAGACCTCTATAATGGTATATTTCATATAAATTTTGCAAAAGTTTTTGGTCTCATGGGTAGGGTATATTGGAAAACAAGAAATTAAAACTTTAATTTTGGGTGTGTATTATATATAATGGATCTCTGACGTCTGGTAGCTAGGTTTTTTGTTTCTTTAATTTTTTCACTATTTTGTATATATATTTTTTTTTAATTCGGTGAGCGGACATTTTTATGAGGCTGCTTGGGACAGGTTTGATCGTAGGCCAGTTTTGGGTGATCGGACCTCTCTCAGGTCTCCGGTCTCAGGTCTCAGGTGGTGATCGCATACACATACGATATAAATTCGAGCTACTTAATATGCAGAGAAAGAAAAGAAAACTAGCTAAAGACCGACCCTCCAGCTTAATTGTTTTTTCCTTTTGGGTTTTAAATCGATCATTATACTTAGAATTCAGCTCATGAATAAGTTCACGTTTTTCTCCCCAAAACTGATAAGCTTAATGTGGGTCATTAAAATGTGTTTTTTCTTTGAATTTTTAAATGCAATTTCAAGTCAAGACTCCTAAGATTCGAAAAAATGACTTAATCTTGGGTGTAGCTTGAAGCAAAAGCCTAAGTCTCGGAGGGCCGAAGATCACAGTTCAGAGAGTTCGCCGATTTTAGTCAAATTGTCTAACCTTAGTCCGGATTATGGTGACATTCGTTTTAGTTCGCTTAGTAGTAGTCTTTGGAGCTGAGAGCTGAGAGCTGTACAACCTAATGTGTATCGCTAATGTTAGCCAACATTTTTCTTATCGTTTCCTTTAAGTTGTCGCCTCTTAACTTTCACAAATACAATGTGTGTGCGAGGTTCAAATATCACGCATACGCATACCTGTACCAGCTGTAATAAAAGCTCTCGAGTATCAATGGGTTCTGTTGATCGGTTCGATTAGTAACACCCCTAAGTACATATTCTCGAGGGTAACTTGAACACTTACCGGATCTAAGTCGGAATCCCATATATCTTTGAGGTCGCCATCGTAGAATTCCATGGTCGGTTCTTTGAGGTTTTCGGCTCTGTCTTTGACTCTCTCAGGTGGATGCGGTCTAAGAACTCTTGGTTAGTTTTAGGGGCCAAGATCTGGATTCCGGGGTTGGTTCTGGTTGTGGTTCCACTCGGTTGCAGTCACACTAATTTGTTGTTGTTGTTGTTGTTTCTATTTTAACCCACTTATGAACTGTCTACGTTTTTTTTTTTTTCGCTTATTATTCTATTATTATTATTTGTTTGGCTCTGCCTCTTGCCTAGGACTGGATGGGGGATCTTCTCTTTCTCTAGCTTCTTTTTTCTTGTATTTTTTATATATAATATATTTATATTTTAATATATATATATATATGTATTATTTCTTCTCTCCGCTCGCTCTTTTTTTCAAACGAAAAACACAGTTCTGGGTGATGACTGTTGGTTGCTTCTTTATAACACTTATTAAGGGGAAACCTGTTGCTTCCAGAGAATGTTTTCACTTGACATTGTTATAGTCTGCGTGTGTATTTGTTAGTGTGTTTGATAGTGTGTGTGTACACCGGGCATTCATTCGTATTGGTGTTCGGTACTTCGGTCGGGTATATGTATTGTTGTATCTGTGAGTACGACGGTTCTAACTTGGTTTACAACTTGTGGCTCGCTGGCTGGCTGGATGGCTGGCTGGCTGGCTGGTTTGGGATTTTAACTTGTTGCATGCGCTTTTTCTTTTCGAATTATATTTGGCGTTAACATTAAATTGAATTATTAACTTTTTCCCGATGCGGAAACACTCGATTTTCATAGAAAATAGTTATTACATTTAGATTTCAACTCGATAAACATACAACTCATATCATTAAGTTTGATTTCTTTTTTTTTTTGCTCTGTGTTTTGGACTTTATTACGGATACAATTGATTTAATTGAATTTTTTTTTTGTGGTTTTGTTGTTGTTGTTGTGTGTATGGAGAGTAGACCGCTTTCAAAATGGCTTTGCTCGGCCCGTGTATAATAGCATTTAATATGGTGTGGTTAATAATATTAACTTTAACAATTATTTGATTTGTATGTGTATGGGATGGTAGCACACAATTAGAATAAACTGTCCGAAGTGCGACTGCAGCCAAAAACGGTACTAAACTAAATGTCGGTGAAATTCTTGTGAATGCCGATACGAACGAATCAAAACGTCGACTCGCTGCCGGCATCAGCGTCGACGTCGTCGTCGTTGTCGGCCTGGCTCTCTCTCTTTCTATCTCTGGGCTCTCTCTCTCTCCCCCCACATATATAGCCAAATCGGGCGAGGAACTAAGAGTAAATTTGAGGTTTATCAGTCACGATTTGTCCGCTCTTCCTATACATATCTCTCGGGGGCTACAATGCCGGCAATAGTGCCAGAACTTTGCATGGAAAGCTCGACTATCAGATACTTTTCAATGACATTTTTTTTGGGGGGGGAAATAGCTGAGATATCCCCAAAATTCATAAGATACTTTTAATCAATTTATTATAAAGAAACTATATGTTTTTAATGAATTTTGGATGATATCTAAGATGTCTTGAGGAGCTCATTTCATTTCTATCTACATTTAGACCCCATAAGGTATGCTATAATATTTTTTTTATCTCTTCAGACCGAGCTCTTCAGATACTAGCTGTTTTTTCTTGAAAAGAATTAAGATACTTACCTTAAGATATTAATGAATTAACTGGGAATAGTATCTTTTGTTATTTCTCACCCCCTCTACTTAAAAATATATTGACTTTTCTCATAATTTTCAAATTAGTATTGGAAATAACTTACAAAAAAACCCTTACCCTAGAACCTCCTTCTCATAATTCGAATTTGTTCCCACAGTTCTTGGCCACAAATCTACCCTCGATACCCTATGTAATATGCGGGTAGCCGGCTTTATTGGCCACTCTCTCTCCTCACTCTTTCTCTCTCTGCTCAGAGTGCTGGTTCTCTTCCAACAACTTTCACGCTCTTCGGGACTGTGTAAAGTGAATGTAAGCCGGCTTCGGTTTTGAGATAGAGATTGAGACCCGACCCGGAGCCCAGAGGCCCGGAGTGGCATAGGAAAGGAAAACAAGTTTCTTCCGACGCGCTGAGCTGCGTCGAGATCGGTGGCTGCTGCTGGCCGACGTCTCTGCTGCCGTTGCGGCAACATTTGTTAACCTGTTTTTTATTATAGATTTTCAGTATTTGATTTTGGGTGGAAGGGGAGGCTCAGCAGCCGAAGGGGTTCCCCCGGCTCTGCAACTCAAAACCCGACTCTTTGGTTGCCGCTTGGCAACACTCGCTATATGACTATGACTATGACTATGGTCTGTGGTCTTGCGCTCTGTTGATCTTGTCAACTTGACCAAGTTATTTGAACTATGCACATGTGCAGACCATACCGAGAGCCGTACGAAGCCTTTTGCTTTGTCATTTGAAGGCTGTTTGGGGGACTAAGACTGGGACTGGACTGGGACTTTCTTGCCCCGGCTGCTCCGGCTGTTTCTGCTGCTGCAACGCAGCGTCACCGTCACCGACAGCGTCGACGGCATTAAAGTGAATGTACTTTCAAACCAAAGATCCGGTTTAAAGCTGGCCCGGACAACAGATACAGCGTCAGACGATGACAACGACGTCGACGGCGATGTTTTCACAAAACGCTTGTGTAATATGGAGAGGGATAACCATACCATATAGCTCTCCCCCAAGAGCTTTTGGCTACAGCTTAGGCCACTAATTTGATATTTGTTATTATATATTTATGGGTATATATTTAAAAGTCTAAAATCCCCAATATGGGGCCTACATAGTAAATAGTAAATGGAAACGGGTTGCCCCGCTTGATTATCGCATTTGAAAATCCCCAAATAGACAGACTCCCCAGATCAATGAGCACTGATAGCCGAGCCCCGAAAAGGACGGGGGGCTGCTGCTCTCTGGGATCAGTCTCAGAATCAGAAATGAATGCCCTTATTTCGGAACGAGTACACTGATTCTTCGGGCCATTTTGTCCAGGCTATGAAAGAATTTCCAAAAAATTTCACCGCTTGAGTTATGAAGAGCTTCCATTGAACAAGATTGGTTTATTTTTTATTTTTTTGTTCATGATACACAAAGATTCGTTACACTTTCTAATTGGTGGTGGAGGGGGGACTTAAAGATGATCTTGTCAAAATTGATCGATTTCGTGGCTCTTTTGCGGTAAAAAAAATTCGCAAGGGTAGCATGCCCCAGCCTTTCCCTTCTTGCCACCAACAGTTTTTGGTGCGGTACACACTTGAATCACACACAGAGTCCCATCAACATCAACAACAACAACATCATCAATGTGCATTGTCGGTGGCGGGCTGGATGGCTGGCTGGCTGGCTGTGTGAGTTTGTATTGTACATTAAATTTCAGAGACTCGAAACCGAGACTGTGTGTAATAATTCGTCATGCTGGCCGCATTTGAACCCGCATAGCTGCTGCTGCTGCTGCTGCCTCAGCCTCAGTTTTTGCTGCCGGGTAAAGCCGAGCCGAAACCGGCGGCGGGCCATTCCCACTCCCCATTACGATTCCAATTCCGAATACCCCACAACACCGCCCCTAATTTGCAATGCCATTCAAGATTCTCTTAACTCCGATCCATGTTTCTCTTTGGTTCTCTTTGGGGGGGCCAGCCAGCCGATCGTGCTCAGTATCAAGTGGTTTTTACAGTTATATAGTATATATAGAGAAAAAGATACATTTGTATCTTATGGCTGGCACAAATATTTTTCGCCACTGACGACAACGACGCTTATTCATATATTTTTGTTTCTCTTTTATTATTATTATATATATTTTTCTTATTATTTGATTTGTGAATCACATCAAAAATTTGTGGGCTTGTGAGTGCCACAGAGAATGTGAGTCTGTGTGTGTGTGTGTGTGTGTGTGTGTGGTTGGGATGGGTGTGAGTCGGGTTGAGTGTTCACTGGAAAAATAAATTGTATCTCAGTTTGGTTAGAAGATACTAAAACGCCGGAGGTGTCTGTTAGTCTCGACTTTTCCGTCATTCCATCCGACTCCATCCGTCCTCTAGGCAGAAACTTGTGATTAGATTCCCCCACCTGTCATGGCATAAGGGGTTGATAATTTAATAACTTACCCTATGAATGAATTTTTGTTATTGCGGATTCTTCTCTTATCACTTCAGATTGCCTCAAATGAAAAAAAAAACCCCAAAAAATATATGCTGCCGTGTTCTTTCGTATTTGTAAAAACATAAAATATGATTTAAGGCTGACTATCAAGTTCTTGGAGATTCTGACTTTGAAAGGACACACAGGACTGCTTATCTCTCTGGGGTTAAATGACCTACAGCATATCTGGTTTTAGGGTCTCGCCCTCGATTCCCAGAGGGGCTGGTTCTCAACTCTTATCGTTAATTATTTTTAGCATAAGTCCAACATGCCAGAGTGTACTCTCTTCAGCATAAAAATGCAATTTGACATGCGTGAACATAAATCGAAAAAAGATATTTATGCTAATGCTTTCTGGGCACAAAAAAAAATCTACTTTTTAGGCTTCAATTAGCCCCGGAGTCTCGTTTTCGTTTTCGGATAAAAGTTGATAAGTTCTATTTATTGTGTAGCTACATTAAGCAAAAAATTTCTCTTGTTTAATGACATACTATTATTAGCTTTATGAAAAAGCAGCTGTGCCTGCGGCTTTTGTATATTCCTCTGAGGAAAAATACTGAGAAATGCATAAGAACACATGTATGTATGGCAAGACATCTAAAAATATGGCCACATGTTTAGATAGCTTTCAAAACGATGGCTATATGGCTTTCCCACAAACAATTTATTCAGCAGGACATTGATCTCAACCAGGAGCTGCTAATTGAATCAGACATCCGAACACTCAGTCACTTGTCAGATTGAGACTCTTCCACGAAAATATACCTACTACGGAATATTATTTCTCGCTGAAAGCGACATCTCAGAACACTTTCTGACTGACCTAGTTTCGTCATTATCACTTTGTCAAAAGCAACCTATAAGATCGAGGCCTGTATCCGTCGTACCTGCCCGTTTCGAGATACAAATACGCATTTACGTTTTTTGTCTAAAAATAAAAAATGATCTCATTGTTGTTTACATCTTTCGTCTACTCCCTTAGGATGTGTTCTAAAGCGATCGTGTCATCGTCATATTTCTGGACACTTATTTTTGGGGACTGGGACTGGGACTGGGGGGATCGTGAAAAAGTATCTTTAAACGATATTAACACAAAAAATTGTCAATAAATGTACATACATGGGGATTGTAAATTAAGCATTTTTTTTATATCGAAGTGTGGGGCGAAGTGTGTGTAAGTATTTTATGGTGTGGTGTGCTGTGGTTGTGTCAACATACGCAACGTCGCAGACATTTCGCCGTCGTTGTCGTTGTCGTTACAACTGAATCCACATACCGTCAGCGTCATGTGCATTGAGCCATCTTTTGTTCTAGCTCGATCGATGTTTCCAGTCATCCATCCACCCATCCATCCGACCGTCCGTCCATCTGTCCATCTGTCAATTGCATTAAAAGCAAATATCGCTTATAAGAAATGGGCTATAATAAAGTATCGCCCGTCCAACAACAAAAGATTGGTTACGTTTGCACTTGTTTAAACAATTTCATATAAACTTCCACTCACTACCTGTTCCTCCCCTTGTTGATTTTATTTTTATATATATATATATATATTTTTTTTTTTTATTTTTTCTTATTAATTTTGTTAATTTTTCTTTTTTTCCCCCTTACAGGTGCACGATAAAGTTAACCAGCATAGTCCAGTAGCGACTGCGAGTATTTCTGTCTTATCGTCTTTGGAAATGCTTGACAATAAATTAGATTTTGTGCAAATTCTCTCGTCCGATCGATCCACTTAATAGTGTCCGCCATGATATTGCAAATAATTGAAAGACTGAAGAAATACTGAAGAAATACACCTCGGGCAACTCGCAACTTTGTGTGATTTATATCATAACAAAAGCTAAAGGGAAGAAAGAAAGGCTACCACGAATATTGGATACTCTATAAGAACAAATAATAACAAATAAGATAATATCATATATCATAGTAATAGATTTAAGATGTTAGAGAACTTTAAGAATCTAATCATAAATAAATTGAATAAAAATATTTATAATTTATCTATATAATATTATTATAGTCTATTACATTATTAACTCTTAGAACTTTATTAAATTTTTGTTGGTGTAGAATAGAATCTAATATTTATTATTTACCAGACATATCAGAAAAAATCAAGTACTTAGTATGATTATGAATGAGTTTCATTGATAATGTCGTCTACGCTTTTGACAAAAGAACCTTAACCTCCTCTTAGGTGATGGACGATAATAGAGGTATTTGGTTAGCTGGAAGAGTAGCTTTTAGCCGTGTCATATTATCCGAAATCTTTTCCTGCTCGACGTCTTCTACCACAGTGGCTATCCATAAACAAAATACGGCCAATGCGGCGGTTGTTGAGGTCAATGATTTCTGTTGCGTTGTCTTTTTCACGCTTTTGACGCTTTTTGTATGTTGTTAGTGGCGTGTGTGTGTTTGGGGTTTGAGCTTCGGGTATATTGAATATTAATTTTGAAGTTTTGCGGCTTATGTAAATATATTCAGCAAAAATGAGTGGAACCATCCAACGCTGTAATGTCGATTCTGCAAGCAAGTGATGACATAATTGGATGGCAGTCCATAGTAGCAGCAAGGAATGCTGGAGGGGATGTGATTCACAAAGTCTAGATTCTGGAATATTTTGTAATACATTGAACCTTCGATGGCGTGAAACTTATGCATGTTATCTTGAAGGTCTCTCTCTTGATAAAATGATATTTAATTAGACTAAAAAGAAATGCATGTCGGCGGGAAAGAACCACACAATTATGCCCATAAATAAAATGGTGAAGTCACAGACTGCTCTCAGTAGAGGATCCAACCCGAAACCCACAAAATGTCCAAATATTTGATGTACCTTTGTCTGGTGCTGGTGTGGAGGAGTCATCCATCCAGTGCAGATCACTTCGATGAGTGCGATGGTGTCGAAGACGAGACATTCGTCCAGAGCTGGGAGAGCTGTCAGTCGTACGTCTATTGCCAGGGTGAGGACTCCGTTAAAGGCGATTGCGACGACGGTGAGTACTTTGACGGCGAGACGGGGGGCTGCGATGTGGCGGCCAATGTACAATGCTTTCTGGACGAAGTCGATGAGCCAGCAGAACCGGAACCAGAACCCGAACCGGAAGAGCCCGAAGACGGCAACGACTCAACGCCGCCGACAGAAGCCCCGTCGCCTCCGATACAGGAGCCCCCCACCGAGATAGATTTCCTTGACATTGCTCCGGTGGTGAAGCCAAACTGTCCCTTCAGCGACGATCCCAGTCAGGTGATTCTAATGGCCAGCAATGAATCATGCAGCAATTACTATCTGTGCTACCACGGGCATGCCATGGAAATGCACTGCACCAATCAATTATACTTTAATTCAATCACCGGACAGTGTGATCTCCGAGAGAACGTCCAGTGTGCGGTGGGTTTTTGTATTATTTTGATATTGATCTGCGAATTAGTCTGGGAATGACATGATTATTTTTTCAGATGGACGATCCGAGAGACCATAAATGCCTGCCCCACATGACAGAGTTCTTTCCGCATCCGGATAAGTGCAACTATTTCTATTACTGCATCAAGGGCTTCCTGACGCTGCAACAGTGCCCCTTCTACTACGGCTGGGACATCGAACGCCGGAGCTGTGTGCAGATAAATGTGGCGAAATGTTACGGAAACTCCAAGCGTTCTTAGAACCGGAAACTCCCAGTGACTCTTCAAAAAACTCATTTTCAACTCCGGTGGAAGTTGTCTAGTTTAGTCTGATAAGATCCGTCTTTAATGATAAGTTACACGATTGTAGAACATGAGACCTTTAATTAAATATATAACTTATTTTCGAAAGAACTTGACTTGTCAGAGCCCGAGCTATAAAAAGCTTAGCGCACAGCACTCCACCCACCACAAATCTCGAGAATGCAGAAATCTTCACGCTTTGACATTCTGCTGATCGCCTATGGCCTCCTAGTCCTTTTCTGCGCCATCCACGGATTAAATATTACAGAATGTAATGGACGGACTGGAATTGTTAACAACACCCTGCTCTCCAACTGCAGCTATTCCTACCTGAACTGCTCCGGAGCGGATTCATTGTTCTGCTCCACAGCCACCAATTGTAGTGCCAATTTCACTTGCAACGAAACCATTGTGACGCCTTCGAACCCGGAAACTCCAACCCTAGCAACGGACCCACCTTCACCCACCCAGTCACCGTCCGATGTGCGACGTCAGTGCCGGCAGGGTGTAACGAAGAGGTTCAGTTACCCACAGAATTGCAACTACTTCTATTACTGCGTGGATGGATTTCTGCTGGTGGAGCAGTGTCCCATAGGATATGCCTTCAATGGCGATACCGGAGCATGTGGGGGACGCCTTCAAAATTTCGTTGACTGTACGCTAAAGTGAAAACAATATATATTAACTGAAATCACTTTTAATTAAGCCTCTATTGTCATGTCAAATTAATTTCATTAAAGCTAGAAAATAAACTGAATTTAGAGTCTTATCAGCGAACAAGCACGAGGAGTCATAGTCCCACCTATAAAGACTGCCACTGATCCGAGAGAGGAAAACAGTCGAAAGCCTATATATGTGGCAGTTGATACTTCTGGCCTGCCTGCTGCCTGGCCTCCAGGTGCGGGCAGCCTTCCTGGAGGATTGCAAAGGGGTCATCATTCCCAAGATACCAAACGAAAACAAGGAGTGCAGCCAGTATGTTCATTGCGATGGCGATAACTCTTATTACTGCAATGGGGATTGCGATGAGCCGGTACAGTGCTATCAGGAAGATGAGGAAATCACCACAGAAGCACCACCACCCACTACTACAGCTCAGCAAACCCAGGAGGTGTCTTCAGAAGAGTCTACGCTGGTCAACACTACAACCTCAACACCGGCTCCACCCCCAGAAACCACTCTTCCACCCACAACCTCCAATCCCATCACCGATGCTCGAGTGCACTGCAGGATCAGTGGCGTAAACGGGGTATATCCCTATCCGGCAAACAGCAACTACTACTATCAGTGTTTGGGTGGTTTCCTCCTCCTACAGCAGTGCCCGCAGAACTTTTACTTCGAAGCGGTTCAAGGACTGTGTATTTCCAAAAAGCCCTATCGTTCATCGGTCTTCCAGCTATAAGATTCATCTGTATCTTTATCGTAATGTGTGTAATAAAGTAGATATGGAACCGTGTTTTAGGCAAATTAATTTCAGATAGGCAAGACTTCGATTTGAGATGCGAGGTAAGTTCCAAAAGTCTGATTACTCACCATATCAGTTGATTTTCCGAAACGAAGCCGAGAAGATGCTAAAACTTTGGCAGTACTACCCGATATTTATCCTGGTCCTTGGCCAGAGCCAGGCTGATGTCTTTGACGAGTGCAACGGAGCCGATAGATTCAGCTTTGTTGAGTCGCCCAAGAGTTGTGCACATTACATATATTGCGATGGAGATGACTCATACGATGGGGAATGTGAGGACCGCGAGTACTTCAGTGCGGAGTTGCAATTGTGCGAGCCCATGGGCGATATAGATTGCCGCTCGGGCTTGCCCATACCGGCAGAGTCCACAAATAATACACCAAACTCTGAGAGCGCGCCGGCTCCGTCCGAGAATAATTCCGGACCAGAAACAGAGGTGGTTAGCTCCACCGTAGCCACTACTTTAAGCACTACAGTGGCTCCTCCGGGTCCATCGGTAACTGTGACATCCCGCCCCCCAACTAACGAAACTGGAGGCACTATCTCCACAGGACTCTACCCCAGCATAGAGGTGGCCGTGACCACTCTGTGCCCCAGGCAGGACAATCAGAGCCGTATCGTATTGATGCCAAATAGAAACTCCTGCTCGGACTATTTCATTTGCTATCAGGGGGATCCTCTTCCCATGAGCTGTGCGGCCAGTCTGCACTTTAATTCCCGTTCTGGCAAATGCGATCATCCCGAGAATGTCAAATGCTTGGTAATGTGGATCATCTATTTATATGCTATTTTATTAAAATGTATTTAATTTTCTTAGTCAATGAGTTCCAATCCACGAGAGCAGTGCAAACGGCATACCATCGATGTGTATCCTCATCCGGATAATTGCAATTATTTCTACCAATGCCGTCTGGGTTTCTTGATTGTCCAGCAGTGTCCTTTCTTCTATGGATGGGACTACGAGAAACGATCCTGCGTAGCTCTAAGTCAAGCTAAATGTTATAATAAAGTGCAACAGAGGTTATCGAAATAAATTAATATATTACCGAAAGAGATTTATGAAATTTTGAAGTTCAAGGACTTGAATGATGGCGGGAAATATGAAGTGGGGTTTTCCACTAACTATGTTTAAAAATATCTATCTTCTTAGTCACGTCAAGGTTGGTTTCTTTACCCTTCATTCTAACCAAAAATGATATTGGGAAACTTTGCAAAAATAGAAATAGGGAATGATAAGGAAACCCATTTTATCTCAGAAACACACTTAACCTTGAATGGTTCTCAAATTTGCCAGAACCATCTTGTGAATCACGTCAGAACCCTATATTTTTTCAAAATATTGACCATGTTTTGAAACATCTGCCAAAATATTTGACGAAAATAGGCCAATGTACTAGTTTGATGGGAAATGACCGATAGACCAAAGTTACAAGGACAAACTTTAATGAAACATGGCAAATTGCTTTTCCACTATCTCCATTTTTTAGCTAATCTCTTCAGTTCCTTTTCCTGGGGGTTTGAAATTGAAAAACCTTCAGCCAAGTATTATGGACATATCTGGAATATTTTATCAATCGCACATTTTTGGCAAATCAAAATAGAGAATTCTTAAGTTTGGATGTTGTTGTTTCCAAGAGACGTTATCAAATCTTCTTACACGCCATTCGAAATGTTAATTTTCTGATATTGAGGTTGTTTTTTGACGCCGTTTCCATGGCATATATGCCTAGTTCTCCGGGCATTACGAAATTAGAATAAAACTGCGCTTTACGGGAGGCTGACACACAAGATGATGCTTAATACGATATCAGGTTAGTAATTGAAGATTCAAAAATGCTAGAAAACTAAAAGATTCCATTACAGTATTCATTTATTTGATGGGGAGCCATCTCCTAGTTTCTGGACAAAGGAACTTGAAGCTCTCGAAGCCCACCAATTCGGTGACCATTCGCCAGAGCGGAGGACGCATCTGTTCGAATCACTTGGTGGGTGAATTTGTGGAGCATGCGGAGGACTGCCACATGTTCTATCTGTGCGTCGATAATGGCGATGCCGTCCTTGCCTCCTGCCCACCCACAATGCTCTTCAACTCGGAGAGTCGACTCTGCGATGCGGCATCCAATGTGCGTTGCAGGAATGCCACGGACTCATCTGGAGAAAGCAATCCTCCCGGAACCGATGCCAACGATCTTAACAACATGGTCACGGATGTAGACACCTATTGCGCCACGTTAGCACAACAGCAGAGCAGTGATCGCATTGTTTATGTTGGCAGCTCCAGCAGCTGCAGCAAGTACTACATCTGCTACTATGGCCAGGCCATTTTGCAAGAGTGTAGTTCGCAGTTGCACTGGAATGCGATGACCGGCAAATGTGATGTTCCGGAGCGAGCACAGTGCACGTTGGGCGCCCAGGAGGAGGAGAGGCCGTCGAGTGGGAGTTCTACTTTTGGCCCAAGTGGAGCACTTTCGAGTGATCTCATCCACTGTCCGCCTTACGGACAGCATCTGTATCCGCACATGCAGCGATGCGAATTTTTTATATACTGTGTCAAGGGCCATGCAAGTTTGCAGCGTTGCCCGTTTTATTATTTCTTTGATGTATCAACCAAAAGTTGTCAGTGGTCGCGCACGGCTTTGTGTGTGCGTGATTTAAACTTGACACCACAAATAAAATAGATATTTACAGTAAGAAATTTATATGATCGTTTATATTCATACAATTTGAATTTACCGCAAAAGAAATTGAATGAAACCAACAAATGGTGTGTACACACTGGCTCTCTTATCAGTTTGTTCGATTCTTTGGCTGGTTTTTAGGTTTGATAAGAAAATGTGAGCTGTATAAAGTTATTTGTTTAAGCACTATCTAACTTTCTTACTTTTATTTAATAATAAATAAACTTTTTTTGGAATTTCATTAACACCTGCAATTTTGTTATCGCCGACCAGCTGATTTGCAGCCCTGGTGTGCCACGTGCTATCGATAGACTGTATTTAGAAGAAGAAGAAATGGGTGGAAAGACAAAACAAGCACCGCGCACCAAAAATAATGCAAAGGTAAGGCGTAATTGCCATTAATTATACAATCTAGCAGTAATATAATGCAATGCTACCCTTTAGCCGTCGAGCAGCAGCCGGACAGCTGAGCTGCTGGGCAGCTCCACGCCCATTTTCGTGGGATTTTCAGCGCAAGCGGATGGCGGTGGACTGGTGCCATTTGCTCCGGGATTCGCCAGCGCTGAACAGATGCCGGATAGTTTCGATGCGGCGATCGATCCCCAGACCCAGATCATTCTGCGTAAGCTCTCCAAAAAAGACCCCATGACCAAAAAGAAGGCACTCCAGGAACTGCAAGAGCTCATAGAACAGTCTGACGTGGATTCGCTGAAAAACATTCTACCCCTGTGGCCGAAGTACTACCTGAACCTCGCTAGCGACCCCGAGCACAATGTGCGCGAACTTACGCAAACAGTTCTGCAGTTGCTCATGGCCAAGTGCAAGAAGGCGATGGCTCCGTACCTGAAGTTGCTCGTTCCCGTTTGGCTGGGCAGTCGCTTCGATACCTACGCACCGGCGGCCAGCATAGCCGGGCAGTCCTTCAAGGACACTTTTGCGGGGAATGCGAACCGTACGCGAGAGGTATGCCTGCATTGTCAGGTGGAGATTTTGGAGTATGCCACCCGCAACCTGACCTTCCACACAGCTGCCACTCTTTCGATTGGGAAAAGTCTAACACCAGAGGAGGCGGAACAGAAATACCAACGGGTTGTGATTAGCAGTCTGAAACTTTTATCTTTCTTCTTGGAGAAAACGTCACAAACAGAGGAGCTGAGCCAAGTCAAAGAGGGATTTAAAACGCTAGTGGCGCATCAGAAGTTCTGGAGCTTCGCCAAACACAAAGTACCGCCCATAAAGTAAGTGTAGATATGGTGTGAACTGAGCAGATTATATTACAAAATTGTTTATCCCTTCTAGGGCTGCCTGGTTCGAGTGCATCTACCATATCCTGCAATCGGTTCCCCTCTTGGAAGTGATCTTACCTCAAAAGTCTCAGCTTACAACACTCTGCTTCCAATTCATCGACGACTCTGATCCGGTTGTGGCTCCCCAAATATGGGGCTGCGTTTTGTTACTGCAGAACAATTACGACGACTGGTATGCTTCACTCAACATACGCAAGGCCCTGCTACCGAAACTGTCCAACCTGCTCCGCAATGGCTTTAATCGCAATGCCCAAGCCATCTGCCCTAACCTGCTGCCTTTTCTTTCCAAGATAACGCCTGCTTGCCTGCAGGATCTGGACGTTTACGAGTTCTACCAACGCTTCTTTGATGACATGAAGCTGGGCATCACGGAGAAGTTTGATCCTCCGTTGTCCAAGTCGGATTGCACTGTTATCCACAATGCCTACTTCGAGTGTCTGCGCTTTCTGTTCCAACAAATCAATAACAAAAAAGAGAAGGAAACGAAGGAGGAGGATTTTGCCATTAAGTTGCTAGAAACGAATATCTTGGAGCCCATCAGCTGGCTGCTGAAGAGCGACAGTGCCCATGTGAAAAACTTCTTCCAGCATAGCTCTGCGTTGGTTGCTTTCTGGGATCGCCAGATCCACAATAAGCTAGACAACGGCGGCCTGTACGCTAAGCTTCTGAATCTATTTTGGACTAAGATCTTTGAGCTGGTTACCAAAGACCTGGCAGCCGAGGAGGTGGATGAACAGCTTCTTTCCCACGTCCTGCTATTGGTGCAGGATCTGCATGTGGCCAATCCCAGTCTGGAATCACCTAGTGTCAAGTTTGCGGAGGAGCAGGGCGAAAAAATTGAAAAAAGTGAACCCACAACGCCGGTAAAGAAGGCCCAAGAGGCGGCTGCGTTTATACAGAAGGAGCTGAAACAGTTGGTTGTGAAGCTGGTGAGGATCTGCCTGGACAAAGCCAGCGGAAGTGAGAAGGGCAGCTCTGCCACCCGATACGTCGAGCAAGTGCATACCCTCACCAAAATGTTCAGCGATGTCAACTTCTACAAGAGCTTGACTGATCTCGGAGAGTTGAGCAGCTCTTTGGACAGATTCGTTAACCTACTGAGTCAAGTAAACGAAGAGGCTTCTGAATCGGTCGTGGAGATCGTGTTTGAGATTCTGCCTCTGCTGGAAGCGGATCAGCGCTTTGATTATATCGAAAAGAAGCTTCTGAAGGTCAGCTATTTGAAAAATAATTTATTTTTATAAATTTTAAATAATGTTTCCCTTGCAGCTCCCACAGAGTCGAGTTCAAAACCTTCTTCTCCACCGACTTTTGTCCTACCCACTCTGTACGGAGCCGGCTGTAAGGCAGATGCTAAGTAGTCCGGATACCTGCGCCGTAATTGCCCGGATCGCCGAGGAAGTTGTGGTGGACAATGATAGGGAAAAGCTGAACCTGCTGCACAAGTGCTTCTTCCAAACCGACACAGGAGATATACTCATTAATGCTGGAACGGTGGACAAAATACTGGTGGCCATGAGCGGGCCCCTGGAGCAGCCGGTGATAGACAATACGGTGGAAGTGTGCGGTAGCTTTATTGCTCAAATAATGCCTGTGATTTGCACCAATGACAACTCGTCTCTGGAAGTGCGCCAGAAAGTCTTTCTGAGGCTCTACAAGTTTAGTTTAGAGCACCAGCCGGAGGACTATCTCTCCGAGGACACTCTCTGGGAGATAACCACGTGCTGGCAAGACGCACTCTCCAGTAAGGACATTGAAATCGACGATGACATGCTGAGGACTTGTGCGAGCATAGTTGAGGACTTGGCCAGAAGCCTGGAGGTAAATGCCGAAAACTTGGATAGTATGGCGGAGGCGATGGCCAAGTTTGTGATCTGCTCCACAGAAAATATCGAGGATGAGGACAAGCGAATGGAGCGCATAGATGAGACTATAGCGGCTCTGCTGGAAACTCCCTTAAAAACAGCCGAAAAGGTGCAGCAGTTTGAAAACCATGTGGTTCTTTTGGAGGCCTTGGCAGGGACCGTCAGCGCAGGAGTTGCTTTCGACAGCGGATCGATGGAACCCAAAGAGATTTATCCGTTAATCCAGCGCTCGACCATTAACTTGGCCACACTCAACAAGCTGGTCTTTAAATTCCCGTCGTCCAAACCCCCCAACGACCCCGAGGATGAGCTAACCGAAGACTATTGTGATCCCAATGCCGATGTTCTGAAGAAGTGGAGCGAGCCTCTCATCGCAGAAGTCCTGCAGTGCATTCGTGTGGCAGGTGCTGCCGGGAACTGGCAGAAAGTCGCCGAATTGCCGTCCGTCACCGAGGAACAAGTTATCATTTTGGTGGAAAAAGTGGAGGACTTTATGGGCAATACCAGCGAGTTGGTCGGCATAGTTCAGCAGCGCCTTCGGCAAGATGCAGTGGCGCAACCCAGTGTTATAGGCTGCCGTCTGCTGGGTTACCTCATTCATCAGTATGCCGATTTTGATGAGAGTGCGCCCATTCTGCTGCACGAGGATTTGTCCGACTCACTGGTGACCCAGGGCGCTCTAAAGGTCTATGCCATGGCTCTGCAGTACCTCCTACCCGAGCTATCGCAAAAATCCATTGGGCTTACTTCGGCCATAATGCGAACAGATCCACCCGAAATTTGGATCAAAGCTGCCGTTTTCCGCGCTCTGCTTCTCAACAATTTCGAGTCGGATGTAAATGAGCAATCGGATCGCAATATCATTGCCTCGGCGGTGCAGTTTCTGACCAGTATTGGAGAGAAACAGAGCGTACAAAAGGATTTGCTTCATTACAATGTGTAAGCTTATAAAGTAACTATATCTTATCCTCACTCTATTACTCTTTTTTTTTTAGAGAACTTAAACAACAACCCTACGAGTCAGTTCTGAACACCGTGGAGTATATTAAACTACTCACAGAGGTCCTTAAACGGTTTCCCTACGAACTTAGTATCAAGAATTGGGATGCCATTCGGATTGGCCTCAGTTCTTGGGTGCTGACTGTCTCAAAATCCGTAGCTCAATATGATGATCCTAAGGTGAGTTCTTTTTAAACAGGAAAACATCCGTAAAGTAATACTCTTCTGATTACAGACTAGCTTGTTTGTGGTTTCTGTTTATCAATTGTTTGCCGCCCTGATTGAGTTCATACGCTCCGAGAAGCAGAAGAGCTCCACGGAACTGCTCAAAAATATGATCGATGAATGGGAATCTCTGTTCGCCAAGGAAGTCAATGTGGTTCTGTTCAAATCATACTATCAGTTGACCCACGAGGCGAGTGTAGAGCCAGGATTCCAGGCTTGCTACGAGGCCGTACTGGAACATCTTACTCCCACTCTTGAACTACTGGACTACAGCTTTATTTATGCGGTAAATATTATAAAAGTAAACACGTACTTTAAAGCTTCTAATAAATATCTTTTTTCCTTTCAGTTCTGCAAGTCCAATAGTAAAATTAGTCTGGATCATCTCTGCAATTTCCTGTTCAAGCAGCTCTACAGTCGCCAGCACTCGGTTCGAATTAGTGCTGTGTTTGCCTTGAAACAATTAACCCCACACTTTGTGGCCGATGACATCGAGTTGAATGAGAAACAAAGCGAAAGCATGGACGCCACTACCGCGATCTCTAGATGGCATTTCCTCAATCGCTTCGAAGACTACTTGACTCGTTACGATGCCCTGATCAAAAAATATCTGGACGAGTTCACTTTCAAGTTGTCAGAGTTGGAGGATCTTGAACCCATTGATAGACACGACGCCCTAAGCTACCTCTTCCTGTGGGACTGCATCATCAACGCGTGCGCCAAGTCCCCTGTTGCCCTGCGATCTGTCTACACCAACTGGCTAAATGACAACAAATACGAAGAGGTGTGAAAGACCACTTTTTTTTAAATTACTATTGATTTGGGAATGCACTCTAGAATTTCATTACATTACAGAATTTCCTACACTTTCTATTCCGCGCCATGCCGGTGGACATCTTAAAAAATCACGGTGCTAAGGTGCACAGCAACGGAGTTTACAAGGAGCTTAATTGGTCCCAGTTGAAGGGTAAGTGGCTTTAAGCTATCAGTGTCTCCTCTGAGCCGGTGTCGTCGTTTAAAACGTCTGGCAAGTAGTCCTCGCCATAGCCATAGTCGTCGTACTCGCCATATCCGCCCTCCAAGTCGCCCATCATCTCCTCCTCTTCTGGTATATCCGACACAGAAATGTAATCCGACAAGGGTACAAACTGTTCGGGATCGTTCTCTGCCATCATAGGACGCTGGACAGGTATCTGTTGTGGCGCCAAGTAGATGTTCAAGTTCGAGATGAACTTGTTGATCCAAACGGTTAAATTATTGGCCAATATCCTTTGATATTCGCGAAGATTACTGGTGGTATAGAACTCTTGATCTGGGGGAGGTATTCAGATGTAACTGATCCTAGTTGCAGGAAGATGAGGGATATTACCTGTAAACTCCCGTAGCCGTTCTAGGATGACACAACAAAGTGGCGAGTTCTCGTCCACAATAAACTGATCGTTCAACAGGAAGTCCTTCATTTCCTCAAACAAGACACAGATCATCTTTTGCATTTGTTTGCGCTGGCGCTGCAGGATGCGCTTCTTGAGACCCTTGCAGCGTCGCTGGAGCACACGCTTAGCAGCCCGTCGCTGGCGCATTTCCTCTTCCATGTACTCCACTGCCTTTTCCATGCTCATGGCCTCCACGGGGGGCTTCGCCTTCATCTGATTCTCCAGGGCGGCCAACTGTCGTGGCGCGAGAACCTCTCTAAACAGATTAAATGTGTCGACAACTCGCAGCGGATGCGGATCGGCTAGACGCTCGATACGAGCTGTACACTGGTTGACAAAGATCTTCTTGGTGTAGTAGCGTGCCTGCTTGCCCAGCTGGGGCGACGAGAAGTCCTTTTTGGGCGTGGCCAGGAAGCAGATGTGCTCCTCGCGCGACAACACATCTCTGTCGATGATAATCTGGCCGGTGTGCTGGCAGGGAACATAACAGGGATGGTAGCGCGGACAGACGCAGATGAACCTGCAGGTCAATGTCTACGTTATTTGTTGGTATCATAAATAATAAACTTATAGATTTTTTGTTTTATTCGACTTATGATCAAGCCACTTAATCGTTCGAACCTGTACAGTCCTTGGGTGTCGTGGAGGGGATACTTGACCAGGCGCTTTATGCGTTTACTGCGTGGCTCACGGACATGGACCATGGCAAGGCGGGCGTTCAGCTCGTCGGCCACAGTGGGTCCATCCAGGGCAGGATCATCCTGCTTCTTTTTCGGTTCTGGACGAGTGTCGCACTGCGCCTTTAGAAAGTTGATGGCCTCGGCCACCGTCTTCGGTTCGCTTTCGAGGTGAATGCGCTTCGGTGGTGGCATTTCGGAGGGCACCTCCTTGAAGTTTACTGGCTTCCCGGAGGTAATCATCGCAATGTTTTAGACACAAAAACCAAAAATGAAACAAAAACGATTTAATGGGAGAAGACGATCGAACGTTACGAACTCTACTGTATATTAATATTATTTGAAGAGTGATGATGTGAAAGACAATTCATAGCATAGCATGATCTGATCGAAAATATGTATTTCCAATAATTTTGCAGATCAAAAGTTGCCGCTGGATAGATATGTGTGCCACCTGTACACGGAAGTGTTGCGTAAATTGCCGGCCGTGGTACGTCGATGGTGGAACGCCACCCAGTCCAGGCAAAAGAATTTCGTGGATAACCTCACCACAAACTATGTGAGCTCCCTCATCTGCACCGAAGAACTTAAGGCAATCGCCAACCGGAAGGAGAAGCACGAAAATATGCAGGTGAGTTTTAAGGTTTGATAAGATTCATGGGAACTTGGTATCTTGTTAGGCTTGGATTACTTCAACCTCCATGTACGTCCGTAGACCAAATGCGACGATAATGCAGATCAATAGAACGACAATAGTGGTCAGACGAAAAACCTCTAGGGCCAACATTTTCAGCGATTCGAGGCTATCCTTTTGCAGATATTTTCAAGTCCTTTCAGGGAATGCTGTGAATCGCCTAAAAAAGCACAGATTACTGAGAAAAATTGTCTCAAAATTCAATATATTTCAGGTCACAGTTCACGCCTCTACCCGCGAAGTGCTGGCCGTTTATGCCATCGATGAGGCACGCATGGAGCTGGTGATTACGCTGGCCCCCAATTATCCTTTGGGTGCCGTAAAAGTGGAGTGTGGCAAGCAAATTGGAGGAAGGGCCTCCTCGCGCAATGTGGGCATGCAGCTAACCATCTTCCTCACCCATCAGGTAATGTATAATAAAAATGTAGGAATTTCACCAACTAACCATCTTAAATCTTATAGAATGGCACCATTTACGATGGCCTCACCATGTGGAAAAACAATCTGGACAAAAAGTTCGAGGGAGTGGAGGAGTGCTATGTATGCTACACAGTCATCCACCAGGACACTTGCCAGCTGCCAAAGCTCACGTGCAAAACCTGCAAAAAGAAATTCCATGGACCTTGCTTGGTTAGTTTCTTACTTAGTCTTCAATAGAGTATATTCTAACTTTTTTATTCTTTCCTTTTTAGTACAAATGGTTTACCACCAGCAGCAAATCCACCTGCCCCATCTGCCGCAATGTCTTTTAGGCGGAACATGCCACGTTTCATCTTTAGTTGGCAGAAAGTATTAAGCAAAAGGCACAACACCAAATCCATTCGCTTAGGCTACAAATAATGGTCTCCCCTCAAATTATAAATCAGCAATATTAATAAATTCGTCAAATGTTTGAGTGTTCATCGAGTGTGTTAAGTCCAGGGATTATATCGATCAGAAATAAATGTATATAACATAAAAACCTAAAAACTTAAATACTTAAATACCTAATAATAAAATTAAATATAAATTTATTTGAAAACAAAGCAGGCAGAATGCTTGTGTGTCAGATTTGGTTGTGCTTTCCAACTGGTTTCGTCAGTCTATCCTAAATCTGTGTCGAAAGATATACAAATAATAGAAGCTCTCAAATATTTAGTATATTTTGGATTTCGATTTTTGTGGATAGTACTTTCGGAAAACGGAAAAATAAAATTATTTCGAAATTTATTTCAAAACATAGTAAGCAAGTCGGCTTGTTGGTCAGAGTTGGTTGTGATTTCTAATCGGTTTCGTCAGTCTATCCAAAATCTTGCTCTGAAAATATACAAATACGAGAAGCGCTCTAATATTTTGTAAATTTTTGGATTTATTTTTGAGAAGTTCTTTCCATGATGACGACCCGTGTGGGAATCATTGGACAATGTCAGTTTTGCCACCGGCTTGTTGCTATTGATATGCGCCCGGTGAACGACGTGGACGTTTCGGAAGTCCGCAGCTTCGCCCAGATGCGCAAGGAAGCTGTTGCTAAAATGGAGGCCGCACTGGGATCTAACCAGGTGACTGAGAATGCTGATTTGGGAATGGACGAGGAACCGGGATGCAGCGGTTCTCAAGTCGAAAAGCAAGTGTCTGTCGAAGAGAAGACTCAGAAGGCGTATGAGAATCCATTGAAGAAAATCACCGGAACTATCATGAGATTGGTCAGGGATGAGTTTAGACGTTCACCGGGACCGGATCAGGAATCGTTGGAGGATTCCAGTGCCAATGCCGAGGTCATTATGAGCATGTTGGCCGAGGAGGAGCGCATTGTTGATGAAATTCGTTCGCAGGCTGATAAGCGTAAAGCTAAAAAATAAATTATTGTTTCTGTTGTCGTTACTATGAGCATTCCAATCCAAAGCCTTTTTTTTTTTACTGAAACCCACGTGCTGACCTTTCCCCTAGGCCACCCATCCGCCCACTCTAGTATCCACCCTTTCTGTAGGCACCGATTGCGCCTGCGCCCGGAGGAACCCATTTCCTTTTGGGGTGGGGCCCACACAACACATGACGAATCGGTTTTTGCTCAGCAGTGCACTTTTGCAAGCTGTTAACTGGGATTACACACGCTATTGCCATCGGTTCATCCACTTGCTGACACCAGTCCGGACTACCAGGTCCGCAAAATGACGTAAGCACCGCGTTTAGACGATGAGCCCCCGGGAACCGAAACCGAAACTTGGACAGCGTGTTGAGGTAACGGGTAAAAATTTGCACGGAACGGTTGCCTATGTGGGACGCACAAACTTTGCTGCCGGCCATTGGATCGGCGTGATTTTGGACGAGCCGCTGGGCAAGAACAATGGTACCATCCATGGCAGCACATACTTCAAGTGCCCCACAAATTGCGGGCTGTTTGTGCGCGCCCAGCAGCTGGTGAGGATTGGCGAGGGCGGAGTTGGCGGAGTTGGCGAAGCGGATAATCAAAAATCCCTAGAAATGCAGCGCGACGGTGCACGAACTAAACTCACGAGGCGGCTCGC
Source organism: Drosophila ananassae (assembly GCF_017639315.1). NCBI lineage: Eukaryota > Metazoa > Arthropoda > Insecta > Diptera > Drosophilidae > Drosophila > Drosophila ananassae. The sequence continues at coordinate 20,624,128 of NC_057928.1, forward strand.
TAGTGGTGGTGGAAGTGGCAAGTCCGTGGATGAGCCAGTGAGTACTAGAACTGGGACACTCAGCGGATATAGACTTGTGTGAAAAATTTTACTTTCCATAGGATAATCAGAGGGAGCAGATGGCCAGTTCCTCTGGAAAAACGAAGGCATCTTCTGCCAATCCAGGCTCACCGCAAAAACAGTTAAGGAATCCGCAGTCTTCAAGGGATCAGGCATCAGTGGCCAAGACTTCGGGCAAGTTTTTGGTCAATCAGCCCATGCAGCCCCTACAGCTTCCAAGGGTGAGTTTTCAGGACATATTTAGGTCAAGTATTGCTTTCCAAAGGAAAGTATCGCTTGGAAAAGGTGGAATCGTTTTGTGGAATCTAAAATATTATTTATTTTTATATTTAATTTTATCTCTAAAAAATGTGCATTACTCCCCCAGAACCCAAATATCTCAGATGGCCCGTCAAGTAGTCTGGAAGCGGAGAAAAATGAGAAAACTAAAGCCACCCCATGTAAGGCAACCAAGGAGACTCCGCCACTGGAAGAAAAACCTCCTCCAGATCCCGTGAACAAGGCTGAAGAACCTCTGAAAGATCTAAACGAAGAAAGGATCAGGGAAGATGTCCGGCCAAGTCATCAGTTGGCCCCAAACCCTCTCCAGACAAGCACACTGGGCGATTTGCCGGCTCAACTGAAGCCTCCGGTAATGACATGCAACCAAAGGCGGTCCACATCCTACACCCAGTTGCGGCCCACCAGGATTAGTCAGCCCAAGCCGACAACGGCTCAGGCTCAGAGCTCCACGGCCCAGTTGACTCTGGCCATGCCGGTACCTCTGGCTCTGGCCCCCAAGAGGAGCAAAACGAGCATGAGTCCTACAGGTTCTGTAAAGAGAGCGCCGCCGGCTGCCTTTGTGGAACCACGTTTCCTGGAGATCCTAAAACCACAATTCACTCCGGGACCTTCGCTTCGTACCCCTAGCACAGTGGCTCCTCCGTTGGATAGTCCGGAACTCCGTCAGCTGAAGGAGGAACTTCAGCTTTTGAGAGTCCAGAAGAGCGAGGATAAGCTGAAGCTACTAGAGCTGGAACGCATGCGAATCCACAACGAACAGTTGCTGGAGTTCAAGTCGCAGATAATGACTCAGCAGGTGCTCCTTCAGCGGGAGCTCCAAAGATCCCGTCACGAACTGAGAGAAGCCCAGGATGCTTCAGGGAAATTCAAGAGGGAATTGGATGAAATAGCCGAGAGCATTGAGCTGCTTACCCTGGACAAGGAGATGGCAGAGGAGCGCATGGAGACGTTGCAAATCGAACTGGAAATGGCCCAGGAGCGCAACGATGAACTCACCCTGGATGTGGAGATCCTGAAAGCTGAGCAGGAAGAGCAACAGCAAGACCAGTGCTTCGAGAAGAACGAGAAGCAGTCGTCGTTAGGTGTTACTCCCCAGTCCGCCGGAGAGTATCTCCGTCTGGAGCAGTATAATCAACGTCTGCGGGAAACTGTGATCCGCCTACGAGACACCCTCGCCGTCGAGAAGCAGATGGGTCAACGCACAAACAAGGAATTGGAGACCAAGCACTCGGAGATCAACGAACTGAAGAGCATTAAGGAATTACTCAGCCGGAGAGTGGATCACATGGAGGTGCAGCTGATGGATCTGAAGGAGCAAGTGGATGCCTCACTCGGTGCCGAGTCGATGGTCACTCAACTGGCTGCGCTGAAGCTGGAGCTAGAAGATCGTGTCAAGCTCCTCGAAGAGGAGGTCAACGAATTGGAGGCTCTGGAGCAAATACAGGAGCAGCTCATCGAAAGCAACCAGGAGCTGGAGACGGATCTGCGCGAGGAGATTGACAAGTTGAGTGCGCAGGTCAAAATCCTCGAGCAGCAGAAGAACGCCGCCATGGAGAGCCTCTACGATCGGGATGTAACCATCATGAAGTTTCGGGATCTGGTCCGTCAACTCCAGGAACAACTCCAGCTTCGAGCCGACGGCACTCTATCCATAGAGGACTTTAGCAGCGCCAACGAGTCCCAGCAGGAGGAGACCTCCAACCAGAGCCAGACGGACTACCAGCACATCTTCAGCGTGAGCAAGGCCTACGGACGGGCTCTGGAGCAGCAGATCAAGTCGGTGGAGATGCGCCTACAGCGTCAGCACTTGGAGCACGTATTGGCCTTTGTTCCGGAACAGTTCCTGCTGCGGGGCGGGGAGCATGACGTTGTCCTGGTCATCCTACTCCTGGAGCGAATGAACGAGAAACTGACTATCGTCTGTCAGGCTATCAACGAAAAGTTTCCCACGGCTTGTGAGTTTGGTGAGTGTCCTTACGGGATTATATTTAAAAAGGCGATGTGATCTTGAGTTTTCTGCTTATTCCCAGGTCGTGATGCCATTTTCGAGGGCTACTCCGTGCAGCGTTACATCTTCCGGTCGCAGTGCCTCTATCTCCTCAAGAGTCTCCAGCTGGTGCTCCAGCAATTCCGGCACGGACTCAACCACTGCGACTACGAGCTGTGCACCCATGCGGCTATTTACCGGAGTGATCTGGAGCTGCAGGAGCAGCAGCTGGACGAGTTTGTACGACTGCTGAAGACTGGCCAGCTGGACGAGCACACCAACTGTGAGCCCATCCAGCGGGTGCTTCACTACATCAACGGGTTGCATCAGAACCTGATGCCACCGCAGACTCTGGTGGAGCTGTTGGATGAGCAGCAACTATACGGGGCGTTAGTTGAGGTCTATGAGGCCGGCTTGGATGCCGTCAATGCCAATGCGGGATTGATGCACACCATCATCCAGTTGGGTCACGAGCAGACCGCCTCCTTCCAGTGCATGCAGCTGCTGATGGAGCAGAGCTGCGCCCACAAACAGAAGCTGAAGAAGCTCCAGAAGAAACTGCAGAGTGGCGGCAAGACGGCCGCCTGGACGGGAATGCAGTGTGCTCGGTATCAGCGTATCCTGGAGGCGAACGAAGCACTGGGCGCTCTAATACGTCTGCTGGACGCCACTGCCCGGGAGGCCAGCAGGGAGTCTAATGGTGGCATAGCCCACGAAAAGCTATGGAGGATGCTGGTGCTGAACTACAATAAGTTTGCCCCCAGTCAGGAGACCCCGGAGCCCAGGGAAGTGGATGCCTACAGTCAGTATTGCATGCAGCTTCTGGAGGAGCAACTGGATGAGCTCTTCACACTCCTGGAGTCCACGGACGTCAACACGGAGTATGTGCGTCACCCGGCCACGAATACACTCCAGGAACGGGCCTCCCAGGTGAAGCGGCACTACGAGGATGTGAAGACCCTAGAGCTCACTGTTGCGGAGCGGGATAAGGAGATCAAGTCCTTAAAGTACTTATCCAAGATGAAGCAGCAGGACTACTCAGAGATGCAGATCCGCAAGGAGATGGCCGAGAAGCAGTTGAGCAAACAGTGTCATGTCCTTGTCGGCTTTGCCGAGGCTGTGGAGCACCTGGAGCAGTCGATCCTTGTCAAGGAAGCCGCTTTGGGACACGCTTTGAATATCGTGGCCGATAAGGTATCCAGCTTGGAGCAGGCACAGCAGCACTGGCGGGAACAGCAGCAGGCGGACAGTGCCTGTGTCACCAGCACCACGATCAGCTCCAACCGGGAGATGAATCTCCTCCATCAGGCTCTTCGGCAGGAGCGTACGATGCGCGTCAAAATGCAGGGCAGTGAGTTGCGTAAGAGCTTGGCCTCCTTGGAACCGCTGCATGTGCCACAATCCGGCAGCCTGGAGCTGACCAAGCTGGAGCAGGAGCTGCGTACGCTGAAGAACCAGTGGCTTCTGGCCCATCTGGAAATGGGCTCGGCTGGCACCCAACGGCGATCGGATGTGGAGCTGCAGGGTAGCCGCGTCCTGCGACATATCTTCCAGACATATTGCACCCAGCATCCGTACCGGGCCAAGAGCACCGACTTCGGGCTCTTCATCACAGAGGATCTGCGGCAAGCATTCGGGCCAAACTTCTAGAGTTTTGGGGTTTAAAACGTATATTAAGAGGAGGTATTCCAATAGTATTTTCGGTCAGAACAAAGGCTTATGTGATTGCTGCTTATCTATACACACTATCTATATCGAGGAACTAGTTAATCCATGACTACTTGTACGAAATTAGTTATCTACTTGTATTCGAATAAAACTGTACAATTATATACACATATGGGATATGTTTGAGTTCATCGGAAAATAAACAAATTTACATTACTATTTAGACGAATTAAAATGTGACTTGTTTCTTATTAAAGTTTGGGATAATTAATATATCAATATTTGGTAGCAGGTCCCCTTCAAAAATTAAGAAAAATGCATGGAAGGGCAATATGGCCCCCAGCGATGGCTATATCTTGGCCAATTTCTATCCAATTCTTAAGCGGAATACCTTAAAAGATTTGTAGATAGATTCTCTATCAAACTGCATCAAAACATAGAAACAAAATATTTTTCAAATTTTTTGTCACATTTTCCAGGGTGTCCTCTTCAAAGTGCATGGAAGTGCAATATGGCCCCCAGCGATGGCTATATCTTGGCCAACTTCCACCCGATTCTTGAGCGGATTACCTTAAAAGATTTGTAGATAGATTATCTATCAAACAGCACAGCTGTTAGATTATCTAGATTATCTAGATTATCTAGACATAGATTATCTATCAAACAAACAGCTATATCTTGGCCAACTTCCACCCGATTCTTGAGCGGATTACCTTAAAAGATTTGTAGATAGATTGTCTATCAAACTGCATCAAAACCTAGAAACAAAATATTTTTCAAATTTTTTTGGTACATTTTCCAGGGGGTCCCTGGAAAATGCATGGAAGGGCAATATGGCCCCCAGCGATGGCTATATCTTGGCCAATTTCAATCCGATTCTTGAGCGGAATACCTTAAAAGATTTGTAGATAGATTCTCTATCAAACTACATCAAAACCTAGAAACAAAATATTTTTCAAATTTTTTGTCACTTTTTTCCGGGGGTCCCCTTCAAAATGCATGGAAGGGCAATATGGCCCCCAGCGATGGCTATATCTTGGCCAATTTCCACCCGATTCTTGAGCGGATTACCTTAAAAGATTTGTAGATAGATTCTCTATCAAACTGCATCAAAACCTAGAAACAAAATATTTTTCAAATTTTTTGTCACTTTTTTCAGGGGGTCCCCTTCAAAATGCATGGAAGGGCAATATGGCCCCCAGCGATGGCTATATCTTGGCCAATTTCTATCCGATTCTTTAGCGGAATACCTTAAAAGATTTGTAGATAGATTCTCTATCAAACTGCATCAAAACCTAGAAACAAAATATTTTTCAAATTTTTTGTCACTTTTTTCAGGGGGTTCCCTTCAAAATGCATGGAAGCCAACATGGCCCCCAGCGATGGCTATATCTTGGCCAATTTTCACCCGATTCTTTATCGGAATACCTTAAACGATTCATCCATTGATTCTACATCAGAGGAATACCTTAAAAACTGTGTAGACTGTTTTTTTTATTGAATATTTTCACTAAAAACTCAAATGAAATTAATCTCATTGTCGATCACTATCGACGGTATCGACGGATCCTAAATGTCGTTTATTTTGAAATTAACTCTTTACAAAATATCATATACAATTCGCAATGTCGTTATGTACAGTATGTATATAGTTTTTATTTATTGGGGAATAGAGAGACGCGCAGTTTCGAGATGAGAGGAAGAGCAGCGCAAGCAGTCCAATTAAAAACGAAACACTTATCACATGAGCACAAAATCGGGGTAATCCAGGATTCAAGAGGGAACAGGGATATACCATATGAGGATATACAGATCATGGCAAGATGGCGGCCGAGTGACGTCGTTGTTGTTGTGGGATTTACATAAATACGTTTAATGTTTAATGAGAATAAGATTGGATTTGAGGCTATTTACAGTTGCTGAACGAACCAAACAATTAGCGACCCCTGAAAAGCTTATAAAAGTTAAAAATAAATTATTAATTTGAATTATAAATTATTCCATTTATTCTTAGTTACCTCACGACTTGGCTTCCGTTTCACGCTTGGCCACAATCTTGCCCTGATCGCGACTGTTGATGACCTCGGCATGGAAGCCCGTCTCCCAGTCGGCGTAGTACTTCACGGTGCGCACATTTCCGTCGGGCTCCACCAGGGAGTACTCTCCCTTGACCACGTCCCCATCTCGCTCCTCCTTCTGGTGCTTGTTGTCCCCGGTGTGTGGATCGTTTACGGCATACTCGAAGGCATAGCGCGGATGAGCATCCTAGGAGGGAGAAGGATTAACATTAAGTGGAACCACATCGTGTTTTAAGACTAAAAACTTACAAAGTGCTCCAGATGCTTCTCTGGAACCACCTTCAAAAGAGCTGGTTGGGCCACTGGAGCTGATTTAAGGTAGGCGGTGGCCGGCAGGGGGGCGTGACTGCTCAGAGCCGATACACTGGGAGCATAGCGATAGAAGCCCGCACCCAGAGGTCCAATGCCACCCACTCCATGTGAATAGCCGCTCAGGGAGGAGTCCAGATGTCCCAGAGAGGCGGTGGCTGGAGCCAAGCCAGATCCGTGGGTGAGCAGACCCTGATAATTGAGGGCTGGAGAAACAGCAGCATGTCCCAGGGAAATGGCACCATAGTAGCCACCATCGTGACCTCCACCAAGTCCCAGTTTACCTGAAATGGATTCTTAAAATATGGAAGAATGTCTGGAGAACCAAACTCACCTGCATGAATTCCATAGGCTGTGCTGCTCGTCAACTTTCCTCCCAGGGAATAGGCAGGAGCAGAGGTCAACTTGGTCAGAGGAGCTCCCAACAAGGCAGCTCCGTGTCCATGGCCACTAACGCCATAGCCGACTCCCAAGTCTAAGCCAATGGGGGAGGCTACCTTTGCGATGGCAGGTCCTGTGGTAATGTGGCTCACGGCTGGAGCAGAGTAGGTGGTAGCCACCTTGGCGATGGCAGGAGCCGGCTTGGACACATACTGATGGGAGACAGCTCCGGAGCCACTAACTCCATAGCCAGTGGCCACTTTAGCAATGGCCGGAGCAGCAGAGTATGTGGACAAAAGGGGTCCTGAGGAGATGGCATGACCTGTTGATATGTGACTCACAGCAGGAGCTGCATAGGTGGCCACTTTGGCTATGGCAGGAGCAGCTGCAATGGTGGCAACTGCTGGCTTGGAAACATACTGATGGGATACAGCTCCAGAGCCACTGATTCCATAGCCGGGACCAGCCGAGATGGTGGAAACTGCCGGAGCACCATAAGTGGCTATTTTCGAAATGGCAGGAGCCGTGGAGTAGGTGGAGATGGCAGGAGCAGCATAGCTAGCAACCTTGGCGATGGCAGGAGCAGCAGAGATGGTGGTTACTGCTGGCTTGGACACATACTGATGAGACACAGCTCCGGAGCCACTTACTCCGTATCCTGTGGCCAACTTCGCGGGCTGCAGAGTCAAAGCAGGAGCAGCTGGTAGGTAGGTCTTGGAGATTACAGGCGCCACAGAAGCCACTGGGGCAACAGCAATGGCCGGCTTGGAAACATACTGATGGGAGACAGCGCCATGGCCCGATCCTCCATAGCTGGTGGCGATCTTGGTAAGAGCTGGGGCAGCGGAGTATGTAGAGATGGCCGGAGCAGCGTACGTCGCCACCTTGGGAATGGCAGGAGCAGCCGAGATAGCCACTGCAGGCTTGGATACATACTGATGGGAAACTGCTCCCGAGCTGTAACCCAAACCACTTCCTCCATACGAAGTGGCCACTTTGGTTACTGCTGGGGCAGAGGAGTAGGTGGAAATGGCAGGGGCAGCATAGGTGGCTACCTTAGCAATAGCAGGAGCTGTGGCAATTGTGGCCACTGCCGGCTTGGACACATACTGATGGGAAATGGCACCATGGCCGGATCCTTCATAGCTGGCGGCAACCTTGGTCACTGCTGGAGCCACCAGAGCAGGAGCCACGGCAGGATAGGCAGCCACAATCGGCTTGGAGATGTACTGGTGGGACACATCCGCCGCCTGACTGTAGGCGATCTTGGTGGCCACGGCTGGAGCGGCATAGGTGGCTATTTTGGAGACGGCAGGAGCAGTGGCGTAGGTGGATACTGCAGGAGCAGAATAGGTGGCCACCTTGGCAATGGCGGGAGCCGCAGAGATGGTAGCTACAGCTGGCTTGGACACATACTGATGGGACACAGCTCCATGGCCAGATGCTCCATAGCCGGTGGCCAGTTTGGTCACCACAGGAGCTGAGGAGTAAGTGGAAATGGCCGGAGCAGCATAGGTGGCCACCTTGGCAATGGCGGGAGCCGCAGAGATGGTGGCTACAGCTGGCTTGGACACGTACTGATGGGACACAGCTCCATGGCCAGATGCTCCATAGCCGGTGGCCAGTTTGGTCACCACGGGAGCTGAGGAGTAAGTGGAAATGGCCGGAGCAGCATAGGTGGCCACTTTGGCGATGGCAGGTGCTGCCGAGATGGTAGCCACTGCCGGCTTGGATACATATTGGTGGGAAACTGCTCCGGAACTGTATCCCGCCCCACTTCCACCATAGGATGTGGCCACCTTCGTCACGACTGGAGCTGCGGAGTATGTGGAAATTGCCGGAGCAGCATATGACGCCACTTTGGAAATGGCCGGAGCAGTAGCGTAAGTGGACACTGCTGGAGCAGCATAGGTCGCCACCTTGGTTATGGCTGGAGCAGCAGAAATGGTGGCTACAGCGGGCTTGGACACATACTGGTGCGACACCGCTCCAGATCCACTGATACCATAGCCAGTGGCTACTTTAGAGATCAGTGGTCCGGACGAGTATGTGGACACAGTGGGGGCTGCAATGGTGGCTATTTTTGAGATGGCCGGAGCACTGGAGTAGGTGGAAATAGCAGGAGCCGCGTAGGTGGCCACCTTAGCGATAGCAGGAGCAGCGGCAATGGCCACAGCCGGCTTGGAAACATATTGATGGGAAACAGCTCCGGAACTGTAGCCCAATCCACTGCCTCCATAGGAAGTGGCCACTTTAGTCACCGCAGGAGCGGAGGAATAGGTGGAAATGGAAGGAGCAGCGTAGGTGGCCACCTTGGAAATG